>NC_051180.1:67198279-67798279 GCF_013339695.2 Rhipicephalus sanguineus | reverse complement strand
TTCTGTCTCTCATTCCCATTAGCAGCCATTGTTTACCTCCAAGGTAGCGCCTGGTGAGATTTCTCCTGTGCGTGATTAAACAATAAAAATTTTGTTCAAAACGCCGTTGATTGATGAAATAAACCTACGAAAGACGCCAGATGTTTTGTAAAAGCAAAACGAAAGAACGCCAGATGTTTCTAAAGCAAAGCGAAAAGACGCCAGCTGCTTAACGAAAGACGCCACATGTTTTCTAAAGCAATGGTTTTCTAAACAATGAAAATTCACAGCGTACATGTAAAACTAAAGTGAGCTGCAAGTCGTCATAACTCATCGAACCTTTAGTATAAACGCGCCCGATCTCACGTCGGTGATGATGTACTGGGCAGAATTCACGGAAGATTCACGGTTTACCGATGATCCGCAGCTTCGCCCACTCATCATCATTCACTCCGTGGATATGCTGTGATTTTTTTCTCAGCTCGTAATGAACCGATTTGAAAAATTCTTGCGGCATACTGCTCTTCATTCGGCACACAACAACTTCCAGCGTCTAATTAAAATTTGTTATGTGGCCTGGTGAGGGGCCCTTTAATAAGTGCCTTCAAGAAACTCAACCAGAACCAGCGGGCAATGGGGCGCGCTGTTGCCAGCTTCCACCAAATTCAGCATAGTTTTCTGTGCGCCGCCGTATTGGGCCCAGCCGCCGCTCCCTCTAGCTACGCGAAGCACTCTTGCTCTCCACAAGGGTTGGCATGAATGAATTTACTCGTGATCTGCATGGTTAGCAGTGACTTGCCGTGTATTCAACGGCCCTTTTTAAGGCGAAAGCCTTAGATGCATCCAACGCGAAATGTAACCGTAGTTGGCGTCCAGTGTCGGCGTCAACACGAGCGATACATCAATTAGCAATACCATGGTATGACACCAAAGTGTGACGTCATCATGAGAATCACTTTGACGTAACACGTATGATGATATCGCCACACACTTTCGGCGGCGGTGTCGACACACATGATTCAAGAAAACGGAATAAAGGTAGGCCAGAGGTCACGTGCGGGATAGGTGAATGCGTGCGAGCCGACGGCGTATCGAAAGTCGCATGACCTGAATGTCATTCGATGTCATCAAGGAGCCGACCGTGTGACGTCATCATGAATCAGAGAGCTCCGAAAATTGTGACGTGATCATAACGTTTCATGATGAATTCATCACATGACCTCACATGATGACGTGATCACACGCCATCGTCGCTTGGTGAAACGTCTGCCAATCTCGGAGGCAATGCTTAACTACGAGAGTGGAAAATAAAAAGTTGCAATGCCTATGATCGCGGAGGCAATGCAAAAGCACGTTAGGTGCAGAAAGCTTCGAATATAATCGAGTGAAATGAGAAGGCTTTCTGCATCTTGTCATCTTAGGCATTGGCATAAGGAGCCTTATGGTGACATAATACTGAGGTTACGCGGACGCGAACTCACGCAAGGGAGGGAACAGCTCAGACTAGCGAGCGCGTCTCCATACGAACGCGAGGATGCGTCCCGTTTGTAGGCTTCCTACTCGCAATGCGTGGACGCAGCAACGACAACTTCGGTTATCTACGCATTCGCGAACACCGTGTAACACATATAACGTGTGCTGCAGCAAAAAACTGAACGAAATACGCAGTACTCACAGAGCAAATACGAGACGCGCTCTCCCAGCTGTCTCGCTTCACTTGAGCCAGCCAGAGTTGTCGTCGGACAGGGCTTGCTGGGAAGCGGAACATTCGCACGCCCTTTCTGTTGTGGTTAGTGCAGAGTGGTACGCATTATCCAGGGCTTCACCGGCAGCGTTTAACACGCTACCGCAACGTTCGACGCCGTATTGTCGAGAACTAAACGCAACCGGGCGTAGACGCAGTGCGGGCACCAATATGGGGTGACAGCGCGGCGTTGCTGTCTGGCAACATTGTGTTTTGGCGGGCGGCGGTGCGTTGGCGGCATGTAGTGGGTCACATAGAGTTTCCTACAATACTTACTAGAGGGAACTCTGGCGCTAGTGTCTATGGGAGCTGCAATGCATCGCGCTTCAGCCAGCATGGGAATCATGGGTAGTACACGGATTTGTCTAAACTTCGTTCTTTCGGCTCCGTTTGGCTCCGCGTCGCCTGCATCCGCTTTGTAGCAAAACGAAGTTCAGCAAAAATCAGCAGTTCCACTTCACCACTTTAACTTTAACTTTAACTTTAACTTTAACTAGGCTCACCGATTCAAATCTGGTCATGAAGTTCACAACGATCCATTCTTTTATCCGAAAGAAAACCAAAATATAGCAATAAACAAAGCCACAAGTGCGTTCGAAGCCCACAAGCACGAAGACTAGGCAAATCCGTGTACTACCCATCATTCCCATGTGGCTGAACGATCGCAGCGCCAGAGTTCCCTCTAGGTCATTTTAGGAAACTCTATGGTGGGTCAAAGGCTGACATCACCCTAAAACGGCCGGTTATGTAGGCTCCCTACGACGCTAGGGCTAAGGTCGCCACCTCGCGGTGTGTTAATTCATTGACCAAATTGAACTTCTATTGAAAACGCGCCGAATGGGACGGACGTGTAACGCGTTGCACGTGCTAATCGCGGATGCCACAGTAATGACGTATTACTTTATTTACCGCTCCCAGAGGGCAACACCACCCCGCCGACCGGGAAAGTAGCTGATATAAAAGGCGCGTTTGTAACGCCTCTACAGGCTGTGACCGTGGCGCAGTGGATAGCGTGCCAGCATTAGCGTGCCGGGCATCTGTTGTTGCGGACCGAGCGGTCGTGGGTTCGATGCCCGTAGACGGAACTTTTTTTCGTTGCCATCTGATCGTGTATAATTTTTCGACGTCATTTCCGTGACGGAAATACGTCACTAAAGTCTTGGTGTACCCCGGCATAAAACACGTTCGTGTTAAAAAATTCAGTGATACCACACGATGCGGGAATCCCTATGTCACGCATTCTGGAAGCAGCCATGTAAGGAACCCGCACAAATTTGGGCGCCACGCTCGCGCGGCTGAGCTATGCCTTACTGGGGACAGAAGCTGCCCGCGAAGGTGGTTTGTCGCCGGATTTGCCAGCGGTGGCGGCAAAAATACGTGCGCGCATGCGCTCCTCATTTGGCCCAGATCACTGCTAGTCAGCAATAGTTACATTGTGACACACCACAGATTCCATCCGAGAGCTCTGCGCATGCGCGGAAGCGGGGGCGGTGGTGTTGCGGCCGTAGATGCCCCCAGTTGCGATAAGAGCAGTGACGCCGCTTGACGTTGCTTTAGAAGCCTATGGCGCTTTGTTTCACGTTTAGCCAGAATGCGCGAGGCAGACTTATGTCTTGCATAAATCGAGTAATTTGGGTGCATCTGACATGTCAACTACGCCGTGACGCCTTAAGGCTAGCCTATTAGGTGACGTAGTATTGGCACTTGCGTGCGAGTGCAGACGCCAATTACGTAATGAAGAGAGGAATGATCAGGTGTGCGGACGCTGTGGGAAGAAGACACTCATGTCGGGTTTATTGGCGCAGAGCGCTAAGCCTTCCCAACATATTGACAACAGATCGATCACAAGCCCACCGTCAACGTTCTACTGGTCGCGCGCATCACCCCCCTCTCGTCTTCATCCAAGCGCCGCGTGAGCATGATTTCCAACAGACGCTGCCCATCATAACCAGTGTTTGCCGGCGTATCGGCGTATTAGGGCGGGCTCCAGCAATGCTATACTGTGCGCGAGGTCGCGATATGAAAACAAAGCTTTTTTTGATAATCTATGGACCACTAGTGACCAACAGAGCCTCTAGTGCCAGTGCCGACGTCGCATCCAAAAGGTGTATGCACGAGATGATACCGAAGGCAAACAGTCAGCGCTGTGCAAATGTCCCAAACGATTGAACCCGCTGGCTTAACGAAACAGTCCTTCTCGGAAACCATCAGATTTATGGAAAGCATGTTAAGCGTCTGAACGGCATTAAGCGAGATCAAAGGGAAGTTATACACAATCAACTATGAGTTGTTGCTTAGCCGGCATTTGTGATTATTCCAAGCAGAACTTCATTGCGCTTGCGGTGTGGCAAACTGGCTACATTTACGGTGACTGTGGAGGGCCAAGTTGGGTGCTGAGCTGTCGCTACACGTGAGTCTTTTCAAACGCTCATTCTGGGCGCTCATACACGCCTTTCGGTTCACTATATAACCGGTAGCACTCAGAATGGCACGCGGGATAACTGCAAGCAGGGGCGTAGCCAGGAATTTTTTTCGGGGGGGGGGGGTTCAACCATACTTCATGTATGTGCGTGCGTGCGTTTGTATGTGTGCGTGTATATATCCACAAGCAAAATTGGAAAATTTTGGGGGGGGGGGGTTGAACCCCCCCCCAAAGCCCCCCCCCCCCCTTGGCTACGCCTCTGACTACAAGGATCAAAGGTTACGTGCACGTACAATGATATTTAGAAAACACGCTCTATATGGTACGATGCTAGCACTGTATATGGAATTTACGAACAGCGAAAGAAAACAAGAAACATGACATAGGCAAGAATCCGACGGTATAAGTTTAGTACGCCACTACAAGTCGTCACTTTCGCGCTTCTTTTTTGTTTCGTCATCACGGACAACCGTCACCAACCGCGATTCACACTCCAGCTGCGTCGCCATTTCGCAGTTTCATTAACAGCCTCACGCTGCCTTCGCCTTTAGCTCTTCGACAGCTGTAGCATTGCAAGGACTCGTGTGACAGCCACGACAAAAAACCACCTAGAGGCGAATTAATAACCCGCGGTCCGCGACGCACACTTCCCCACTCCCGGAGCCCGGCCGTGGTATCTGACAACGGCTTACGCGGTATAATTCGAGCGGATGTGTTTCGTGCACCGCAATGGACACCTGCTCCCGTCCCTACATCGTCCGCTGTCTTCACTTCCCACACCCGCGATTTATTTTCGCTTTCGCATTGCGCGCACTCACTTCCACCTTCTCACGGCTTGTTTCCCTCCGGCCTCGTCCAACCGCGATGAGCATGCACAGCGCTCCCTTCCTCCCCTTTTCCCAGCGCTCATCACCATAATTGATGACACTCCGAGGTGCCATTTATTTCATTTTGCGTACTTGCATTTGTACTCACTCATTTTGTTTGTTGCGGTTGTTATACTTTGCCTGCTTGTTTGCATGGCAATTAGTTATTGTTACTATATTTTGTTTTACTGTTATTCTACATTGTTTTATATTCGCAATATCAATCGATTACTTCTCCTTTTTAATAAATAAGCCCCACAAAACCTTAGTTTTAATTGCTCTTGAATCCGTTACTATCGTGCGAGTTCTCTGCAGCCACGTGTTCATTCACGCATTGCTTTATTTCTTGTGTCGTTGCTGTAGCACATAAGTGCTGCTTGTGCGGAAAAAGAAGATAGTTACAAAGTGAGGACAGCGTGATTGTCATGTCTCCGTGTCGTCCCACAGCAGCACTCGTGGTTACATAAGCATGATTGTCGTTTTCACTGCTCTTTTTCTCGATCAACACGGAGAAACTAACGGAAGCACCATTTTCAATTTCTTAGCACCTTCATAGGTCAAAACAACGTGACAGTGCTTTTTCTTTTCTTGGAAACGTGCTAACAACAATTGTTTAAACAAACCAGTAGAAACGCTTCGTAAGAGGCACCCGCGATAACATTTTTCTTTTCTTTTTAACATGTAGTGCACTTTTTACTCTGCTTTGCAACTTGTTAACAGCCATGTCGGTCAATGGGTTATGGTACTTGACTGCTGACCCGAAAGTCGCCGATGGAGGCGAAAATGTTTGAGGCCCGCGTACTTAGATTTAGGTGCACGTTAAAGAACCCCAGGTGGTCGAAATTTCCGGAGCCCTCCACTACGGCGTCTCTCATAATCATATCGTGGTTTTGGGACGTTAAACCCCAGGTATTATTATTATTATTATTACCCGAAAGTCGCGCGATCGAATCCCGGCCGTGGCGACCGCGTTTCGATGGAGGCAAAATGCTAGGAGCCCGTCTACGCACATTTAGGTGCACGATAAAGAGCACCAGATCGTCAAAATTTCCGGAGCCCTCCACTACGACATCCCGCATAATCATATCGTGATTTTGGGAAGTCAAACCCCATAATTTATTACTTGCTTATGCGTTGTTATTTTGTGTGTGTGGCTGTGCGAGTGCTTCGACGTCAAGATAGCTGATCAGTGCCAGTCACGCACTTTACTCAGCATAGCTTACGTGCGAACAACACCCCCCCCCCCTTCCTCAACGACTTTCGTTCATGCGCCCATTTGATATTTTTTTATGGCGAGCTGCTTACTAACCTTTTGCTCGATTCCACCACACTCACTCATCAAATCCTCAGTGCAGTATCAGAAACACATAATGCGGGCCTCCAGTGCCCTCATAGGCCAGTCTTCTTTGCTACCCGATCAGCCGGAGCACACATGAACACGGCATGCGCGACGGTGAACACTTTCCCGAAGCCTCTGTTTCTGCCTTGGGCTTTACAGTATTTTCCAAATGCCGTCACAAAATGGCCAGCTGTCTTGCGTGTACTGTCTTCCATTTTCTGGAATAGTTGCACACTAAGCTTCCTGGAGCGTGGCTCTTTAACATATACTTCCCTTACCTTCATTTCCTGGGCACGGAGAACATCAATATTTCACGTCAGCCGTCATGCGCGCCGTTGAAACACTTTCCTTTACCAACCCGCACTAATGAACTTGAACCCGCAGGAATCATAATGCCACTCCCTTAGTCATTAATTTAAAAGGACCCAGGAGCTTATGATGGACTGTGCTTCGAATATTTCATCCTGATGCGGGAATAAATGGATGCCATGGCGCTTCTCTGTACATTTCTGACGGTGAAATTTGTGTTGTGAAGAACGTGTGCAAACAAAACTGCTTAACGCCGACTACAAGTTCACTTAGCATCCTTCGCGGCGAGCTCTTTCGTTCTGTTGCTTGCAGCGAATTAACGGAGAGACGAAGTTACGAAGTGGCGCCCCGCCCCTTCAGAATATTTTTTTTCTTGTGCATGCTAGCACAAATTGTTGTTTGGATACAAGGGTCATGCATTCAGCTAACCACTTGCATAGCAATGAAGAGACCCCCACCCCACATTTTTTTTTATTTTTGCATGTGTATACTATATACACCCACACATACCAACGCACGTACGAACACAAAGAATAGTTGAACCCTCCTCCCCCCTCCTCGAAAAAAATTTCTGCCTTCGCTACTGCAGTTAACAGAATATGAAAGAGAGTGCGAAAAGCTCCGGAGGTGACGGCGAGTTCAATAGGAGCGTACTTCCACACTTAGCGGGTGTTGTTCCATAATTAGCAGCTACGCGCACTATAGGGCCATGTCTCATGCCGATTAACCACAAAAATCAGGCTCCGTTAAGAGTAACCTGTGTCACGATTCCATTCAAAATATCTTTCTACTCGGACACCTGTCAAATTCCTTCGGAGACTACTTGCAAGTTACTAAGTTACTAGGGGTGGTATTCTGTGAGAGTCCACTAAGCGGGAGGTTCATTTCAGCATGATGTGATTGGCTGTACCTAAGGGTCAACGGATTGGCACCCGATCAGGACCGCTCGCTCGAATTTCTACAAAATCCGCGCAGGCTGCAATGAAAAATTCACTTAGTCGACTACTGCAGAATGTCATCTAGGGTTCTCAGGCCGTTTTTGTTTATTTTTCCTATCTAAAGAGCTGACTGTAGCGTCAGATCTTGACCTCCTCTAAATAGCGCTATACTGCGAGAAATTATTCAAAATATCCAAAATACTAAATATTCTAAAACGAAGATTACGCAGAAATATGCTATGTTGGCTGCAAATGCGCTACGATTTTAGGCACTTCATTTTGCCAACGATTCCGTCGGAACCATTCGCCCATGCAAGGTGATAACGATGCGTTATTGGAAACCACGTCTTACGGTTCCAATATTGAATTTTTCACCAGAGTCTTGGATACACTCTGTCTAGTATATACTCAGTCTTGTGTATACACAGTTTTGTATAACCTCATCTTGCGGATATCTTGCTGATCAATTCGATGTGGTTCGTAGAGTTTTGCATGCTCCTTCTGTACACGTATACGTGGTTTAGATGTATTTTAGGCTACTTAAAGAAAGGCATGCCTTTATGGGCTTATGCATGTCAGGCTAGCCCTGCCTTCTGCAACATCATCATCAACGCCACCACCATATTTTTTGGCTATACAGTGGGCACTGACTCTTCATAATTAACGCGGATGCACACGGACCGCTTCATGTGCTTCTCTTTGTTTTGTAGCGTTAGCTACACTTGCCTAGCCGCAGCCTATTTCGCGTGGAGCGTCATGAGCCGTGCGGCGCATGCGCGAGGATCAGCGATGTCACTGAGCTGGGTCACCGGAGCTGGCATCTCACGCGCTATCCGACACCGCTCCTCATAATTATTGAGGAGCGGTGTCGGATGGCGCGTGATTTAAGCTCGACAACTCCGTGCTGTACCGCCGAATTTACCATCCTGACGGTCAGCGCTGGGTGGCCGTTCTACCTCGCTGTCTCCGCTCTCACGTCCTCACAGTCTTCCACGATGATCCGACTGCAGGTCATCTCAGTTTTCATAAAACCTACGACCGCCTTAGAAGTCGTTTTTATTGGCCTGGCATTACTACTAGCGTAGCCAGGTACGTCGGGTCTTGCACTATCTGTCAAAGTCGAAAACTCCCAACATCTGGTCCTGCCGGTAAACTGCAGCCTCTTCCGTGTCCCGCGACACCATTTGAAGTTGTAGGTGTCGATCTTTTCGGCCCCCTTCCAGTCACTGCCGCCGGCAAACGATGGATCGTGACAGCTGTGGACCATTTGACCTGCTACGCTGAGACATCTTCTGTGGCTACTGGTTCTGCTTCTGAAGTTGCCGATTTCGTTCTCCAAGCCATTATACTGCGCCATGGCGCTCCACGTGTTCTGATCAGTGACCGTGGAAAGGCATTCCTCTCTCAACTATTGAACGAACTTCTCCGATCCTCCGGCACCACTCACAAGACCGCTTCCAGCTACCATCCTCAGACTAACGGCCTGACCGAGCGATTTCATCGCACACTTGCCGATATGATCTCCGCCTATATTCAACCAGACCACAAAAACTGGGACGCGATTTTACCATTCGTCACTTTCGCCTATAACACAGCCATTCAGCGGACAACCGGCTATTCACCGTTTTACCTGGTTTACGGACGTTCCCCTACTTCCCTTCTGGACGTTTCTTTCTTTACCTCCAACGTAAATCCGTCGCCATCCTCTGCCGAGGAATACGTTTCACGACTCGCCCAGTGCCGCCAGCGTGCTCGCCTGAATACCGAAGCCAGACAGCAAGACAGGAAAATTGTTTATGATGAAGCGCATCGTGCTGTCTCTTTCCGACCCGGTGACGAGGACCTGCTCTTGACGCCTCTTCGCACACCTGGTTTGTGTGAGAAGTTTCAGCCATGGTTTATCGGGCCGTACACAGTTCTGGAACAGACTTCACCTGTAAATTATCGCGTGACGCCACTTGTAACCCCAGCAGACCGCCGTTACCGTACTACCGAGATTGTCCACGTCTCCCGCATCAAGCCCTTCATACGACGTTCCTCCTCTCCTTGACCTGCAGCGGCCAGGCTGGCCGCTTTCACGTGGGGGGAATAAGTGTGGGCATTTATTATGCACATCTTCTTCATGTGTACATTATCACCATCATGATGCATTTGGTTATGCATCCTCATCTTCGTCGTGTATCATCACCATCAGTGTGGTTGATCGTGCCTGTTCGCTGCCGGGTCTTCGGGCCAAATAAACGTCTGCCCTACCAAGACCTCATAATATATGTATATAATAATAAAACCAACAAGAAATAAATCAGAAGAAAAAATTGCCGGAGCGCGCCACCAGGATTCGAACCTGCAACCTCTCGTTCTTAAGCCGGCCACATAAAACAACTGGACCACGTGCCACCGGTTGTGCAAAGTACTAACGACGAGCAATTTATATACAACATGTAACGCTGGTGGCATGTAGATCTCGGAGGTGCTTCCGCGTGTGTAGCATCACCCGCGAATTGCCCGCACGGTGCGCTTTAAAGCAATGATCCTAGATTTTGCTTCCGTTTGAAAACTGCCGTTGAGTCGCGCACTAAAAAGTGGGCCAATTCTGTACCGACCCGCGGTGTGCAACGCCTGGTAAACAATGCGTCGAATGCCACCGCGGGGCAGGGGACGCGGAGGGGCCACTCCATGCGCCGAAGTTTTCAGGAAAACAAAAATGTCTAAGAGCGTTGGGTTGTAGCGCGCCGCTCAAACATGAATAAGTAACTGGAACAGTTGATAGTTCGCACTCGTGCTGTGTTTCAATGTGCGTTCTTTTCGAGCATCGTTCGTCTCTCTTCGTCATTCACGCCGACCATCTTTCACTTCTTTCTTTTTTCTTTCTACTTTTCGTTTATTCCCACCTTACCCCCCCCCCCTATAAGGCATTGCGCCGTGCTCCCTTAAGGGCTGCAGAAATTAGGTGCCTTTTTCCTTTCCTTACGAACCACTACCACCGCTCGCTCCGTTGCACTCTCCTTCTCAACGGCACTATGGACGCTCATGAAGCTGATCGTAAACGTCAACGACGGCAAGTGTTGCACTCTCCTTCGCAACGGCGCTACGGGCGCTCGCGAAGCTGAAAGTAAACGGCAATGCCGGCAAGCGAATCTCGAAGCTGCGAGGCTGCGAAAGCGCGCGTTCGCTCTGCTTCCGTCATTCTCTCTCTGTGCAAAGGTGTGCGAAACGCCATGAACAACGTCAACGTCGGCGCTAGTTGCAGCGGCAGCGCCACCACCGAGGAGCAGAGGAAGGCTCGGGAAGCCGAACGTAAACGTCAGCGTCGGCAAGCGGTAATTCAAATGCCTCGACAACCACCGTCTCATAAGTCACATAAGGGAAACGGAAACTCGATGCACACCCCCCGCGATGCTTTCGCATCCCATCATGGTTGCCCGTAGGGGAAGATGATGCGTAATTTTTTCGTGAATCCTTTGCGTTTGATGGGCACGCTGCAAGTATTGAGTTGCTTGGTATTCTTCGTTACTATCGCATTCATTGCTTCGCCTTTTCGGCGAAACTGTGACATTTTGTTACTCTGTTTATTATTACTGCGCGCGCCTTCGGTGCCCGCACTCTTCTTCTTCTTGTGTCTTATGAGTTTCGTCAGCTTCCGGCCCGCAACAGGTTTTCTTCTTCATTTTTAATGGACCATTGGTGAATGGTGGGATTTACCCAATTTTTGTGGGACATACCCGCAAAATAAACCATGTTTCTTCTTCATTATTAGTGGATCAGTGGGAATTAGTGTGATTTACACAATTTTTTGGCACATATAGTAGTCGGACTTACCCAATTTCTGTGGCACATACCCGTAAAACCAATTTCTGTGGCACATCGTGATGGATAAGTGCACGAGTGTGTTAGCACATTTACCCTGATTTGTATACAACCAACACATACAAGTATTGCACCAATAGGGCCACACTATAGCGCATATTCTCTGGGAGTGTCCAGCACTAATTCGCAAAACTAGGGACGCGGCCTCCAATGTGGACCTCCGGGTGCGTTGGTGGGCTGCGCTGCTCAGCTCAGGACTAGACCATCAACTCTGGGCGATCTCGCAGGCCAAGGAAGCTGCTGAGAGACAGGGTCTCTCGGCCGGCTCCTAGGCGGGAACCCAGACCGGAAACCGGCAGGAACGAAAAAAACGCCAGGCCTGCGCGGAAAGCGCAGCACAGTCACAGCGAAAGCTGGAAGAGCGGCATTTCTAGAGCCCGTTATAAACTCTCCTGTGGCTACTAATACAGGTACATTAGCAACGTACCCACTACGCCACAAAGCGTAATTTTTGGGAAGTTGGGAAGCACCCAGCACGACATTATTCGTTGTTCTGCGGAGAAGCGAGGTACCATATGTAAGCGATTATGTGCAGTTTGTTGATGCGGCGGTTGATGACGATGAATAATTATGGTTGCGCCCTTTGTAATGGGTTGGAAGCTTTAAACGACCCACTAGTTACGTAATGCATATTGTGTGACGCCCGGTCGTTATTTAACTGTCCCACCACGCTTTATTACACACTTTAACCGGAGAAACGTAGAGCGAGAGAGAGAGAGAATTGACTTTATTGAGACCCTGAGGAAATGGATCATGGGAGCCTTATGGGCTTCCTTGGCAACCAACAGAAGTGCACTTGCGAGGAACCCACTACGCTATAAATCATTGTAATTTTTGAGAAGTAGGGCAGTGGGCACTGCGCCATTTTTCGTCATTCTACAGACAGCCGTGGTACCTGCTAAACGCACGTAAGGCATTATGCGCACTGTTGATGCTGTGCGTGATGACGATGAAGAATTATGGCAGAGCTCTTTGTAATGGGTTGGAAGCATTCAACAACCTACTCGCTGCGCAATTCGCATTGTGTGACGGCTGGTTACAGAATTCGCGTTGTGCGACGCTTGGTGCTTATTCCACTCTTTTACCACGCTATATTGCATATGCTAATGTGGTTCCTTCCCGACATGAAGCCTGTATAGGACCTTTTTGCAAAGCAGTTTCAAGCACCGGCATGGCTCAGAGGTTGAATACTGGGCTCCCACGCAGAGGGCTCAGGTTCGAACCTCGTTCCATCCTGGAATTTTTTTCTTATTTAGTTTTTTTTTTCTTATTTCGAGTGATACTGGTTACGGACACCGGCGGCGGGTTACGGACGCGGCGGCGGCGGACAACTACGGCGCCAAAAACGGCCGGTGAAATTATCTCATAACAGCTTTCGCTGTAATAACGTTATTCACTCACACTCGTGTGTGGTGTCGCATCAAGGACATGGCCAAATTGGACGGAACGGTCACTAGGAAGAGTAGTGGCAGGACCTGTGCAAGGATAAAGACGACGATGGGCATTGGCAAGTGACCCAGAGGAAAAAAAAAGAATCTCGAAGTTGGCGCGAGAGGCGGGCGGGTGAAGCGCCATGCAGTAGTCTCTGCATGGCGCTTCACCCGCGTTCCATCAAGATGGAGGACGGCGGGAGTTTCTCGACCAGCAGCATGGTTGGGCGTAGACTCGAGTGCCTGGCGGAGGTCCTGAATCGGAGTGGACTGTTTCGCTTGGCCTCAAGTCTGAGTCTCCAAATCAAGTCCATCGAGCGCTCTCGGGAATCTGCCGCGTCCACCAGCAACACCGTCGGGTGTAGGCCCGAGTGTTGCCCTGCCTTGCGAGAGCCATGGGATGGCTTAGCCTGGCCTCATCGCTCAACATCCTTTTCGCAAGCCCCAGAAGATCCCTACTGTTATTGATGCCATCGGGCGTAGTCCCGAGCATTCCTTTCTGGAGGCCACGAAAGATTGTCGTAGTCAGCATCACGGTCAGGTGTAGTCCCGAGTCTCTGGTGGATGCCAAGAGTCGAAGTGTACTGATTCGCTTTACTTCAAGTGTTGACGTCAACTCCATGGAGCTCTCAGGAAGTTACAGTTTCCATCCGCAACACCAGTGTAGCTACGCATTAGTAGACCAACGAGTCGGAGCACAAGGTTCTGCTTGACCTCCGGATCAGCTGCCCCGTCATCGCTCAACCAAACGGCAGCACCTTACCTCGCCAAGCCACGGCGACAGCTGCATTCTCGTGCCGGCGATGCATCGACGAAGGCGTATCCCGCATCAGCTGTTCGGGTTGTCCGGTGAGACCTTCTCGCCTAAGACTGAGCATGTGCGTGTCGTTTTGAGTTCTTTTCTATGTGTTGTAAAGCGTCGTGTTCCCGTATAGCGTTCATTGTTGTGCGTCATGTTCGTATGTTTCTCCGTAAAGTGAAAAACGCAAGACAGCCTCGCCATTTTCTTGAGTACACTGCTGTCATCCGCGCAACGCACTCTTCTCTGTCTGCTTATTCCCAAGAATCCCATCACATAGAAATACTTGTGGTTTTTACCCAATTTCTGTGGCACATACCCATAAAATGAACCGTGTTTCTTCATTTTCAGTGGATCAGTGGGGAGTAGTGCGATTTATCCAATTTCTGTGGCACATACCCGTAAAATGACCATCTGCGTTACGCCAACATCGGACACCAAAGACTCGACAAAGGACAGGTTCGCTTCTGAAACGCAAAGCTAACGGGGTAGCCCAGGAATCAATTTACGAAAACAGTGCAGACTGTAACCAAGCGCCACCAAAACGTAAAGAAATGAGACTAAACCAGCGAACGGAACACTGTCTAGACATCATTTTTTTGCTTCCCCGTCTCTCTCTTAAAAAGGCGCGTATCTCCCTCAACCTCCTCGCCCATTCGTTCAATATCGTTTGTAGTCCCGTTCATGGCCTGGTAAATAGCACGATGGTCTGACCAGATGGTGAAAAGACACCGTTGATCGGCGGTCATAGCGTCCAAGAGATCCATCAGGATTCCGAGCATTTTTGGTAGGAATCGAGCAAGAAAGGGTGGCGCTTCTCATAACAGCGTTGGCCGGAGAAGCCATCGGGAGACTACAGTGGCGCACTTTGTGGGCTTCCTTGTTTTTGAAACGTGCCGATGTAAAACAGTGCCACGCAGAAAGACAGGGGCTGGGTGGTAATGGGAAGAGTTCGGCATGAGAGATGATAGTTCATTTGGTAGAGGCATCTTTTTCGTACCTCCTTTCGTTCTTCCTGACATAGACACGCAGACAAAAGAGGCGAGGGGGGGGGGGGCTCTCCGTTTTTGATCATCGAAGGGAGCGCCTAGTCTGCCCTGTACCTTTACTCAGTCGTATCTGTCCCCCATCGTTCTAAGTGCAGGGGTATGGCCAGGCAGGTTTTTCGGCAGTAACGGTGGCCGAGAACCCATGACGTAGCATTCCAAGAACTGTCTACTTGCTACCTTTACCCCCGGAAAGCCGGGTACTAAAGGCCGTTGTTAAAAATTAAGGACGCAACCCACGGTAAAGAAAAAGCAGGAAGACATGAAAGAGCGTCACTTGCAACTGGGTTTATTTGAAGAAAGGTTCCTTTATATATACATTACAGAGAAGTGCGCAGTTTCATTTGCGCAGAAGAATGATGTAACAGTGACACGTTTGCGAATACACGCTTTCAAAAAAATGCGCTTCTGCTCTACGCAGGGTCACAGACGTATCACTGATGCAAACATCTCGTTTCGCAAAGCAGGCCTCCAATACTTCACGTGTCATAGTGTTCTTGCTCCTTCCGAGTACGCGAATATTAGTGAAATCCGGCCCACACATGTAGGGGTCACAGTTCATATAGGTGAATGAGCACTGACCTTATTTTCGATCAAGAGCTCGTGCAACCTTGTCCTGTGATTAACGCAGCGTCAAGTTTGGCCGATATATATCTTGCCGCATGTAAGTTGAATGCCGCATGTAAGTTGAAAGGTACGAACGGCCTCTCATGCTATTTCCCACAAACGCTCAGCGTTTGCAGCGCTGCGATCCGGGGGCACGTCATTAAAGTGGCTTCTTCAGTGTAACTCTTAAGAAAGTTTGAACTTATCAGACTAAATTTTCATAAGTAACAGTGTTTTTGGCCACTGAACCAGCCTAAGGAATCACCCCTGATGCGGATACCGTAGTTGCGTTTTTCACATGGCAGCGATAACCGGAATTCTCTACTATCCGGTCTTCAGTTATATTCTTTTAAGTTCACAGGCGATATCAACGGAAAGAAATAAAACACTGAAATAATAATCAGTGCACGGCTGAGTAAATTTTCTATGCTAAACTTCCGCTTGTCTGCAGGGCATCGGATAGGCAACAATGTGCGCACCTAAAGTAAAGAGTTAAGGTACTAACTCACCGACAGCGCAAGCGCGTGACGGTAACTAATTACCAACACCATGAGTGATGGAAAGCATTCTCGTTTTCTTTTTCTCAGTTCTCTATAATGAACATGCCAAAGAATGTTTTTCCTTCTTTGTACATTTTGCTCGCCGACTGACATGGCGCAATTCTTCTCCGCAGCTTTTCACGACAAGCAACATGTCGTGCTACGGGAACCCGTACGTCGCTATACCAGTGAGTGCACGCCACTTTTTGTGTGGATACCAGGAAATGAGTTTCGTACCTCTCTCGCATACGCAAGTTTCAACGACATTCACCTCCCGCTCTCCAAGCCAACAGCGTAAATGAGAAATCGTAACAAGGTGCCATTGACCATGCCTTCTTGTTCCTTGTTATTGACGGCTTCTTTTTTCCTCACTGCTATTACACTGCTGTCGGTATTGCCGCTGCTGTTGCTGACAGTGCAGTCGCAGCGGTAACCAGGCTGCTTTCGCTGCAGCTCTGCTCCTCCCGTGCGCAGCTTCCATAGGCGGCCGGCTCACAGTGCATGTTTACACAAATAAACATTCAACTCTTATTGCCGTTAGGCGAAGTGCGCGTACGTGAACGGCCTACAGATCAGAAAGCGATGGTTTATGCGAGCTTGCAGCTGAATGCATACGCGTGCAAACCCTGTGCACAAGTTTACGATAACATTACTCACATTTCGCATGGATAAATAGGTCGGTTGTAGTAAAATAATAAGGCTGACGTCACAACCGATAATACCAGCTCGCTAGGCAAAATAGTGTGGGGTATTAAAGGCGAAAGCCTTTAATGTTTCAGACTCGCGGTCTTTGTCCTTCCGTCCGTTCGTCCGTGCCTTGGCGCGGTGCCAGCTGTGGGTTCTCCCCCTCACACTCTTTTAACAATCACGTGATAGCACAGCGGCGTGTAGCAACCGCTGCGCGTTGCTCCTTCCAACGCGCGTGGCGCCACTGTTGTGCAACGCGCGTAGGTCTAGGCAAACCAACTTTTGTGGACATTCTGTTTGCGTTGTGGCTGCAAATCCAAGCTATATCATTCCATGTTATGGTGTCTCAATTATTCAAGCTATAGCATTCCGGTGCATTATTTCATGCCTAAAGATAATTCTAAGGATCGCAATCTTCCTGCTGATAGCAAGGGGAGGAGAGACTGCTCAACACATTTACAGAGCGAAAAAATACAAACGAAGGACGAAGCGTGGGCACACAGACAAGCGCTGTCTTGTGCAATGGAGCACCGACTTGTCCAAATATTCACGTTAACGAGGAGAGAGTGCCAAGAATTGTTCGCAGAATTGTGCGCAGAATCAAAAATAAAGGGTACAAGAGAGGTTCGTGCGGTGGTTAAAAGAAAACACAGAAATTTTACCGAGGTATGAGGGTCCAGTTATCAATCCTTCACTGTTGCTGAAAGGAAACTTTGATTGATTAACGCGCGCACGTGAGCGCAAGCACACATGCCCAGTGGCATGCATAGGAAGCATGCGAGCTCAACATAGTGTAGAGGAATTAAGGGACCGCTCACATTGAACATTCAACGAATTTGGCTGCTGCGGAAGAATGACTACGGCAGATACTTCATAATTTCATTACGGTGACTTCTCTTGAGAGAATGTCGGCGACTACCTGAGTCGCAGGAACACCATCGCGGGTATGACATTCATCGTGAGCATGACGATAATATCAGCAACAGACACCAATAAGACTGTTGAAATACCTTCCATGGCTAACGTGGTAGAGATCCCATTCCTCTCTGTTCGGCGCTATGGTTGGGACTTCAGCCTCCGCAGTGCGTAGCGGTGCATCCGAGGGAGCTCGGCCATGAAGTCAGTCAACGCAAAGGGATGGCCCATTTGCTTTGTGGCTTCCACTCGAGCAACTAGGACAGCTCTGGGATAATTACCTAGTATTTTAAATGACCTTTCCCTCTTGAGTTTATTAACGCGATAGCGTTAGAGAGCTCGTGTCGCAGAAATTCCGCCGTCGGCGTCGGCACCGTTGGTTGTGAGCGAAAAATCATCCGTGACCGAAAAATCGAGAAAGAAGCAAATAAAATGAAGTATAAAATCTTCGGTCCCATTGAGGATCGAACCCGGGCCGTTCGCGTGGCAAGCAGGTGTCCTACCACAAAGCCACGATGTTACTTGCAGCTGCTTCGGAAAAAAACACTACATAAATGTCATATAGTGGAAGGAGTCTCCTAACGCATTTTGTTCGGGAGGTGTCACGACGAAAACGAGCCCATTGGGCGATTTGTAGGCGCATTTGGGAGGCCATCAAACTACGTCGAAAAAGGCCGGGATAGTGCAGCCGTCGCCGCTAAAAACACACACGAACTTTTAAACAAAAATGGACAACTATGTCCATCTAGCGGAAAACATATCAAGCCACCGCCGGCTTGCGGAAGCGTTGATCAAGCAAACAGCAAACTCTAGATAATCTGCTGCCATCTATGAGGCATTGTGAGACTCATGGCCTCCGAGATGGCGAGCGCGCGGCGTGTATCTTGGAGGCCATGCGACTCTTGCTTTAGATCAAAAACCGGTACCATTCGCGCGCGCGCGCGCGCGTGTATGTCTGTGTGCGCGTGTGTGTGTGTAACAATACAGATTAATAAGTATGCACTTAGTGGTTGAAGTGCGCACTAGGGGCCGGATTTCGCTATCGCGTTCAACTCTTAAAGGCGAAGCTTAAGGGTCCCCCAATTTTTTCTTGTTTCAAGCGAAGCATGTACTGACTGCTCCGTGAAGCTTGTGGTGATGGCGTTATATATATGTACGAACTGCGAAGTTCACAAATAAGAGTGCTGAGGAAGTAAGGCAATCAGAAAACTTCCGGAAGTGATAGCGATTAATGATAGTGATTATCTCATGTACGCATACTCATTCAGTGTAAGGCTTTTTTCGGATACCGCATTGTCGCAGCGCGCCATTTAGAAGATGGGTAAACAGTGATTCTTGCTACATTCTGTGGGTCGCAACAAACAACACTTTGGTGCATACACATTTCTCTGAAATTAGTACGCTGCGACGCCCACGATGACGCTTCACTTGGTGTCATTCCAGTTCTGAAGTATGTGTGGCATTAACAGATTGCGACGACATTAATTGTGGGCGAGGCAACAGCGGTGTGGGCACCATGCTAATCCGCTGTCTGTTCATCACGCAGTTTGCCGGCTACCTTGCTGCCTCGATGTTCGGGGATGCCACAGCGCATGCTCCTTACGTCATACAGTGGAGAGCGTGGTCAACGTTCCCTCGCCGTGTCATGGATGTGAACGACAGCGCACGTGTGGACTGCCCTATCTTCCTTGCGGATAACAGCCATGATTTCACCTTCGCTTCTTCAACTTTCACCCTGGATCCTGCACCGGACAAGGCTAACGTCACACTCGACGGCCCAATCATCGACAGACCTAGTTCGACGTCTGCGTGGTCTACAGCTATAAAAGCGTCCCCGGTGGATTCTTTCATCAGTGGGCGAGGCAACAGCGGTGTGAGCACCATGCTAATCCGCTGTCTGTTCATCACGCAGTTTGCCGGCTACCTTGCTGCCTCGATGTTCGGGGATGCCACAGCGCATGCTCCTTACGTCATACAGTGGAGAGCGTGGTCAACGTTCCCTCGCCGTGTCATGGAATGTGAACGACGCGCACGTGTGGACTGGCCCTATCTTCCTTGCGGATAACAGCATGATTCACCTTCGCTTCTTCAACTTTCACCCTGGATCCTGCACCGGACAAGGCTAACGTCACACTCGACGGCCCAATCATCGACAGACCTAGTTCGACGTCTGCGTGGTCTACAGCTATAAAAGCGTCCCCGGTGGATTCTTTCATCAGTGGGCGAGGGCAACAGCGGTGTGAGCACCATGCTAATCCGCTGTCTGTTCATCACGCAGTTTGCCGGCTACCTTGCTGCCTCGATGTTCGGGGATGCCACAGCGCATGCTCACTTACGTCATACAGTGGAGAGCGTGGTCAACGTTCCCTCGCCGTGTCATGGATGTGAACGACAGCGCACGTGTGGACTGCCCTATCTTCCTTGCGGATAACAGCCATGATTTCACCTTCGCTTCTTCAACTTTCACCTGGATCCTGCACCGGACAAGGCTAACGTCACACTCGACGGCCCAATCATCGACAGACCTAGTTCGACGTCTGCGTGGTCTACAAGCTATAAAAGCGTCCCCGTGGATTCTTTCATCAGTGGGCGAGGCAACAGCGGTGTTGGGGCACCATGCTAATCCGCTGTCTGTTCACACGCAGTTTGCCGGCTACCTTGCTGCCTCGATGTTCGGGGATGCCACAGCGCATGCTCCTTACGTCATACAGTGGAGAGCGTGGTCAACGTTCCCTCGCCGTGTCATGGATGTGAACGACAGCGCACGTGTGGACTGCCCTATCTTCCTTGCGGATAACAGCCATGATTTCACCTTCGCTTCTTCAACTTTCACCCTGGATCCCTGCACCGGACAAGGCTAACGTCACACTCGACGGCCCAATCATCGACAGACCTAGTTTCGACGTCGCGTGGTCTACAGCTATAAAAGCGTCCCGGTGGATTCTTTCATCAGTGGGCGAGGCAACAGCGGTGTGGGCACCATGCTAATCCGCTGTCTGTTCATCACGCAGTTTGCCGGCTACCTTGCTGCCTCGATGTTCGGGGATGCCACAGCGCATGCTCCTTACGTCATACAGTGGAGAGCGTGGTCAACGTTCCCTCGCCGTGTCATGGATGTGAACGACAGCGCACGTGTGGACTGCCCTATCTTCCTTGCGGATAACAGCCATGATTTCACCTTCGCTTCTTCAACTTTCACCCTGGATCCTGCACCGGACAAGGCTAACGTCACACTCGACGGCCCAATCATCGACAGACCTAGTTCGACGTCTGCGTGGTCTACAGCTATAAAGCGTCCCGGTGGATTCTTTCATCAGTGGGCGAGGCAACAGCGGTGTGAGCACCATGCTAATCCGCTGTCTGTTCATCACGCAGTTTGCCGGCTACCTTGCTGCCTCGATGTTCGGGGATGCCACAGCGCATGCTCCTTACGTCATACAGTGGAGAGCGTGGTCAACGTTCCCTCGCCGTGTCATGGATGTGAACGACAGCGCACGTGTGGACTGCCCTATCTTCCTTGCGGATAACAGCCATGATTTCACCTTCGCTTCTTCAACTTTCACCCTGGATCCTGCACCGGACAAGGCTAACGTCACACTCGACGGCCCAATCATCGACAGACCTAGTTCGACGTCTGCGTGGTCTACAGCTATAAAAGCGTCCCCGGTGGATTCTTTCATCAGTGGGCGAGGCAACAGCGGTGTGAGCACCATGCTAATCCGCTGTCTGTTCATCACGCAGTTTGCCGGCTACCTTGCTGCCTCGATGTTCGGGGATGCCACAGCGCATGCTCCTTACGTCATACAGTGGAGAGCGTGGGTCAACGTTCCCTCGCCGTGTCATGGATGTGAACGACAGCGCACGTGTGGACTGCCCTATCTTCCTTGCGGATAACAGCCATGATTTCACCTTCGCTTCTTCAACTTTCACCCTGGATCCTGCACCGGACAAGGCTAACGTCACACTCGACGGCCCAATCATCGACAGACCTAGTTCGACGTCTGCGTGGTCTACAGCTATAAAAGCGTCCCCGGTGGATTCTTTCATCAGTGGGCGAGGCAACAGCGGTGTGGGCACCATGCTAATCCGCTGTCTGTTCATCACGCAGTTTGCCGGCTACCTTGCTGCCTCGATGTTCGGGGATGCCACAGCGCATGCTCCTTACGTCATACAGTGGAGAGCGTGGTCAACGTTCCCTCGCCGTGTCATGGATGTGAACGACAGCGCACGTGTGGACTGCCTATCTTCCTTGCGGATAACAGCCATGATTTCACCTTCGCTTCTTCAACTTTCACCCTGGATCCTGCACCGGACAAGGCTAACGTCACACTCGACGGCCCAATCATCGACAGACCTAGTTCGACGTCTGCGTGGTCTACAGCTATAAAAGCGTCCCCGGTGGATTCTTTCATCAGTGGGCGAGGCAACAGCGGTGTGGGCACCATGCTAATCCGCTGTCTGTTCATCACGCAGTTTGCCGGCTTACCTTGCTGCCTCGATGTTCGGGGATGCCACAGCGCATGCTCCTTACGTCATACAGTGGAGAGCGTGGTCAACGTTCCCTCGCCGTGTCATGGATGTGAACGACAGCGCACGTGTGGACTGCCCTATCTTCCTTGCGGATAACAGCCATGATTTCACCTTCGCTTCTTCGACTTTCACCCTGGATCCTGCACCGGACAAGGCTAACGTCACACTCGACGGCCCAATCATCGACAGACCTAGTTCGACGTCTGCATGGTCTACAGCTATAAAAGCGTCCCCGGTGGATTCTTTCATCAGTGGGCGAGGCAACAGCGGTGTGGGCACCATGCTAATCCGCTGTCTGTTCATCACGCAGTTTGCCGGCTACCTTGCTGCCTCGATGTTCGGGGATGCCACAGCGCATGCTCCTTACGTCATACAGTGGAGAGCGTGGTCAACGTTCCCTCGCCGTGTCATGGATGTGAACGACAGCGCACGTGTGGACTGCCCTATCTTCCTTGCGGATAACAGCCATGATTTCACCTTCGCTTCTTCAACTTTCACCCTGGATCCTGCACCGGACAAGGCTAACGTCACACTCGACGGCCCAATCATCGACAGACCTAGTTCGACGTCTGCGTGGTCTACAGCTATAAAAGCGTCCCCGGTGGATTCTTTCATCAGTGGGCGAGGCAACAGCGGTGTGGCACCATGCTAATCCGCTGTCTGTTCATCACGCAGTTTGCCGGCTACCTTGCTGCCTCGATGTTCGGGGATGCCACAGCGCATGCTCCTTACGTCATACAGTGGAGAGCGTGGTCAACGTTCCCTCGCCGTGTCATGGATGTGAACGACAGCGCACGTGTGGACTGCCCTATCTTCCTTGCGGATAACAGCCATGATTTCACCTTCGCTTCTTCAACTTTCACCTGGATCCTGCACCGGACAAGGCTAACGTCACACTCGACGGCCCAATCATCGACAGACCTAGTTCGACGTCTGCGTGGTCTACAGCTATAAAAGCGTCCCCGGTGGATTCTTTCATCAGTGGGCGAGGCAACAGCGGTGTGGGCACCATGCTAATCCGCTGTCTGTTCATCACGCAGGTATGTTACCTTGCCAATCCTCGGTGCATTCGTTCGATGACCGATGTATGCTGCTGTTCCCTCGCCCACATGATCGCTATCACGGTTTTGTTTATACTTTCATTGTACTCTGTGCTTCTAAATGCCGCCCGCAGACTTTTACTGAGCGGTGATGTGGAATCTAACCCGGGTCCTAACACCCGTTCTCAGCGCGATGCTGCTTCACAACCTCAGTTGACAGATCTTAATAGTGAACCCACGGTAGTGGAAATGTTGGCTGAACTACTAAATGGTCAAAAGAAATTGGCTCAGGATATTGCTGAAATCAAAATGTTTCAGTCATCTGTCAATGCGAGGTTTGAAGCCTTTGGAAGCTCGTGTATGTTCTCTGGAATCACCATCAACGTCTAGTGGTACGCAGATTTCGAATGATCACATGCATGCTCAAATTCAACAAATAAAGAGCGCCATATCAACTCTCTCTAACAAAAACGACAGCTTAGAAAACAGATCACGTAGAAACAATATTATCCTTCATGGCCTTAGTGAAGGACCTGGCGAGAATCGTGAGGAACTATCCGCCATCATTTCCAAGTGGTTCGACGACACTCTTAAGGTTGCATGTCCGCGCATAGAAAGGTGCCACAGGCTTGGCAGTAATGTTAGAGGCCGCCCACGTCCCGTTATCATGAAGCTCTTGGATTTTCAGGATAAGGTGGTCGTGTTAAAAAATTGCTATAAACTTAAAAACACTGGCTTCCGGGTCTCCGAAGACTTCTCTCCCCAGGTTCGTAATATTCGCAAAAGGCTCTGGGAGGCATCCGCCTGTGATAGGAATAACGGTGCATCTGTCCAAATTCGTTTTGATCATGTGTTCATTGACAAGGTGCGTTATGACTGGGATAGTTCATCCAATACTCTTGTCAGATCATCCACTGGCTTAGCTAAACCCGCTGAATCAACCTCTGGGGAAACATCTTCTTGACCACGTGGCACCTACAATAAACTCTTCTTATTAAATATCAATGCCAGAAGTGTTGTTAGTAATTACTCCAAATTTCTTTCCCTCATCTCCTCTTATGCCCCACACATTGTCGGCGTTACTGAGACTTGGCTGCATGATGGAGTTCATGACTCTGAAATAACTCTCCCTGGCTTCAAGGTGGTTCGGAGAGACAGAGAATTCGGGAGAGGCGGCGGTGTGGCCCTATTTCTTCGGTCTCACCTGAACTTCTCTGTACTTCCTGCACCACCGAATACTGAGTCCTTGTGGTGTAAGGTCCAACTAGAAAATATGTCCTTGATTATCGGGGTCGTGTACCGACCGCCTGGTTCTGATGTAAAACATTTACATAATCTAAACCAATTTCTACAAAGTTATGTTGCTTCAGCGCCTAACATTATTTGCATGGGTGATTTTAATGCTCCTGGTGTGGACTGGTCATCTATGACAGTTAGTGGACATGAAGTATCCATCGGAAGAGAGCTAATAGACGTTTCGTTGTCTTGTGGCCTTCACCAAATTGTTAAGGACTCTACACGTAATGCTGCTATCCTGGACCTAGTTTTTGTCACTTCATCTCTAGCTAACTCCGGTTTTGAATGTGATATTATTGATGGCGTATCCGATCATAACGCTGTATTATTCTCAGTTCCGGGTATCGTCCCAAAATGCCGTTACACTTACTGCACGTTTCGTGACTTTAACCATGCTGATGATCTAGCAATTACAGACGCCCTTTGCGACTCTTTTCAAGAATTTGAGCTAAAAAGCGCCACCAGTGATGTGAATACGTTATCAGCTTTTTTCGAAAGTCTTGTCAGTAAGTGTATCAATTGTTTCATTCCTTTGAAAACAAAGAAAACAAACACTGAAATACCTTGGATGACTAGGGACCTCTTGCATTTGTCGCGTCGTGTGACCAGACTACGTCGAGCAAGACGCTCTGGTGACTTAACAAAGCTCCAACAGTTTGTTAGCGCCAAAAACGAACTTTGTGCTAAAATTAAGGCAGCGAAAGAATTTTATTACAGGGTTACCTTGCCGAAGCTAATGAAAGCAAATCCCCGTAAATTCTGGAAGGCTATCCAACCATCTGGGTCTTCATCACACACGATGACAATTGACAACGTTGCAGTTTCTGATCCACAGACAATCGCTTCTGCCTTCAACGCCTACTTCCACTCAGTCTTTACAACTGACAACTCGGACATCCTGTTTTTCATTCAGAATCTCACCCCGGAATTGACGATGTGTCAGTGTCAATTGAGGGCGTACTCAATCTCATTTTAAATTTAGACACCAAGAAATCATGCGGTCCCGACGGCATCCCAACAGCTTTCTAGTTAGATACTCTCTTTGGTGTAGCAGATACCTCACAATTATTTTTAGAAAATCTCTCTCGTCAGCCACACTTCCTTTCTCGTGGAAATGTGCTTCAATTCTGCCCTTATTTAAATCGGGTAATGCTCAATTATTAAGCAATTATAGACCAATCTCTTTAACAGCGCATTCATGTAAAATGCTAGAGCATATTATATTTAAACATATCATGGAATTCCTTGAAACGAACAAAATCTTAAGCACTTACCAGCACGGCTTCAGACGCGGTCTTAGCACTATTACTCAACTTACAGAATTCGTTCATGACATCAGCAGCTCGATGGACATAGGTGACCAGGTTGACACCATTTTCATAGACTTCGCCAAGGCATTCGACACTGTCTCACATCCTAAATTATTGCACAAGTTGTTTGCCATATTAAAGAACGTGTCCTTGGTTGGCTGGATATCCGACTTTCTTTCGCAGCGTTCACAGTATGTGTGCTTCAGCTCTACTAACTCGCCTTCGATGCCTGTTTCATCAGGTGTTCCCCAGGGTTCTGTGCTGGGCCCCCTTTTATTCCTGCTTTATATTAATGACCTCCCCGTGCACACCCCTGTGAAAATACGCCTTTTCGCAGATGACTGCGTCCTATATCATACTGTTAAATCTCCACTGGATCATGCCACTCTCAACAATTCCTTCTCTCACTTTTGTAGCTGGTCCAAATCTTGGCAAATGAATATTAACTTCTCCAAGACCGTCGTTATGTCATTTACCCGACGTTCATGCCCCTTGACTTTTGACTATGGTTTTAACAATGTTAGTTTGTGCAGGGTGAACGAATTCAAGTACCTCGGTATCCTTATGACACACAATCTCTCATGGTCTAAACACATTGATCTCACATGCAACAAGGCTCTCAAGAAATTAGGCTATTTACATCGTACGCTCCGTCTTGCTCCTCAAGAAACCAAACTGCTTACCTACAAAGCTCTCATTCGTCCCATCCTCGAATATGGTTGCGTGGTGTGGAACCCACATAAGAAATGTGACATTAAAAAACTAGAACGCGTTCAAAAAGAGCTGTGCGTTTTGTATGCAAAAGATATGACACGGATTTTTCTCCGTCGAATTGTCTTCCTCACCTAGGTCTCACTACACTTGCGAAGCGTCGCCACGTTGAATGCCTCAAATTCCTTTACAATCTAATCAATTCTCCTCGCCTCGACACTCTAGACAGCTATCTTCAGTTCTCCAGACCTTTATCTACGCGGAGCGACCACGCCCTTAACATTACAACTTTTTTCACCCGCACTGACATGTTCAAATACAGCTTTTTTCCTGCAACTATAGAAGCCTGGAATTTGTTGCCCGGAAGTGTGCGTTGCTTACCACTGAAAGAATTTCTGGAAGCATGTTCATGAATGTTGATTTGCTGTTATTGTTTTTTCTTTTCCCACTCCTGCAATAGCCTCATTGAGGCTGCAGTATGTAAAAATAAATAAATAAAAATAAATAAATTAGTAGTGATGACTTCACGCCTCCGTTACTCTTGAACGCGTGCTGCGTGGCAAGCCACAACATCCGATACGTAATAGAGAACACACCCCTTCCTGTTTTTCGAGTGAAAGTTCACGGTGCCGCAATCCTTTTTTTTTTAAGTTATAAACGAGACATAAATTAACTGCGTCGTTAATAATGAAGTCAATTTGAATCAAATAGGGCCTATGAACACGTGCACTAAAAACAAACCTGTGCTGATTTGAGTTGTTACTTCTGATCACCAAAGCAAACTTGATTTAGGAGCTCTGAAAAACGAAAAAAAAAAACAAATAATGCCGGACGAAGCGTTGGGCGCCATATTACATCAATCGGCCAATACTCACTAAGACACTAGCAGTGTTTTGTTTTTATTGGCGCGATAGCCAGTGTTTGTTACAGGAGTTTCTGAAACTTCTAATGACTGCAGATGATATTGCTTTGAACGGCCGCATTCAAACTGCGATCAATGTTTAATGAAAGCGGATATGCTTGTGGCTGCGGTTTTTCTTACCTCATGATGGACAGCCTTCCAATTCGCATCATCACGTAGACAGAGGACTATAAATTCTAGCTTCAAGCCCAGAGGAACGCACTTCAAAATTTGTACAGTAGCAGAGAGATGAAAGAGGAGTTCTGCTGCGAGTGTTCCGAACTATCGCGTTTATAAGCCAGAAGCTCGAGCGAGTCGGGGGAATCACTGACACTTTGCAAACATAAATGGCGAGCTGTGTATGAACGAGCGCCAGCTGGAAGCCCCTAAAGAATTGCTGTGAGTAGTGAACGAAGCTATGAAGCGGCTCCATCGAGGAAGAGTTCTGAATGTCTCGCAATCATCCACAGATTAACGGCTGACGCGAGCAGGCATGTCTAGAATGGGGCCGCCATTTTGATGTCCCGTCTGTTTTTCACTGGGAGTCATAGATTTCTTTCTCTCTCTCTGGTCTATCGGGCTTCATCTAAACACTTTCATATGATATGTTTTCCGGAAAGTAGCTCTTAGAACAGAATAACAATGTAAAACGCATAGACACCTGCGCTGTAATATCCAATACTTGCCTGTGTCGTACGTAAATCTCAATAAGGAAGCATTACGAGTTTCATTATGACCCACCGTCGTAGCTTAGCAGGTAAGGTATTGCAACAGAAATCTCGAGGATGCGGTTTCGATTTCAGTGGAGGCGAAGTGCAAGGACACACCTGTACTCAATTCACAGGGACTTGAAAGGACTCCAGGTTGTCAGAATCATTATGCTTCCCATTCATGTCATCATGCTTGCATGTCGTTATACTTTGCATTCCAAGCTCTATCACCAATAATTTTCTTAAGAAGGCATGTTCATGAGCGTACACGCAGGTAGCGAAGAGGATAATTAATTGCATCATTCATTTACTAAAGCGCCTAGCTTTATAGAGCAGTAAGCCGTTCACTTTGTCGATTGCTTCGCCAGCTATTTATTGCTTTCGTAAATAAGAACAAGTAATGGAATGTGTAATAACTTGGACGCAGCACACAGGTCCAGAACACCAGAGCGTTTATTACCGCGTCAATCCGTTCGAGCTTTATATGCCCCAGCAACAGTGACGTCACGAAGTGCCGAGCATCTAGCAGACGCTGGCCAGCGTTTTAATCATTCTGCTACGCTATAACAATATGCATGAAAGTTTTCTTTCCCAAGTGCCATACGATGCCACACAGACGCATTATGATCAAAGAAGACACGAAACCGCGTCAAAAGGTGCGGGAGAATGCCTCTGGTATGCTGGTAAACGTGACCACAAGCCTCAGCTTTCGATTTCGCCTTCTCTGTTATACCGACAGTTATTATTCCGAAACTGCTTTTACCAATTAGTTCTTCGTTAGAAAAACATGCTTGAGATAATTTAGACAACGCGAAGCCCAGAAAAAGAAGTTATTATTTTGATGTACCATTTCTATATTGCGCACAAGCTTTTGTAATAAGAAACGCTTTCGCATGGTTTCCTTGGTTTAGTAACAGCAGTATTCTATAGTGTTCAGTAGAGAGAGAGAGAGAAAGAGACAGCGATAAAAGTTAGGGAAAGGCAGAGAGGTTAACCAGAATCGAAACATTGGTTTGTTACCCTAGGCTAAGGGGAAGGGCAGGGGGGAAGAAAGGTGCAAAGAATGGTGGAGAGAAAAGCAGGCACCCGAAAAAGTCATGAAGTCAACTATGGTCATTATTTCGGCGTGCAAGGTTTGAAATGTAAACAGATATCCCGGCGCGGAATCTCATGCGCTCCGCTCTAGTTGTGCATCTTTAGAATGATTTTCGAAAGTCGGCGCTAAGCCGGAAACACTATATACAGAAAGGTCAGTCATATGTGCGAGAGTCGAGTGACAAAACAATCATGTTGCGTCACCCGCAATGTTCTATTCTTACCCTAAGTATTTCTTTTGTTTTGAACACTCCAGCTCACTCCACGTGCCTGACCTTGAGCGTCATTTCTGTGAGACTGAGTTTTTTTTACGTTCCTTGCGTGTTGCGTTTCCTTCGTAAGAGCTGCTGAAAATGGTCACATTGAAAAATCGATATTCAGCAGGCACCGCTGAGAGAAAACAAATATTTTTGAGCTCAAATGAAGAAATATTCTATTGATATAAATGACGACATATAAAGTATCATTCGAAACTATAATCGAGAGCAGAACAATAAGCATTTCTGAAAAATTGCATAGGTCATTTCTGCGACCTATGCGAATATACGGCGTTTGTTCGCCTAATATTAGCACTCGCTCATATAGGCTACTATTGTGTTGTGTTGTTTACCATTTGCTAATATTGACAATCCGATCTTGTAAATGCGTAAAACCATAGTACAAGTGTGCTACAGTGTCTCACTCTGTTAGTTCCTTCACTTACCGCTACAACCGCCCATAGAGAAATCTGAAAGAATTTTTTATTGCTGTAGCACTTATGTGGGCACGCGAGGCTCAGTTTAGCCGCCGGCGCCAGCGGCGGCATTTGGACCCGCATAAAATCTAAGTATGTTTACAGAAAATTATGAGAGAGAGCTAATGGCGACGTTCCTATTGCTTCTTCAGGAGAAAGCATGTTAGCTTACGTTTGGCATATATGTAAATACCGTTCTCACAGCTATGTCTGAGTTTAGCACTGCCCAATGGTGCCAAACAAACAAAAACAAAATATTTTAGCCGCCGCTGTGGCACAGGGGCAGCAGTGATCGGCTGCTGACCCTAAATTCACGGTTTCGATCCCGGTCGCGGCTGTCGCATTTCGAAGGCGGCAGAAATGCTTGAGGTCCGTGTACATAAATTTCAGTAGATGGTAAAGAACACCAGAAGGGTCGAAATTTCCGGAGCCCTCCACTACGGTGTGCCTCATAATCAACTCGTAGTTTGGCAAGTAAATCCCGAGAAAGAACCATTAAGAACAGCATTGATATCAGCTAAACCACACTTCAGGTTGTATATCTGCCCCTGGAAAATAATTACTCCTTGAGAAGGGTGAGCAAACCTACTTTCTTTTCTGCTTAATCACACCGGCGACTCTCGACTTCGCTCGCCCAAGGTTGTTGAAAATATCCTTGCACACTCAAGTCACGATGCGCACGGCCTAACCATAACCTTTCCTATGGAACAATGAAAAATGGTTAGGCTTAATCGCGTAAAGTGCGCGAAAGGCAACCCTCTAAATTTACTTGTTTATTCTCCCCTAGTCACGTCTGCCTGGCGCTTGTCTATCAAACCCAGTGTCAACATTCGCACTGTCTTGATGTACGGAAGTAGCGAGAGTCTAGTGGCTGGGATGAACGTGGGCGGGTGCCACAGGTAAATACTGCTGGAACTCATTAGGGGAGAGCACCTCGAAATCTATGGCCTCGTTAGCCGATTGACCTGAAAGCCCTCAGCTCGAATGGATGTCTTCCAGGGCTCTATTCTCCACTTTCGACGGTCAATGCCTGAGAGAAAGATACACACGTTGCGCCACATGTGTGCGGCTACGCATCCAGTATGTGTTCAATTAAATTGCGTTCTTTCAAAAGACACAATGACAGATAGGATACAGCCCTGCGTTCTTCTGGAGTTTATTTGGGCGTGCGCTCCTAGTTAGCAACATGAGCTGACCGGATGGAATAAACTGAGTTCTTTATTAGCGCGACAGCGTTAAAGAGCTCGTTTCGTAAAAATTCCGGTGGCGGCGGTGGCGTCTTTGGTCGCGAGCGAAAAACCAGTGTTGCCCGGGTGCGGAAATTCGAGGTATATGCAAATAAAGAAATAATAAAAATCTTCATTTGTAATAGGACCTGGGGATTCGAACCTGCGACGCCTCGCTCCGTGGCGCGATGCGTTTAGCCGTTCGGCCACGACGCCTGCGTCCTACTAACATACATACTAACGGAGGGCTATATATATGCACTATTTAGCGTCGGTGGTGCGGACATTTCGGAGGTTCTTCAGCGGCTTGACTATCACCCGCGAGATGACGCGAAGGGCCAATGGGATGCGCCTTTAAACGGCATCGCCCCGCCGTGTAGCTGCGTTTCGTCGCGCCGCATGCATGGATATTGGAGCCGGAGGGCGTCCCCGCTATGGCTTTCCTTGCGGCGTGATTTAGGTGTCGACCGAAAAGCAAAGCCGGGCTAGCGATTGGAAGTGCGATACGAACATGGTCGGACTACGCTCTCGCGTTCTATTCAAGAAAACGAAGCTCAAGCGTACTTGAAGTTTCTATGCGGCACATCCTAAGTTGAACGATAAAAATGCACAACTGCTGGAGACAAAGGGCGAGGGCAAAACACGGACAAGCGAGAACATTCAACTAGCTTTAATTTTCGAAGAACATTGATATAAGCGCATATTCGCGCATGCGCAATGGGTCATCCTCGTCCTTGTTCTATGATTGTTGCGCATTTTTCACCTTCAAATATCATGAACCATTTCGCCCAACACCAAGTTTTGTTGAACTACGTTTTATGAATACGTCCCAGCTAACTATTTTATTAGTTACGCTTTAGATGAAATGTACCAATATCTAATAATTATAATATCTGGGGTTTGAAGCGCCAAAACCACGATATGATATTGAGGCACGCCGTAGTGGAGGGCTCCGCAGCTTTTGAACATCTCGTGTTCTTTAGCGTTCTTTAGCGTGCACTCCAATGTAATTACACGGGCTTCTAGCATTTCTCCTCCATCAAAATGCATCCGCCGCGGCCGGAATTGAACCCGTGACCTTCGGGTCAGCAGCCGAGAACCGTAACCAATGCACCACCGAGGAGGAATATATCGATATCGAAAAGTCGGACAAGTCACTACGTTCTTAGCGTAGTAATTCTACTTATCCCGCTGTGTGGAAGAGTACGTTGCACTAAAAGCCTGCCCGTCTTGCTCAGGTAATAGGCACTGAACACTAGCGCTTCATGTGTTTGGCGTAAAGTGTGAACGTTAGTTCAGTCGCCATATAAACATGGTTAGGTTTACATCATGTTATTCCAGCATAATTCTTAATTTTTGTGGCTTCAAGCGCGGTAACCACGCAATTATTATGAGGCACGCCGCAGTTGGGAGGCTTCTGATTAACTTTAACCGCCTGAGCTTCCTTAATGTACACTTAAATCAAAACACACGGGTCGCATTTCCCTGCTTCGAAAAGCGGCCGCCTTGGCCAACATTGCTATTTCGCAAAGTAACTTCGAGCAAGCATAATAGAAGAGTTCACACAGCTACAAATTTATCCCTTGTTTTGTTCATTTAGTTACGTGCGCTATTGAATAACTAAATATGTAGGTGTGTCCATTCAAGTGAAATCTGATTATTTTTCCTGAGCGCTCTGATTGAAGTGCTTCAGAAAACTGGTGAATTATTGTAACGTTTTTCTTTTCTCTTGCTACAGGGTATGGTTCTATTTCTTGAAATATAGGGTACGTTCAAATCCATGCAACGCTGTTTTACAAAGCATTTCTAAACGTCCCCCTAAATTCTACCTCAGGACTTTGCCATTTTCTATTGCGGTTGACTACTAAACAGACGGTGTTCTGTTTTGTTATCTTTTTAGAGCTTTCTTCCCGGCTGTCGCAATGAATCTTGTCGCATGGTGCAGTAGCATCTTCCCTGAGACTCGTAAAACACACTTTTACGTTTGTAACGTGGAATTTCTTTTGCAGAGCCCCACAACGGCCGCGCCTACATGATGGACAAAGACGTGTTCTAAAGCAAGACCCAACCCTTTCTTTTTTTCTTCCGTCTTTGCCATAACCTAAATCCCCCGGACATCCCGGTTGTTTTTACAACACGGCTAGTTCGGGCCTATTTCCTTTGTGTGCTCATAGATCCCGCAGCAGAGGAAGTCTTTCGTTGCTGTCGATGTCTTTCGCCTGTTTATTTCTGCACGCGGCTTCATGAAACGTGGCTGGTCGTCGCTTTGTCGTCCCTCCTCCTTGCCAGGCGCGTAGCCAGGAATTTTTTCTGAGGGGGGGGGGGGGGGGAGGGTGGCACTCGCGGAAAACCCTATTTGAGAAAAACGCCTATCTTCAATAATGATTGTCGGTAAAAACACCTACTCCACCAAAATTTCAGGGAAGGAGGGGGGGCTAGGCACCTACCCTCCCCCCCCCCATCGGCTTCGGGCCTGCTCCTTGTTATTGTGCATTCACCCTTGTTCTGCGCAACGTGAAATCCTTTGCTGTTGTAGCGACCACAAAGGTACGCTGAATACGCCTCAAGATGTAAGGTTGTATCCCTCTTTATTCAAACAGATGGGCATGAAAACATAGGAGAGAAAAAAAAAAGATACTCATTGTAGCACTATAGAACGTTAGTGTAAATATAATATAGTACGTTATGTCATACGGACAACTGTATAACGCTAGCGGCGTCCAAGTGTTAACGCGATAGCTAAAGGGCTCGTTTCGCAGAAATTCCGGTGTAGGCGTGAGTGTCGGCGTCGTTAGTTGCGAGCGAAAAATCATCTTGTCCGTGACCGAAAAATCGAGAAAGATGCGAATAAAATAACTAATAAAAAACTTCGGTTTCGTGTGAGAATCGAGCCCAGGCCGTCTGCGTGGCAGGCAGGTGTTGTACTACCACAGAGCTACGCTATTCCTTGAAACTGGTTCGGAAAAAGCACTATATAACTGTCATGTAGTGGAAGGAGCCTCCCTAACGAATGTAATATTGCGTGGCAGAAGGTATATTCGGGCAAGGCGTCAAAACATCTGAATTGCGCAATGAGTGGGTGTTTTAAAGGGCCACCCATTACGAGCGCTCAGACACATTTAATCGTCATCAGCTGCAAAAGCGTCACAGAAAGTGAGCAGCTGCGTAGATTCGCGTGTTGTCTTACGGACGCGTAGTGGGCCCTTCGCTGATTCGCAAACGGAAAAAGTATGGCGTAGTGGGCACCTAACTACTGTACTTGCAGTACGCTTTCAAGGATAGTTTGAAACGGCCAGTATTAAGCGCACAGGCGTTAGTTTTCTTACGACACGGTTATTGAGGCATGCACCGAGAACCGAAGCTAGGCTAGCACTTGAGAAGGTGATGCTCTTGGGGCCCGATTACGCTATCGCGTGCCCTTCTTGAAGGCGAAGCTCAAGCGTCCTCCAAGTTTTTTAAATTGCACTGGAAATAGCACACGTGTAGAAAAGCATTGGAACGCTGTAATGGGCCGTCCTCTCCAGCGCCTTCTTGTGGGTCGTCCTCTTCGCCTCTTATCGGAGAGCACGCCCCTCGTGCTCGTGCTCGTGAGAGTCTCCGCGTAATAAACGCCTTTACAAAGTCGCCTCTTCTCGCCTCTTCTCGGAGAGCACGAGCACGAGGGCCGTGCTCTCAGAGAAGAGGCGAAGAGGGCGACCCACTAGAAGGCGCTCGAGAGGACGGCCCATTACAGCGTTCCAATGCTTATGGTTTATTTTACAGCGAAAGCTGTCATGAGATCATTTCACCGGCCGTTTTTGGCGCCGTAGTTGTCCGCCGCCGCCGCCGCTGCCGCCGGTGTCCGTAACCAGTATCACTCGAAATAAGAAAAAAAAAACTAAATAAGAAAAAAATTCCAGGATGGAACGAGGTACGAACCTGGGCCCTCTGCGTGGGAGCCCAGTATTCAACCTCTGAGCCATGCCGGTGCTTGAAACTGCTTTGCAAAAAGGTCCTATACAGGCTTCATGTCGGGAAGGAACCACATTAGCATATGCAATATAGCGTGGTAAAAGAGTAGAATAAGCACCAAGCGTCGCACAACGCGAATTCTGTAACCAGCCGTCACACAATGCGAATTGCGCAACGAGTAGGTTGTTGAATGCTTCCAACCCATTACAAAGAGCTCTGCCATAATTCTTCATCGTCATCACGCACAGCATCAACAGTGCGCATAATGCCTTACACGCGTTTAGCAGGTACCACCGCTGTCTGTAGAATGACGAAAAATGACGCAGTGCCTACTGCCCTACTTCTCAAAAATTACAGTGATTTATAGCGTAGTGGGTTCCTCGCAAGTGCACTTCTGTTGGTTGCCATGGAAGCCCATAAGGCTCCCATGATCCATTTCCTCAGGGTCTCAATAAAGTCAATTCTCTCTCTCTCTCTCTCGCTCTACGTTTCTCCGGTTAAAGTGTTTTATAAAGCGTGGTGGGACAGTTAAATAACGACCGGGCGTCACACAATATGCATTACGTAACTAGTGGGTCGTTTAAAGCTTCCAACCCATTACAAAGGGCGCAACCATAATTATTCATCGTCATCAACCGCCGCATCAACAAACTGCACATAATCGCTTACATATGGTACCTCGCTTCTCCGCAGAACAACGAATAATGTCGTGCTGGGTGCTTCCCAACTTCCCAAAAATTACGCTTTGTGGCGTAGTGGGTACGTTGCTAATGTACCTGTATTAGTAGCCACAAGAGAGTTTATAACGGGCTCTAGAAATGCCGCTCTTCCAGCTTTCGCTGTGACTGTGCTGCGCTTTCCGCGCAGGCCTGGCGTTTTTTTAGAGAGCAGCTCTTAGGCGCCCGTCACTTTTCCCCTCTTCCATATTCTGTTACGAGCATCGGGACGATGCTTTTACAGCGAAAGCTGTTATGAGATCATTTCACCGGCCGTTTTTGGCGCCGTAGTTGTCCGCCGCCGCCGCCGGTGTCCGTAACCAGCATCGCTCGAAATAAGAAAAAAACGAAATAATTCCGGGATGGAACGAGGTTCGAACCTGGGCCCTCTGCGTGGGAGCCCAGTATTCAACCTCTGAGCCATAGCGGTGCTTGAAACTGCTTTGCAAAAAGGTCCTATACAGGCTTCATGTCGGGAAGGAACCACATTAGTATATGCAATATAGCGTGGTAGAATAGTAAAATAAGGACCAAGCGTCGCACAACGCGATTTCTGTAACCAGGCGTCACACAATGCGAATTGCGCAACGAGTAGGTTGTTGAATGCTTCCAACCCATTACAAATGACTCTGCCATAATTCTTCATCGTCATCAGGCACAGCATCAGCAAAGTGCGCATAATGCCTTACATGCGTTTAGCAGGTAGCAACGCTCTCCGTAGAATGACGAAAAATGGCACAGTCCCTGCTGCTCTACTTCTCAAAAATTACAATGATTTATAGCGTAGTGGGTTCCTCGCAAGTGCACTTGTATTGGTTGCCAAGGAAGCCCATAAACGCATGATCCATTTCCTCGGGGTCTCAGTAAAATTACAATGATTTAGAGCGTAGTGGGTTCCTCGCAAGTGCACTTGTATTGGTTGCTAAGGAAGCCCATAAGCGCATGATCCATTTCCTCGGAGTCTCAGTAAATTTCTTCGCCTCCCCCCCCCCCCGGCGTCTCTCTCCCACGTCAACGTATGTTATACAGCATGACGGGAGAGGGAAATAGCGACCGGGCGTCACCCAATGCAAGTTACATAACTGGTGGGCCGTTTAAAGCTTCCAACCCATTACAAAGGGCTGAGCTATCGTCATCAGTCGTCGCGTCAACAAAGTGCACATAATGCCTTACAGACGTGTAGCTGGTGCCTTGCTTCTCCGCAGAATGACGAATAATGGCTTAATAGGTGCTCCCCAACTTCACAAAAATTGTGATTTATGGCGTAGTGGGTACCTTTCTAGTGTACTTGTAGCCCCAAGAGGGCTTACAACGGGCTCTAGAAACGCCGCTCTTCCAGCTTTCGCTGTGACTGTGCTGCGGTTTCAGCGCAGGCCTGGCGTTTTTTTCGGAGGGGGGCAATGCCACGCGCGCTTCTATTTGTCATTTTTATCTAACTAGTCGTTTCACGCGTAGCCGCCGCCTTGCGCAAGCCGCGCCCTGATGTCAGGGAACCTTCCAGACGATCTTAGAATCATCTTATAGGCCTGAGTGCGCAAATGCGAACAGTTCAGATTATTCTCAAACTAATGCGGCCACCACTGATAAGGCTCGAATGTTCGATGCCGCATGTATAACTGCCGACGCACCTTACTACAGGGCAGTTTTATCGACTGCCGACGCTCTGTTCGCCGCTAGCACGTTGCAGTGTGTATTGCTGTAGTATGACTTTCCGTTTCTCGGCCACAAGTACGGCCAAAAAAAAGAGTTTCATCTTGGGGGGGGGGGGGGGGGGGGGGGAGATCGGAGATCTCTGTTCGTTCCGCGTTCGTTCTGGCGGTGTTACGTCACAAAAGTGGGCGGTCCGCAGCTCTCTTCCGCCGAGAGGAAGAGGACCGCCAATCGTCCAGCGGTGAGCGGCGAGCTTTCCGGAAGTAGATACGCATCGTTTGTCCTCGGCAAGGGCACCGTATATTTCAAAACGAAGTGTTTCTCGCCTTCTAATAAATACAGTTGTTATACAAAAAGATATTGTTTTTCTTTTCAAGCTCAAACAGTTTCTGAAACAGCAATAGGTTTGAGCGCTGATATTTATTGGTGTTAGTTTTTCTAACGTGCTCGCTATGTGAAGTCGCGCACGCGAAAAAAAAAAATGAGAAAAGTAGCGGTTGGCGCAGTTTTTCAAGATGTCGTCCCACCGGAATGTCTGGCTTGGCTCCCGGGTGTCGAATCGTCAAAAGGAGCTTCTGCTGGCTTTTATAAAAGAGCACCCACAGATACCTACGCCGTCGTGCCCACTGGGGCCGTCGTTCACGAGTGAGAACCGGGACGACACGTGGCAGTAGCTGGTAGCGCTTTTGAACTAAGAAGTCCCTGCGCGTAAGACCACAGGCAGGCCCGTTCATTTTGTTCGCACTTTTCGTTTCGAGAACAGAAAGCGACGCCGCACTCGCTCAGGTCTTCAAACGCATCTCTCACCTCCAACCGCAAGAGAAGCACACGTCGCAAGCGCCATTTTCTCAAAATCGGCTGTTGCGGCAGCCGCAACCGCCGCATCATGCCGTGCGAAGCCGTTTGTTCGCTCGAGAGAACGCGTGCGAACGGTCTCGCGCTCCGTTCGTTTGTAGCAGACGACATGCTCGTTATGGCGCGGTATGACGTCACCAAAAACTAAAAGATCAAGCAAAAAGAAAAATGGCTACGCCCCTCAGAGACGTGGTTTTTTCCGGCTTCGGCCAATCGCGTACGCCGCCAGAATGGGTACAGAACGAACGGCGCAGAACAGAGATCTCCGATCACCGCACTCGTTATGCCGCAATATGACGTCACCAAAAAAGAAAAGATCAAGCAAAAAAAAAAATGGCGACACCCCCCGGCCTTGAGTGGCATCTCCCGCTTCAGCCAATCAGCGCGCTTGTTCTTCCCCAGGAAAATGAACAAGCGGAACGGACAGATCGCCTATCGCCCCCTTGCACACGCCGACTACAGCCTTCGTCGACGTCACGACCTCGTGACATTATAATTTACGCATATTTCGATAGCCTACATTCATATAAGGCACTTTTTTATGGGCCTCCTCGACCCACCCGAAATAAATTACATAACGCGCGTACTTCCATTGAGCATGTTGATGCGGTTTGAGTTTGCACAGTTACGCAGCCATAAAGACGACAGTTAACTAACCAATAGGCAGTCGTTGTATTCATATAATAGGTCTGTATTCATCTTGCGGATGTGAAGGTCCAAAGGTGGTCCCAAGGAGATCTCCGAAAAAAATGTTCCACACCTTAATTGTTCCCAGTTGGTAGAAATTTGTCTGCCTCGCAAAATATACCAAGAAGACACGCATAGAATGACCTCTAGTTAAAAAAAGTAAATTTTACATTATCGGAGAATATTGTAAAATAAATGCTCTCAAATGGCCTATTCGCTAAGTGCGCCTAACTGGTTTTACGGTCCCTGCGCTACATCAGCCGAAAAAATGGTTGGTTAAGATGCCCAGAACATTTTCACTTTTTGTGATGTTAGAAAAAATGCTGCTACGGAGCAGTTATAAACTAAACGCAATATTGAAGAATATTTCGGAACATAGAAAGCGTATTAGCGTAGCCACCTTCCCACATTACGTGTTAAAACTGTGTAAAAAAGAAGCTTACCAACGTCTTTTTCTTTTTAATGTGGCATGAAGCCATGCTTCTTTTCCATAAGCGAGCGAATGAAGCTGAAACCTTCCTGCAATAACTGCTCGTGTTCAATTCCCTAGTGGGAAGGGGGAAAACATAATAAACACAAGAATGGGTCTAATATCATAAAACAGTTTCCACCTCAGTGGCCACCGTAATAAAGCGTTGAGTGGCTTAGGCAACCGACATTGTAGCCAATATTTTGGTGCGAGACATCCCTTGGGCATCGTTTTGTGGGTGTGCAAAAGCAACACGTCCTTAGCCTCCCCCCCCCCCCCCCCACTTCTTCCCATTCTAACTTCCCTTGGTACTCCCAAAAGTCAAAAGAAGAAAGAGGAACATTATCAGTCCGCGAAAGGTGTAAAATGACTTCCTTGTGGCTTAACCTATAAACAAAAGGCTTTGAAAAATGGCGTAAGCTTCATAACGACGCATAAATATTTTCCTATAACGTTCTTTTATCGCACTTCCGGGATGGCATATATCGGCATCTTTTTTATCAAGCAGTCTAGTGCTCTTCCCGTGGTAACTCATAACGCAAGATGGTGTATTAACTACAAGACAATGATGGATAGTGCGCGTACAATAACTCCCACGTTGCCCACTAGTGTTTCAATGTGGGCTTGTTCGGGTGACATTTTTGAATAACAGAAGCAGGTGTGTTTGTTCATGCGGCTTGCCTGTGTCCCCGTTATATGCGCTAGAACATTATTCAGATATGTTGTATGGTAAGTGACATCTCTACTCGTACTAACCACAAAAAGCGAAAGTCCTTCTTAGCCGTTTCCGGGAACCGTACCGGCAGGACACAAGACCACGTGACAACTATCTGTAGCGTCTGCGTCAGCGAATTTAGTAGGTCTCTATTTCTTGAGGAATTGTTATGTAAGCCACGCCTAATTGCTTTTTATATTGCTATGGGTTCGTGTCAGCCGTTCACTAGTTTCTCTCGACCGCTAGGATTCTTTTCCCTCTAAGTTTTATGGCCCGCTCGGTCTGAATTTGTATAGTTACATATCCTTGTGACTGCATTTTGCGCTGTACTTCATCCCAAACAACAGAAAAGGCGTCCTTGTTGCGAGATATTTTCAGTTTCTTTTAGCTTCTGCTTCAATGGATGTTGTGACAGGTAGTAATATTACACATTGAAAGTGATAGAAATCGCGTTTCTGATTTCACCGAAATCTGGAAGCAATGCACTGAAATTCCCAATTTGCGACGCTCGTAAACAATTGCGAGAAGTAAATATTTTCACAACGACACAATAGCGCTGAATTTTTTTCTACAAGTGAACATATAAAACATTTATTTAGGAGAATTTTTCGGATCAGGCGGAACCGCAACGGAAAACAGAAATCTTTGCAGGAAGCTATTGATGGTTACTGTCAAATATTAACAAGCAGTATAAAATTTCAATCCATTTTCAGTGACGGGAGCAGCTGCCTATCATCAAGAAGAGACCTGTCAAGGTATGCAGGCGGATTGTCTGCAGACGTGGCCGCTACAGTGCCACTACCAGGTATGATCTTGTTGCGCATGAAAATAGGAACAACAAATCACAGTCCATTCATACACAGTACAGGCCTTAGGGCGAATATTTATCCCAATAAAATAAAAAGCACAAAACAATAGGCAAGATCTTCCTTGTGTGACCCGCTGACATCCCTCGACGCTATTCACGAATCATAGAACTCCATGGGCACCATGCCTAATGATACGAAGACGCAGAGTAACTTAGTACAATCTTCAAGATTGAGAAATTGATTTAGAATACCGTGGGAACCCCCACCGTGTCTGTATAGCATCCTGGGTGCAACTTGTTTGCAATGGCCGACCATCGAGCAAACGTCCTCTACGCGCGAGTGTCTGTTTCTAAACGGGCTCTGTTATGTTATTATATTTCGCCTTTCTGTTAGCTTGGTGCCGTATGGTTTGTGTAGTTCGAACCCCCCCCCCCCCCCCCAGAAATTTTTATATTTTTATGTGTGTGCATATATAGGCGCTCACATACACACACGCACGAACATGTATAGTGGTATGTCGCAACCGCAAGCAAATCAATTCTGCCTACGTCACTGAAGCATAACATAGAATGACACAGAATTGAGTGCCTTTTCCTGCGCTTATTTTGCCATCAGAATCACAAAGAACCCCTCCTCACGAACAGCAATCGAAACGAGAGGGAACAGCTGACATCTAGCGGTGTCATATTGCGTGTCATGACCGACAACGCATATTGATTCGATGCTATCGTTACTTATAAATGTGTACGCGTTTACTCAGTGCCATCTCGTATGTCTCCTGCAGTTTGCATGTCCAGGCCCACACCTCACCGCCCTGTGGTCGCACAGCACGCAACCTGCCGACTCGTGATCGTACTAGCAACGGCAAAAACAAGCGAGTGTCGTTAGGCAGTTGAGATGGCTGTATCCACTTTCACGCAAAATTCCCGGCTTGCGGAACGTGATGTGGGTGGGAGGCAATGGCGGAAAACGACTCATGCTTTTTCAGGGCTTTGAGTATATCGTTGTGCATTCAGGAAGAAAGCCCTACCCGAACTCCCCCTACGTCAACAAGAAATAAAGGAAGAAAGATCGAAACAAAGAAAGAAAGACTGTTCTACGTTAGAGGGTCCTTAAAGGGAAATTGAGCACAGCCCCATGCTGGACATATTAATAACAAAAGCTACGGGCCATTGACAAAGCTCACCTCCGAACAAAATGCTTCGTCAATTCGGCCCTATAGTTTCTTTCATATTGCCTGTTCTTTTACGAGCTTCCTCTGAAAACGTTTTCTCCTCTTTGTGCGCTTGCACACAGAGAATGGCTTTGAAAGCACTCGACGTCCCTTATTCTAAAAAAAAAAAAAAAAGATTGCTGAGGTGTTTGTAGCGACAAAAGTGTGTTCACTAAGCCAGTCCAATGCTTTTAGATGCATTGCACCACTGAATATCTTTGTGAATAATTACATGCGTGCTCGTCTTTTCCACGTTTTTGTGGCGCAATACATTGTTTTTATCAGACTGAGGCGTCAGTTTTCAAAGGATTCACTCATCTATTGTAGCGCACACGTGGACGAACCACTGCAACTTTTAACACTACTCGTGTACTTTCCTATGCATTTGTAAGTGGACATTCGTGTACTACCACGCATGAATTCACCTCCGTTCGTGTTTCTGACATATGGGCGTGCCCGCGTGCTGCAATACGGCTGCCGAACATAGCCTAAAACTATGCGGGTTTCTAGCCTGACTAGTTTTGAAAGCTTAAAAAGTAGTATTCCGTGCAATTCTACGAAAGTGATGTCTGAAATCCCGATTTTGAAAAAAAAAAGACGTTCACTCCTCGAATGTTTTCTTCTTAACGCAACAATGCCAGTGAATGAGTCAACTCTGATGAATAAGAATTGCTATTGGAACCACACTACTCTTTCCTGTCGATGGCGCCCCCGGTAACTGAGGGAGCCACGAGCGCCTATAGGACAGTGCCACAGGATCGGCACGATGATCTATTTAAAGCCGCTGACACAAGACACGTGACTTGGCAGAAGTATCAAGGTCAATCTAAACAGGTCGCGAAAGTTGGAACGAAAAGTGGTCGGAAACCTATTGCGACAAACATCAACACCCGCGTGACGATTAAAGCGCTACTAGGTGAGGGGGGGACAAATAATGAAAACAAAAAATAATTAAACGTTTATTTTCATTAGTTTTAATTTTATTTGTCACGAATTAAATTAGTAGATTACTTTAATCAAACTTTAGTCTTGGGTATGTGGTTGAGTGGCCAATTTTTTTCGTTTATTTTCAGAAACAGCGGGCACATGTAGGCAGTCTGGTAACATGGGCCAACGGTTTTGCGCATTTTCAGATGCAAATGGCGTCGCTCGTTTTTGCGCAGTAGGTTTGTGCCTGTCGTCCGTAGGTGATTTCCTCGCATAAGCGTTGTTTTCTAGTCGTGGTACTTGGCAGAAGGTAATATAGCCCATCGCATCCATCGGGAACCGTTTCAGTGACTGTGTTTTGCCAGCGCACGACCGACGTGCTGTCGTCCTTCGGTACGATGAGTCCGCCACGCTACGCGAAGAAACGCTGTGCTGTCTACGGATGCAAGAGCAACACGTGTGCAAGGTTTGTGTGTACGTTGAATTGTTATGCTACTTCTGATTTCTGTGTTATATATTTTGGGGTAATATCCTGTTCAACTGCAATATTTCGCCAATAAAATACACCTTATTTATCAAATCTGTCTTTTTCGTCTTCCCGTTATCTTGCAGGCTTCCATTATGGAGCCGTCACAGTGATAAGAAAAAGAACGTGCAGCTATAAAAAAAAAGAAAACTAAGAAGCGGCGCCCTGTCAAACAATTGCATAATTTCGCGCCCATCGCGTTAAAACGTGACGTCATTTCAGCTTCCGGTTGTGACATCATCTTTTTCTTTTTTTTTAATTCTGTTTGTCCCCTCCTCACATAGATGGCGACTGTTGCAACAACTAGCCACCGGCTTGACACGTGGGCTTCTACGGAAGTTACGCTACCAGAAGTATGGGCAAAAATCCTTAGTAAAAGCTTTTTCAAGCCTGTTTCCCACAGGAAAAACTGCGGCGCGTATTCGTCGCACGGAAGCCACAGGATCGTGTGAAGTTCATGAGCTTAAAAAATAAAGAAAATGAGAAGGAAGCCAGGACAGTAAATGGAGGGGGAAGTCTCTTCTCGTTAAGCAACGCCTCTGGCGAGAAGCGCCGCGTAGCGATTCCACTCGGTAACGAGCAAATCGGACCCCACTTATTTCCGTGCATTGACGCGGAAGCTGTTCCTTCCGCTTATACGCCATTGAAAGAGTAAATGTCCGTGCGCACTTCATTTTTCCATGGGCTTTCGCACACGGACTTGTTGGAGTTGGTGGTTGAATCAGTAAATACCGTTTTTAGCGAAGTTTTCTTGTACGTATGTGTAGGCAGCGGGGGCATTGAGTTCATGAGGCTGCGTAAGACGGCACATTATACAGAGCGTACAGCAATGATCTCTATATTGTCGCACTGACCACCCGACCGCTAATTTGGAAAAGTGGCGCGTTCAATTGCCGGCGTTAGCGCATCTGCGAGTAGGTGAACAGAAACGCGTTATGATATACCAATTTACTGACACTTATTACCTAGCCCTTTATTTCACCGTTGTTCCAAGAAAAGACGATATGATAACAGTGTTTGACAGTACAAAGAGAATTGCGTTCCACTTTACAGCACCAGGTATTCAACGGCAACAACTACATCATGGAAGAAGCCATCACAGTTGATTGCGCTCTCGATAAGGCATGGAAAGCAGACAAGGCTGGTAACACAGTCTTTAGGTGAGTTATATTCTCCATATTTTAGATGCGAAGCATCTCTTGCTCGGGGGTATGTCCTGCAGTGGGCTAATCCGCACTCACACTACGCATGCGCAGGAGGCGAACCGCCCAAGCGGGTTTCCTCTGGGCTGCTGCCCGCAGGAGAGTCGGCGGGGGAGCAGGAGGGCGGCGCAGTGTGCTTCCAGGGGAGGGGGGGGACGTCTGAGGCGTGGCTGCTTGTCTCACTCTCCTGCTGCGGGGGTGCGAACGGGTTTTAAAGACGATAGCACGATAGTCTTTCTTGGGGAACTTAAACGCAGAAATTTTGGTTTGTCTGTCTGTCACCCGATTTAGCCACCCAGCGAAAGTTGAACCATTTGCCGAAGGGCCAGCCATCTTTAACGGCTGAATATGTTCATACTTGTGTACATTGTCGACAAAAAAGCAAACATTACGCATATCTGAGGCGCAACATCACTAGGTAAGTATCAGGTGTTGTGTTCCTTTAATAGAAAATACATAAATACGTAATCCTAAAGACCCTAGTTCCTTAAGCTGCGCTGACAATACGGCTGCGCTGAAAATGAGATATGCACGCAGACGAACGCCCTCTACCACGGAAAAAGGAAAGAACTTCCTCCGTGCCCTCTGTACAACATGGCCTCCGAGATGACGGGCGCGACACCTGCCGCGCGCCCGCCATCTCGGAGGCCATGTGCACAAACTCATGTTTCCCGACGTATTGCCAGATAGCGCCCATATCTCACGCAGCGCTAATCTATCGTCTTTCGGCGACATTTCGGCGACACGCACGCAGATACGCGGCCAATTTCTGTCCCGCTGCGTACAGCATTCCTCCCGGTTGCTGCTGCTTGCCGGCTCGGCTCCAGAAGCGGGAAGTGAGGAGAGGGTTTCTGGCTCTCTGGGTGCCTTTGCGACGAGGCCGAGGTCGGTAGCATGGGCAACGAACGCCAACGGAGCGCGATCGTGCAAGTGCTCCGGCTTCGCATCGCCTCATGGTCCCCTTTAGCGGGAGATGGTGTAATATATATATATTTTTTTTCAGTTTTAAACAGATTTCAGTATACCGTGGACCTACACTTACACATTCTTGACGAGAGCATGAGCATTACTTGAATTATGTGCATATTTGACTGAAAGCAGAGGTGGCAAAGGTGTTAAAATGCTCTGTCTGTTCGCCTGATTAATGTACAAACACCAGCAGTTGCCTGCACTATTGGAAAGGATTAACTGTTGGGCAGTGAAGCATACTACCCAAGACCTGCGTCTCTCAGATGGTATCACCATTATATCGAACTGTTTCTGTGTTGCCCTTCAGGTTCAGTATATCTGGGTTTGACTACAGTACACGTTATAGCTGGAGCACTGTTCTTCAAGAGTCAACTAGTATGATCTGTTCATTTCAGTGCATGATGATTGGATAGAGCTCGAGAGCTGGCTGACTGGCTCGATCGTAACCACTACTGTTGAGCCCTATCCAACTGGAACACTCTAAAATGGGCAGAGCACTTTTTGGATTCTTACAGAATTCCACCTCTGGTTATCTTCGCAGTTATCTGGAAAATTATTGGAAGTGTATATGCAGTGAACTAGATTTTCTGTCACTCTTGTTTGCCGTTGCAGACTTGGTCATTCTAGATTTGGTCAAGATTAACCGACAGTGAATGGCGTTGCGGCACTTGGTGGAGCATATCTCATCCGCATGCTTCTTTCTTGGTGGCCTCTGAGATCTCGTTCTTCAAACTGGTACGAAATTGTTGGTTCTAGCTCTAGTTAGGAGTTACAGTTGAAGGCGAAAGCCTTAGATGCTTCAATGCCGAGAAAAGTGACCGTCTGCGGCGGCGGCATCAACACGAACCAGGAGAAACGTCACGTGGTCACTGATTACGGCTAGTGACATCACTTGTGACGCCATCATGACCTCACAGATCGTCAAAACTTGTGACGTTATTACGGCGTCAGTATGACGTTACTGTGACATCACGTAACATGAGGTCAAGCGATGAAGTCATCAGACGAAATCATCTCATGGTAAAAGGTGGGGCAGTACCAGAGCCAGTACAAAATTAGTTGAGGTGCAGGAAGCGTGCAATGCATCTGGGGCCGAATTCACAAAGCTCACTTACGAGCAAATTGTCGCGTAAGAGAAATTTTGTCGCGTAAGTCGATTCACGAAGCGAAAAAAACGTCGTAAGAGCCGTCGTTATCACATCGGCCGCTGCGGTAAAGCGCGCTGCGACTGTCAAGGAGCATGCCAGCGATGGTGATGCAGTTGCTATATTTGGTGACGTCACTGAAAAAGGCTCGTAAGTGGATTCACGAAGCAAAAAAAATTGCGCAGAAACAGCGTGGCTACGAGGAAATCCCAAGAGTGGTCCGGACCACTCTTACGAACAATATGGCTGTTTAGAACATGCAACTGCGGCGGGTATCTTGGTGCCATGGCTGATTTTAAGCTAATTCACGGCCATGTAAGGCTGCTTGATGACTGCTGGCACGTTTTAATTTATTTCGGCGCTTTGAGTTTCGTGTGTTGTTTCGCTTGAACGCTATGGACAGTATTGACACTCGTAGTCGTCCAATAAGCTGTGAGTCGCAGTAATTAAAGAAGCCTATTGGTTGTCAATGGCGAAAAATTATGCATGCAAAGGCTTGTGGTTGGATTAAAACCAAAGTTCTACATGAATGGTCGATGAAGTCGAAAGCGGTGCGGTATTTGGTCAACATTTTTTTGTTATGTTGTTGTGTTGCGTCCTACTTCCTCCAATGAGATGTCCAACTTATGATGATGTACGCAGCATTGGTCGAAATTACCACCAAAGAGGTTCAGAGGAGCACATCAGCTGCGTGTTATTGGTAATAATATTGAACGGAGCATTTCAGTTAGCCATTATTAAAGCCTATTATGTGATTCCATAACTTGTCTAGTTGGATTGGCTTTAACTGACCAATAGGCACGATCTCCGAAATGCAGCTGTCGCTATGCACTTTGGGCAGATCCAGAGCGAGCTCGTACATTGCATTATCACAGCATATTATAGATGTGCGTGATTACGCAGGAAATCACAAACAAATCGAGCTTTTCGACCTTCACTGTTCGGAAACCGAAACGGAACGCGTTAATGTGGCAAGTAGTCAGAAAGAAATGACTCCAGTAATTTGAAATGACGTCGAAAATAAGTGCGAATGCTCACGATTCTCGAGTATAAACAAACCTTTGCCGAATTCATGTCCCTTTGATTATTAACTGCCATTTAACTTGGCCTGAGAATATCAATTAAAGGTGGCTTCACCCGCTCATATATGTATTTTGTGCTCAGAAGCGTCAGCTTGACCTGGAAATCATCGCGTAGATAAGGCGAAACCCCCGCAGGAGGCTACTATCGTAGCAGACGACAAACGATAGCAGACGACGGCTTGGGCGAGAGGTGCAACTCGTGATTGGTTGGGAAGCAGTACTCTCTACAACAGCCCATCTTATGACGTTGACAAAACACTTCTTTCATCGCGCGCTCCTGTCGTGTTCGTCATATCTTCCCCCTCGCACATAAGAGAACTTTTTATCTTCTCGCGATCAACGCGAAAGAGCTTTTTCTAAGTTGTCTTAGCGCCTACCCCCTGCTGCGCAGTTTGTAAGAACAACATGGCGCCGTAAACTGTAGGTGTCGGCGCCGATTTTCGCAAACGCATGAGTTCCTTCAGCGTTCGACTGGATGTGCTGTGAATACCGCTGCTTTTCCGGTGCGCGCAATCAGTGTGAAGACAGACGACAGTGTCTCTTGGTGCGCGGTGAAGCGTAGCGAAGCCTGTGCCTCGGTGTGTGTATGAAGCGGGGATCGGCGCCTGTGTACCGACGGTAACTAGCATTCGAGGAGCCTGCAGTGCGTGTTTGAGTGTCGGTAACAGTTTGTTTGCTTCGCTTCACAGTGTCTCAGTGAGGTGCAGTGCGGCATTTCGAATTGACAACATTTCGGCACGTTACTTGAGTGATTCTGTGCTCGCACGGTAACGCATGAACTACGCTCTGTGTTTGGTTCTTGCTTCGCCACGGGTTAGCCCGTGCGCTTCTATTTTCTTGTGAGCAGTCCAGGCAAATGCAGTGTTTGGGAGTGAAACGATGTGCGTTGTGAACAGTGGTGCTGTGTTGACATTTCCAAGACTTGTGAAGAGGCTGTGCCCGTGTGACAGAATATAAAAGCGTTGATAACCGTGTTTCGTCCTACGAAGTTGCGATGGTGCTTTATGAGGGCTTTAAGGATTTGGCGCTGGGCTTGGCGTTTTCTTTTTTAACTCGTTGCTTCTCCTTTTTGTGATAACCGTAATCCGAACGTCATAACGTGTCGAACCGAAGTCGCACGCCGAAACATTCTCCTGTAAATGTGGCTGCTTTCGCAGTACGCCTTGACTGTTCTCCGGTGAAAACTTGGACTTGTACCTGGCAGCGAAAGCACGTGAACGTCACGCTTCGATCCGGACAGAACACACTTCTCACTAGAGCCTTGCCTTGGATGAAGTCGTAGACCAGCACCTGCTAACTACAGGTTTTCAAGTGCATTTGTCCTGTCGTTTTGCTCGGCACTGGAGCCTTGACTACAGCGGCCCACGCCGATTTCTCACGCTTCACCAGTGGACGTACACGTCTTGCTAGCCTTGCATTTCTACGTCAACGGCAGCTTCCTGTCCACAGACGTCTTTTGCCTGTGGCTGCAGAGCACATTGGATTTCCGATGACGCTGACGGCTGCTAATATCGTTGTGCCATCGGTGAGTTGAACTTGCACAACTAATTTCGTTGTTATTCGTGTAGCGCTATAACGTACGTTTGTAAGTTTTTCATCCCAGCAGATGTAATGTCACCCCATGTTAAGTTCCAGTACGAAAAATGTACTACTACCGCTTTGTATATACGTATATATGGCCAATATACATATATTGCAATATGAGCAAGTACACCAGCAGTGTTTATGATTTGGGTTAAGCAGGTTATTATCTGGTTATTAAGAGGAGCCTGTCTGTTTACCACGCTTGACAGTTGAGATAAAAATAATTGATGCGAATTTATTTTCCAGGAGCCATGAAGCACTTCTTCAGGAATTCCCTTTATATTACAAAATTACTTGTATAGAAGGTTACTGCTGTGGCAGCACTATATTTTACAAGGACATACATATCTTGCGGTATGTAAAGCTTACATGGGGCTTCAGTTTGTTGCAAATTGAATATAGCATATTTGATAGCTTTGACTAAGTGATGTTACTGCCAAATATGTATTAAGAGCGCTTTCAATGATGTTTTTTTGAATATATCGTATTTGGCCTCTTCACAGATCGCAGACTTTCGTAAGGTCCTGGAATCCATCGATTGCAAGCACTGGCAAATCAAGCCACCTTATGACTTGGAGCACCTGTACAGAAATAGGAAGGACTTGTGCTCCCTAAATGTACAAGTCTTTCGCAATGGTAGGGGTGTCATCATCCAGCCGACCTCAAAGGGGCCTGGAAGCACGCATGGCAGCCTCATCTGAATGGACTGTGCTCTTCCTGGGAGCTTCAAGGGCAGAAAACTGCCTAATGGCTGGTTGCTAGGTTAGTTTTTTTCAAAGTACAGATGGTACAGTAAACACCGGTTAATGTACACACCTTCACAACCCAAACATTGTTAGTAACAGTGGATGCTTGTATTATTGTCACGCACCAATGCTAATTGGACACTTAAGGAGAAGCAAACTATGATGGAATTGACAATGTCGCAAGTGTAAAGTCTGCAGCTTATGAATTTTACTTCATACATGTGAGACTGGAAAGTTGTGCTTTTGAAATAGCACAAATACTTTTATGGCTTATTGAGCTCTTGTGCTTGTGACACACTCACTGTATCAAGTGCTCTGTATGGAAATAGCAAGTGGGTGAAAATCGCCTGGCTGTTCGCAACATGCAGGGAGAAAGAGCTCAGGCAACACAGGAGCAGTAAATGCGCACTTTTTTAAAAAGCTCATCTTTTTTTCAATGTTGTTGCATATGTTGCATTTCCGTCGTACATGTTCTCAGCACAATTGCATAGTCTCACGGTTATTTCTACAAATCGTATTTGACCTGAATACACGCTTGTTGATCTCTGAAGGTGACTCTCCCTATGCCTGAGAGCCATGGGTGCTCACCCTCCGGTCCGTGGCTGGCCCAGCTGAGCAGCAGTGCAGTGCAGCCCCCACCCATGCAAGACAAGTCATACAGTGCACATTTGGTGTTCTGAGCACGACACAGCATATCCGTCCGGCATGGCATTGACAGCAATAGTGATGATGGTGAGTGTTTGTGGAAACCATAAGAGCCTATTAACATGCATTTGTGGATTATGAGTGTGTTTGTTGCTCACAATCATTTCTCCTAATCAAGTGCATTTTTTTTTCAAAGAGTCCTTTTGGTAGGAAAAACGGCTTTGAGAAACAAAAACACACATAATCCGCAAGTGCTTTGCGCTTTCTAGTCTTCAAAATTGTTCCTGCACACTGTATGATGACGTGGCTATGTTAGATAACGTTAAAGTGATGAACAATAGCTGTTGTCTTGTAACATAGCAATACATGAGTACACTCTAAGAAGAGAGTATTTTTTAGTATTTCTGCCACACAACAATAACGTAATCTTGCTTGCTCGGGTTTTCTTTTTTGAAAACCTGGCTCTTGGCACTTTCCTATCAAGAATGTTGTCACTCTAATGACGCGTGGTGGTAACGCGAGGAAAGTACGTGAGATGGATGACGATTGTAGTTGTGGGGTGGCAATACTCCCCAAATACTTCATTTTTTCTTAGAATATAGCACAGTGAACTCATTTGTGGTCGGCTTCTTGCACCTAGTGTAAAGTCGAAATAGAAGATACTTTATTGGCTTATGTCTCACTATTAGGCAGAAGTTTGTTGCCTTCAAAATGAACATCGTAGTTATACATTTATATCATAAAATATTTTTTCAAAGACTTCATTGTTGGTGGCTCTATGTTCAGACCTTTTTGTTGTTTTTAATATTTCTTAATACTTGTCATCGGCTTCTGAAAATACGAGAGCTGGAGTTTCTAGCACATATCAGTTGTCCAGTTTTACACATAGCACGGTTGTAACAATCATCTGCATTTTCTATGTTCCAGCAGTACCACGGGATCAGGTGCCTCACTGTCATCTAATCGTACAGTGTATCTCGGACAAAACGCACAAGGCGAACAAGTAGACAGCGACTACCAGTGACTGTGTCCTGCTGTTCAATGTGCACGTCAACAGACAGAATGCATTGTGATATCTGGAACAGTTTGAATTGTATGGTGAGAATCTGCACAGCTGCAGTTTAATTGTTGAGCAGTGCATCATTCAGCAATTCCTTGCACTTGAGGATTCAAAATTAATTAAATTCTGCATTTAATATACAAAACCTTGACATTAATGTACAGCACACTGTAGTAGTAGTGTGCAAATTAATTTCGGCTACCTTGAATTTATAACATGCTCGTAAATCAAAGTGCATGTGTGTCTGCATTTCACTGCCATTAGAAACAGCAGCCATGGTCGGCAACCAAAACCGTGTTTTCATGTTTGGTAGTGCAAGAATGAAACCATTGAAGCAGGTAATTTTGCACTTGGTCGATATAGTCGTTCAGGATACGCGCATTAGTATAGCACAAATGATTTTCTGTTTATATAAGCTCTGGAAAGTCCTTCTCCACGGAATATTTAGATGCAAGAGGAGCATCACTATTCCTAGTACGTCCAACAAGTTTTAGCACCGGTGTAATGTTATTCCGTCGCCTGTCTGTCCTCTTCAACAGTCACCCTCTCTGCATGTACTGTGTAAGTTTTAATTTTTTTTTCATATAGCGTTTGTTGCCATAGGTTTCTCCATTATGTAATTGTATACTCTGCAAATAGTTCATCATCTATGCAGCTTTGCTCATTTTACTGCTGAAAGTATTTATTGCTTTTTGTAGGGTGATTATAGCATGCATTTACTTATGCCTTTTGTTGCGTCTGTACAATGGTTTAGCCTGAAGAAGGCTGTTGGTATACTCTAATCTTGAAACTGGCGACTTCAAACAAATTTCTAGGCTGATAACCATTACTACTATCATCAGATAAGCTGTCATTGCTCCATGAAAATGTATTTAAGATTCTGTAAACTGTGCCGGGTAAATGTTTTTAAATAATTTATTGTTGTCCATGTTTTATGCGCCTGAAACATAATTACTTCAGCGTGGTACTATATAAAATGTTATTCTGCACATTTCTGCTGATAAACATTGCAGCTGAGGCCAGCAGCAAGATATACATGCAAGGCACTGAAGCTTCACATCACATGCCTTGTCCAGAAGTGCATTGAAATTTTTTTTCGAGCGGAATGAGAGACTGCTATACAGCAGTCTCTCAATGTGCACACTTCTAAACCTTTTTGAGGAGTGTTTTCAGGAGAAGCAATAGGGTCTTGACATGTCAACAACAGCATTTTTTGTACCGAGGAGCTTAGTAACAGCGAATTGCTTTATTTATGTATTGGTCCAGAATTTGTCCGACCTGTGCCAATTTTTCAGCCCACGTCACCTAACAAGGCTTGTTATAGTGTTGTCAATGTGCCCGACTATGTAAATAATCTATGTGTCATATTGCAGACATGTACCAAAATGTGATGCATTGCGCTTTTCCTTGGCATCACATTATCAGGGGCTCTTTTCTTATATATCGTCGTGGGCTGCCGCCCACCAAATGTATAAAAATTGCTTGTGAGTGGGCAGCAACAGGAACTATGCATCAAATTGTTCCAGGAGGGTTCGAGAAATGCCGAGTTGGCACATAAAAGTGGTGAGAGATTTCTCTCGTACGTTACTGCCTTGAAACCTCATGTGCTCAAGACTGAGTGTATCAGCATTGTTGTTTTATAGCAGTTCATCCTATTAACTACACCTCAACGTATGTATGTATGTATGTATGTATGTATGTATGTATGTATGTATGTATGTATGTATGTATGTATGTATGTATGTATGTATGTATGTATGTGTATGCATGTATCTGAAACAAAAACTTACGTTATTTTGTTTACTGTAACTTTTATAAGAATTTTCCTATTTGCTTTCTAGTTCTCCTTTTTCAATCTCATTTTCATTTCTCAAGTATGTTTCCTACTGTGCAAAAATGAATGTAACCTTACATAAAATGTGCGCATTCAAAGAAGATGTTTCATTTTCCAACGTACAGTTCTGAGCAAGAAGTTGAAAACTATGCAACCAACCAGCAAAAATAAGTTTATAGGACAGTTCCTCCGTGTAACATTGCTTCTACAGATTGCGTTTGTCGAATATGTAGAATAGAGTAGTCGACTTCAAACCAGCATAACCAAGCTTTCGCTCGTGGCTGTACATACTTTTACATATGTGCGTGGTATTTCTACGTATTGTCATACCTGTTGCCAATTACTATTTAGGGCACAAAACTAGTCAAGCTGAATACGCGGATTTTTGTCTGTCCACCTGTCATCTATACTTTAACTGCTGTTGATAAAGAATAAACTTGGGTTTAAAATTTTCAAGTACCTACAAAGGGAAGAGTAGCCCTTAATGACGCAAATGAATTTGCCGTAATTTTTTCGCAGGCCTACTGCTTTGCCCTCTCCTCAGAACTCGATAGCCTGCTGGAGTTCTTTAGAACCATTGACAGAGGCATTACACGGAGCTGCGCAACACGACAGAGACCGAGAGAGAAAACACATCACTGTGTGTGTGTCTTTTCTCGCTGTTCCTGTCGTTTTGCGCTGCTGCATGGAATGAAGGCCACCCAACTAGCACGGAAACATGTCCCGACAAAGGCAGTCATCTTGGCCGCAAGCAGTTTGGCCGCCGCGTGTCTATTGGTGTTCTTGAAAACACCGTTATGTCTGACCGGCGCTCGAATAGCCAGAGTCGTGAAAAGTAATGCCCAGGTATGATAATTGGGTTTCGGGACTGGGCGCTCTTGCGATAGTAGTGGTTAGAGAAAAAAAAAAAGTTCTTATTTCTGTGATCCGTGAGGGAGCACGGCGCATCGTCTTGGGGGTCTAAATGGGAGTGAAAGAAGAGAGCGGAAAGGCCACGTTATCAAAAAAAGAGTGCCCGAAACACATACCCTCAGGCATTGCTATCTGTTTTTCCATAAAAAAAAATACGTGAGTGCTTGGCGACACTGCGAATCGAACCCACTACCTCCCGCATTGCAGCCGGACGCTGTAACGACTCGACCACCGCTGCAGTGTTTCGCAAGAGAGCTTGCCACTGTCACACTTACTTCATTGTATATATATTATCTTTCCCTCGAAAGACACCTAATGCAAAATGTCCGGCGAAAGTCGATCAAAAAGAGAAAAAAAAACACGGTATGCGAGTGCATTTGCCTAAGGTGACTCGAAGGTTAAAGCCATTACGTGTGGCTATATTACCGTGCACTTTGTATCGAGTGCGACATCACTAATCAACTATCGCTAATTGACTGTCACTAATGTCACTTTCACTAATTGAATATTCCATTTGTTTCGATTATCGTCATTTAAATAAACTTTCACTAAACAAATCACTGCTCACTTAATTTGCTTCGATTCTTATATATAAGCACAATCACACTTTCGCTCGCTTTTCTATGGCTTTCGCTCCCATAGACGTTAGTAAGTAACGCGACCGCCGTCTCTTTTTTTTTTCTTTTTGTTAATCGTGCAAACGCGCAGCACGCGCGCCCTGTGAATCCAGGCGCACGTGTAGTGATGTCACTTCAGGCCGAGACAACTGAACGCCACTTCTTTTATGTTTGCTCACGCAAACTTTGCAAGGACGAAGTGACTTCGCCGTGTTTTCTGAAAAGCATTAGCTCGTAGAAACCTCCCGACGAATCTTCCTCGTTTTACGTGTTCACATATCTAAGCGTATACGATCGCTCTGGCATTCCGGCCCTGTCAAAATGCTGCGGTTAATTGAACTTGCGGCATTACGCGCATCATGCCTTTGTTACTGCTGCTTTATATTTCTGTACAAACGTTCTCCGTAGGCTCAAAAGCCGCTCCTATGTCTTGTACTGAGATCTTTGTAAGAAATGCGACATTTTACGTCTAGCTACAAAACACCCTAATGGCAACCACCATACCGTGCTCGAACATGCCTAATTAGTTGAGTGGCAGCGCAGCTTCATGAAAATGTAACTAAACTGTTTCTGGTAAACTAGGGGGGGGGGGGAACGTTTCGCTCACACCTTCAAATCTTCAATGTTTCAATTTATGTGTGGTTTATAGATGCGGTGCATCTGGAGCGTTGTTCGCCTGCACTTGACGAGATAGCACACGGACTATTAACGCCATCGAGCAACTAGATTTTGGTTAGCTATGGTCATCCATGAAACGCGAGCACTTGGCTTCGCGCAAGACCCCAGGACGTCTGCTGCAATGCGTAAGCGCTGTAGCAGACGCCCGGAACTGGCAGCTGAGATACAGCGAAAATCAGGCGAAAATACATTCGCTATCATCGTGTACCCTCGATGCTAGACGCTTCGCGTGCTGCCTTGCTATCACCTGCGCGCACTTCTTTCTTTCCTTGTCGTTTCATCGGCTTTCGCGTTGCCTCCTTGCCCTCAAAAGTGGCGAGTAAGTTAAATTCGTACCATTGCTATCGCATTCCCTCGAGATACGAGAATTCGTGGCTAAGAAATTGCGCAGGCAAGAGAAAGTTTTGTGAATTCGGCCCCTGATCTTGGAGGCAGCGCAAAACGACGTTAGGGGCACAGAGCTTTCGCGGAGTGGCGGGCAAGGATCAAAACATCGACTGAGAAGCAAAAGAAGACGGCTTTCGCCAATTCGGGACCTCTTGAGAGAATGTGTAAACAAACCTGGGAATTTTGCATGCATGTGGTATGTAGCACAACATTGCTTATGTTAGCCAATTAACTGCCACAATAATTAAAGAAAAATCATTGATTCAGTTCACTCAAACACTCTAAGCAGCTGGGATTTTTCCGCCACCTAGCGGAGCAGATTTCATACACGCGCTTTTTTTCTATGTGGCCGCAGAAATTTGCTTCCGCAGTGCGCCAAACAACAACGTTTACCCCACAAGTACACAAGGGCGCGCGAATCCCGACGTGCGCGTGCGACTGCCCGACACCATTAGTGTCGCATTTACTTTGACATCACGCGGCACCGAACGCCGAGAAAATGCTCGTAGCCTTGGCACTGCTGCAAGAGTGTACATGTTGCTTTGTTTGGCCTTGTAGGCTTCGCCACGGTAAAGTGGTGTCTAGCAGGCAAAGCACGCTTTACAGCAGTAAACTGCAAGCACTTGCCAGCATACGGGCGTTATATGTGGTGTCCAACGTGATACATACATACATACATACATACATACATACATACACACATACATACATACATACATACATACATACATACATACATACATACATACATACATACATACATACATACATACATACATACATACATACATACATACATACATACATACATACATACATACATACATACATACATACATACATACATATCTCTTGCTATCCGTCATAATATTTTGCAGTCAATCTGTATATGGATGGGGTATTTCGTTTGTTCGCGAGCGCAACGTATTCGCCACAGAAAATTGCTAAGCCCACTACTCAACACTGGTTCACTAAAAATGAAGAAGCGATCACGCGCAACCTATGCGCAACGCAAAAAACAAGACGACGCATGTCCTGGCAGAATGACGCATACTGCTCAAATGGAGAACTTTAAAGAAGCATACGCTAAATTCAATATGGACGACCTGGACAGACATTTGGGATTTGGTTGCAGCCTGTGTGATCGGCTACGGCACTAAATTTTGCGTCACCTCTGTGTCGTAACCTCCACGTTTGCGAAACTTCCAACTTTCGCAACTTCCACGTTTGCGAAAAGGACAGGAACATATCTATGTTTTAAAAACGAAGAAATCTGAAGGGAACAGCAACAGAAAAGCCAGACAAGTAGCATCGTTAATCTTATACTCCCTGAACTGAAAATGCGACCCTGTTTCGAGAGGATGACAGGGCCATTTACGCACAGCGCTACGTCCCGGCTTGCGACATGAAGGATTATTCCGTCAGTTTGCGAACTTATATAACGTTGCTTTGCTTCCTGCTTTTGAGCCTTTTTCACCTTTTTGCCATTTTTGATATTGTGTTCCTTTTCCTGTTATTCGTCGAATGTTGTTTTTTTCCTTGGAGCAGGCTTATCACTATTCCGCCTCAGATATCATTGCACTCACTGGAATAGAGATGCGAGCCAAGAGACGTAAACACAATACGCTGCAGAAGTTGCATATATAGGGATAAAGTGCCTCATACAGGCTGACCGAAGGTTTGATAGGTGAATCCACCTTTGCCAAAGGCCCCTCGTCAGCCATGGCATGTTAGCTTTAAAGAGTTAGTGGTTGATGTCACGTGGTGTCGCTGTCGGCACCTGTTATCTGCGGGGTAAAAAGTCACAGTTTCGCCGCAAGGGCGAAGCAATGAATGCGATAGCAAGAAACTAATGCTATACGAAGTGAGGCTCGCCAATGGATATTCTCAGTTTGAACAGCGCTCCTGTTGCAAAGGCGGCTGAAGCAACGAAGGAAACTAGCGTGCTTCAAGTGTCGAGCTGTGACACTTGATAGTTCGTGCTCATCGTCTATTTGTTCGTTTAGCGGCGTCCCTTGAGCTCGAGTGACTTTCGTACGCTTCGTAACATGATATATAAGTGGCTATTTATTAGACGTAGAAGAAATGAGGAAATAGAAGACGCTTGCGGACACCACGGTGTAAGGTTGGAACAACTCTCTTCCACTCACCACCAGAAAACCGCGCGAGCAGACAGCGGAAGGGCAAGGTTCTCCCTGCGCAAATATAAGAAGAAGCGAGCGAGCTCGCCAACGACTTTTAAATGCGCCCGTCGTGCTCCTAGCGCCATCTCGCTGGTAATGAAGAAACGCTTATAAGCGCCGGCCGTCTCTGAGTCCGTCCAGCGGTAAAGGGTGTGTACATAACGCTCGCCGTTAGCTATTTGGAGGATCTGCGTTTCGTGGCGTAGCGGTTAGCGCCACTCGTTGCGGAGCAAGAAGTCCCTGTTTCGATTCCGTGCTTCGGAAGCATTTTTCTGAATTATTTTTCTTTGGGGCTTTTATATATATATATATATATATATATATATATATATATATATATATATACACATACATACTTATATGTATACGTTGCATGACGGCGACGGCGACGGCAAAATTCAGCCGAGACTGTCCATATAATTGCTATCGCAATATTATTTATTCTTTTATCGCAACAATATTTATTTATTTATTCATTTATTCATTTATTTATTTATTTATTTACACCTTCGTTATGATCGTCGTCGTCACGAAAACCTTGGGGCGTCTGAAAATTTAGATGATGCATCGGGATGTGAGGTTAGAAAAAACACTATTTTTATGCCCGCTTATGATTTCTAGAAATTCCCCCCTTTCTAAGTTTCAACCATTACCTCTTTTTCTTTTATTTATTTATTTATTTATTTATTTATTTATTTATTTATTTATTTATTTTATTAGTAGTGCTCACGAACTTTGGCACTTAATTGGGTTTTCTGAAGCCCTTGTGTTCTCGTTTCAGAGCACGTGAATGTCAGACACCTAAATTATTTGGCGTCCGCTGCCGAATGCGTTGCGCAACTACTTGGCGATAGCGCGTGTCCTTCATTGCGCTGCTCCTGTGCCTGTGACGTAACTGCTCTATACCACGCCTACCACCACAAAAACGGGCGAAAGAGTCCAATAAGTGAATTCGTTTTAGTGAGAAGGCGGTAACAGGAAACAAGTCAAACAGAGATCGGCCGCAATTAAAGCAGCTTTGCCTACATAGGACTAATCAGATGAGAACCTCCTGGAGCAGCTGCGAGATTGCAGAGAGGGCTGAAGGGTGTTGTTTATCCAAGTGCTTACTAACTCAAATTGATACTGACTCCGTCGAAGAGGTTCGCTACATTGTATCTAATCTTCCAAGGCACACAAAAAGACAGCTCATTCGACAATCGCTCTCTCTTCGCCTGTTTCCATTTATCATAATGAGCTCTCTCCCTTTCTCTCATCTTCCACACTAGTGTTTTCCTTCTTTTTCACACCGTCTCACTGTTATCTCCTTTATTTTTTTTTTTCGTACAGCCTACATTCTCTATTTCCTCCTCCTTTTCATTCCCCCCATTGCTCGGCATTCTCTTCTGAAACTTCAACGGACATATTGCAATTCCTTTTCTGTACGTCTTCGGTGTTATCAGTATATTACCGTTATTTTTCTTCTGCCGCTTTACGTTGTGGCACTTCCTAGTGCTGCCAAAGCAACTCTGAAATGTTGGCTTTCCCGCTTTTTTTCTGCGCCGCGGTTCTGAGCATAAGAAAGGAGCAGCCGTCCCATAAAGGTCCGCTGGGAAAAGCCAAGAGAACATTCATTACGTTGTGCAAACGAGCGGCGAATCTTACACGCCAAAGCTTCGCCAGGCAATATGACTTTGTGTAGAAAAGCCAGGTACAAACATGAGCGACGTGGAGCGACGAATCAAAAGAATTTATTCGCGACTGAAATGTGCGATGGGCACTATTGACGTTCCGCATCGACTTTTTTTCTCGATTTTCGGTGGGCGCCGTGATCCCGAATAAATTCGGTATCATTTCTTTCGCTCTCTTTGAATTCCTATTAAATTCAGCATTGCTGGTAAACATCCTATTTTCTCTCCTTATCTGGAAAGCACAGTGTAAGTTAAGCCATGCGAACTGACTGCTATGATATATAGCCAGCCGGCAAGAACATGCCTTTCATTTATTGCATTGATTGCGTAGTTAGCAGCATGTTCTTTGTCGCAGTGAGTTTCCTCATATGGCGCGTTTTATTGAAGGCCAGGAGATCGTGTTTTATGATACGTATTACGTGTGCACGAACGGTTCTTGTTTGACATCTGCGCCGCGTACAGTCCGAGTACATACCAAGAAATACGGAGATTTGAGTACAGTCCAAGAAATACGAAGGCAGTAAAAGAAATAACAGGATTAATAGGTAAGTTGCGTGTAAGTGTCTTGCACAAACCGCCGAAAGCGCAGCGTACTTTTCTGCGACAGGATGCTTGGCCGAGGCACACCAATACTGGCGAATTCTATCAGCACTCGAATAAAAACAGATGTGAAAAATTATGTGTACATTACAGATAATGGCGTAAACAGACGCAGACATGCGTGAAATAAGTACGAATGATGCCAGGCTGTGTAGCGAGGAAGTCAAAACACACAGTAGACGCGGCTATCAGAAAAATTAACCGAACGGACTCGCCATTACTACTCTGTGACCTATATAAAGATAAGAACTGTGAGGAGATACCTGATATTGCCGACGTATATAATTACCACGGCTTTCGTTTCTAAAAATTAGTACGTATCTATTGCATTTTCTGGGCGTAAAAGAGGAAAGGAGAGAAACTTGCCTTTCTCGCACTCTTTCTCAGCTTTTTGTTGGTAGTTTTTACATCCTACACAACGCTTCACTCTTTAATACAGGCGCCAGCAGCTTTATGTGAACGTTCACTTGAATATCGCGTCGACGCAATCAGTGTGACTGACTGTGCAAGTAGTACGGAATAATTCATTCTACAAGAAACCCGCATTTGCTATCTGCCGTTGCAAGCAAACACGCGCGGCCTGATTTCTCGCCGAGTTTCCGCGGTAGTGAAACTAGATCTGTAGAAGCACAGAGGGGCGAACGAGGTCCCAGCGATATGTGGCGCAGGGTCAGTCTCGTTTGCTTGGAGTGGAACGTGATTCTGTGGCTAATAGATCCGAGACGTGCCACCGGCACGCTCGCATTCCACTCCGTGAAACGTGTGCTAATTGGGGAAAGCGGCCCGCAAATCGACGCGCCTCCGTTCCCGCGTAATTCACCCTCCGGCGAATCGGCCCAACTCTTCGCGTCTCTGCAGTCGATTCCCCCGGGGAAGAGGGCTGCTCGTATCCTCTTCAGTGAAGCACACTTCACGGAAGTGCAAGGACCGACAGAGTGAGCCCAGCTTTGGAAACCAGGATAAGCGCTTGAATGGCAGGAATCTCATAAAAGCTTTTTCTCTTTATGTCGGATTTATACGATGTCATCGTGCTGGCGTTGACATTCCGTCTTTTTAACATATTCCATGAAGAATTTGTTGCAAAAATGTTAAAATCGCACTTAAGTTACCGCGGCATGGGGGAGCTTTACACTAGAAACTTAGTTAATAGCCAGTAAGCGCTTTGAATAATCCAAATATCCAAGTTCCTTTCCCGTAGGCTGATGCCATTACACGCGTGCATGCCACTTCTACGCTGGGGTATCTGCCTCTGGATCAGATTGACTTGAGCTCTTTAAATACTGATGTGTTTTTGGTTAGATTGATCACAGTTACTTAAATCGTGAAGATTATATTTCTACTGTATGGTCACCATCTTTCTTCCCCCTTCCCCATTCTTCTAGTGTAGTTTAGCAAACCGAATCTTATAATTCTAGTTGGCCTCTCTGCCTATAGCTAAATCAATTCGAGAAGAACGCGTACGTAGGAAGCAGGAATCTTGCTTAGGACTCGTCGTCCTACCCTTACAAAATTGTATGCAGACAGTGTAAAAATAGATTTAGACAAACTACAGACTGTCTAAACACATTTTTGTAAGGGTTGGCTCCATACGCTGTTATGAATATATTTGATCGTGTGATCAAGTACAGTCTACTGCGCAGTATACTATACAAGAATAGTTACACTTTGAATTCTACACTTACGCTAAAGAAGGTAAGTGTTTGTATGACTACTTATTATCTCAATGCCAGCTTGAATGCACGAAACATGCCTGCGTCTTTATAGTCGGCTATTCCATTGTATGCAGTGACAGAAACTACTACCTGTCTTCCTCCGTGCTTTCTATGTTACGGAGTGTAGAGTAAGTGTAAAAATGGAAAAGCTTGCAAAGGTGTCACGCTGCAATTGGTCCACTGCAAATGAAGATAACTGGTGCAAATGAAGATAACTGGATAACCAAAGTTTACTGAATTTACTTGCCTGTGTCACTGGATCTTTTCCCTTTGAAGAATGTAAACGTCACTTTAATTTTTTTTTATTAAACCTTGGTACGTATAACTTTTTGCTTTCAACTCGCTACGGATACTTTTTAGCCATAAAAATGCAAATATTATGTCTCATAGCTATAAAAAAACTACATAAAAATAACCTCTAACTGAAAAGTGAACCCCACAAATAAATAAATAACTCATTAAAGCATAAAATCAATGCCAAACAGCATAAACCAGTAAAATATGCTTGGGGAAAATCTATGGTCGCATAAATATGCGAAAGCTTTGGCGCAGAAGCAATCATGGAATAAGTCCACATCAGCGGGCATGAACGCGGGCACAAAACGTTACCCATTCGGTCCAAAACGTATGGACAATGCTAAGAATAGGTGTAAAATAACCAACTCAGTGTTTTCTGAGAATATTCATTGCGTCGAGTGAATATCGAAGCGTCGTTAACGCCTGCATTTGTATTAAGCTGTTGGCCGTGGGCCTATCATATCTTCAGGCAAAAGGTTAGCGTCCACTCCTGTGCCATTATTTCAGTATTAAACGAGGTCATTGTTTTTGACCCGGTCATTCCATGAAACACCAACGTTAGACTTTGTAATAAGCTTTTTGTGTTCTTCTACTCATGCAAATGAAGGATAAATATAGATCTTGTTAGCCCTGACAAGAATGCACGCAAGAAATACTGCATCTTGTACAAAAAACTTCAAAGGTGTCCTTCATCACCAAAGAAATATTTCCTGTATGAACATGCCTGAGCTGTTGACATTTGTAAATCCCGTAGTGTATTGAGCAGTCCCATAATATTGCCCTCAATTTGCTCCAGTTTGTGTTGACAGCAGGCCCACTGCCTCTGTTAGCTTTCAGCACATGTAGTCGTAACATATTTAACAGAAATATTTGATGCGTCTACATCTTTGTGATCTATATGGGATTTCAAAGTCTACGAAACCTTGTACGAATTATTCTGTTCCCCTTCGCCATTTCGAATTTGATGCTTCCTCAAATGTGTGGCCCCATAGACTGAACAAAAGGCGGCCTTTCCATAATCTGAGAAAACTGTGACGTTGGCATTATAGCGCACACGCTGACCTAAGGCTTCCGTTTTATACTCTCGGAAAGACAAAGACGTAAAGTGAGAAGTTAAGCGCCGACGACGGCTGGCACATTTCCGTCCAGGCACGGTGATTTTGGAACTTTCTTACCTTCGTCTGGTGCTAAGTACCAGAGAAACTTTGCCGTCTTCCCTTGGGCTATTAGTGAGTAGCGAGAAAATTTCTCGCTAATCGCTAATGGTATAATAAAGGGAGAAAGAGAAAGACAGGTTAGAGGAAGGCAGAGGGGTCAGCTTGCGCTAGTATGCTTTGTACTGCTACTCTGTACAGGCAAAAAAAAGGAAAGGAAAGTGATGGTGCTCGTGATGAGGACGAGAGGAACAAATGATGCGTATGCATAATAACCGCGTAATAAAAGGGAGTCGCTTAAGTTTCCGAGCCTCGTATAGTGCGCTTGAAATTGCCCATGACAGAACTTTTCCGTCGAATGTTAACTCTTGTAGAGGCTACGGTGTCCTCCTGCTAACCAAGAGGAAGCAGGTTCGAGTCCCTTTCACGGCTGCCACGTTTCAATTGGATGGAAATGTGAGGATACCCGTGTACGTAGATTTATGTGGACGTTGAAGAACTCCAGGTGGTCAAACTTACTCCGAAGTCCCCCACAACAGCATGCATCATAATCATATCATCATATGGGCACTTAAAAAGCAGAATGTAATTTTTGTACTTTAGATCATACAATTTACTTATATATTCGAAAACATAACGTGTCATTTGGCTGTTACGCTAAATAAATTGCATCTCCCGCTTTCCTTTTCAGTCACGGACGGGAGCTTACTGGGGTGATTCTCTTTGTCTTATGGACAATTTTGACGCGCTACAGTCTTTGCTTATCCTATTCATTTGGATCATTGGCCTCTTTAGAAACACGGTAGAAGGTGTGATGAACATAGGATAATTTTTGTCGCGTGCTTGTAAATATGCTTAATTCGGCTCACTTTACGTCACGCCTTACTTCACTTGTTTAGTGCATCTTAGTTTGTGCATTACTCGCAAAATTTGTTAACGCGCCTAGTTGTGCAATGTTTTTACCCACATTTCTTTTCTGGCCGCAAATCAAAAGTCTTCAGAAAACAAGGCCCGTCCCGCAATTGCTGCTGCTCGGATTCGCCGACAGCGCTATAGCGCGACAGTCTGATTGCATAAGTGACAGCTGGAAACTTCACCCTCAACGCTATCCTCTTATTGCTGAAAGACTTCTGGATGTGAATCATGGTTTGTTTGTTGCTATATTTTTTAAGTTATCGCCTTGCTTTCTTCAATATAGTGTGGTTGAGATTATGCGTAGATACTTATGTCTGTAAGCTTGGACTTCCTTGCAGGGCTTCCCGCTTCAAGCAGGACAACTGAAACTCTATTTCGAAACACTGCGACCTCCAAACAGACAAAGTTGAGGGTTTTTACATTCCATCAACTAAAAGCAGTTTACGACACGAAAAAATATGTTGTTATGCCCCTTTTAACGCGAGAGCCTTATATGCCCGCTCAGACAAAATCCGACGTGAAGCCCGGGTCGCGTTAAACCTTGGCGGATAATCAATATTGTTGTATCCATCCATCCATCACTTTGCTAACAAAAAATTCCATGTGACCTCTCAATCGCGAGCAGCGCCTTCAATTCGTCGTTGCGGCGTTAACATGGATAAAATACAAAACAAGCTGCGCTCCTATCGTTTTGTCAAGTAATTTTTATTGCGTATTCTTTATTGACATTGTCGTTCAAATGTATTTTCCCTTTGCTCTCTTGCTGCCATAGTGAACCTGCGGATGTGGGGCTGGTCAAGTTGCTTCTAATGCATCTTTTTATCTCTATACCAACTGCTTACTGGGAAACTGTGTTCATGGTGCAAATAAAGACAAACTTAAACTCAATTTCTAAAGCGTGGCTCGAGGCACGTGAGGGGCCCGTTCACTTTGTCTTTGCCGCGTGAGCGTGAGTAAAGAAAACTCTGAGTTTCTCCGAAAGGGCGACGCATTGAACGCTATAGCAACAAATAATAACGTCATACGTAGAAAGGCTAGCAGCTCGGCACTTCAAGCGCGCTGCACAAACAAAAAGAAGGACGCAGGAAATACTCAGGTATACACAAGAAAAGAAGTTGACATTTAAGAGCTCGTTTTTCTTTGTTAGACACAATGTTAATGAGAGCTAAGAGACAATATGCCAACGAAAGCATAGCGTAGGTTATTTGTAGTAATTAGGATATAAATGTGAAGAAAGTGGACGAAAGATAACTTGCCGCCGGCAAGGACTGAACCTGCGACCTTTGAATAACCCGTCAAATTATCTACCACTGAGCTACGGCGGCGGTCATTCTCCCGTCCAATTCATAGGGTATATATGTACATTAAAACCTAGTAGTGTTAGTCAGCACCAATCGCAGCCATAGCGGCGATTGTAGAACACTGTTTTTCTGCCCGTTGGCGTCACGAAGCACGTGATATTTTTACGAGCTGGCAGCTCACCAATAATCCCTCGCATACTACCTGAAAGCATCAAGGCTGCCAGAACGAGACCCTCGCTATGTATGAAGGAAAGAAGGTAACATTTAAGGGCTCATTTTTATTTATTAGACACAATATTAAGAGAACTAACAGACAATAATATCAAGAAAAGTATAGGGTGGGTTATTTGTAGTAATTAGGATATAATTTTGAGGAAAGTAAAATGGACGAAAAGTTAACTTGAAAGGATGTATCTTTTCGTGCATCATTTTTTGTGCTTGAGCAGTGCACTGGAATTATCGACTGTACACAACCAACATGCCATTACTTTGGCTCTATCTAGCAGCTGACTCCTTTTGTAGACACGGCCGCTGCAGCAAGCGAAGTTACCGTCGTGTGGTCTACAACGCAGCTTCAACGCAAACTTAGTGGTGAAACCACATCACATGCGAATTTCCCCTCTTCAGAGATAAGCGTGCTAGCACGGGTGACCATGCCTTTTAGGTCAATGTACAGGGTGGAGGCGCGCACCCCAGCTCCTGCGAAAGGCAAGCGGGACGACGACTTGTAAAGAGCGCCCTTAGCGGGCTTTATAGTGATAGTGAACAAGCCCCTGCCACGGTGAAACACCTTAAAGCTCTGCGTACCACCAGCTGTAAATGGTGTATATAGATAGCTCGCCGTTATATGATGGAAAACGTATGCTGCGTGGCGGAATTGTTTAAACCGTCGCGCTGTGGAGCGAAGGGTCGCAGGTTCCAATCCCCAGTCATGCGCTTCTGAAAAATTTTCGGTGGAACTATTTTCCTTGTGGATTATATATGTATATCTCTCTCTCTCTCTCTCTCTCTCTATATATATATATATATATATATATATATATATATATATATATATATATATATATATATATATATATATATATATATATATATATATATATATATACGGCACGACGACGCACACGGCAAATACACATCGAAAGTCTCCATATAATTGCTATCACCGGAACATAACTTACAGTGGTGACAGAAAATTTCTGAACCTCAGTTTTTTGCTCAGTGGCTACTGACTTGCTAATAGCGGCAACGAAACTCATTTGCCCCAGCGCGAGACGAATGTTTGCATATATGCTGGTATGTTCCGACTGGCGGCAGTTTCGATTTAGAAGCGCACTCGGTGGCCCCGTGACGTAGTCGGCGTACTCGTTAACAAATACTATCAGGTGACCGCGGCAGCCAGTGACGTCACTGGCCAGCTTCTGCCATGCTGTCAGCGCTGCTGTTTCGTCTGCTGTGTTGAACCTTGCGAGTGCCTGTTTCCTCAATCATCAAACAACGTTACTTATCTAGTGCGGCGATAGACGAAAGAGCTGGGAGGAGTGTAAAAATCAGTCAGAAGAGCTCAATTTACTTCGCGAATGTCGCCGGCAGCTACGATTTTGTTCTTCTCGTCGGCCAACTGAGGCGACGTTTTTCGTGAGGCTTCGTACAGCCGTTAGACGTGCTGAAACATTTTCGCTTCGATCTCTTGTAAAGTAGCAGCTTGAGAAGTGACGAAGGAAGTAGTGAAATCACAACATTGGCGCTTTGTAACAGTGTTTATGTGTAACGTGCAAGTGACGTTATGCACGCTTTACTGACTTTGAGCAACACTGCGTTATCAAGGCATATCAATCCCACGAACGCACGTCGGAACGCCGAAGCAGTTATCCGTCCACTGCGCAATACGATCCCGGTAGCAGAAAGAAAGCTTTAATTTGTCTGTAGACTTCCTAACGTTAGTGGATACCTGTTTACCGGAGCTGTTGACGGCTGCAGCAGTAGCAGCAGCCGCGGAGCCGGTGGCGACATCTTGGGGCGTTTCGTCCAACTACAATAATTTTTTTCTGTTTTCTCCGTCGCCATGCTGTTCTTGTCGTTAAAAAAAGCAATGAGAATACTGTGGGTTGCTAATTATTTCACTGCTAATGCTTTACACAGAGTCAGTAAGCGGGTAAGTTGCTGCAATGTTATTTTGTTGGTCTCTGGTTAGCCTATGCATAATCAGGTGTCGCCACCAACGTTGTCCGTCTCGTACACACCTCCGGTAACCCTGCCAGAACTCGTGACGTGCGTTGTTTACAAAAAGGCCCCGCTCGTTGACATCATCGCTTTGTGGTTCTGTTTCCGATTTCGCACTTTCACGAACTTCAAAACTCAATTAAAATACTTTTTAGGCTGTATTTGTGACTGATATTGTACAGATGACACCTATATGCACCCATTAGTGTGAGGCAACAGTCAAATTGTGCCCGAATTTTTCTGTCACCACTCCTTTAAGAAAGCTGAGTTCGCATGACTCGGCCACGGCCGGACTGGAGAGGCACGCGAGCGTTCTCTCGGAAACGCTCGCGCGCCTCTCCAGTCCGGCCATGGTTGGACAAGCACGGAATGGGACGCGACGACACAAACGGCTTGTCGGATTCTGACGTGAGGTTTCAGTCTTTAATTCGTCGCCGCTGAGGTTTTCGCCTTAGGCTCGTCTTAGTGATAGTGTAGGAGGCTCTCGAAAGTTTTTTGCTTAATGGCAAATTGAAGGTTTCACCATAAATGCCTCAGCTATTTTAAAAAAAGTAATCGTCCAGCCTTGCTGACAGTTGTAACCGCATGTTTACATTGCTCACAAACGCGTGCAAAATCGCCGCATCATTGAGGCACGCCGCGGTTGCTGGCGTGCCCACCGAGCCCGCCGGTTCAACGAAGCAACTCCTAACTGCTTCATTGAACGGGTGGCTCCTCTAGACGTTGGTTGTCCATGGTTGAACCATGGACAACAAACGGTGTGATGGACTTGACGCTCGCTAATGGCAAACATAGCGATCTCCTTGCAGAAATCACGTGAGTGCAGTGATTTTGGTGTGAACAGAAGACCGCGATGACGGTTGTTTTTATTCCCTTCTTGCAGGGCTACGCAAGCTTTCCACTAATATTCACAAACGAACTGGAAATTGTGACATAAGATGCCAGCATTGTTACAAAACTGTCTCAGGATGAAGCTGTGGTTGGAATTTGGTATAGCTATATTAGGTTATACTGCTCAGTGCTTCACACGTAACAATCTCTTTACTACATATATTTTTTACTCATTCTTGTTCCCGAAATCTCGAAGTGTCTTATGTCCGATTTTTCCAAATTCCCATTAAATGCGAAGCATTTCTTAGCGAACTTCTGCGACTTTGAGCGTATCTCTCCATTTATTTTTCTATCTATCTATCTAGCCGCCTACGACTTTGCGCTCTCCTGGCCGTTTCGTTAATGGGATGTATATCAAACTTAGCATGGCATAACATGACTGTATGACGAACATAAATGACAGGTCATAACATGAAAATGATGATATGAGTGTCATGAACCGCGTGATTTACATGCTACGGTGTTGGTGCTCTTGCGGCCGTTTCGCTCATTTGATATACACTAAAATTGGTATGGCGTGACAAGAGTGTATGACAAATATAACTGACAGGTCCTATCGTGCCATCATGACACGCATGTCATGTACAGTATGATTTACATGACATGGTCTCGGGGCCCTCGCGGCCGTTTAAATAAATGGTATATACCAAAATTGGCACGACGAGATGTTTCTGTATCGCGAACATAAACGATAGCTGTAACATGAAAATCATGACATGCCCCGCTCATGGTGCGCTTGAGGCCGTTTCGCTATCATGACATGCACCAAATTTGATACTGCATGACGTGACTGACGACGAAAATAAATAACAGGTGTTAACATGACAATCATGACATGCATTTCATCTGCAGCATGATTTATATGCCACGCTCATGGTGCGCTCGCGACCGGTTCGCTAGCTTGGTATACTGCAAAAGTTCTATTTCGTGACGTGTCTGTATGACGAACAAAAATTGCAGGTGATAACATGAAAATCATGACCTGCATGTCGTGTAGGGCATGATTTTTATGCCGTACTCATGCTGCGCTCGCGGCTGTTTCGTTAGCTTGATATACACCAAAATTGGTATTGCGTGAAGTGACCGTACGACCAACATGAATGACAAGTGATAACATGCTAATCATAACATGCATGTCATCTAGGGTATGATTTACATGGCTTGCTCATGGTACGCTTCCTGCCGTTGCTAGCTTGATATACAGCAAAATTGGTATTGCTTGACGCGGCTGTACGACGAACATAAACGAGAGGTGGTAAAATGACAATATTAACATGAATGTTGTGTAGGGCATGATTTACATGCCACGCTCATGGTGCGCTCGCGGCCGTTTCGCTAGTATGGTATACCCCGAAATTGTTATTTCGGGACGTGACGGTATGACGAACACGAATGGCAGGTGGTAAGATGAAAATCATGACATTTCATGTACAACATGAAAATCATGCATTTCAAGTACAGCATTATTTGCACGCCACGCTCATAGTGCACTCACAGACGTTTCCCCAGCTTGATATACACCAAAACTGGCATTTTGTAGGGCATGTCGCGCATATCGTGCAGGGCAAGATTTACATGACACTGTCTTTGTGCACTTCCGGCTGTTTTGTTGACTGGATACACACCAAAATTGGTATGTCGTGACATGAGTGCGTGACGCACATAAATGACCTATCATGCATTGTATATACCATAATATGCGTTTCATTATATAAACGGTTCTACATGCAACTGCCCGTGTGTGTGGTTGTTTTTATCTTGTGTGTGTACGTGCGTTTTTTTTTCACATCTTTTACCCCTCTCCCTCTCTCTCTCTAGACCCTATTTATTGCCGCCCCTATTTCCCCTCCCCAGTGCTGGGTAGCAAACCAGATGCTAATATCTGGTTAACCTCCCGGCCTTCCTTTTTTCATCTCTCTCTCTCTATAGTGAACTAGATGTCGTGACATGAATGAATTTATTTTCCTCAAAGAGAAACAAGAGGATGTAACCAACTTTCTGCTGGCTGCTTCGCATTACATCGATTCCCACGGTGCGTGTGATCTGCCGGATTTTTTGTCTTTTGCGTACAACGCATGGTTCCATCAACCTGACTAGCGACGTTTGCCATATAAGTCACAGAAAACAGCCATTAGTATACAGAGCTTACAAAGACAGAGATTGATAATATTTTAGCAGTGGTTAGGCGCGAAAAGCTGTTTCCAGAAAGAAAAAAGTTAGACAATGTGCCCGTTACGCCCAGCTTCGATCTCTGTCGGTGTACCGGTTCGCGCAGTAAAACTCACCGAATGAAACGCTATCTGGGCCAATCAATTATTTTCACAAACGATCGACGCTCATTTCAATACAACAGGTCCAGATCATGTCCTATCTGAATCTGAAGTGCCCGTCGACCCATATAATACCTACTTTACCGTGCAAAGCAACTCGAGTCCAAGCACCAGGAAATGAAACATGAAAGCTCTTCTGCTGACCACGGCGCTCAATTTCTTTCCATAACAAACGTTATCACTTACAACCCTGTGTTTCTTTTTCCTTATCGGAACCGAGACGTCTCTCATCTCAGCATAGCTTACTGTTTAAATATTCACGCGAGCAAATATAGCGCTCGCACTGTTTGAGACAATCGATCCCATCGACAGAGACCCCATCGGTTTCACTAAGGATGTGTACCATACAGCCAGCAAATACAGTACACAGTACACAGCGCTTATATGCATAAGTAGTTTAGTGTTTCGCAGGTGTTATCAGAGTGCATGAAATCTTCCCGCAATTTCCATTGCAGATTGGGCACGTGTTACGCGGGCGTCAGTGTATTCCAGTCCATGCGGTATGTTGGTTCCTTTCCATATCACAGTCTTAATGACGCGTGTAAACGTAAGTGGTGCGCCGGGCGGCTTATAGAATAATTAAGTCGTTTGTTATATCGTAACAACGGCCGTATTAAGGTTTCTAGAAAAAATGTGGCAACCCGAATTTGCCACGAATCCAGTATTTGATTAGTGAACGACATTTTAATGCGACCCAGTAATGGCGTAAATATAAGAAACTCGGCTAAACGCCAAAAGTATCTTGTTTTCCCATGAAGGAATGCAGCAGCACCGGAGTTATCTTTTAGTACCAAAAAAAATTTGGTGCTTCTTCACAGTCACTTTTCTTCGCGGCTTACCTATAAAAAAAGGAAAGGTTATGCTTCAACAGGCGTAATTAACTCGCTCCACCCGTCGTACAAGGAATCATTTTCCCAATCTTCGATGCGTGCAGGGCTGCGCTTTAGTTTGCGCACGTGGGTGCGGTTTCATGCTCAAGTTCGGGGCACGAAAACGCGCTCTGGGTAAAATATTCTATAACCGACATCTCTTCGTACCACCCGTGTTCTCCGTTCCTTCGCAAGACGTCGCTTAGGGTAATACGACAACAGACGAGACTAGTGATGCCTTTCCTCGGTGGGAGTGAACGCGAACTTGCCATTTGTCAGTTCCATGAAAGACGACATTTAAAACTTGCGAGAACAAGGGAATTCTTTCTTTTACTGTAATTTATAAGTGCTTTATATTATCAAAGAGTTAACTCTGGAAAAAGATAAGGACAATAAGGTACATGTATCGCAAATTTGTGTGTGTGTGTGTGTGTGTGTGTGTGTGTGTGTGTGTGTGTGTGTGTGTGTGTGTGTGTGTGTGTGTGTGTGTGTGTGTGTGTGTGTGTGTGTGTGTGTGTGTGTGTGTGTGTGTGTGTGTGTGTGTGTGTGTGTGTGTGTGTGTGTGTGTGTGTGTGTGTGTGTGTGTGTGTGTGTGTGTGTGTGTGTGTGTGTGTGTGTTGTTACCCTTGCAGCATCGGCGTTTTATGCCCGTGATTGACAGTCGTCCCAGTAAATGTCAGCCGCACTCGTTGAATAATGCAATCGAAGAACTCTTTTTCGACAAGACTATTGCTGTCTCAGAATATATTTACAATAACTTTATTATTATTATTATTATTATTATTATTATTATTATTATTATTATTATTATTATTATTATTATTATTATTATTATTATTATTATTATTATTATTATTATTATTATTATTATTATTATTATTATTACCATGGCTCCCAGTCGGGATGCATGCTTGCTATGCTCCTGCCCGTTTTTCGGTAAGCAGCAGTTCTTCCGCTGTGAAAATTGCTCTAAACGTGTTCATGCGAAGTGTGTAACATGGCCTGATGAAGAGCTGCAACTTCTGAAGTCTGGATCGCGCTCATTTTGCTGCAATTTATGTGATCTGAGCACTTCTTCTGGTAAGCCTAACGAAGACAACTCGGCGGCGTGCAGCGATGAGCACTGCAGCTCTCAAACCGGTTCCCTCTCCACGTGTGCCCCTCCGGGTGGTGACCTCGCCGGGCTGCGCCGCCTCCTCCTCGACGCGTTGGAGGGAATCTCGTTCCTCAGCGACGAGGTATCCCAACTACGCGAAGAAAACGAGCGCCTCCGTAAGGATCATTCCCGCGGTGTTGAACAACAAGCCCGTGTGGTCGCCTCCCTTCGTGCAGAGGTCCGCTTCCTGCGTGAGGAGCTGACGCGCCGCACGGCCGCCGTGTCAGTGAAGGCACCTGTGATCCCTCCAGAGCAGGTGACCGTTGGCCGATCTGTGACCTCCAAGCAAGCTGCGTACTCTGAGCAACCTCTGTCCAAAATTCTTTCATCTTCGAATTCGCCGCCAGGTGACGTAGACACGTCCGAGCGTGTCAGTGTGATGCCTGCGACAGCCTCTTCTGCAGCGGTAACAGAGGGTGTAAGAAAGAAGAAACCCGCCTCGTTTGGAGCATTGAAGACATCCACTATATCTGTAGCTCAGCGGCCACAACGGCCACAACGGCCAAAGGCCATTTTTGTTACGAAGCTGAGCCCGGACACCACTGCTGCTGACATCAAAAAAACATATTGCCTCAATCGATATGTCTCCCATTTCCTGCCGGCGACTTCAAACAAGATTCCAGTCATATTCTTCATTCTATATCGAAGTTGACGAGGACACGCTACAACGCCTGAATGACCCTTCGATGTGGCCCCTCGGATGCCTCTTCAAGCCATTTCGTGGGGAGCTGCGCAATGACATGCTTCATCCCTCTGAGCTAGTGCCTGGAATCGAAAGTGCCGTGTAACGTAGACATATTCTACCAAAATGCTCGGGGTCTGCGTACCAAGACACTCGAGTTTTTCTCTAATGTTCTTTCGTCTTCTTTTCCTATTATCGCTATTTCTGAAAGCTGGCTCGGTACTGAAATTCCCTCATCGGACTTTTTTCCCCCGACCTACACCACCTTCCGCCGTGACCGAGATTTCATTGAAACCAAACAGAAAGGCGGTGGCGTGCTGATTGCCATTGACAATTCACTGAAATCAGTTAGACGGAAAGACCTAGAAACTATCGAAGAATCGATCTGGCTAGAAATCAACCTTGAGCGCCGTGAAAAATTGTTGATTGGATGCTTCTATTTACCGCCCAGCATTTCCCCTGCCTCGTTTCACGATGTCATGTCTTCTATTGAACTTGTGATATCTTCTCATAGTGGGCACAGAATTATTGTTCTTGGGGATTTCAATGCACCTGGAATTGACTGGAGCACGCTTACCTTTTCTCATTACAATGATTTCACAGAGAAAAAGTGCAGCCTGCTCTTGGACTTTCTGGCGTTTATTTCCCTAGTGCAACATAATTCAGTCGTCAATTCCAGTGGCAACGTCTTAGACCTGTGTGTGTCAAACGATCAACCCCTTGAAGTTTCCCGCTCCAACATCTCTCTTGTACGTCCGGACAAATTCCACCCACCACTTAACGTAAGATTATCTGCATCAGCCGAAACAACGAGCTACAGCAGTTACGTAAACAAATCTCCAAGATTTGCGTTCAAGCGAGGTGATTACACGGGCCTCTATCATCACTTGTCCACCGTTCAGTGGTCACAGGTTACTGACGAACCTAATGTTGATGACCAGGTTGATCGGTTTACGGAGCTTGTACTGAGCAGCATGCTTAATTTCATTCCCCAGTATACACCTAAACAACGTAAATACCCCCACTGGTTCTCATCTGAACTTATCAGTGCACTGAAGCATAAAGATCACGCACACAGGAAATCTAAATGTTCTCCATCCAGCGAGTGGAAGGAAGAGTTCAGCTTTTTTCGAACTCTCTCTAAACGCCTATATAAACGGGATCATAGTTCGTACATTGAATTCTTAGAAAAAAAGCGCCTCTGACAGGCCGGCTGAGTTTTGGAAGTATGTACGTAAACGGTCTAGCAAAAGCGGAGAGTCCTTCAGACTACTAGACTCAAATGGGGTAGAAGTGCATGCCGTCGCTGACTGTTTTGCCACACATTTCTCATTCGTTTATAAGGCCTCAGACTCCAGCACTGATATCAGACAACAGCCCAAGGCAGTTAGCTCATCCAGTGCTTTGTCGCTGGATGAAAATCTTATCAGCGAATGCATTAAGCCCTTAAAACCATCCTTATCATGTGGCCCAGATGGCATCCCCTCCGCCATACTAAAAGCATATCGTACTATATTTGTCCCAGTACTGACTACGATATTTAATAACTGCCTGGACACTTCCACATTTCCTAGCATGTGGAAAACTGCTCGTGTTTTCCCAGTATTTAAGTCGGGCTCTAAGACAGATGTTTCTAATTATCGCCCGATTTCTCTACTATGTGCCACATCAAAGATCTTCGAACTGGCTCTTCACAAAATATTGTCTTTTAGTGTGAAAAACTCATTGATTCCAAATCAACATGGTTTTCTTGCTGGCCGCTCAACTACCACAAATCTTGCTAGTTTCATGACGCAGATCTCCACACCTATTTCTCAGAGAGGACAGGTTGACGCAATCTACTGTGACCTGAGCAAGGCTTTTGACGTAGTCAGCCACACACTGATTATGGTTAAACTTGCGAACTTTGACGTTGACTTGTCGATTGTGAATCTCTTGCACAGCTATCTGCTCAATAGATCTTGTTATGTTGCCGTGAATGGCCAAACCTCTTCTTTGTATAAAGTGACTAGTGGGGTCCCTCAAGGGTCGGTATTAGGCCCACTCCTATTTTTAATTTACGTTAATGATGTTTCTTTTGCCATCCGTAATTCTTCTTTCCTCTTGTATGCCGATGACATCAAGATATTTAAGGAAATTCATTCAGTTAACGACTGTCGCTTGCTGCAGTCAGATTTGTGTTCTTTTTCCGAATGGTGCAACGGCAATAACCTTTCTCTAAATACCTCAAAGACAAAATTCATGTCTATCACTCGCAAAACATCTAGCGTGTCATTTCAATACTTTGTCAATTATGTGCCGTTATGCAAGGTTTATGAAATCAGTGATCTTGGTGTTATTGTTGACAGCGCGTTAAACTTTTCTTCTCACGTTAAGCGTGCTGCTATGCGGGGCCTTCGTTCTCTCGGATGTGTTTGTAGAATATCTCGAGAATTCAGGTCTCCCATGGCCCTACACAAATTGTACACGGCAATATGTCTTCCGCAACTTGAGTATGCGTCCGTGATATGGAATGGCATTGCTCAATCCAGCGGTAACACCATTGAACGAGTCCAGAAAAAATTCCTCAGCATATATAACCATCGCTTTGCTAAAAATGACTCTGGATCTCGTTCAAGTACTGCTGAATCATTATCACTGCCATCACTTCACTGCCGACGAAATCGTTCTGATCTCTTATTTCTCTACATGCTAGTCCACGGTATCATATCCTGCCCTGTACTTCTCAATTGTGTTAATTTTCGAATTCCGCGTAAGTTAACCAGAGAGAACAGACCGTTTCATGTACCCGCCTGCTTCTTCCAACACTCTACCGTTCACAGAATACAAAGTCTTTATAATATTAATTTTCTTGATCTTGACGTTTTTCATAGTCCACAATCATTGTTTTTATCCGAGCTTTGCACTGTTTTGACATAGTATGGCACAATGTACAAAGTCTTCCCTTCTCCGTCTTTCCGCATAGTTGTATGTGTGCAATCTAATTTTTTATTCCCCTTCAATATTTCTCATATTGTCTTATTTTAATCCTCCCCTTTTGTGTTCATTTCTATTTGTCTACGTGTTTTTGCTCTTTTTATTTCTGAAGACTGTCTGTATTGTATTGTTAATTTTTATTGATTTTTTTTTTGCGTGCGCCTGCACAAAGACCTCATGGTTGTTCCTGGGCACGTTAAATAAATGATTGATTGATTGATTATTATTATTATTATTATTATTATTATTATTATTATTATTATTATTATTATTATTATTATTATTATTATTATTATTATTATTATTATTATTAATATTGTTGTTATTATTTACAGGTACTGCAATCACCATTTTCTTATTCGGAACCAAAATATAGAAAAAGTACAGTCAGCAATGAAAAATACGATGCTCTCTTTCATGCTAACCGCTGCTATCTAGAAAACTGTTCATTGCTTCCACTGCACAGTACCGGCCATTGGACATCTTGTTGGCGAAGACAGAAAGCCTTTCGCATGTTATGGCGATAACGCTGCATCTTGCGGAAAAGCTGCTTCATCGTTCGATGCAACCAGTCGAGAAATTTTGTAGACTTCTGCTTCCGTGTTTGTATATTGCCGAGCAGATGAATGGTGCCTGCTTGCGTTGTTGCACAAACCGAGACCTAAATGTCATTGTTCGAGGTCTCACATCTTATCTTTACTCATCATTCAAGACGCAGAGGTCAGAAGACGCACATTATGCTTAACAGAGAATGCGCATGAAGGCTGCAATAAATTAATCTCTGCTGAAATTAACTTACCACCTTCATGGCTAATTGGCTTTGTTGTGCGTAATTCTTCGTGTGGCGTGGAACTTAGTCGCGTGAGCTGGTGTGGGGGAGGCTGGCTAGGGAGAAGAAGAGGCGGGAACAATGGGCAGATCGTTAAATGCTTCTCTCTTAACAGCTCAAATAAGGGCACGAAGTTCCTTAGTGCGCATAGTAGCCCGTAAATGCTTCCCACAAGTGCAGTACGTTATCATGCTAAGAACAGACGTAATCTTCAAGAAATGAGCGCATCGCCGTTCCCAAGTCCTCGCAATGAGTGGCTGCAGAAATGAGCGAAGTTCACGGCGGGAGAAAAGGCATTTTAAGATAGGTCATCATTGCACTTATGTGACCTTACGTGAGCGGGAACGCAGCATTTGCCTTATGTAGATGAAGCACAGCTGGTGGACGCACGCTTAATGAGGAACAATCGGGTGAGCTTTACGGCACTTCCGAACGAACCAAGTTGTAATGGCGTGCCCGCAGAAATCGGGTCTTCGCTCTATTATTTTAAATGCGCCATTTATTCTCATTAGGAAAGCCTGTCGTTTTCTGGCATCGCACATTCGCCGAGAGTGCTACATTCCGAGCTGTGGCTGCCTCGTTCGCATTGCAATGAATCGCCAACATTTCCGGCGATAACTTGTAATCAGGAGTTGCAAATGATAAAAAAAGCAATGAGCATTAGATTGTCAAACACAAACAAAGGCTAAGTCTGCGTATGTCTCATTTGCGCCAACACATTTTAAACGTCACTAACTCTCACATCATATAAGACCGGCTGAAGTTGGGCAAAGAAAATCGGCAGAAGGTTAGCTTCTTAAACTTAAATTTATAACACAAGACTGACGGAAATGGAGCAGCTTGTACTGACAATTTACTGAATGTAATTAGCTCATTCCTGAGTTAATTCCACACGTATAATTCTGCGCATTTGTGCCCTTTTGTGTCGTATACGACTTGTTTTGGTTTACTCGCTTACATCTTGTAAAAAAAGCTGTAATAATGTTCTATTGAATTATGTTGTATCGTCTTAGAGGATTGCAAACTAGATCTCCTATATGGGTCCGAAGATATAAAAAAACTATGAAAAAAATAACGAAATTTATGCGGTTCTTCTAATCAGCTGCACCAAGTCCAGTAGCACGAACCCTGGTTTTGTAAGGATACAAAACCAGGGTTCGTGCAATTTTGCTTTCAACTGCTAGACCAGTGGCGGCAATATTTTTACATTCTTGCCCGCTGATCATTTCACGAAATACTCAAGGAACTTCTGCTCAGTAGAAAAAGGAACCTAAATTTTACTGTTGAAATTTTAAAAAGAAATGAACTACAGGACACACTTTATGCGCAATATGAATAATTTAACGCATCATTCTAAATATTGAATTCATGTGATAGAAGCCAATGGGAATTTAAGAGAAAGTTTAGTGTTACGAACGACACGGAAGTCATTCCACAACATTGTAAGAAGATGTCGCAACGTTTAAGATATTACAGTTCGTCAGAATTCGTGTGCCTGCTATAATTGGGTCTTTTTAAATTCTGTTGCGTTTACACAGAACAGTAACTGGAATATATTTACCCGAAGGAATATGGAAAATGCGACTGGAAATAAATTATACTTAAAATATTTCAAAATGTATGATGCGTTATCCCCTTCCAAGCAAATGAGATTTTTTTTCTTGGAGAATGCAGCATGATTTGGGCGAGAGAGCTTCAGGCCTAGGAAGGCGACGTTCTTTATGAGACGTTTATATTATCACTCCAGGCTGCTCGATTAATAAATCAGTCGTTGATTAAGCTGCACTGAGCACTTTTCTGACAGGTTACTCATCCAAGCAGTATGTCCATTTATGTGCGACACACTGTGAAGAATGTGCTACTCGTGAATTAAAATCGTCCTTTGTAGGTTGTGAAAGCATTTTTAGAAAATCACTATTATAAATACCGAGAAAATTTCTACGGTGTATATACAGAAGCAGATAAATAGGATACAGCAGCGGATAAAACAGTATTTTAAGTGTTTGAAATTGTGAGTACCGAAAGCTATTTCTTTGACCTCATACGTTGTTCGCTTCCAAGTTGTTCAGACAGCGCTACTTCCTTGCCCCCAACGTAACACTGATGGATAAACATTTCCATCAGCACCTTAGTGTCTTTCGAGAAGGAGGATGAAGAGGAGGGCGAATAGGGGGATCGCATGACGAGATTTAACTGATATTTTCACGGGGTCGTGACGTGGACGCGCGCAGCAGTCGGCTTGTCCAAGATGAAACTCTTTATTTGGCTGAACTTGTGGCTAGGAAACGGAAAGTCAAACTACAAGCAATGCACACTGTGCACTGATAGCGGGGAACAGAGCGTCGGCCGTCGATAACCTGCCGCGCGGTAAGGTGCGTCGGCATTTATACATGCGACATCGAACAATCCAGCCTTATCGCTGGTGGCAGCGTTAGTTCCAGAATAGACTCAGCTGTTCGCGTTTCCACGCTCAATCCTAACAGATGATCCTAAAATAATCTGGAACGTTCCCAGACATTTTGGCGCGGCTTGAGCAAAGCAGTAGTAACAAATGTAAGGGGGCGGTGACATAAAACATAGAAAGAAGGGGCGCGTGTGACAGTACCACACAAAACTACCATTTGCAAAGGTGCGTTTTCCCACCACCTCACCAAAAGCTAAGCAAAGAAAGCAGTCTGTGGACTGGCGGTGATTACAGACCAGAACTTATCGGAACCGGATGATGTCACACCTAGTTTATCCGGACATATGAAAGACAGATAAATGCAAGGAGTGTGGTCCCACTCTGGAGCAAATGTTATTGGAATGTCGAGGTATAACGAATAATACTGGGGACGCAGCCTCTAGCGATCGCATCCGCGCGAACTGGGAGACTGTGATGCACAGCTCTGCCATTGACGATCAACTATGGGATGTCCAACGGGCCGAGCAAGCCGCCAGGATTCGAAAACTTCCGGCCGTCACCTAGGCGGGATCTTTTTGTCGTCCCACAAACTCATAGGACATTTCATTAGAGTTCATTGTGTACATGTAGTCGCCCGCGCTTGCCAAATACCATCTATTTCACCAGAAGGCGGTGCGATAGAATCGTCTAATTATTGAGTCTATGCACCCTCTGCAGGCAGCTACGGCCAGATTCTTTCAACGAACTCTAAGCATATCTTCACAGGCTGATGCTCAAGTCACTACGTTCAGTCGTTAAGAGCATGTTACGTCGGTTCAGCGAAGTGCGTAGAAGCTGTGGGTCGGGAATGACGATTCGCATTGGTCCTTCTTCAATTAGCGCAACGTTTACGTGGGAAGAACGTGAGCGCTGGGAGAAAGTACGGGGTCAATCAGTCCCAGAGTCAGCTTATGGGGGAGTAGCAGGCGCCAACAATGTGCTAAGTGCCACGTGTCCCCGCAGCAGCCGATTGCGTCAGTGTCATTTGTGTGGCCCCATTGGCATATACTGTACTCTGCTATTTGGTGGATTTCGCGCGGATAATGGTGCACGTTATGCACTGCAACGACGAGGGTGTCGTAAGCTCCACAGCTTCGTCGTACGTGAACACTCAGATCTGCTGTTGTATTTAGGTAATTTCTCGCTCATTAGCAGTTCACTTCCTAGATCATTCCATGCGTGATTCCTTCCTTTCTCCATTATGCCCCTGCCTTCGTCCATTTATTTCTTCTTGCCTTCATTCCTACGTTAGTCATGAATTCGTTAATAACCATTAATTCGTTTAATTATCTGTAGGATCGCTCTCGTGTAATATGTGATGGTAGATGTCACAACAATATTCCAAACTTCCCTCTTTATTGGCTTGCGCAAGAGGGTGAAGCTGGTAAATCATAACACCTGAATCCTGCCTCTTTACTGCTAATGGATGGATGCAAGTAAGGGAGCATCATTTTTGTTTTAGAAATGACAACGCCAAGTCTGAAATACACAGACGGCACTTCTTTATTGAAGGTTGTATGTTTCCACCTTTGATCATTATTCCGGAGTATCACCAAAGTTTCATTAAACACAGAATTGTAGTCACAGTCTCTGAGGTGCATGGTTGCGTTTTGAAAGGTGCACAGCAGAACCTTTCAAAAGGCTAGAAAAATGTTCCCGTAAGCTTACTTTCAAAGAATAGGAGTAATTCAAGCCAACTTTGCTAAACGTTTATGATTTTAAATGAAAAGCAAGAAAAGTGAAATATATCCTAAACTTTCTTTTCTGCATTTCAGAGGTAGCAGAATTTATGCGTACCTAAAAGTATGAGAGGAAGGAAGCCTACCGCAAGTGCGAAACCAACGTGCACGCTTGCCTACTGAAATCGCACCCTTACCTGTATGCTGAATTCTGGCGATTCGGGATGATTAAGGCCACAGTACACTAAGCATTTTCGAAGAATTATTGGTGGCATCATACCGTACCACCATTTCTGTCGCGGAAACTGTCACAAACAAAACAGATAGTGAACATCTTCAGACGATTGAACGTTTCCTCCCGAGGCAACAAGCCAACGTGGTGGTGAGACGTAAGAAAGAAAGTGCAACACGCAATACGTCATGTACTCGAGCTAGTCCTCGGGAACACAATGGCAAGCCGGCGGCTTCAACGGTAAATGCAAGAGACGAATTACCAGCAAAGGAGAAATACAAAGAACGGAGATATGGAGGTACCGGCGAAGAGGGAGGTTTTATCGCCCTTTGTCCTGACATCATCTGCACAGTCCAGCCTCTGTCGACTATTTCTCTTACGCTGGTTTTCCTATGGGGCTCATAATCTATTAGTGAGAGAGCAGAGGGCATTAGTCTTTCCGTGCATTGTTCAGCGGCAAAAGCTCTCGAGGCAGGGCTCGTTGTTCAGTGGCGAGAAGCTTTCGTGCTCATGGGGCCCGCACTCGGTGGTAGCAGTGAACGAAAGTAGTCATTTATAGGATGTACGAACGTGCCGCGTGCAAAAATAGGTCTCTAAGATAAGGCACTTGAAAGATAAGCTTCAGCGATGCCTTCACTCACTTCTGGTGTGATGAAATACAGGCCGATATTTCAGCATTGTCTTCTCTGCGAACTCGTTATAGAAACCTTAATTACACTCCTTCATTATATTAAATTTTCATAACTTGCGAATTTAATACGCCCTCTCTGCTCAGCTAATCAAGTGCAGATGTAACGATTATTCAAGTCAATCAGCTAGCGTCATATAATAAGGCACTATTAAAATTTAGTTGTTATTTAAAAAAAAACATACACGAGCACATATTGTACTGACGTACTGCTAGTTAAATGGTCTGTCTGTCATTATCTGTCACGGCTAGCGAACAGCGATGCTTTCTAAAAAATGGCCGCGTGACGTACTTTTCCCAAGCCCACAGGAAACATACACGATGCAACCGGCACCATGGAGCAGCATGGGACGAACCTGCGTACACGATCTGACCAGGGCCAAGAGGGATAAAGTAATGGGCGAGGCAGTTAAAAGAGATGGATAGAGTTGGCAAACTGCCGCGAGTATCGATTTGTATTTGCGCGGGAAGGCGAGTTTCGGTTCCTCGTTGTTCCTTCGCCTAAATCCGTGTCTAGTGGTGGGGTTGCCGGAGCTGGCCACGAGGGTGCGCCAGTGCAAAGGACCCGTGGCACGCGAAAGGGAGGCGCGAGTCCACACAGTTCAAGTCACTGCGCGCGGTTGCGCCGTTTGGTACGGCTATAGTTCTGCACACATGCACGAAAGCATGCTTCCGCTGTAGTCTGTGACAGTGACGTCAAGCTAAACTTGGTCAATTCAGGAACGCTGCAAGATACTGATATTAGCCAATGCACGCTTCTTGCCGGAGCGTGCGAACCACTATGTGAAGTATTGGGCAGCACCTTTTTTGAAGTGGTCGAGAACGGTAAGTGACAACTAAACGACACCTCTCGCGTAAGAGACAAGGCCTGACTGTGAACAGAAGGCTACGGAACGTGTGTGATTGTTCTGAAACAGTATTCTTGAATCTGGGAAAACCTTTCTCTCGCAACAGTGTTCAGTTCCTGAGAGATGTCCTAGCTGGCGTATCATTCGTTGAACTTCAACAGTTCATTGTTACAATACGGAATGCAATAGAGTTCATATACAAGTATCCAATATAGATATCTTTCATATGTTTTATTTCGTTTCTTTGCGTCCTCAAAAGAAACATCTTGTTTGGATAACCAACCAATGCACCTCCTGACTTATTTGGCGTCGCGATATGCGATCTATTTTGGTTCCGGAACACTTATCCTCTTTCCCTCAACATCCCTCTCTGATGATCAGCAAACAAAATATTAGTTACTATACCTGACAACGTTCTTTTTGTGGTTTCCATTTGAATATTCCAGTTGTCACGTACGTAAAACGATGTTCCATTTCCTGCATAGCCACCTAAGTTCAGTGCCGCCATCGTGTAGAACATGAACTAAAAAGCCAACTTTTGTTTTTAATCCCTTCTTCACGCCGTAGACTTGATTCGATTCCAGATCACGAGCAGTTACAGTTGGCAGCTGATTACCATCAGTGAAACTTGCCTGCTTTTCTATTCACTCTTTTTTCCATCTTTCTTCCCTCCTTCCCCTTTCCCTAGGATAGGGTAGCAAACGTCATGTTTCAATTTTGGTAAACTTCCTTGCATTTCTCTCATTTGTATCCCTCTCTCTCTTGCGAAACTGTGGCGGGGCCAGTGGAGAACTGCTGCTTTCAGTTATTATCACTTCTACACGTGTGAAGAGCACAACGGTAAGCATATGTCCCAATTTCTTCCTCAATCCTTCGGTGTATTGGACAAAGATGTGGAGAACATTACGCCAGGTAAGTATACAATGCATATTCTCTTGTGTAGTTTATTTCTAGGCAAATGTTTTTTGATCACATTGGTTTATCAATGCTCAATATATATTTTTAAATAATGTTTTGCTTAAAACGCTAGTTGAAAATACTAACAAAGCTCTGTCCTTCTGTCCTCTTTTTTATTAGTGTAAACACCAGTAGACAAATTTGTGTTTCATGCAGACTAATTATTAGGACTTCACATAAAACTTACACAACGTGCACAAGCCTGAGCGGTTATACTTAACAGGCGCAACGTAACCGCGACGTGCTTAACTATATTGATGCGGAAAACAGCATTGATGTAAAACTGTGCTCATATGATAGGATAACCGTACTCTTGCGCAATAATTTTAGCGGAAATTTTAGCATTTTAGGCACCAGTTTTGCCAACCAATGAGTCACCATTTTAGCCTCCTTTGAAATTACTATCATCTTTTACGTTCTCTGAAAAAAAAAATATTGAGATCATTTTACAATGACAGCGACAGCCGTCTTTGATACGTTGCTTCCTACCACGGAATACTGTAATAAAATAGGGAGTTTTAATGTTTGAAAAGCTACTTGCTGCAAAATTTCCTAATCATTCTAGCATTATTCTAGCATTATATTTATACACTGTAAACATGGGAACAATATATGAGACACTTTCATTGTTTTGTTACTCACTTCTAGGCTATATTAAGATGAAATAGGTACATAAAACACTGTTCTTCTTTACTGAATATTTTTATGGAAATTCTAGTCTTACTTGAAAATTGACTTTTCACTTAGCACCTAACGAATGCGCCTGTTTACAGTGCCTTTCAATTAAGGCATTGATATGAGTCTTTCTTTGCTTAGATATTTGATAGCTTCCTTTTTATTTCAGCACAACATCAGTGGGACAAAGTAACAAACTATAATGTTCATAGACTGATATTTTCGTTCAAACATATTTTCACACCTGTACGCTATTGTTTATATTTGAAACACATGGTGCGTTCTCGTTCCTTGCGAGCTGCTAGTTCAGCGTTTATCGCCAAAAGAGCGTTTCCATAGTCAACGCTATCTCCCCACATAGCGAGCGCTGAAGTGGTGGTACCCTCTCTTGCGCTCAAGCAAATAGACCGTCTCTACAACAGACGAGGATGCACGATGCTCGCCGACACGCCAAGTTGCTAAGGTGCTTCGCCCCTAAAAGGGGTTACATTAGAATTGTTTTTGTAAAGGTTTACTTCAGCTAATTCTGGCACTGCACATGTCATCAGCAAATATGACTATCCAATGCCTGGAAATACTTAAGGAAAGGTGTTTCTTTACATACGGCCCAAAGAAGGAGATATATTTTCTCTGGAGAAAATACATTTTAAACATTCACTATATTTTATTCCACCGCTGACGTAGCTTCGTTTTTCATTCGATTTATTTCAAGCTGGCGAAACCAGTCCTCTAGCAACAAGTTCTAGTGACGTATGCGATGGTTTGCAAAGTCGTACTTTTACGTGTGTATTTGTGTCAAATTTCATAGTCTTTAACATCTTGAACACAGCACAAATACGGCACGGACATCAGAAAAATATAGGACGCACCACCGCGCTGACTCGTAACTGACTATTTAATTCGAAACAATACGCGCAGTCAAATACTAGCAGCCTATCACCAATGTAACCACACCTATAAAAAACACTAGTAAGCAACCATCTTGTTCCACATGTACTCGCGTACAGCTCAAGAAAGAATTAGTGCCCCCTTGATTGTCTTGCATGATAGCGATTCCCTATTATTACGCTAGCAATTGTATGGACACTCTTGGCTGATTTGCCGTCGCCGTCATGTCCCGTATATGCATATGTATTTATATATAAATAAAAGCCTAAAATAAGAATTCAGAAGAAAAAACTCCGAACTGCGCGATTCCAACCTTCGACCCCTCGCTCCGCAGTGCGCTGACATAGACAATTAAGCCATGCGCCAGTCTTCCTCCGGGATACGAACGGCAGAATAAAAACGCACGTGGCGATGGCTGAAGCGCACGGGACACCACGCGTGGCGAAATTAAAATTAGACAGTTATAGTTTAGTGGGTTTAGCGGAATAGCGGGCTTAGCGGAATAGTGGCATCGAAGTGCGTTAAACCTACGCTAAACGACCCGTATCGTTTACCGTACGCACGCTATTTTTCAGGTTTAGCGTTAGCGTGTTTGCGTGGTTAACGTAGTGTACGTAAAACATGGCGGCGATTTCGGACGCCCGCCTCGAACTGAATTTAGCGTTGATGGGGACGGATCCACTTCTTTCGTGGAAGACGACTGTGCGAAATGGCTTCGCTTGCCTTCAGGTAGTTTCGGTGACAGAGTAATACGGATAACTTAGCGTAGTTTTTGAGATCGCTTCTCATATCGAACATCCCTAGGTCTAACTAGGAGATCGGTGTAAACAAGTCTCTGCAACATAAAAACTTTCGCTTTTGGTGTGTAGTTCATATTTATTTACTTTTATTGTCACTAAAAAAAGTAGTGATATTGCTACGTGCGGGGATACAAGCGAGCATTCTCGGTTTTGTTCTTTTCACTTTTTTTAACGTATTCACCCTTCGCTAGGTGGCGCCACCGTCAAAGCTTGGGCACGTAAACGCTATCTCGCTAAACTAAAACACACTTTCCGCAACCTACGTTTGCGGTACGGTAACGCTATTCCCTTAGCTCCCGCCATAACGCTAACGCTAAACTATAACTGTCTAATATGCGAGACACGGGCCATGCTGCATCGTTGCCTGAGCTGCATTTGCGTCGTATCGCTGGCAACCCATGCTAGTTTTCCATTTTGGGGTTGCAGCGCAGCGGCATTCATGGCCATTCGGCCAGGATAAAAGAAGAGCGTCCTGAATCTCGTGGTGGTTCGAGCTAGTGGGAACGCTTTCGATATTGTAGGCTTATGCCACAGGAGTGCAGAAACGAGACGGCTTACCAGAATCACGGTATACATCTTAAACCATGTCCAGAATACTGAAGCTAAAATTACATCACAAACGCACAAGACACCCACGAAGAAAAGAAACGTCCGACACAAGCGCTAACAACTGCTTTATTATTTAATACGCCAGTGCATATACAAGCCCAAGGTAACCCTACCGCACATGCGCACACAACAATTGCTCTGGACCAAAACGTGTAACAAGGATGATAGTGTATTAGATACGCGGAGACATGAAATCATATTCAGATGGGTACAGGGACAAAGAAGTGGATAAGTAAGAAGGACAAAGAAGTGCGCTCGCGCGGTAATTTTAACTTCAGGAATATGTACCAACTAGACGCAAATGACGCTTTATCATAAAGGCTTTATTTTAGTGACCAGAATCAACGCCCGCAGGGAACGCGAGCTGTGGCTTCACGGCTTACTGCCAAACGCCGACTTTATTTTCTTCTCTTGAAGTCGCACGCTCTCCGCTTTTGTTCACCGCCCAAAGGAAGGCGCTGCAGGGTCTTGGGACAACGCTATCGCAAGAGTCCGAGAGTTGCTTGTGTTCGGCGCAAGCGTCCTGGCAGCTCGCAAATTTCCTGGGTCCCCAATTCTAAAACTCTCTAGTGTTTTGCCGGAGTTAGGATGTGCGCCTCCGACTTGTATGTACTTTGATATACAGGGCGTGGTCGACCATGCTCACGCGATTATCTCTTGAGGGGGAGTTTTGTTCTTGTGCTTTCACCGCAAAGTTTGTATTGAAGCTGTGGGCGACACAAAGGTTACTTTGCTCGCTGCAGTGACCGCTTTTTGCAAAAAGACTGAGCTGCTAGCTAGAAGAGCCATAGTATGGGCTAGCTGATGTAACGGCTGTGACAGTTCTCGCTCGTCCTGCGTATACCTGTGCGTTCTTTTCGTGCCCCCTTCTTTCTGTTTGAGGAGTGCGCTGCAAGTGTCGAGCTGTGACAGTTGTTATTCACACTCGTCTTGTGTGTTTTCTTTGCCTTGCGTCCTTTGTGCTTGAGCAGCGCGCGGCAAGTTTCTAGCTCCTTGCCATTCTTCCTGTGACATTTCAATATCTTGCTGTCGCATTCAGTGCTATGCCCTTGAGGCGAAACCGTGAGCTTTTTTAGAATGCTCGGTACCATAACAATTGTTTGGTTGTAGACCGGCTTTTTTTTTTAATGCAACAGATCATACCCATGTTACAATCACACATGCTAGCGACTGTAGAGTGCGTATAAAACGGGCTTAAACTGCGCGTTCCACCCCCTTATATTGGAAAATATGTAAAGTACGTGGGTCGGCATGACATTGCCCTACAAAAGCACGCCTTTTCTCCGCCGCGGGTGATCCAGGTATTGTACTATTGCAGGAATTGTCGCATACTCATGCTAAGTAGGAAGTCGGCTTTGCTTCCACCCTGGGTCGATCCGGTATTGTACTATCTATGACGTGAGCAGACGTCACTTTTTTTCGACCAGGATGTATTCTTTACTTTACTTAATTTACAGGGCAGCATCTATTCTACTCATACATTTTCAGTAAAAGTGCGTTGCCATGGTAATCTTTATCTATGCGCACCATCTGTTTTCAGGGTTGGCTGACGATGCGAATGACCTACATGAGCCGACAACGCCGTCCTTGGGTTGTCATGGGATGGACCTGCGGTGGTGCCTATGCGATCACATTGAAGACTGTAATGTGTACATTTCTTAAGTGAATAAGTAAAAATATACTGGGAATTCACAGCCCTATTCCCCTTTCCTTCGTTCGTTGTGTTGATTGTGGAGTGAACCACACGCTTTCGTTCAAGATATTTAAAATGTGGACAATTTGACGAAATGTCCGCTTGTTGCTAATTATTGTACAATTACACTATTGCAAAAATAACAATTCCTGAAGCTCTATGTGCGAAAACCACGATATCATTATGAGGCAAGTCGTAGTGGAGGGCTCCGGAAATTTCGATCAAAAATGGTTCCTTAACGTGCGCTGACATCGCACAGTGCACAGCCTTCTTGCATTTCGCCTACAACGACTGCTCTAAGAAAACAACAGCCAAGTATTAGCTGCTGTGCAGATCTCTAGCAACACCTTATTGGCTCTTTTATCTTCAAGTCCATCAGATGTTGAAGGAAATTCTATTTCGGTAAACTGCACACTTATAGAGGCAAAAGCAGATCACCTGCTTTCTATTACTTGCACAAAGCATTTGTTTTACCTCTCATATAGTGTGAACGTGCAATCGCCGACATTGTTTTGAGCATCCTTATGGTTTGTTGCTGAAGAGTAGGCCCCAGTGAGATTGAAAGTCACCGCCTCGGTCCCCTCAGTAATGATAAAATAGCCATTTTTTGTTTCTTATTATTCACACACACACACACACACACACACACACACACACACACACACACACACACACACACACACACACACACACACACACACACACACACACACACACACACACACACACACACACACACACACAATATAAAGATCGTCCTTATTATTTACACAGAACATTAAAAGAAGTTGAGACGCACTGTGATATCAGTGATATCAAGCAATAGAAGTTGTACTCGATTGCTACAAACTGACAGTAGCATATGATGTTGGAAATTGCGCGCGGTGCAGACAGAAATACGAAGAAGGGGGGTAGTGGAGCGGAGGCTGAATTGGTTTTTGAACGCTTCGATATGAACGCCATGTTTGGGACGGTATCGCGCTGCGCGATAATAAAAGCTGCAGAAAGATTTCCCACATATATTGCATAAAGCTATCTAGACTTCTTTTGGAAGAAAGTTCTGCCCCAGAGGCCTCCGCATGTCTCATATGGCATTTCGCCTGTTTGTTTGGGGAATATAAAAGTTCTTTCAAAGACAGCGGCTTCACCGGTTCTCAGATAACCATGTAAAGACAAAGAAAATTCGCAGTGCTGTTCTAAAGAAGAAATGTACATTATATTCTTATTATTAAAGGAAAGTCAAGCTATTGTTCAGACTACGCAACGGTCTGTGCCAAGGCGTACCTTAAGGCAAGCTACATGTAGATTGTGAAATATGCGACGTTTTCCAGAGGAACACGTACTGACAGTAGTAATGAAAATAATTACTGTGATTCACTCTGAAGTAGATACTCGTGATGGTGATGTTACGTTGACTGATAGCGATTGCAATAGCGATTCAATACGTAAGCAGCGCTCCAATTGTACGCCGGAACGGAAATGGTTATGTGCTCTAACAGTTAGTGGCACAGTCATGACGACAATGAGCATGACGAACGAGCAGTATTGACGCCGTAAACCCGTTTTTTTTTCTCTGTCACGAAAGGTGCTTATGCAAATTCACTGCACTGTAGCATCTGCGGGGGCTTTTATTTTTAGTCAATTACTACTCGTCTTGATATATCTGTCAGTTGAGATGTAGCATAGTTGCAGCAGCAATGGTTCTTTTACAAGAGAAACGGCGCCTCTACAACGAATCATAACCTTTAATAAACTTCGAGTAAATGCGAAGTGAATCAGTTTATAAATAATAAAAACAATTTTACCCTTAGGTAAAATGGCTAAGCACCCGTCAAAACATCACAATTTCGTGCGTGGGGCGTTATATATAATTTCATCTCGAATTTCGGTTGCGTGGTTTTTGTTACCGCGAGCGTATTTCATGGGTACAATAAATCGAGAGCCTGCAAGGAAGTTTTATTTATCATCATGATTATTCGCAGACTGTGTATACCCACTTCAGGACGAAGGCCTCTCCCAGTGGGTCTGCAGTTTACTACCCTATCCTGTGCAAGCTGTTTCCATTTTATCTCTGCGAGCTTCTTCACTTCGTCACTCCATCAAACTATCTGTTTTCCTCGACTGCGTTTTCTACCCCTTGGTAACTATTCCATTGCTCTTACTGTCCACTGGTTGTCAGTCCTACGCATTACGCGGATAGCGCAGGTCTATTTCTTTCGCTTGATGTAAAGCTAGGATATCCGTTACCCCTCTTTATTTCCTGACCATTATGCCGTCCTCCGATCTCTTAATGTTACTCCTGCCATTTTTGTGTTCCATTGCACGCTGCGTGGTTCTCAACATTTTATCTAGTTGCTTTTCTATTCTCCATGTTTCAGCCACGTATATGTTAGCCCATATATTTACGAGCAAACAATTCAAAGCCATATATTAGTGAACAGTGCGCTGCTTTTAAAATTATGTTAATTCTGCCATATTGGCAATGAATATTTGTACTGCACTGCATGGTACGCAGTGCTTGAAAACCTTAATTCTGATAGTTTTCTAGTATTTGGTATTGCACCGAAGACACTAAAGCTCGTAAGATATATTTGTACATAAATATAGTGCACAGAACAGATTCTCGATAATGCATCTGGCGCCACAAAACACTGGTCGGGTATTCATTTAAAAAGGTAACAACACAGTTATCACAATTGTACCATATCAACTCTCGGTAGAGCTAGGATGACAGCGGGCACACTATTTGAAAACTCGGTGGCATGCTTCCTACGGAGTGGTGCTATAAAAATCGGTGTAACAGCACCCGCTGGGCAGCTCTGTCTGTGGACCTGAGAGACAGCACCTCCACCATAGTGTAATTGGAAGAAGGAAAACAAAAAAAATATCTAAGGAATATCTATTATGACTTCGCTGACTCGCAAGATGGTGGTAAGCTTGCGAAGTACACGAGCTTCGTCTTCAACAGTGTCTCTGCCGGCCTCTGAATATACCTAGTAGTCATTATCTGTCATAATAGTGTTGCACAGATGTGGATGTACAGGCTATTTCATACATAGAGGAAAACTCAGAGCGCAATGCAGTGCGTTCGGACTTTCCCCTAAGTGTGTAACAGCCTGTACATCCTTAGAACTGTTTGATCACACCCACTTTTGGGGATTGGCCAAAAGTCGCGTAGTTCGAAATAAAACGATAAAGTGGAAGCTTTGAAGGCTTTCTCGCTGTTGTCTTAAAACTTTGGACGAACTGCTAGTAAGGCTACATGCTTCTTGATAATTTATTACTTAGTAACAGTGCTGGGCAGTATCGAAGATACATGTATCTTAGATACTATCTTAGATACTCTGTCGGTATCTTGTATCTGTATCGCGATACGTCTCGAAAAACAAGTATCTGTATATGTATTTCCGATACATTCGATAATGTGTCGTGTATCTTAAGATACAAGATACTTCTATCGCGACACAACCGTGCGAAACAATAATCGCTGTCCAAGCTCCGCTTCTCAAGCTGGTACTGGTGCCAGTAAGCCATTTGAAAAAGTCTAGGAGGAGTGACGTTATTTCATTATTCCACCAGCATCATCCAGTGAGGGTAGAAGATGAGGAAGGCACCCACGCGGACGTCTACGCCCAGTCCACGTACCTCATTTTTTCTCGATTTCTTTTCTTTTTAGTTGCGCCAATGCCGCGACACTTGCACTTAGCAACTGTCCTGCGCCGCGCACTCCACTGCGTGCGGCGTCTATTGCGCAAATTCTGATGTTGTTACAGTGTCGTTATTGAAAATTGTCTTGCGCCTTGCTGCGTAACGAAATGTGATGCGCGCAGGAATGGGGTTGCTTTGCGTCGCGTGGATTTTACATAACAGCGATTTGAAGGATCTCGTGGATGTAAGTTTGACTTGCATGAAGTGAATTAACTTATATGCAAATAACATTCTAACAACTTTAGTACCACTGGTACTGATGCTAGATATAATAGGGCAAGCGTTTACCTAACAGAAAATATCTTGGCGTACCGTATTTTTCACTGCCATCTACATTTATTCAAAGAATTTATGAACTCATAATTTGATTGTTAGCACAAGTGCTTTCTTAGCTGTCATTTAGCATCACATACCTTACCTAGGTCTCTGCACTTTTTTTGCTGCCTGATCACTGCGGTATGTCTTTTGTAACGCGCTCCCAAAATAAGATTTCTGCTTTATTCTTCTAACTGTCTGCTTTATTTCTACGACTATTTACACGTTTACACGTTGCCAAGGCGATTGTGAAAACAAATATATCATTATGTGGGCGTGCCTTGAATGTATAGTACAAAATATTCTGCTTACCGCATAAGACGACAGCGAAACTGAGTTTGCGGCTACTTGCGACGTAACTCTCCCCCCCCCCCCCCCCCCAAGCACCTTCTTCCTTAAAACTAATTATAAGACTCGCATACGCTCCAAACTTGAGTATGCATCTGCCATATGGGATCGCAGTCATGCTAACCTTATCACCTCTCTTGAACTAGTACAAAATAACTCTGCTAGATTCATCCTTTCTAACTACAACCGCACTGCCAGTATAACCCCAATGAAAAATAACTGATCACTTATTCCATTGGCTCATCGACGCAAAGTCGCCCGTCTTTCGCTATTTCATAAAATTTTCCACCATCCAACACTTAATAACGACCTCATACTCCGGCCTATGTACATTTCGAACCGCGTTGATCATCGTAATAAGGCAGGAATCGCATCATGCCACACTAAGCCTTTCTTTCCAAGTCGTTTATTCCCCGTACATCTCAGGATTGGTACCACCTTCCCTCAAGTGTCGCAACCATCACTGACTGCAAACTTTTCCACGAAGCATTAGATAACATTGTATAACCAGGAGAATCTGTTACCTGTACTCACTGCTCCTGCTTGTTTATTTTATTTTATTTTATTTGAAATAATTACTATTGTTTGTATAACCTGGCGCAATGTTGTGTTACCTGAAATCAGTGCACTGTTTAATTCTGTATTTTTCATGTATTGTATCCACTCCCCCCTTCAATGCCATTTGGCCCTGAGGGTATTATAAATAATAAAATATAATAACGAAAATCATTAGGAGCCATCTTAAAGATATTAGGAAGGGGATTCGAGAAACGTTGTTTTACTGAATGCTCCGTTTTACTCATGGGCGTCCCAACGAGCTGTTTCAGCCAATTGCCCATAGGCACTGAATTTTGTATTGTCTCAACAGGCAAGTTGATGATACTTCATGCTCATAGCTATTAAGGGCGCCGTCTGTATTGTGTTTCTGTACTCATTCAATGTGAATTTTTTATATACAATCACCGCTCTCTTTTACTTATATCTGTTTTCCTATTTAAGCCAACATCTCCTTATATATCATATCAATAAAAAAAAAAAGCCTTGTTAAATATTTTTCCTATTACTAATCGCCACGTAATGGGAGCTATAAGCGCCAATAGCGCGAATTGCGGCGGTGTTCTGCGACGCTTTGTGCAACTACACAATACGTCTGAGACATTTCTGTGTTGCACGTGTTGTCTCGTTGAAGAAAAATTGCTAAAAGATTGTATGTTAGTGAGTATATCAACAAAGTATCCCTTACGCCAGTAGCTAAGTAGAACATGGAAATTCATTGCCGTTTTACATCATTTACGTATACACCATGGGTCTCAAACTCAGCTTATAGCCGGCGGGCCGCGGTCGCGAAATTTGGTTCCAAGGGTCGGGACCGTGAACATGGTGGGGTCGGAGAGAGATGGACAAAATGACGTTGCCATTTGAAAGGAAGCCTGTCACATATCTATATACACGTCATTTCCGAAGGGGATTTGGAGTCAGGATTCGAGAAACATCGATACCGATGTGCACAACGAGCGAAATCTGGACGCGGATGGAAATATAGAGTTCTTGTTCCACGGTTATATTTTAGCACATGGTGACCACATGTTCCTCACGAAAGGAATGCTTGAGACCAGTCATGTCTGTGTAGCTCACAAACATACTTATTTAGAAAATAAAAACAAATGGGACGAAGACGGTCATGTGTGCCGGCCGGGCTGTTAGCGAATGGTCTCAAACCCCGTATACACCATGGGTCCCCCCCGTCCCCCCCCCCCTCCAAAAAAAATGTCGCTACCAGCGATGTTGCAGCTGTACACTTGTCCGGATATAGGGTATTGTGCAAACTGTCTTTTACGGACAAGGTAAAACTCCACACCGATATTTGCGCCGTCGTGCGAAGGCTTCTTATTGACGTTATTCTAATTATATGGCAACCCGCTATAGCTGGTCGGCAAGCTGAGCAGCGACTCCCATCAATTGCAAAAATGACAAGCAAGAACCGCTGTCAGCGAACTGTATAAAGAGTTGTCCTGTGAAGAAGCTAAAGCAAATCGCAATGAATTGTTTTCGAAGGAAACTAATGTACTTTGAGCAAGAAGGGCAAAACTCTTAGATATTAACAGACATTTCATTAAAGTGAAACAAAATAGGTCAGAGTTAGGAAATTTTCAAGAAGACATTTTCGTGCATAGGCGTTCGCTGCTACATTATATGGATCTATAATAACAAACTAGAGAATGAATCGAAGTATCTTAAGATACAATTGCAAAGTATCCTATCGGATACAATTATTGCGGCAGTATTTTGTATCTGTATCGCGAATACTTCTTGCCTGAGTATCTTGTATCGTATCGCGATACAATTTCAAAGTATCTTTGCCCAGCCCTGCTTAGTAACAGCCGTCACATTTCACACCGTGAAGACGTCTTTACCTATCAAGCTCTTATCGGAATAGGCCTGCAACGTAGTCTCTTTGTGGGGTCCACGTAAGGCACATTCTTCGTTGAATCGAAGACACATTGACGTTGCAGGGACAACCACGTTGCTCTATCGCCACTTTCATTAAAGTGCAATTCATTAGAAATCTTTCATCGCATCAGCTATACGTTGCGAGTCCTATTTTAATTTACCTGGTCTCGCTTTTTATGCCAGAGACATGAGCGGCTTTCGTCTGGACATTGCTGCCCCAACAAGCCCGTCCCATTGGCTTAGCATAAGACATATCACCCGGGACATATCTAAGGTGTTGGTTGGTTGAAAAAACTTTATTTGGGTCCTGCAAGGCGCGCGTCAGCGCGCAGCGGGCGACTCCCACGTCGGGACCGTCAGACCAAGCCTGCCGGCCGCTCCGCGGGCCTGCTGGACGGCCCAGAGCTGGTCAGCCAGGAGGGAGATGCGGAGGGCCGCCTCCCACCTGGCCGAAGCAGTATCGGGGTTAGTGTGCGTTGCCTTGCACTCCCAGAGCATATGCGCTAGCGTGGCTACGTCTCCGCATGCGGGGCCGAGGTATCTAAGGTGTAGTAAAATTAAAATATATTTGAAACAGTTGTTTTAACTCAAACAGAACTTTACTCGTTGCCACGTACATATTTTTTCTGTGGTACTAAAAGGGAAGCTATTTGAGTTCTTAAGAATATTTTTCATCTTAACAGTCCTTGTAAGTCGAAACAAATGATCAGTTATAGAACCCAGCCCATAAAAAAGGACATTTAGGAAATATACATTTTAAATGCCTTTTCCTAAACCTAAGCTGTATTTCCTTGCAAAGCCCCATTTCAGCCTTTCCGTCACCATTTCAACTATAGTGTTCCCTAACCCGCACTGCGCTTCCGCATTTTTAATGACTTTTCTACGCAGTTTCGGTTAGGGTGCCATTGAATTCGAACTCGACTAACTTATCAGAATGACTTGATATCTTGGTATAGTTTTTAATGCGTCTATCCTTCGAGCATAAGGTATGTGTCTCCGCTTATTATTTTTTACCCGGCTTTTTCTTCATTTAACCTTTAACCTGCTTACAACAAAATGGATAGGTGTCTTCAGGTGAATCCGCTCATCTCGTACGTCCGCTACGTTTATAAGCAGGAAGAGAAATTCTGCACTTTGTTGAGCGCGTTTATTTTTAAGGCGAAAGCCTTAGAGGCCTCATGAAACTGAAAAATTGACCGGTGTCTCGTGTCGGTGTTCCACGTCGGTGGCGTCAACACGAGTGAAGCGAAAAAACATTATCCCGCGATGATGTCACCATATACGGCATCACATCACAGATTGCCACTTCATCATGAAGTCACTGTGACGTCACAAAGTGGCGCCATCACACGACATCATTACTTGGGCAAAGGTGGGCCGATCCAGGAGGCCGTGCAAAACTACGTGAGGCGCAGAAAACTTAAAATGCTTCCGATCCCGGAGGCATTGCAAAACCGTGTTAGTTGCAGAAAGCCTTCGGAGGGGTGCGTAGGAGGTTCAATACATCGACTTAAAAGAAAAAGATTGGTTTCGCCTTGGGCGGATGCATAAGGGACCCTGTCAGTTTTTATTATGGGCTCAATGATGAACACCTTCAGGAAGCGCATGTGTCTATTGTGAAAATTTTTGCTCGGTCTTTGTGCTCATCACATAGTCCACTCTCATATTAAGATAGCACTACCAATACTGCTCAGCCTTCTTAACTGTCCTGTCTATTTTTATCAGTTCTCTCTCCCTCTCTCTCTTTCTGCGAAGTAACAAAACGAACTGCGCCTGTTTTAAGCCTCGCCTATTAGGAAGGAGCAAATTGGGCTAGCATATCACTCCGATTCCTTTTTGTCTAATTAGCAGATATTCTCCGTATCTCAATGCACCCTACATGAATCATTGGATACAAAACACAGCGGCCAAACCTTTTATTCGTGTCGCAGTTTCCGGTCCCCGTACTCGTTGGACCAATGAATAAAAACACAAGATGTGCCATTCATTTCTCAAAGGCGCGTAAGATGAGCGAACATTTCCTGCGACCGGACCTCCAATGAAATGAAGTCGCTGGACTGGAGTCGTCTGTGAATGGACGGCAGGTGACACACATAATTGGGTAGGCCTAAATTGACAGAGAAAAAAGAAGTTCTTTGTATGCGTTACGTACGCAGAAGTGATACGAAGGAAACGACAAAGAGAAAGGAAATAAGAAACGTGCGACTTACACTTATGTTAGCCAAACTCGAAATGATTTCCCTCGAGAGCACAGCAGTCGACATGGCGTGACACTTCAAGTAGTCGCCGAGAAGAAAAAGCGCATTGTTCCACATACCCTCCCTCTCTCTTCCCATCGTTCCTGTCTGTCTGCTTGACTCCAGTAGCTGAGTGAGGTGCTGCGTAGCTGCCGGAAGTCACTTTCGAAAGTTATGCATTGCCACTCAGGCGGTTGAAAAGACAGTGCGGATGTGGGTGCATTTGGCGACAACAACGCCATCTTGTTTCTTTCTCTTTATTGTTCTTGTCGACCGCAGTTGAAGCAACGGCCTTTTAAGCAAACTCTGGAGGCGGCAAAAGTGGGCACCGGTGCTGCTTTCCGGCGCAAACGCGTCTCTGTCCCGAATCCAAAAACAAAAGGTGCAAACTCTGCAGTTCTTTCCGTTATTCGCCGTAACTTTACGAGTCCGCCAAGCATGCCTTTGCACCCATTTGTTTCAGGAAGTAGGAAAATGCGGCACGTGGCTCTACGCAGTAGCAACACTGCAGCTGTGTACTGCTTCTCCGGGCAAGTGCCAGCAGCCTACGAATAAATACAGCCACTTCCTACGTCCCATTCAGCTCTCCTCTTCACTCGGATGCTGCTGAATACTTTTGCAGCGTTGAAGCGCGGAGGTGTGGTTGGATTCTTTTTTTTTTATGAGCTCAGAAGTTCTTAGAGACGAGACGTAATATCATCGGAATGGTAAAACGTGCTCCGTGTGCCTTCTATTCAGACCTCTCACGTACATCATCGAGATACTTTTTCAGTTTCTCAATAGCCATGGAAAAGTAATCTGCGTCTGCTATCTCATCATAATCTAAAAATTTTGTAATGTATCTGTTTCAATAGATTGCTGGTATATATTACTTTTCTACGAATTCGGTTTCTTATAATATCTGCATGTACAAAGTGAGATAAAACAGACTTACATTGCGGGGTATCCTGGTGCATGACAGTCTGTTTTTCGCATTAAGATGGCAAGGAATGCTATGAACAAACTACGCCGAACCATGGATGAAAGATATTATTCGACGTTTGCTTTTATTTTCTGTATATTTCAACAACAATCTACAATCTTAAAGAAACAATCGTTGGTTTATAACTGCCAGTGATGAAAACTACGCGTGGGGAAAGTAGTATTTCAAAAGTGTTCTGGAAATTTCTATTGCAATTTTTTATCCATAACATTTTAAGTTGACCCGCCACGCTGGTCTAGTGGTTGTGATGCTCTACTGCGCTCCAGGAGGTAGCGCGATCGAATATCTGTCGCGGCGGCCGCACTTTCGATGGAAGCGAAAATACTTGAGGCCCGTATACTTGGATTCAGGTGCAGGTTAAAGAACCCCAGGCAGGTTGTCGAAATTTCAGGAGCCCTCCACTACGGCGTCCCTCATAATCATATCGCGGTTTTGGGACGTTAAACCGCAACAGTTATTAACATTTGCGGTGGTTTGACAAAGATCGTAACAAGCAGCAGCCGGCATAACACCCAATATGAAAGTTTATGGTGATAAACATCCCAACATTGCACCGCAGTTCTCGTGGTTATGTTGCCATTATGCCTCTAAATGCGGACCTATAAACACAAAGTTCCTCCACGGGTCTTGTTTTCTCCAGATGCACAGATAAATTTATATCACCGATACCAGAAAACAGCAGCAAGATTCGGTTGTGCATGTACACTGATGTCATTTTGTTTTCTTTTATGGTAGCAATGAATATCATGTACGGACGACTTCCAAAACGCGAGACTACATTTTGCGTTTTAGCACGTCGTAACGATAAAACTGAACGGAACATTACGCTTTCTATCAAGGACAGACTAAATTTTCGCCTCACTATATCATGTTTTCCTTATTTTCTTGTCTTTCGCTACGTTTTACAAACAAGAAGCTATTTATTTATGCATAGAGCAGCCTAATTCATTAAATGAAAGTACGAAGTATGTTGCGACGCTCCTCCGCTTGTTTTATAACGTATACATGTTAGAAGTGCGTATGCAAAAGGATATTTTTGGGTGCATTCAACTGGCATACACACAGTTCTATTTGCGTGCCAGACAAGTCAACACTGGCGCTTGAATTCTACTAAGACAGGGCATCATCTTCGTGTGGCAGTGATTGTTCTTAAAGAACTCAATACAAAGCAAGGGCAGGAGGAGAATAGGGATAAAAGAAAGGCAGCTGGTTGGTATAAAGCATAGGTTAATGCCTTGTAGTCATCTACTTTCAGTGAGTAAATGAGGACACAGAGGAGTAAAATGTTTAATTACGATGGTAATAGCGTTACCTTGCTTGCGCGTATAAAGTCAGTATATCAGCCTTTCACTGACATGTCGGGTTGTGAATATCACTATGAAAGAACAGTATCGCAGCGGACGTTACGGGTTGCGGTGTGTGCAGCTGAAGTGGCCAAGCATCTTTCAGTTAAGTATAAATTCGAAGAAAGCTTTTTCTTTTGCAATCATAAAACCTCCTGAACAGGGTGCTGAAGGAATCATGTACCGAACTACCTCGCCGTAAAAAATCTGTTTCCGTAGCTGACACCGCATTCACAACATAAAAAAACGCGGCCGCTCATACCTCCTTTAAAGACGTAGCCTTCCAAAAGCGGACGTCTAATGCTTGATTTCGGAGAAGAGCTCCACCAGCTCCACACAAACCAAGGAAATGCACTCCTGATAGCTCCTGTTATGCTGCACGGCCCTCTACATACCAAACTACATTGCTCCACTGCCATGCGAATTTGCTGGTATGTGCCTGTCATCTTTCCTAGAAACGCACATTTGTTATCTTGATTTTCATAACCAGAGGAAATGAACCTTTAATTTGTACAAGAAATATGGCGGTAGTGTGTAGGCGCAACGTGCTCTTATAGAAGGCGAAAAAAAATGTAGGGACTCCTTGATACAAGCGGGTTTTGAACATAAAGATGAGGAAAATATGGCTCATGGATGAAAGAAGAGCGACGTAGTCTTCAGAAGGGGAAGCAGGTGGCACTACGCGCGGCGTTCTCCGGCACAGATGTCTCGGTAATGCTTCCGAGGCCAATGCACCGAGTAATCGAATGGTCCGCTGCTCGAACTGCGCTGAGCCCACGCGTGTTCTGGCGGCTGGCACATACAGGCGCGCCGAATTTCCCGCATTTGCCGAGACGTACGAGTGGCCTCAGACTTTATGCATGAACGGGATCGCAACGTTGTGTTTCCATGCGTGCTCTGTCAGTCTTCAAATAAAATATAGAAAGCAGTCGCCCGATAATAGTCGTGCGTGCAAACGTGGGAGGAGAGACAACTAAGCGTCGAATTCTCGTTCCTGGAGGCTCGGCGGTACTGAAAGCGTGTCAGACAAGCCCTTTCTTTCTGCGCTTAACGTAACCCAGGTAAAGTTCTGAAACGTCGAGCCGGCTTTCCGTCTATTTCTTGACGTCAAAAGACATTTATTTTTTCGAATGATATAGAGTTATGACCTGTTATTCCTTAAAAAAGCATATTACAGTTTTTGTTTATTTCACAGCACACTTTATCTCTACGAAAAATCGAGAGTGAATACAACAAAAAAAAAGAAGCCAAACAAAAGGTAATAAAAGGAGGCAGTACAAACAGCTCCAAAACAAACTCTCATGTTATATTTACGCCCTCGAATAGCTGTAGATATTATTCTTGGAAACGACGCCGACTTAAACGACACGCCGATCTAGTTTACCGTTTCCTCATGTGGTGATCCTTGTCTGTGGCCGCTAAGATGAACATTCATCCTCTATCTTGGGACGTAAATGGGCTAAAATGGCTAAACTCACAAAGATGTTAGTTGACAATAATAAAGGAGCCGAAGCACTCGTGAGATGGTGAGTTAAAGCGGCCTTCTTCGTGCTGTTTGAAAGTAGCCCTGTTTGCCTCTCATGTTTTCGCACATCAAACGAAAAAGAAAGATGCCCTTTTGCAATATCTTTCTTTTTTAGTGCTTAGTCTTTCTTCTAGTACCTGTAACGACAAAGATTTTACACTTGTGCTTCACCACAACAGTTGAAAGAATGCGACCAGTTGGAAGATGTCATGAAGTACGCAGTGACTTCGCGATGATGATTCGAACGCAATGAGCGGCCATATTTCGCTTACTAGCGAGGGTGATCGGCAGACACACTTCAAGAGAAACCTGAAGCAGCATGCTCCTGCCCCCTGCTGTGTAATGGTCATGGGAGTAAAAGTTAATTAAAATATTGCGAGAGAGGTCATTGGCAAAATGACAGCATCGTAAATGTTCTCTTATAAGAAATGAGTTATAAATTAGTTATAATTCGTATATCTAGAGCCGATGGTTCTTCGAGTGGACCTAGCCTAAGGTGGCAAATGCAAAGTCTATGCATGTTCTTCGGGTGGATCTAGGTTGTTACAAGTCACATGAAATGCATCGTAGAGCGTATCGAGACATCATATACTGCATAATCCAGTGGCTGTCCATAATGTATACGTTGAAGTCGCCGACTAGTAAAAAGGGTTTGTGCTTGTACTTTGTTTCGTCATTGTAATCGCAAAAAACACACATATGTTTCGCCTTTGATGAGGAAATGCCGCGGAGAAGAGTGGGGTGTTGCGCGCTACGGACAGAGCCCGGGCATTTTCCGACTGAGCATAGAACACGTGAGTGGATGGCGAAGAGGAACGCGACTGCGCAAGCTGAACCCTGCTCGCAGAAAGTCCCCAGGCGGAAAGCGACGTGACGGGCCTCGGCAGCAGCGATCGGGCGCGCGGGCCAACGGGGCTATATAGGAAACGCTTATCCGGTCAGTTCCATCCGGAGTCGCGTGTCCCTATCGAGCACCGTGCCGCGCGCCGGACCGTGAACAGTGCGAGCAAGCGATGGCCAGGCAGCGGAAGGGGGGGAGGGGGAGGGGAGGAGGATGTGCGACGAGGCCTACAGTCGGGCCGTCGCGGATCGGACACTGTAGCCCTATGCCGTTGCCGACCGCTCCAATGTATTCACGATTACGCGCGCGTGTCATTTCCTTTCCGACAGCATTAGCATTCACCTGACATTTGCGGGCACGAGGAAGGAGGAAGGAAAGGGCGAGAGCAATGCCCACTGTATGTGATTATTCACAATGGACCTCGCGCGAAGATTACAGGAAGCGATGCGATTACGTGATGCTCTGTTGCCTCCAGTCTTGTGTGCATGCACATCCAAAAACTTTAGAGAGAGAGAAAGAAAACCGTACGTTGGAAAGAGAGGAGATAGACAGATGGGGAGAGTAGTACTATATGACATTGAAGATAGTTTCGCAGCTGAAAGTAAAAAAAGTTGGCAAGACACGTCCCACTCGGCTTCTCCCGCAGGCTTATACTTAGCGATCCGCGAAATTGTGGCACATGAAATGATACTATGGTTACGTGACGTAGGTATGCGAATATACCCATCCATCTAAAAACGTGTGCCCGTTTCGTACGCGACTGTGCGCGGCCGTTTGTGGGCGTTAGTGAACGATTGAGGGAGCCAGCAGATGTGTGCCCCGAGGCATATAGCTGACCATTCTAAACTGCACGTGTCTAGATAAACTTTCGGGCTTTCAATAATGAGAGCCCAACAAGAAGCTTCACGGATTGCGACGCATAGACATTTGCGGATGACGCTTCTTAATGAGTGCCCGTGTGTTCTAAACATTTAGGCTGTCGGTGTACATGTGTCTGTACAAGCGCTCAGACTTGTTTGAGCACACATTGAAGGATGAGTTCAAATGAAGAAACAAAATATTAAGGCCGCATCGCCCTAGTGGTGCCAAGCGTCAAGGAAATGCGGAGCTGGATAGCCTTTGTTTCTGTTTATTTTTTACTTGCTCTCTTCACCTCTTTCTTTTCTTTCCTATCTTCTCTCTATTACCTGCCTTTTTTGTCTGTGTTTATTTCTGTCTCTCTCTCTATATATATTTTTTCTGGCTTTTTCTTTTTTTCTCTATCTCGCACCCTCTCCATTTTCGCTTCCCCTTTCTTTCTGTCTCTTTCTCTTTCTTTCTGTGCTCTGATTTAACCCACGTCAGGAAGACCTGAATACGATGCAAGTGAAAAGCACGGAGGGTAACTCAAACACAGCATCACCCTGGACGTTCGATTCGAATAGCGGCAAAACAACAGGTAAATTCCACATTGAGTGGCTGTAAGCTGGCCGTAAAGGTAGGTCAGCCAAAGAAGACGATGAGTCAGCCGAACAAAGAGCAAGGCAACCTCTGAATCAGGCCCCACGTCTCAACCGCAGCGTCAACGTAGTACCAGGGTGCGACCCTTCGCTACTGATGACTTCAGAATTGTACTCCGCCCGCATGCAGGACTTGATCTTTCAAAGCGAACACTCATCGAGGTGACACATGCCATAGGAAGATCCAGTGGCTTGGCCTAGGTGGACTTCCACGATAATGTACGAGCGCACGTGCAGAAAGTAGAGAAAGTGATCATCGCAAGCACAGCAAGCAGTGAACGAGCTTCCAAACTGCAAGGTGTACATGCTATACAACTCGGAAGAGTCATATACCAAAAAAAAAAAAAAAAAGAATCGGCAGATCCCACCTACTGCGGGAATCGATGTTATGCGTAGCATGCGGCGGGAAGTGGCATAATTTTTTACATTTACAATTGGCATAATTTTTCACATTTTACAATGACGCTAAAGATATATGCAAATTGTATGCGCACACACACATGTTGAAGAGTCGCACATGTGTTACATAACGAGTTGTTTTCAGTTGGAGCAGCAACATGGGTATTAACAACACCAGACGCGGTAAGCAAATATGTAGTTCTTATACTTGGCCGTTATGATGCAGAATGCACGCACCTTTCACGAATCTGTGTGATGTGTGGAAGGGGTTCTTGAGAGTTCTCAGGTAGGGGGCGGTGAGCGGAATGTCTTTGTTATTATAACTGACGTGCTCAACTCAGACCTCGCCGATTTCGCTGCTTGTCTGTATGGGCTGTGTGTCTGGCGGCCGGCGAAGTGGGATGCGGCCTACGTTGAAATTGCGCATCGCTGTGTTCTTATATGTGCCCACGCCTCCGCACCTCCAATGAAATCGCTTGCTGTGGACGACACAGTGGGCTCACCAGTCCAGGTTTCAAAAAGTGCTAACACGCCAGTCTCTGTGAGCAGAGCGTCATTTGCGAGGGCGTGCGCGTGCACACAGTGTACGTAGAGCGCGGCGAGCCTAAGGTGATTGTTGTGGTTGTGGCCCCGTAGGAAGGTAGTAGCCCGGTGCAAGACAATTTCAAGAGGCCTGTTTGCTAGCCGTGTCATGTTGTCGACAGACTGTCTCTCGATAGAGCCGGCGTCATGTCGGAACCTGAAGTCACCTTTTGCGTTGGTGAGAGATAGGCCATCGAGGCTGATAGCCCTGGAAAGGGCTACCTGGACCAACTTCAGTGGCTGGCACTTATCGTATTCGTAGACTACCTGGGTGTATGTGGCCCTTTGTGACCTATATATAATTATAGCGTTCGCTTGCGAAACGAGAAACGGAGTCCTTTTACACAATATATTTTTATGGCATATATCGGGTTTGTGGTGGTTCGCCTTACCACGGGCACCCATTTCAATTCTATTAAGGAGTGTGCCGTAGTTATGTGCTTCGTCCTGGCTGGGATGACAATGCCTACCGCGGACGTTGGAAATTCAAGCCACAGTCGCACGAAGTTACCCTGTTCGTCACGCTCGATGTACTTACAGTCGAGCGCGATATGAAGGTTATCGCGCGAGCGTCGACTGGCCTGGAGTCCCAGGGGCCTAGCGGCACGTTTCGGAGCAGTGAAAAATCAAGATTACGCATTCTTCTCACCCCCGTTGGCTGTTCCATGCTGCAGCAACGCCCCTACGACGAACTCTACACTCTTTCTCTCTATTTTAAGCTTTCCATTCGTTGCCATCAAGTGTTTTCTTAGTTGGCTCTTATCTACGCGGGCGATAGCAAATTTGCTGGGAAAGGTGTGATAAAGCTCGTGCTTGGCACTGCTTCATTTGAACGGCTTGTTAGGTTGAACAGAATATATCGCGTTGTCATAAAAAAAATGAGAATGTGTCTTCCTCAGACGGCAGTAATCGCAGCTTAAGGAACAGCAAAAAAACGCCAGGCCTGCGCGGAAAGCGCAGCACAGACACAGCGAAAGCTAGAAGAGCGGTAGTTCTAGAGCCCGCTATAAACTCTCTTGTGGCTACTAATACAAGTAAACTAGCAACGTACCCACTACGCCACAAATCATAATTTTTTTGAAGTTGGGAGGCACCCACCACGACATGGTTCGTGATTCTTCGGAGAAACGCTCGAGCTACCACATGTAAGGTATTACGCGCAGTTTGTTGATGCGACGGTTGATGACGATGAAGAATAATGGATGAGCAATTTGTAATGGGTTGGAAGCTCTAAACGACCCACAATTCACATCGTGAGACGCCCGGTCGTTATTTTACTCTCCCACCACGCCATACAACATAGGTCAACGTGAGGAAGAGAGAGACAGGGAAATAACTTTATTTAGTCCCTGAGGAAATGCATCATGGGAGCCTTATGGGCTTCTTCGGCAACCTATAGAAGTGCACTTGCGAGGAACCCACTACGCTATAAATGATCATAATTTTTTGAAGTAGGGAAGCAGCCACTATTTCATTTTTCGTCATTCTGCAGAGAATCGTGGTACCCGCTAAACACCTTTAAGGTATTCTGTGCACTTTGTTCATGGTGCGGCTGATGACAATGAAGAATTACGGGAGAGCCCTTTGTAATGGGTTGGAAGCATTGAACAACCCACTCGTTGCGCAATTCGCATTGTGTGACGCCTGGTTACAAAATTCGCGTTGTGTGACGCTTGGGTGTTATTTTACTCTTCTACCACCCTACATTGCATGTGTTAATGTGGTTCCTTCGCGACATGAAGCCGGCATATGGTCTTTTTGCAGCGCAGTTTCAACCACCGGCATGGCTCCGAGGTAGAACACTGGGGTCCCACGCAGAGGGCCCAGGTTCGAACCTCGTTCCATCTTGGAATTTTTTTCTTATTTCGAGCGATAGTGGTTACGGACACCGGCGGCGGCGGTGGCGGACAACTACGGCGCCAAAAACGGCCCTTGTTGTGATCTCATAACAGCTTTCGCTGTAAAAGAGTAAGTGATCCTTGCCTGATACCTCCCTCTTCTCGAAAGAGGATTCTGGGACGTGGCGCTCTTGTAATTCTTGGTCGACGCTCGCGCGATCACTTTCAAATCGCTCGCGACTGTACTACAAGGTTCCCATGTTTCCATTAAGGAGGCCGTCGCTTACGTCGATGTTGGCCGTGATTATGTAGTACGGCTTGCCGATTCTCAGGAAAATTGAGGGCGGCAGGCCGCCCATGTCGCTTGCGTTTTTCTTGGCCACCTTGGTCAGCTGTCTTGTTGCATGCGCGATGATATAAGACATTGTCCACAGCGTCGAGACAACGTTCATTATAGCGTTCGACGTCCGCATTGCTTTAATATAGCCTTATGTCATCAGGGCACTTAGCGGTGGCTTCATCGCGTGTCAAAAAGCGGCTCTCAATCAATCTGACCTCATACTAGGTCAGCATGAGGCCATCGCCCAGCCTCATAAGAAAAGTTGAGAATACTGCGTCATGTTGGCGGACCACCTGGACGAGTGGATGGCAGTCAAACGTCTTCCACGGGAGTTCTGCCTTCAGCTCCCTCATTTGCCTTGCGTTTCAATGAGCCGCCACAGTGGTCTAGTGGTTATGGTGCTCGACTGCTAACGCGAAGGTTGTGAGATCGAATCCCGGCCGCGGCGGACGCATTTTCGATGGAGGCGAAAATACTTAAGGCCCGTGTACTCAAATTTAGGTGCGCGTTCAAAAACCTCCAGTTGGTTGAAATTTCTGGAGTCCTCTTCTACGGCGTCCCTCACAATCACATCGTGGTTTTGGGATATTAAACCTCAACAATTATATTCTTACTTGCGTTTGAATGTGTATATAGAAGAAGAAGAAGAAGAATAACTTTTATTGGGGAAAAGGGAAGGGGTCTAGGAGCTAGATGGGTGGGGCCCCATGTCCAAGGCTCCACTGGCTTGTGCCGCCAGCCGGACATGGTCCAGGAGCGCTAGTTGCACCTCCGGGTCCGAGCTAGCGAGGAGTGCCTCCCATTGCTCCAAAGAGTTTTCTATGTGGTACTTATGCTGTAGGCAGTTGAGTTTATTTGGCCTTTTACTGCAACCCCATGAGATATGGTAGAGGGTTGGTGGCGAGTCGCGACACCACGGACAATCGCGACCATATATGTTCGCAGAATTGAGCCCTAATCCCCTGTGGCGCATACCCGCAAACATGAACTGTGGTGTGCGGGTATGTGCCAGACGTGGCTGATAAAGGGTTTGTGACAGGCGCATTGCTTTATTCATGTCAGGACCAGTGAATCGTGTTTGTGATACACTGATCCCGTGCTATGCCAGTTTTGGTTTATTACAAGTTATGGAGCCGACCAGGAGAGTGCCCAGACGTAGGCGGCTAGATAGATAGATAGATAGATAGATAGATAGATAGATAGATAGATAGATAGATAGATAGATAGATAGATAGATAGATAGATAGATAGATAGATAGATAGATAGATAGATAGATAGATAGATAGATAGATAGATAGATAGATAGATAGATAGATAGATAGATAGATAGATAGATATCGCTCGCCGGGCGCACTTGCTCGGTGAACGAAGCAGAAGGCGAAGATGAGAACGAATACAGCACGCGCCGGAGGAGTTATTGCGTTGCACGCGTTAGAAAGGTAGAGGTCACTCATGGTGACGATAGTTTTTGCGAATGTGTAATGGCATAAGGAAAAGCATAACAGCTCTGCTGTAAAAGCTTTGTGGTCGCTGTGGTAGACCGAGATTGCTTCTTCGACCATTTTCAGCAGGACGAATTTGTTCCTTTTGTCGAGCATTGTATTCACTCTGTTCTACTGTTGTATTTAATTTCCGTAGTCCAGTCGTGGCAGTCTTAGAATGAACTGAGTTGCTAGACGAGTCTCCTTTTATATATGAAAGCGGGAAACAAATGAGAGGCGAAATAAGGGCCGTTTGACGTCATTCAGTGCCCTCGTTTTAAGTGCTAAGCAGCTGCAATCTAATCTTTACCATGAACGCGTGGGAGGGTGTTCCCACTGTTCACAGGCGCCTTAACATCCATCATGCGGTTTTGATGCTTGTTTTGTGTTTTTCTTTATTGAAACCAATACTGAGCTCTATGCCGTATGCCTGATTGCAAAGAAAAATATGCCGTTTGCCTTCAGTTGTTAAAGGACCCCTAAAGCACTCAGAGGTCTAAATTTAGTTGTTGCCTTGCAGTTGTGCACGAGTCTACAACGAACGCTATCGAAGTTACACGCGTTTCCTCATTTCACTCTTTATTTCACTATGCTGCGTTGGATGGCCCGTCTGTCCACCTCTCCGAATGCCCATCCTCAGCATCCGAGGTGAAAAACTCAAACAGCGCACGCATCTGCTAGCACAGGAGCACGTAATCCGGAGCTTTCCATTACTGTTTTGTGTAGCCCACAGTACGAGATAAGGGCATAAATAACCACTCTTTAAATCAAGGATACATCTTCGCGTTTCTGTAATTTGGTATCTGTGTATGGAAGACAGATTGGTTTATTGCTTTAGAAAAGACCATGTCGCCCATACACACCACACCTGCGACAGCTTTCAGTGATATGTTCGGAGCACAGAAAAATAACTTTGATTACACCTTGGATACTACCACGAATTCTGTACAACATGTTAGTCGCGATGCAAATAACCTCTACGACAATCCCAATCAGTAGAAGAGCTTAAAGCGCATTTACACCTTCGTACTATTATTACGCTCATTTTAATGTAAATAAAGGCACTTGTTACTGACGATGCTCATTCACTCTAAAATATTACTGATCCTTCCACGTTACATTGGACGCACATTGGTGAGTCCAACAGCTTAATCTTGCTCCTGAAGTAGTTGGTGTATGGGACGTTTAGTCTGATGCGGTGCGGTGTATGGGACGTTTAGTCTGATGCGGTGCAAGCATGTTTCATCTTGACTGTTTTGGTCTCGCGGCATATCGAAGTTACACGATGGGTCCATATTGTAAAGTGGTCCATAATGGTGATTAGCATCTGTCCAGAGGGATCGCTGGAGCCGCCAAGCGTGTGCCGATACGAGTGTCGCGGCATCTTTTCTCGAGAAAGGTATCTTGATGATTTCTCTCGAGGCGTCATGTCCAGCTTTGGCAGCGTCATCAGCCTGGACGTTGCCTTGTATTCCACAGTGGGCAGGTATCCACTGCAGAGAAATGCGGTGATGGAGGTCGCAGGCTTTGTTGCATAGATATTTGATGTCTATGACGAGTTGGTCCTGCGGGCGTGGAGACTTAGAGACTGCAGCGCCGCTCTTGAGTCTACATCATGTTCTTTGTGAATGCAAGCGATATGCATCAGAGAGACAGTCTCTGAAGGCGACCTTGCATCTTCAACGGGGATCATGCTTAGAGTTGCGACATGTTCTGGGCCCATGGCAAAGCAGCACCTGTGCGCTACGTGCCACGAAAGCGCTGTTGACTTTCTTGCGGGCCACGAGCCTGAACGAAACTTTGTAAACTTGTGTGACTGTATGTGTTATGTGGTTACCGCTGTATATATCATAATCGTCACCCAGCACCTGGAGTAGCCTGTCAGGCGAACAGCCAGGCAAACATCTCCAGCTTTTCATTGAAATTTTTATCTCTCTGATCCTTCCAGAATTGACAAGCATCACGAAGCACCGAATCAGTGGAGAAACACGAGCTGAAACGCTCGTATACTAATATATTTACCAGTTCACCGTCAATTCCTGCTCCATTCATACCTACACAGCGGTACGTTGAAAGAAAGGTGCTTCCGCTGATGTTGAACGCTTTATTGAGAACACTTACTTGAGCTCCTCGATACGGCATATTTCCTTCTTCTGCTATAGCTGCTCTGCCTTCGTATAGCTCTGAAGTGCCGCTAACAAGCAGCGCATATGGTTCCTTCATCCGCCTAAAGCCCCTTGTGGCTTCACAAATCCTTCGGTTTGTTTCTTGATCTTCTGTTTCTTAGTATTTCTTGGACTTCCTTACGCTGCTGTTTCTTATGTTACTTTATGTCTGTCACCGTTCTTCAGCGTGTTGACGTTGAGCTTCGCGCGGGAGATGGATAAAGGCGGCAGCTTTGATCAATGTCGGCTTTTGCATAACAAAGGACGCTAATTGGCTGCCACTGAACAGCCCGTATAAGGCTCCTCTTGGGCCAGTGAAGTGCTCGCTTTCGTGATTAACCCAAGCAAGTGGAAGAGCTGCGGCTCCAGGATGAAAATTTCAGCGCCCGTTCGAAAAATAAAGTCGTGCCTCTTAGCAGCGAGTGCTCTTGCTTGACTGAACGTTAAGCACCGGATTCCCTTAAAGCGTCACGAAAAGATTGATAAAGACTTGTAAATGTATGGAAATTGGAGAGATGTTCAGTTCGCATATCTATTATGTGGGTCATGCTTGGGAAAACAAAGAAAGGAAAGATCCTTCGCAGCGTAACTATATCACAACAACTCTAGGACGAAGTAATCTCCATAACAAAGTATCTTAAACGTCTGTAGAACTTTTTTATAAAGCTGATCATCTCTATACATTGCGGCAGTATTTTGAACGCGGTAGATGTGGATCAAGTATTATATTAGACAAAGATAATCTTATGAACACATAAAGCTGCCGAGAACGAACTAGAGTTTTGTGCAATTCCAGAATGTGCACAACAAGTGGTTGTATTGAACGCTGTGTTTTAATTCAAAAGCGTTTAGTTATTCAGAGACACCGAACTACGTTGAACTCCCATTCACTGTTTGGTTTTTCATCCGAAGACTGTGTTCTTGCTTCCATAAATTGTATGTTTGGCTTAGTTTGGGAGAGCGTATTATATCGTAGAAAATGCAGTCCTGGCTTCTTTACAAGTACTTCTGCCAGAAATTATACCGCCACTTTAGCGCTACCGCGCACTTGCGCCGTGGACTACACGATATCTCTCACAATGACGAGTCACATTTGCAGCATGAAGCTCAGAGATGACAAAGTCCATGTTTTCAGATAATACCTAGAGCTGTTGCTGCTGACAAAGGTACCAACGACCGATTTCGTAACTGCTTCTTTTTTTATTATCGGCGATGAAACCTGCAAAGATAACATATACAGACTGCGTTGGAACTCCCACTGCCATCCACAACATCCCGCTTACTGGTGAAATACCAGAGAATGAGTAACTCGGTGGCTGTTGTAATCTTTGCCAGGACTTGGGCCTGCTGGCTAGGACTTTGGCAAGGTCTGAGTACGGGCTAGTGGGTATTAACGCGATAGAGTTAGAGAGCTCGTGTCGCAGAAATTCCGCCGTCGGCGTCGGCGCCGTTGCTTGTGAGCGAAAAGTCGTCCGTGAGCGAAAAATCGAGAAAGAAGCAAAGAAAACAAAGAACAAAATTTTCGGTCCCATTGAGGATCGAACCCGGGCCGTTCGCGTGGCAAGCAGTAGTCCTACCACAAAGTCATGATGTTACTTGCAGCTTCTTCGGAAGAAAAGACTACACAAGTGCCATGTAGGGGAAGGAGTGTCCTTAACGCATTTTATTCGACAGGTGTCACGACGAAAACGAGCCCATTCGGTGATTTGTAGGCGCATTTGGGAGGCCATCAAACTACGTCGAAAAAGGGCGGGATAGTGCGGCCATCACACTACTTTCACACGAACTTTCAAACACACACGAACTTTCAAACAGCTCTAAAAATGGACAACTATGTCCATCTAGCGGAAAACATATCAAGCCAACGCTTTCCAGAGGTGGCGTTGATCAGGATTTCCAGAGGAGGCGTTGATCAAGCAAACAGCAAACGCTAGATAATGTGCTGCCATCTGTGAGGCATTGTGAGACCCTTCATGGCCTCCGAGATGGCAAGCGCGCGGCGTGTATCTTGGAGGCCATGCGACACTTGCTTTAGATCAAAAACCTGTACCATTCGCGCGGGCGCGCGGGCGTGTGTCTGTGTGCGTGTGTGTGTAACAATGCACATTAATAAGTATGCACTTAGTGGTTGAAGTGCGCACTAGGGGCCGGATTTCGCTATTGCTTTCTACTCTTAAAGGCGAAGGTTAAGGGTCCCCCAATTTTTCCGTTTCAAATTGTGATTACAGCGCCAGGGAAGACACGAGACAGAGACCAACGAAGACGAGCGCTGGACTTCGGACTTCGGGTTCACGCCGTTCGATACGTTTTAGTTGGACATAACACAGGGCGTTAATCCCCGACTAAAAGTGTTTTGTGCATGTCCACTGAAGTTCGAAGTAATGACAGGAATGGACTCGAATGGATGGCATCGACTCTGGCACCCCTGTCGCAGAGACGTGGCTATGTGCTGGAGAACTTGTGTTATCTTGCCCCTACCCGTCTAAGTCACTGATACTATGAAAGTTATGGACTTCGTGTTCCTCCCAGACATCCTATACAGTTCAGGTAGAGTTTAGGTCCCCAACGCGCTAAGGATGCTGCTGATCTTACTGCTAAAAAATAATTCGATAGTAACTAAAAAGGAGCATTTTAACGCACAAGAAGGGCCTCTGTGCATCTTATGCATCTGCGCATAATACACTTTATCTCTATCTACCAATAGAAAACAAACGAATCAAATTCTTCCAAAACCTAGCCAAGCCACAGCCGTAAGTGTAAGGTACAAATACGCGTGGTCATTCTTTAACGAGGCGTGCGGCTTCCACTGCTTCGAACGGTTGATATCTATCTTCTAATGCTCGAATTCTCACTAAAATGAGTTTGTCAAAAAACAAAGTACATGGCTGCCAATACTGGCTTTTTAAAACCACTTTCATGCAACGCTCGTTAAAGTATGTCTACTTAAATCCTATATTTGTACCTGTTTTATTTAGGTAGCTAGAAACAATCTCCTCAAATGTGAAAAAAATGTTCACAAGTATGGCTTGGTGGGCTAGTTGGTATTGCATCTTAAAGGCTACAGCGCACAAAGACGGGGACAACAGAAGAAAACACAGGACGAAGCGCCGATCGGCGCTTCGTCCTGTGTTTTCTTCTGTTGTCCCCATTTGTGTGCGCTGTAGCCTTTAAGGTGAAAAAAAGATGCTTCTTCCTCCGCGTCTTGTTTTTTTTTTTTCCCTTTTTTTACAAAATTGGCTTTAAGGCAAGTACGACTCGATTTGCTCGCTCGCCCCATTTAGTAAACGATTTGCTTTCTCTCCTCTCTCAGCACCCGCCTTTCTTTAGCGCACCCACATTTTCTTCTGCGCCCCAAGAGTGCCTACTACGTGCCGTTGCGGCCACGGGAGCTCAAGTCAATACGGAAACACGACATTTCAAAAACCTTCCCACACCACCCCGAGAATCCTTCTTCCCAGCTGCCACAACCACCGTTGCGCCAGCTTTAGTACGATGTAAAGTACGTGGCTTTGGAGCACCACTTACTTTCCCTTACTTCCCGGATTTAAGAGCGTTTCCTTCATTGCCCTTTATATCACTGCCGGCATATCGTTTTGCAGGTCGGCGCCTGTGGATGTGACGTGCTCGAATGGCTCCCCGGTGAAGGCCTTCTTGTTTTACGACGGCTGGCATACGTTGGTCTCACAGCTCTTGTGGCGGCACTTTCACGGCTGTTTGTTCCGTAGATCGCTTATATTTTACTGACTGGAATCTACTGTGCCTCCGATTCCTATATTGCTGCAACACATGTAGAAATTGCTCTCTTACAACAACTTTATTTCTCGAAATAGCGTTGATTTCTTTTGTTTTCTTTTTTTCTTTCTTTTTCTTTTTTGCACACCGACACCCATACGCAGCACAAGCCGTTCTTTTGTCTCGCTTATTTTTGTTGGTCTTGTTTTTGTCATTCAAAGCGCTATCGTTCTAAACAAAAATGTGAATAAAACTTACCCAAAATGCTATCGTTGTTCATTTGCGTTTCGTGAGGAACCATGTTGTCACAGTAACACATCTCCAAAAACTTCCGTCTCCATCTGTAAAGAAAAGACCTACAGTGATAGTGTTTTTCCGTGTATCGCATTTTTCTTAATCTGTTTTTCTGTAATCCTGCAAGCCTTATTTCTATCGGCGCGTTCGATATTGGCCAAGTCTAGAATGCCGCTTTTCGTTAGGCTTATGGGAGAATTATCCTTGTCCCATTAACGCGCATAATGAGCTGGAAGTCAAATCCTTGGTTCACTGTTCTTTTTGTTGCCCAATGTAGCCGTATCAACGTGTTTTTTAAATGCGAAGCATTTCTTAGCGAACCTTTGGCCTTTGAGCGTTTCTATCTATCTATCTATCTATCTATCTATCTATCTATCTATCTATCTATCTATCTATCTATCTATCTATCTATCTATCTATCTATCTATCTATCTATCTATCTATCTATCTATCTATCTATCTATCTATCTATCTATCTGTCTGTCTGTCTGTCTGTCTGTCTGTCTGTCTGTCTGTCTGTCTGTCTGTCTGTCTGTCTGTCTGTCTGTCTGTCTGTCTGTCTGTCTGTCTGTCTGTCTGTCTGTCTGTCTGTCTAGCCGCCTAAGTCTGGGTTGCTCTCCTGATCGCATCCATAACTTGGTGTAGACAAAACTTGGCATGCGAGGGTTAGAGGATTTGGCGATTATGAATGTCGGGTCATGACATGAATAACGTGAAAATGCTGTCGCGTACGTCGTCAAACCCTTTCCTCCAGACAGGTGTGCACATATCCGTTTACCACGGGCAGCGGTGTACGGGTATGCGCCACAGGTGAGTGACACTGGTAATTTAAATGCCAGAGCGTTAAGAAAAGCCGACATCGCCAACGTTGACCCGAGGAATGCAAAGAATAAAAATCAGGATTCCAGCAGGAATGGAACCTAAGCATTCTGCGTGACAGTGAGCTATACTACCACAAAGCCACGCCAGGTCTAAAAGCTGCTTTAAAAAAAAACAGCCTATGCAGGCGTATTGTCAGTGCAACTTCAATTGGGGATGTGGTGCTGGCTATATAATTTTATAAGAATAGAATAAAAACTATACATATGTACTCCTACATACAGGCGTCCTATCAAGTCAACGTCTCTGGTTCCAGTGTTGGCTCCGCTTTCATAGCAGTGTAAAAAACATTACATTTGTTTTCCTATGATTCAACATGCTATATTGAAGCGTTGCTCGACCCCGAAGGAATACATTAACGAAAGTTACGTATGATATTCACATCATTACACCGTAAAGTGCACTTCGCTTCGATAATACTGACGTATGTGCTCTAAGGTGAGTCCTGACATTACGTCACACTATAAGTTACCCTTTAAACGCCAGTGTAGGCGACGTGCCTGCTAAGCACACGATGTGCACACAATTATTACACTTACAAAAACACGTTGATCCACCTCATAACACTTGGCTCATAGCCAAAAAATGCAGCATGGACAGCTACTGTCTGCTTTGCATGAAACAGATTCTCTCAAGGCGTGGGATTTGCCGATTTTTTTTTGTTTTTGTTGTTTACACCAATGACCTGACACTATAACTTCGCCTATTTTAAACTATAATCCACACAATATCAACCCAATTCTAGTAAACAGAGAAAATTGAGATTTAACGCTGAAATTCAGGTAGTTACACATCGCGCCTTTACATCTAGGCTGAGTGCAATGCAATGTAGGAAACAGTTATTTGTATTAGTCACAACCTTCATACAGTAATCTTGTGCTAACCGTTTTTGCAAGGTCGAACAATATGCCTATTTTCTGGGGGTCTCTTTTTTTTTTTCGTTGAAATGGTTGCCCGTTTATCTGACTTTATGGGAAATATGTCGAACACTCATTTGTGGAGAAAGAAATATCAATGCCGATCGAAACCACCTCATAACGCTTGGCTCATAGCCAAAAAATGCAGCATGGACAGCTACTCTCTGCTTTGCATGAAACAGATTCTCTCAAGGCGTGGGATTTGCCGATTTTTTTTGTTTTTGTTGTTTACACCAATGACCTGACACTATAACTTCGCCTATTTTAAACTATAATCCACGCAATATCAACCCAATTCTAGTAAACAGAGAAAATTGAGATTTAACGCTGAAATTCAGGTAGTTACACATCGCGCCTTTACATCTAGGCTGAGTGCAATGCAATGCAGGAAACAGTTATTTGTATTAGTCACAACCTTCATACAGTAATCTTGTGCCGCATGGCCGTGCTTCTTCGAAATTCTATGATAATTAGTGATAACCGTTTTTGCAAGGTCGAACAATATGCCTATTTTCTGGGGGTCACTTTTTTTTTTCGTTGAAATGGTTGCCCGTTTATCTGACTTTATGGGAAATATGTCGAACACTCATTTGTGGAGAAAGAAATATCAATGCCGATCGAAACCACCTCATAACGCTTGGCTCATAGCCAAAAAATGCAGCATGGACAGCTACTCTCTGCATTGCATGAAACAGATTCTCTAAAGGCGTGGGATTTGCCGATTTTTTTTGTTTTTGTTGTTTACACCAATGACCTGACACTATAACTTCGCCTATTTTAAACTATAATCCACGCAATGTCAACCCAATTCTAGTAAACAGAGAAAATTGAGATTTAACGCTGAAATTCAGGTAGTTACACATCGCGCCTTTACATCTAGGCTGAGTGCAATGCAATGTAGGAAACAGTTATTTGTATTAGTCACAACCTTCATACAGTAATCTTGTGCCGCATGGCCGTGCTTCTTCGAAATTCTATGATAATTATTGATAACCGTTTTTGCAAGGTCGAACAATATGCCTATTTTCTGGGGGTCTCTTTTTTTTTCGTTGAAATGGTTGCCCGTTTATCTGACTTTATGGGAAATATGTCGAACACTCATTTGTGGAGAAAGAAATATCAATGCCGATCGAAACCAGCGTCGACTCTAATGTCTTTGTAACCAATATAAAACGCAAATACGCTTTGACCAGGTCAAGCATACATTAAAACTTTGATGATCTGAGGTTGTGGCAATCCCTCGCAGCAAAATGGCGCTATACTAAACTTAGTTACGTTGATAGAGTAATGATCTTAGGACTCTGTGTGCACAGTCGTTAATAGCAGACACGCGTGCTAAAGTTCAAGGTTGTTGCAATTTTTTTACAAGAAAATCGTTCAGGAATTGCAAGGAGAATACTCTAGCTAGCTTTAAAATGCGAATCTAAACATCAGGGGCGTAGCCAGGCGGGGGGGGGGGGTGTTGGGGGGGTTCAAATCCCCCCGAAATTTTTCAGTTTTGCTTGCGTATATATACATGAGCACATACAAACGCACGCACGAACATACATAAAGTATGGTTGAAACCCCCCGAAAAAAATTTCTGGCTACGCCCCTGCTAAACAGGGTGTCGTATTTGGCTCTATTTTCTTGTTAAATGCCAGAGAAGCTTACAGAATATGTTTCATTGCGACTGTGTCTATCGTGTTACAGCCAAGTAAAAGGAAATGTAGAAGACGTATAAAAAGCGCCAACTTTTGTAGCGTTAGCCACACTGGCCTAGCCGAGCCAGTTTCGCCTGGCTCCTCAAGAGCCGTGCTGCGCATGCGCGAGGATCAATGATGTCCCACAGCTGGCGCAGCGTAGCCGGCACCTCTAGGCACCTCCCGCGCACTGCGCCGCGGCCAAGCGCGACTCGCTGCCACCGGTCCGCACTTTCCAGAGGAGTGACGTCGTAGCCGAGGTAGACGTACTCGCGCCGGCGCGCGCGCAGCTATTCGCCTTCGCTGTGCAGTCGCCGTCTGCCACCGCGCTAGAGCCGCTTGATAGCGCCTCTGACTGGCGTTTGCCAGTGTGGTGTAGCCATGGAGAAGGAGAGCGCAAATGCTGCTCAATGGCGCAGAAGAGCGGAGAAGCTTAACTCATCGGATCCCGATGTAGTTGCCTGGCCAAATAAATATACACGTGCCACATAATACGTATACCATGTGTGTCATTGGAGCAGCAGTAAGCATGATCATCAAGCTAATCCTAGGCCACTGCAACATTTTTTTTTACAGGAGTTTACGTTTTCGTTCAAGGACTATTTTTTTATCTGTGGAAGATTGCTTCCCCGCCAGTATAATAACAGCATTCATAGTGCTGATAATTTCAAAAAATAGCGCTAGTATGAAACACAAGTGTCACTTTTGTCCAAACCCTGAAGCAGTGTATCCAATAGAAAGTGTTAGCATAGCCATTGAACACCCCAAACGGCAATCTAACGACACGCCGATACAACACCGGTAGATTCCAGAGAATTTCTGACGTGCTCAAAAGCTTTATTAGCACGACATGTAGGGATCGTAGTAACATTGGTTGTTCTTTCGTTAACCGGCTTTCCTTTGCCTTCATATCCATATGTTGATTAGGATGACCTCGGTAATCAAGATAATTACTGGTATATGAATAGAATCGCTCACACGAAACGTCAATTAAACAAGCACACACGAAGAAAAAGAACAACCTTCGTCTTTTTGTTTTATAAATGTAGGCACAGTTAACGCAGTTAGGCACAATTAACGAGGTTACTGCTCTCATTTCCAATCTATTAAATCTTCATATTTTTATATACCCTTCTCTCATCAACTAGAGATATTCAACAAACACATTGCTATTGGGCCCATCACATTAATTGTACTGTAAAGAAACATAAGATAATTTTGTGCAAAATAAATGCCCTCATGAGAAAAAGGCCTATCATGCGCAAATTATATATAGTTAACAATGTCGTTAACTGCACCTCAAGTCACTTCTGTGCCTATATTTTTTCTCTGTCTTTTTTTTAAAGGCCATGCTTGATACTATTAAAGCTGAAGTCTGCAGGTTTGCAGATTGTATGATAGGCTTACACTTTTTGTGGCTACGCGCACCACCTTCATCAGCTATGGGGCTAATTAATATAGATAGTCGCCATCCAAACATTCTGGGGCGTACAGAGGAAAGTAAAGACACAAAGTGATAAGCCAGTGCCTCCGTGAACCGCATGAAAGCTCGTACTTTTCACAATAAACTCGCGAAAAATTCTCGAGGGATGCTGGGTGCATCTAAAAATTTTGCATTCACTTAGCCGCTTGAGCGCGTTTTCAAGGTTTCACCGAAAATCTTGATGGCTTAGCCGCCGAGTGATGTCCGCGAGGCCCTTGAAACGTTTCTTTGTTTCTGAGGTTTTTCATCACCATGTGAATAGGCCGGGTCTCGGCTGTTGACGAGGACCTTCGCGTGAGGGAACGTTGGCGTACTGTATAAGGCGACGTCGCTTCATCGTCATCGGCGCGTACTGCAACCGGATTCGACCGATCCTCGTCACGAGCATGTTCGCTGCCACCATTTAAGGCCTTTATGATACGCGCATTTATGCAAATGTTGCCTAATTAACGACATCCTTCGGCCGAGCGCTGAAGCCTAAATCATTATCTCTATAAGCAGCAAGAGTGGAAAGCTTAGTAAGATGGAAGCGCTATGTGATGCAAGCCTGATTCGGCATCAGGGGTTCCGCCTTGGTATTTAGGAGCTGTGCCGTACTAGCTAGAGTGTAAATGGCAGAATATTCTCAAACCCGTAGCGTGGAAGCTCTTGTTAGCCCTTGATGCATAACCCTCTGAGTGATATTTGAGTAAATAGCAGGCTTCCTGTTCTGGATTTGTCATTCAGTAGCTCTCCTTTACGTACTGAAAGTTCGCGGGTTGTGATATAACGAAGACCTTCATTAGTAGCATCCTCGTTTAGGAACGCGGCGGCGATAAACAGGCATTTAGCGTGCTTAATCTAATCAAGTTTACCAAACATCATAGATTAATATACTGTAGCATCTTGTCCACCTCTTTTGAACTGTTTCTTTTTCCTTTTCTTATTGCCACCTCTATCCCTATTCTTGCAGTACCTTGACTAAACTTGATGATCATTGTCATGTATAAATAGCGCGAAAACGTCGGCGCGGACCACCGAGCACGGAGGGAAGAAAAAGAAGAGCGCGGTGGCACGGTGGCACGGTGGCACGAGGCGCGCTCGCAGTGTTCGGGCCAGGGCGGACGAGCGGGGCGTCCGGCCGGCCGAGACGCGTGGGCACGGAGGACCACGGAGCCGGGCGAGGTCCAGGGTGGCCAAGGATCCAGGTGCCAGGGGTGGAGTTGCTGACAGCATCGAGGGTCGCCGAGCGGTGCCGAGCCATACCGAGCGACGCGCCACACTCGGACGTGGGCCGCGAGCCCATGAGCTGTGTGCCCGAGCTGTACCTGGGGTGCCTGGCCAAGGCATGGAACGCCGGTGAATGAGCTGCCGCACCACAGCTGTGGCGAGCAGCATTCGAGCACGGCGCAGACGGTGCTGCGCTGGCCAGAACCCGCCCGTGGAACCGCTACGCTCGGGTGGTGATCAGGACTTCGGAAACAACGTCCGAGGTCACACTGGTCGCGGCATCTTCTAGACGACGCCACAGCTGCTCGAGAGTCGTGAGGTCACGGGACTCTTCTTCCTCGTGTGCTGTGGTCGTCGTCTCGACGGCACCCACCCCACCGACTTTTGATATCCTTTCATTTTGTACATAAATGTTTAAACACGTCTCCCTGTCTGTTTCCTGCGCCGCTGCACAATAGGGGAAGTGCTCGAACCGTCCTAAACATCACAATCATCTTTTTACAGAAAACAATATCATGTATGTATGTATGTATGTATGTATGTATGTATGTATGTATGTATGTATGTATGTATGTATGTATGTATGTATGTATGTATGTATGTATGTATGTATGTATGTATGTATGTATGTATGTATGTATGTATGTATTCAGTGGCACAGTTCATCTTGAATGGACGTTATTGTGGCGGTGTCAAATTCGCAAATCTTTTGGCTCCTAATTGATCTTTTTCTATTGGCTTCGTTCTCTAGTACAATGCTCAGCATCTAGATTGACTGCAATTTTATCTTACAAGGAAATCTACTGCAAAACTGTTCTCGTGAATATGAGCGTTCTTTGTGAGTCACTTCTTAAGCAACTACGGGCACTGACAGCAGCTGCTCCTTAATCTTTATTTTAAAGGCATTCCCGTAGTGCAGTGTGTTTTACAGGGTTCAAACCATTGTTTCGTCATGTGGTGCATGAACTTCCCCATAACTTCATCAATAAACATCGAATATTTGCGCTCTCGCTCCACATCATCCATTCAAGCATCCTCACGTACACGTTGCAAACTGCGCCCAGAAAAAAAAAAATAAATGTATCTTGAGTTCCTCACGCAACCTGCATCCCAACAACATAACACAGCCAGCTATCTACCCTGGTTTATGTAGCAACGTTGGTGAACAAGTCCGCTCACGCACGTTATTTATTGCATTTCTTGATTGCACTTTATTGCATCACCGCTGCCTTTCATGTGCAGGGGCGCAGCGAAGCGAACCGTCGTTCGGGCTCAAAGCGGCTACAGTGTATCGAGATCCATCTACGCGCTCCGCACTCAGTCTTGACCGGATCTACAAGACGAGGATAGGCTTTTGCCACAGCTGGCTAACACATCCCCCGCTTCTCTTCCTGCCCCATTTCAGTATCTGTGACTCGTCTCTTCTTCGCTACCCACCCATACATGCCCTATACCATCCTCTTTCCTTTTCCATTATTTTGACGAGTGTATACTTCGCTCCACCACCCTTCACCGCCTCCTCCACCGCCTTGTTGCTCTCCCGCGTGCAGCAAGGCCTCTATAGCCTTCGCTATGGGTGCAGCAGTTGCCGCCTAAAAGCAATTTCGTTGATGGTTCGCCGCCTTCACGGCCGCCAACGTTGGCGGGGCATAGATCCCACAAAACGTACACTTCCGCGCGCTTTCTGTTCGGCACCGCTTGGTACCGTGATCTCCGCCCTCGCTCGCGTTTGGTAATTTAATTCCTCGAGAAAATGAGGATTTGCGGCTGACTACGAGGCTTCCCTGGCTTCTCAATCACTTCCTGCAGTACGGTTTCTAGTCACTGCACGCCGTTTCACTGGATTAAGAAAGTGAAGTTGCGGCGTAGTCTTTAAGCCATGCTACGTTTTTTTTTTCTCTCTCTTGTGGTTCTCAAACCTCAAGCCGCGAATTCTTTCGTTTATTTTTTTCGCATACGTGATCTCTTTTCAGCAGTTGGCTTGGGTAAAAGTGTTTTGATGGCACAAACGCACGACGAGCGTACCTTTGCGTCGAAGAGTACGATGTGCTTCCGAATTTGTCGTCGGGATCAGAGCGCTTGCTCTGATCATGCTCCTATTTACTACATACTTTTATTTACTCAGTCTATCACTGTTTGCTTCTCACGTTCCGAGTTTCTAGAGACATAACTAAGTCGGGAGTCCTAAGAAGTATAGTGCATGATGCCTGCGAGACCACTGTTCACATTAGATCACAATGAGTAGGAATCGTCTTTGTGTGCAGTGCAAATTTGGTGGAATCTCTCGTCCACCAGTGCCCTTGGTTTGTGTGCGTTGAATATCAGACCTGAGCTGGATTCGCAAAACCGGTCACGCTCGCCTTTCGAGATGATCCAGTTGAGGTACTCGTTAGACACGTTTCCCGTCCGTTCCATGCGCTTCATTCGCGTGATGGTCCGCGTAACTCTAAAGTAGTCTGAAGCGTTTGACGCTGCTTTCGCCTTCCGATTGCTGTTATGAAATAGAAGTGGGCAAAGTTCTCACATGGGAGTGCCAACGGAAGCGTTTGGTTTCATTGATATGCGGACCTCAGTTGGGAATATTTCCAGCCATTTGGCGCAATGGTCCATCTTTTTAAATGAGCATAGAAATCAGAACGTTACTTGTTATGAAGGAGCAGCTTCTAACAAGGAACTAAATATGCACAGGCAATTTTACATTTTGCTGTGCACCCGGCATTGGTGTATGCGAATCATAGGTGCAAGCACTTCAAGAGATGGTATACAGAAGTTTTTTAGAAGCGCTACCAAAGAGCGCAAGGAATACAACTGATACGCGCGGACGTTACGCATATTGGGCTAACAAGTAATTTCAGTTTCCTCGGTGCGCGGTATAATATCAATATGCTATGCGGAAGACGTTCTTTCAACAACAACGAAACTTCTTCACTCTTTTCTTCTTCATGGAGATATTCTAAGTTGTCGACTTCAACACAATCTACCTAGCAAATGGCTCTTTTCGTTGTTAACGTGCTGCAACACATAATTAGACCTTTTTCGCCTATTTTACCCTGGCTTTTAAATCGTTTGTGCAGTTCAAGTGTACCAGGAATATTGAAATCGACGTCTCATGTGTTTAAATGTGAGTTGTACACACTAAACAATTTCCCAATTTCAATGCTCAAGCAGTGGGTCATTTTAAATCAAATTTAACACACATTCGTGGTACAGTTAAGAATGCAGAAATGTTTGTGCGATGCTGAGAATTTCAATAGGAGCATAATGCTTGCAAGTTTCCCTAAGGTACGGACGCCCGTGTAACCAGTTTCTGCATGGGGGTGCTCTGAAAAACCAACACGAGAATACTACGAAAAAAAAAAAAGCAACGAAATAATGAAGCAGCGACCGGATACGTGCTATACATAAAGTAGTGGCATCATTCATTGTGGTTGACATGTGTGTAACGCATTTTGCGCAACGGATAGTGGTCTCGCGCCAAATTCAATTTGTTTCCCGCTGGCAAAAACTATACGGAAGTATGCGGCGTGCTCTCAAATTTATTTTAGACGCTCCGACTGCCATGCGTTCTCCCTGAAGTACGTAAGACGTCAAAATAAAGAAAATGAAGGTAACAGTGACGTGTCGATGCGCCGGGAGCGGCAGCCATTATTCTCTGAAATACACACACACACGCACGCACCCCCCACACGCACGCCCGCAAGTCTGCCGTCCACGCATTTGGTGATGCGTGGCGTTACGTCATTGGGTAAGACTCGAAGTTCTCGTGCGCGGATTACCTTAATTCCTGCCCACGTGCGCATTGCAACACCAGAATTTAGCATTGTAACACCAGATGCCAGCTCGTAAAATGATCACGTGCTACGTGACGCCAACGGGCAGAAGAAGAGTGTTCCAAACTCGACGCCATGGCTGCGATCGGCGTTGACTAACACTCCAAGGTTTAAATGCACATATATACCCCATAAAGTAGACGGGAGGATGACCACCGCCGCACCTCAGTGGTAGCACACCGGACGCGTTATTCGAAGGTCGCAGGTAGGGTCCTGACGGCGGCCATTTATCTTTTTCGCTCATTTTACTCTGTTCAAATTTATATCCTAATTACTAGAAAAACCATCCCCTATACTTTCCTTGGCGTTATTGTCTGTTAGTTCTGATTAATAATGTACCTAACCAAAAAAAACGAGCCCTTAAATGTCATCTTCTTCTCTTTTTGATGAAATTCGGTCACGCAGGTGCCTTGGACAGAGATTTTACGACGTCCTTCTGTTAACGTTAAAAAAATGTTCAACACACCGTCGAAAAGTAGGTCACGATGCGTAGTGATTAAAAACAATCATATGCCTGCAATGCTTGCACGTTTCCCAGAGCGTTCAAATACACTCGAGACTTCGCTAACTATTGTACAGCCAGCCGTAGCGAAGCGTTTTTTTTTTTTTTTCAATACTTGACCGAACGAAGCGATTGCGATAAATTTGCCTTCGGTGACGCAATTACTGCACCATCCCCGCATCAATAATTCTGCTCGCTTTTCAGTTCAGTTTACTTCTTTCTGGTTGCTTTGGTTACTTAGTTTATCATTCTTTCTGTGCTGCACATTTCTTCTGTTGCCTCCGATTGCTGCTTTTACCTTTCGGAGAGGTCGCATCGAAATCAACGTTAAGAGAGGTGTAACTACGTTCTTGTTTGTCTTACAAAGAAGATCTTTTGCTTATAACCTCAATACGCCGTGAAATATGCTTCTAGCTGTTCAGTATATGTCCACGACTGTCTTGGTGTTTCTTTTTTAACAAAAGGCACGCCAGACACAAAATCATCTGTCGTCAATCAGCGCTCGTGTGTGCCGCGTCTGTCTCTTGTACTCGTCTTGTGAGTTTTAAGGTTTAATCATCTCATACTAACCCGCTCAGTCACGTTAGTGCACGTGTAGTCAGGCATCGTTCATCCCCCTCCACTTGTGTACGGTAGTAATTGGACAAAACCTACTTAGCCCATCAATAAGTTTTAAAGTTTAATCATGGGATACCAACCTGCCCAATTAACGTTATCGCACGTGTTGTTAGGCATCCTTCATCCCACTATTCGCGTGAAGGGTAGCAAAGGAGTAAAGCCTAGTTAACTTCTCTGCGTTTCCTGCAATATCTTTCTCTCTCTCTCTCTCTCCTGCTTCCTTTTTCCGTGCCCTTATTCCCTTTTGCCTTTTCGAGCATTAGAGCGTAAATGCACACGATCGTTTTGTCTCGCGTTAACTTCACAACAGCTTAGAGCAAAAAAAGAATAGAAAAAAGCACCGCGCGACTATGAGAAAAGGAAAGAGCTCCTCCGTACCACCGAGACAGAAAACACGAACTGAAACAAAGCGTCATCTATTTTCTGAGCTTCTGGTGGCACGATCCGCTGCTGCTCCGTCTCTGCACCGCTGCCTTCTTCTGACCCATAATTTATCCCATGATGGCACGCGCAGATGGAGAACTCGCCGGGGATTGCCTGCTCCAGGTCTCACTTCTTTCACGGTGGTACCCACGAATGTCGGACACCCCAGTCCACTCCCACCTTTTAGACCTCCAAGGGACAGTCGTCATACCATGGCACAAGTCCCGCGCGAGAGCGACGTCACTTTTCTCTTGTTCATTTTATTTATATTGCGCACTCGCTCATCTCTTATTCGTTTGCCTCCGCGCTCCCATTTGCAATGGACCGTATCTTCTGTCGCCATGATGGCCACGTAGAGTTGAAATCAATCGCATTTGGACTCGGCCTTTATGATGATTGACGACCGCTTTTTATTCACGCTCAAATGGGTGGAGATTCTTTCTGTTTTAGGGGCGTCGTGCACTTTTTTGCCTGGCTGCTCCGAATGGGGCGAGAATTATTGTCAGGAATGAAAATGGCGTGAGGGGGTGTGAGTAACGCGGGCAAACGGTTGCGTCCGTCAAATTTATAATGTTTGGCTGTTTTTTTTTTTTTTTGGTACAGATCCAATCAGTCACTCTCTCTGTTTGCCTATGCTTGCTTGGAGTTCACGCAAAGAATTCTTCACAAAGAGGTGTTCAATAAAAGCGCTTGCGAGTGCATATTTAAAATTCGGAGTCTTATTATTCCTCTTTAGCGATAACGATTACCCTTCACGTGAACAGCAGTCATTGAGGTCAAGGTTGTTCTATAAAAGATGGGTTCACTTATCTGCTTTATATATGGATCGCTTCTGCTTGCTTTTTTTCATGCCCTTTCTCTCACTTATCTTTCCGAATTTTAGTATATATATATATATATATATATATATATATATATATATATATATATATATATATATATATATATATATATATATATATATATATATATATATATATATATATATATATGGGGCGAACGCAGATACATATAAACATTTCGGGTTCATGCTTAAGGTCCCACGTAGTGACATGCCGTCACGGTGCCTCACTTCGGAATCTGCAGTAAGCACATCAACGTTTTGACAGGTAAAACCCCGTAACTCTAAATTAGAAACGTTTCTCCTGTAAACAAGAACAGCATTTAATTGGCCTGTTCGGGAAACAACTGCTGGTTCCCTCCCGTGATTGTTCCGGCGGTGGCAATAATTGTACGTAATGCTTTGCGGAACAGAAAGGGAATGGAAACGCTTCGCAATATTGCGCCATTTCTGTAAAACGGTCGGATTTCATTTTTTTGTCGTTCATAAGGAAGACGTCTATACCCCACGTGCCCGCCATGCCTGCAACGTGGTATTTACCATGGCCTTCAAGTCTGATGTTTGCCAACACAATTTGAGACTCGATGTTAGAATAAATCAACGTTGAAGGAACAGCCGAGGAGGCAATAGCTCTGTAAAAACTTCTTCCTTCTCAGGCTTGATGATTCGTTTGAAAGTTCTTGCCTGTACGGATTATCTGATACAAAGGCGTGAATACGTACTACATAAAAGTGATGTCGCGAACGCAGTAACACACTTCTGCGATGCACTACATTTTAGCTGTTTTACTTTCTCTGTATATTTATAGGGCTGTAATACAGGCCAATTGTGAGCTGTCAATCCTGTAAGCCACTGTGTAAAGAGCGTGGCGTAATCCCTGTGATGTCGCTGTTGGAAGCAATGTTTTCAAGCTTTCTGCGCTGTTTTCAACAACCCACCTGATACTCGAAACGACCTCTATTGTCGAAATGTGTCACGTTTTGCGCTATTCGCCACTGACACGTGCGTTTTATTTGTACCTCTGATGCTGCTTTCAGGAGTACGAAACGAAAGAGTTGCACCTAAACAAACCACCACCTTATCAAGAGCAATCTCTACGCGACGTAAAGATTGTAACCCTCGTTTTGCTGTCGACTTGATCATTTTCCACTAGAAACAGACATAGACGGCAGGAATGTCCCAATCACTCTCGACCTCAAACCCTTGCACTGATACATCAGCACTGTTCTCGTGTCCTACATTCAATTGCACATTTATTCACTGACGTGTGTTCAAGTTCAGGTGCAGGGGCTAGTGAGGAAGTGTCACAAACGAGCGTGTTATAAAGCGCGCGCGCGGCCGCTTTTAAACAGCTACGAGATAGAACGGCGCGAACCGCTCGCCCAAGAAGCGCAAAAGACGAAAAACAAGCATCAAAAGACGCCGGCGCGCCGCATTCTCCTCACCCACTCGAGCCAGACGCAGTCAACACGATCAAACGCCCGGCAAAGCCTGGATCTTTCTAGAAGGAAAGGGTGACGCATCCGCGAGCGATGCCGCCGCGATACGAACATCCGAGAAAGCTCTCGCCCTTTCTCTAGCCTTAGCTGTACTGCACGCCGAAGAACCCTCCCGACGCTTCTAGAAACCGGGGAAGAAGGGATAAAAAGCGTGCAAACGACGGGGGGTCAGTCGAGAAGAAGTGAAGGAGTGAGCGAGTCAGGCGGCCCGGATGGTGAAGTTACGCTAAGTGTGGCTCCGTTAGCCAAAGAAGACGTGTTTATGATGGTGTGCGGTCAGTCGAGCGTCGATCTGGAAGAATCCGATGACGACACCGTGTGAGCCGTGACAAGTCACGACGACGGTTGAGCTACGACGATCAACGCTGGAGCTGGCGTGAGTGTTTCCTTGAAGAGAAGCATTCGATTACCGTCCAAGTATTGTGGACAGGATACGCCATTGTCTATTCAGGACTTTAACTGTCGTTGAAAGTTGTAATGCATGCGATTGCATTCGTAGCGTGCGATCTGTTTGTTTAGCTCCCGTTGTATAAACACCATCTGAATTATATTGTGAAGTTGTAACTGGTACGAGCCGAGTGTACATGTGATTGTGTCATTAGTATTGCCTTAACTGAGAATATATTTCGTTTTCTTTTGTGTTATCGACTCTCGGCTCTGACTCGGTCTTTGGACCACAACCTGCGTTCGCTGGCGCACCAAAGGACCAACTCTAAATTGTCCGCGCTTTCGTGGTGTGTTTTCGGAGGGCCGTGACGCCAGCCCTTAGAATCCGCCCGGCGATTGCCAACCCGATTAGCGGGATCAGGGACAATTATTCTGGCGTCCGCGACAGGACCTTTTTGGTGCAAAGTGTGTCCAAAGTAGGGAGAAAGAGCCTTGAGACGTTGATAGTGCTCGCGAACGATTTTTGAGTGTTGCACCGCGTTCTCGTTAACCTGTGTGCAGAGAGTGTTTTGGAATTCCAAGTTAGGCAGATATTTTGTGCACGCGGCTAGGTTTTGTTGACGGGCATCATGGATCTTGAGAAGTTAGTTGCCCTTGGTGAGAAGATGGGTTTGTCTGGGGCCGAACTACGGAAGTGGGTCAGCCAAAAGGAAAAAGAAGAAAAAGAAAGAGTTAAGGAAGAAAAAGCAGCAGAGCTCGAAAAGGAGAGGTTGGCGGTTGAGAGAGCTAATAAAGAGAGAGAAGCAGAGCTTGAAAGAGAGAGGTTGGCGGCTGAGAGGGCCATCAAAGAGAGAGAAGCAGAACTAGAGAAAGAGAGGCTGGCAGCTGAGAGGGAGAAAGAAGAGCGAGAGGCGAAGGAGCGACAGTTGAAGGAAGAAAGAGAACAACAATTGAAACTGGAGCTGGAGAGAGAGAGGCTAGCAGCTGAGAGGGAGAAAGAAGAAAGAGAGGCGCAGATGGCTGAGAGAGAAAGGCAACGGCAGCACGAATTGGAACTCGAACGGCTCCGTTTGCAGCAGCGCATAGAGACTCCCGTGCAAGCTAGAGTGGAAAGCAGCGAAAGGGAAGATCATAGCTTCCGATTGAACCCAAGCAAACTGCTTGTGGCGTCTGATGAGAGGAAAGATGACCTTGATGCATACGTGCACAGGTTTGAGACAATAGCTAGAAGCCAAAATTGGCCGGAGCAGCAATGGGCAACACCTTTGACCACTTGTTTGAGTGGCGAAGCGCTCAGTGTGTACGGTAGGATGACACCTACCGATGCAGCTAATTACGGAAGAGTAAAAGCTGCTTTGCTGAAGCGATTTCGATTCACCGTGGAAGGCTTCCGAGATCGGTTCCGTACGGGAAAGCCAGCTGATGGCGAGACGGCAACGCAGTATGCCGCGCGGTTCAGCCATTATTTTGACAGGTGGATCGAACTTTCAGAGACGCCACAGGAGTACGGTGAGCTTAGAGAGCTTCTTGTCAGAGAGCAATTTCTCACCAGTTGCCACCCGAGCCTGTCGCTGTATCTGAAAGAGAGAAGAGCTAAATCTCTTGAGGACATGCTTGAATTGGCTGACCAATTCTTGGAAGCGCAAGGTGGCACGAATCTGGCCAAAGTAAAAAAGGAAGTTCACGAGGAGTCGAAGAAATCGGCACCTGAAGAAAACAAGCGTGCACCGGAGAGTGTTCCACGATGTTTTCTGTGTAACCGGGTGGGCCATCGCGCTAGTAGTTGTCGGACCAACTTCTCACGCCCCAGTGTGAAGTGTTTTAAATGTGGACAAACTGGGCACAAAGCAGACGCATGTCGAAGCGATGTGAGTAAAGCCGACCAAGCAGCTTGTGCGTATGCCCCGCCAAACGAGGAAACAGAAGCGATCAAAGATGAATTGACCGATCTGAAAAGCGGGAAGAAGATGCATTTCATTGGTGCTGCGGTGGCAACAGACACAGCGAAAGGAATGCCGACAGTTAAGGGGAAAGTTGCTGGAAATGAAGTCACAGTACTAAGAGACAGTGGATGCACTACTGTGATCGTACGAAAGAAATTGGTCCGAGAGAGTGACTTCACAGGTAATTCCACCCCGGTTCGCTTGCTTGATAGTTCTATTCGAATGCTTCCCGAAGCCAAGATTGAGGTTGAGACCCCTTACTTCAGCGGGAGAGTTACTGCCCTGTGCATTAATAACCCCCTGTTCGACCTAATCGTGGGAAACATCGACGGAGCTCGAGGGCCATACGATCCTGAACGTTTGGGAGAAGCCCCGAAGATGGAGCCCTCGTCAGTTCAGGAACCGCGACAAGAAGTAACCGCGGAAGAGAATCACAGGAAAGATGTCGCCCGAGCTCAAATTCAAGCCGAGGTGTCAGAGAACGGCAACAATGCGGCACCAATGGTCACTGTACCGCCTGTGAAGACGCGCCGAGCAGGTGACATTGGAACTAAGCGGCTACCATCATCTGCGGCTCAAAAGATGACAAAGGTGGTCGTCCAGGCAAAGCACTACGACGCGCAGAAGTGGACGAAACACCGAGAACGTTCTAATGAACGCGACCACGCCTTGCCGATGTCGAATGTGTCGACGGCAGCATAGACGCCCCCTCCGGTACCGTCAAATGGAACGGCTCGCAAGAAAAAGAAGAGGAACAACAAGAGAGCGAGCGAACACCGAAAGAAGAGGCGCAAGCGCCACATGATTTAAACAAGACGGGGTGTTGGGGTTGAAAGTGTTTGAAATGGTTTGAGTTTTGAGTGTGTTGTATTATTATACCCAGTGCCGAGTGTGTATGGCTAGTGAGCCCAAGTGTTACTTGCGTTATTTTATGTGTACAATGCTATTGATATAACGGTATAAGCGTTGTAAAGGAAGAGCTTTGTTTTGTGCGTTCGCATTGTTTTATACGAAATGTATGATGGCGTTTTGTACTTATGTACCTCTGTTTATCTTTCATATGTTGTGACGTTGACATGCCCTGTGAATTATATTAGGAGTTCTGTTGTGACGCGCATATTGTGTGGACTGAGTTATGGACTATGTATGTGGGACATTTTTGGATGTGCATGTGCGCGCTCATTTGTGTTGTTTGTATATTATGTGATAATATTCTTGAAGTGGGGGGCAGTGTCACAAACGAGCATGTTATAAAGCGCGCTCGCGGCCGCTTTCATACAGCTACGAGACAGAACGGCGCGAACCGCTCGCCCAAGAAGCGCAAAAGACGAAAAAACAAGCATCAAAAGACGCCGCCGCGCCGAATTCTCCTCACCCACTCGAGCCAGACGCAGTCAACACGATCAAACGCCCGGCAAAGCCTGGATCTTTCTAGAAGGAAAGGGTGACGCATCCGCGAGCGATGCCGCCGCGATACGAACATCCGAGAAAGCTCTCGCCCTTTCTCTAGCCTTAGCTGTACTGCACGCCGAAGAACCCTCCCGACGCTTCTAGAAACCGGGGAAGAAGGGATAAAAGCGTGCAAACGACGGGGGGTCAGTCGAGAAGAAGTGAAGGAGTGAGCGAGTCAGTCGGCCCGGATGGTGAAGTTACGCTAAGTGTGGCTCCGTTAGCCAAAGAAGACGTGTTTATGATGGTGTGCGGTCAGTCGAGCGTCGATCTGGAAGAATCCGATGACGACACCGTGTGAGCCGTGACAAGTCACGACGACGGTTGAGCTACGACGATCAACGCTGGAGCTGGCGTGAGTGTTTCCTTGAAGAGAAGCATTCGATTACCGTCCAAGTATTGTGGACTGGATACGCCATTGTCTATTCAGGACTTTAACTGTCGTTGAATAGTTGTAATGCATGCGATTGCATTCGTAGCGTGTGATCTGTTTGTTTAGCTCCCGTTGTGTAAACACCATCTGAATTATATTGTGAAGTTGTAACTGGTACCAGCCGAGTGTACATGTGATTATGTCATTTGTATTGCCTTAACTGAGAATATATTTCGTTTTCGTTTGTGTTATCGACTCTCGGCTCTGACTCGGTCTTTGGACCACAACCGGCGTTCGCTGGCGCACCAAAGGACCAACTCTAAATTGTCCGCGCTTTCGTGGTGCGTTTTCGGAGGGCCGTGACGCCAGCCCTTAGAATCCGCCCGGCGATTGCCAACCCGATTAGCGGGATCAGGGACAGGAAGCTTTGTGTTATCGTCACTACAATGATGAAGCTTGAGCTGGGAAGGTGGGCTAGTAATGACAAGCATAGAGGTTATGTGCATACATTCAGGAGAACAGCCGTCGTGAGTATAAGAGGTGGACAGACCGCAAGAGAAAAACCAATTTCGGCGGCTTTGTCGCAGTAAGAAAACGGGAACAAATAACCGCACTTCTCGCTAATACGGAGACCTGAAAACCGTTTTTTTAAATCTTCGATTACATGTTCATGCGAGGTACAGGGGGAAGTTTTCTGAGGGAACACACGCACAATACCAAATATATTGCGCGGCCCTCAGCGCTCATATCTCAAAGGAAAAAAAAATAACGATGCAAGAGAGGCTTGTACATAATGGGGGAGGAGTGAAAGGGATACACGGAGCCCAGAAATCAAGTCGGTACGAAAAGCAACGCTCCTAAGAAAAAAGCGTTAAAAAATACTATTTAAGCTTGCAATAGCAGGAGTTAAACGCGAATCGGTCTACGCACACGAGAACACGAGCGCCTGTGGAAAATTGCGCCTCAGGATGTCATCACTTATGATGATAAAGAAGGGGGGGCTGGTGGGGGTTGTCTGGGCGAGCGCTGAAGGGTAATCAGCAACTGCAAAACGGAAGTCGTCATGTCCATGCGAAAAAAGGAGGAAAAAATGGAAGCGCGAAAGGAGGTGGTATGGCAGCCGAGGGTGGGAGAGTGGTCTCCAGAATTACGGACACGGTGGAAATTATACTCTTAAAGCACCCCCCTGCCAGAGGAAAGCGATGACGTGCCAGCGTGGAAAGGCACGACGCGGGACACGCGCTTATTAATTCCCCTCCAGATGGTTTCCGTCGCCGCTGCCGTCGAGCCCAGGCTTGAATCAACAGCACCAAAAAGAAATAAATCTGAATAAGGCAGCCGCGTTGTGCTTTGGCACCAGACCGAGAACGGTGGAGCGTATAACTTAAAGAAAATGAGAGACAGAGAGAGAAGAATGATAAAACAGATTTGTGGTAGCAAATTGTGCCGGCGTCGTCTTGTCCTCACGTTAATGTGTCTTTCTCAGCTTCTATACGTATTTCTGCGTTGCGTTAGTTGCTTTCGGTGCACGCCTCGAGTCATTCTTTAAGGCAAATATTGAATTTCTCGGCAGACGCAGTGGTTGGGAAATATTGCTCTCTGTGCTATATGCCTTACTTCTGATTGTTCTTATTTTCGCGGTTCTTTTCTTTTTGTGTTCGCGTACGCGAGCAGCGAAATAAGTGGCCGCGATTCTCGGCCGCCCTTTGGAAGACTGGACTGCGTGGGGAGATGCAAAACACCGCAGCGCCGGCTGAATAGTGCGTGGCCTAAAACGAACTCTATCTCGAGACCCCCTCGCGCGAGACTGAATTTCCAGCATTCTGAAGCATAAACTTCAAAGTCAAGAAGCTTGCTTGTGTATCACGGCTTCTTTGAGGACAGCGAGTGTTTTTGTTTGTTTTTTTCCTAATAAAGTCCTGAGTCTACTGCATACTTGTAATAAAGGCTACGCTTTCCTTCTCTCTTTTTACGCGTGCTCCAGCCAGTTGGCGCGCTGTAGAACTCGACGGCAACTATATTATTCGTATAAATACGTTTCTCCTCTTTTTTATTTACACAGCCACCATGTTGTTAAGTACAACGATAGCATACTGCCACGCCCGCTTCATGTTTTATTTTGATGTATTCGGGTTTGACCAACAAAGACTGTGAGCAACGCTCAGCGCAAACCGCACATCATTGTTCAAGAAGCTTCGCGATTATTGTAGATTGTTTTGTTAAAGGGCCCCTCACCAGGTGACCTAACGAATTTTAGTTAGACATTGCAAGTTGTTGCGAGCCCAATAAAGAGCATTATGCCACAAGAATTTTTCTAATTGGTCCCTTAGAAGCTGAGAAAAACAATAATTTGTAGCGGCGCGAAACCACGATGCGAGGAGGCGAGCTGCAAACCCTTGCCGCTCGCCCCGTGTAGCCTTCGCAAGCCAAATCCCTTCCCTGCCCTCTTCGGCACGCGAGCAGGAGGATCACATAACGCATACGCATGAACACGTCATACGCACAAAATGTCACGAGCGCATGACGTGCCCGAACCAGCTCGAGCCCCCGAGACGCGAGCGGTGTTGTGGCGGCGTTCTTTGCGCTTCATCTCTGCAAGTTATGCCGAATGCGCCCTCGCCGATCACTTGGCTTTCAACCTATTACTGAGCACGAAAGCTGCAACATTTGTACGGACGCGAGACTAGCGGTGTGCCGCATGAACATCTAGTTAGACGCGGGGGGATAAATGAGCCTAATGAGCGCTGGAACGCGGTAGAAAATTAGTTTCGTTGTAAAGGGTGGCGTCTGCACGATGCGCAAAGCGCGAGAACACGAACGCGTGCGAAACGGAGGTACATTAGTCTCGAATCTCGCTGCGATTCGCAGTAAAAATTAAAAAAGAAAACGCACACATTCGGCTTGTGTGTTTTATTATTGCTCTCAAGTTTTATTCATCCATTCAAGCAACAAATTACACAAACTACACGTCATGTCAAATAATTATCGCAGTGTCACGTGCTACTGTTGGCGACGTCAGAGCACGGTCGTCTACGCAGACGAGCGACGTCACCGCACTACCATCTACGTAGGGCCATTCTCTCATGTACGTCATCCCCTCATTCTCTGGGCGCGCGGCCGCGAGAAGAAGGGCAAGCAGCGTTCAGCTTGAAATTTGACCCGTTTACGCTGCGCGTAGCGTTGCAAATTTTGGCAGACGCAATCGTGAACGCCCAGTGCATGCATTGCGCTCGTCAGCTCAAAATTGTCAAACCTGGTGAGGGGCCCTTTAAGATTGCGCGCAAGAAGCGAATACTCGAGCTTATTCTAGACCTTGCGCGACAACCAGCGATAACGCTGGAATTTTCGACGTCACATGCATAAATGCCGACGCGCTTCACCGCTTGTCAGTTGATCGACGGCCGACGCTCTGTTCGCCGCTATCAGTGTATAGGCACCCGTCACTGACCAGAGGGCGCGATGGAGCTCTTATCGAACGCCTGAGTGTTGAGGGCACCAGCCGCCAGGGATACCAAGAAAATGAAACGCTCGCTGGACACATCGACGCGCTCAAGTGTCTCCCTTCTGGGCGCCTCTTTCAACGAACGCTTCCTACGTGCGTTCGTAATCACCTCAGGGATGTTGCCACCGCCTTCAATGCAGCACAAACGCGTTTAGAACGCGCTCTTTTCAGGCTGTGCCAAGGCAGCAGAAACGCTACAAACGCGTTTCAAACTCACTGCATTGAGGCGATGGCAAGTCACGTTCAAGTCAAGGAGCGTTTCTGAACATAGAGGATGCGGAGGATAGACACTCGATTTTGCTGCGTCTGCTCGCTAGGCTGTGTTTTCTGGCGCTACCATCGTATCTCGGAAACTGCATTGCAGGGTGCCTATTGCTGTAGTTTAAATTTCCGTTTCCCGGCCACAAGCTCGGCCAAATAAAGAGTTTCATTTCTGACGTGCTGACTGCTGCCTTCGTCGACGTCACGACCACGTGACAATACAAAGTTTGTTTGCGACAGAGCTAAAAAACTAATTTTAAGAATTTAAACCCAAAATGACATTTGGAAAAGCCGACCCCCGTTTGAAACCTAATATTGTCAGGAATTTTCTACTGCGCCTGAGAACAAGCACGCCCTTGCAAAATACGACAGCAAGGAATTTAATATGTAAGTAAGAAAGCGTACTAGAGAGTGTTGAGAGAGAAGAAATAGTAAAGAAGGAAAGGCAGAGAGCTTAACCAGTTTAGGAAAACCGCGGTTTGCTACCCTACAAATGGGAACTGGGTGGGGGAGATTTAAATATGGAGAGGAAGGAGAGAGAGAAAGACTGCACATAACACAGCACACACATTCAGTCGGCAGATCGGCAGTCGGCAGATCAAATTCGGCAGATTCCACGACTGACTTTGGGAATCGGTTTCATGCGAAGCATTCGCGAGTAATTCTCTATGCTGTTTTTTTTTTTGAGCGAAGCGTCAAGACGTGGACCGACGTGTTTTTGTAAGTGTAGGAGATGTGTGCACATCGTGGGCCTACGAGGAACGTCGACTACACAGGCGTCAAAAGGGTAGCTTATGGTTTGACGTTACATCAGCACTCGCGTTCGTGCAAAGACGTCAGTATTATCGAAACGAAAAGCACTGTACGGTGTACTCCAGACACGTGTGGCACTGCCCGTATACTTTACAGACAGACAGACAGACAGACAGACAGACAGACAGACAGACAGACAGACAGACAGACGATAGATAGATAGATAGATAGATAGATAGATAGATAGATAGATAGATAGATAGATAGATAGATAGATAGATAGATAGATAGATAGATAGATAGATAGATAGATAGATAGATAGATAGATAGATAGATAGATAGATAGATAGATACACTCAAAGGGCCTTGGGTTCGTTAAGTAACATGTACACCGTCCGCGAACCTCTGGTGCATAAGAAGCAGAGACAGTTGTTTCAGCACAGGCGACGACAGCTCAGATTTTTTTCCGGATTCCTGGTACGCTTAGATTCAGTGTGGGTCGAATAAGACACGAAGGGGCCATCGATGGGAAGGTTGTCGTTGTACTTGACGAGAGTTTTAGATGCGAAGTATCTCTTGCTCGGGGGTATGTAACGCGGCGTGGTCATCCGCACGCAGCGTTGTGGTCCGCACTCACACTACGCATGCGCGACTCTCCACGTTCCCTCTCTCCAACAGCTTCGCGTTAATCTCTCCACTTCTCTACCAGCACCTGCTTGCGCTTCTCCTGTGTTCTCTCTTCTGCTCTCACGGCGCATACGCTACTCTCCTCCTCTAGTCTCCTCTCCTTCAAATCCTAAAGCGCTGCGCGCGTTCAGTCCAGCGCTTGCCTCATATGGCTCCTCTGAAATGCGGGCTCGACATGCCGAAATTCTCTCCTGCGCAGCGCCGCGACGAGGGCCAGCGCATGCGCGTCCGCTCCCCCTCTTTCTCCTCTCCTACGCTGCCTCTCTCTCGCGCGCCTGTCGACGTTCCCCGCACGCCCTGTGAGAATTAACGGCCAGCCTACAGGGAAGACACGACGCGTGTAGTGTTCCTCTTCGCGTTCCACGACGCGAGGTCGGTAGCATGCCCAGCGAACGCCAACGGAACACGATCGTACAAGTGCTCCGGCTTCGCATGGCCTCATGGTCCCCTTTGGCGGGAGATGGTGTAATTTTTTTTGTGAATTATGCTTGAAGCCTGTCTGAACGCAGTGTTGCAAGGCGGGGACAGAGGGCACGGGAAAATGTCTGACATGTGTTATTAGGACTTCCATCGTAATGTGAGTTTGCATTGGAGTGTACCGAGAAATCGCAATAGTTGCCTCTGTTAACGTACTCCATTTCAAAAATATTTGAGCGCAAACACAAGGCACACTGACACACCCACACACTCAGGCACCAAACACGCACAGCGCTGTACCTGTCTGTTATGTAGGTCTGGGCAAACCAAGGCAAACTATGAATTCTTGAGCTTGTGCTGCCTGCAGAACACGAATATTTACCTTGCAAATGTTGCTCAGCAGGGCTATTCTGTATCTCAGATCTCAGAAAACCGAGAGGGTGCGCTCTTTTAGAGTTACAGCACTGCGTGTACTAATACCCCCCCACCCCCCCACGCCCCCACCCCCGGGTCTTCCCAGCCAAGAATTTGAACAACTGGGAAATTACTGTCAGGTACTGCTTCATGCAGACCACCTGCGGCCTCCAACAGAGGTCTAGGTCAATGATTGCGCCAAGAAACCTGTGGGTTCTGACATAAGACTGTTGAGGCTGTGGACATTGACTATAAGGATATAGTATTTTTGTTTAATATGTGGGTCAGCCTGTGTTTCGCAACATAGCTTTTGCTTAAGCCAAGGAACTACCAGATTACCGACGGTGCGACTCTTGCCATCACGCGCATCTTTTGAGTGTTTCATAACTAATACATAGAGAGCTGAACGCCTATGTGCTTCTCTATTGAAAGTGAGCTTTCGTTCTCCTTATATCTTCACATTCTGCACATTCGCCAGCATTTTACCGTCTTCTTCCAAGCGCGATGTAATTCTTACGATCCCCTCTAAACAATTCATAATTGCGATTTGCAAGGTGACTCGGTACGTAGCAACACAAATTTCGCGACGTAATTTTATACATTCCATCAAACAACTAAAGAAAAATGTTCTGCCTACCTAACAGGACTTATTTATAATAACAAGACAAAGGGAACAGCGCTGCTGTGTCTAGCACTAGGACCATTACGGCTGGCGCCTTCATATATTTCAGTGAATATCTTTGCGATTTTTGCCGTTATTTGCGGAGTGATTATGCATGTATAAAAAAGTGAAAGGCTTCGGACAAAATGGCGCAAATAGGCACGAACGACGAAGTGTAACGGATGATCGCTAGTATGCGTATGTTGCGTAACAACATGCCTTGCAGGCAGATTTACATCTAAGAGGTTTTGTGAGAAAATGCGAACATTCGCTTCAAAAATGACATTTCTCACAGCCTGCTTATCCAACATTCATAAGGAAAGCGACCGAGTGTGTGAAACTCATTCACTCTTATGATAATCGCTCGACAAGAACAAGTTGATTTAACGAAAAAGCATTTAGTTGCTTCTAATGGGTCTGTTAGCTACGTTCTTATGAGCCACACGCAATAGGTGAGGTGGACGACACTTAAAGAAGGCGGGACATTTTTATACAGCTTCTCCTCATTATCTTTTCATGCTACAGAGACTACGCAGTGCGCCTTTAATGCGATACGTTAAACCTGTGTCCTGCGGGGTCCGAAGGCGTGGGCTGAGAAGGAGAGTCGGAACGACCACTCATGAGTGCACACTTCGCTCAGACGCTTTTATTCCCGATTGGAAATGTGAAGCCGCAGCATTATTTGAACTGTCACATTTGGACAGCATTTAGCACGGCTACTTACGGACTGCCAGTTCAGTTAGCGGTGTTTGCATGCAGGAACAGAGGCAGTCAATTTTAGTTATGGTGTCGTAGCCAGGCCGTAGCGATAACAGCCCGTTAGTGAAAAAGGACGTCTAATTGTTGGCGCTTTCTCCGCTAGCATTCGTTCTGCATTTGCGCGAACAGGTACGTGCAGTGAAGCTTGCGCTGGTGTGTAGTTTGTCATGTTAGCATCGACAAGCGTTGGACAAGATGAAAGCTGCCCCACACTTTGACATTACGTAGGGAGTAGAAGAACAAATCCCGAATCATGGCCTACGAATCAGTAATCTTCTGCTCACCGCACTGCGAAATCACGCGAAAGGTTACCTTCGTTGGAAGAATTTTACCATAACTTTTTTACAGCAAGTTAAAGTTGCAGTACTAATTGCGGAACTAATTCTTTTAGTTTTTACGAAAGGTCACTTTGAGATTAATATTACAAACATACAATAGCACATGGCTTGTCCCCCTTTAAAAGGCGCACTTCATGGGTTGCAGCCGGGTACTACAAAAAATCGGAAATGAAGTTATTTAAAGCAAAATACGAAGGATGGTGAAAGGTTCATCTTTCATGGAACGACGCACAAACTACGGATATCGAGTAATGCCGGACCAACATTCGGTTCATTGTAGACTAGACAATTTTGTAAGTGGTTAGCGGCCGCAGTTCCCCAAAACCCTGCCTCATGACGTGAAATCTTGCGGTAGCTCGACATGACAAACTTTCAAAAGAAAGAAAGAAAGAAAGAAAGAAAGAAAGAAAGAAAGAAAGAAAGAAAGAAAGAAAGAAAGAAAGAAAGAAAGAAAGAAAGAAAGAAAGAAAGAAAGAAAGAAAGAAAGAAAGAAAGAAAGAAAGAAGCAGGTGCCTGGACCAAATAACTCTCAGAGAACCATGCACATAAGCGGCAGATTATCCGACACTGTTGCGGCGTTTGGTGGACTCATAAATAAGCTGAAGCTGTGCGGGATAAAAGAAAACAGGTAAATGAAAAACACATAAAAGAAAACAGGTAAATGAAAAACAAGCGCATTCTACATCCGCAAAATAATCCTCGGTGAAGGCCGCATCATAGCGCCGGAAGCCACCGCTAATCGCGGAACGCATGCCCCGACTCCCGCTACCGACCAAGCAGAATTCAAATCTAGAGTTTCAGCGAGCTGTTCTTGCGCGAAGGCGTGCCGGCACGACAGTTGTGTACACAGAAAGCCGCTGGAAGCCCGCCGCACGATGGGCACAGATTCACCGTCGGTTTGCTCAACTTAATGACGGCCCTGTTGACTTTTCCGGTGTGTGATGAGGGGACGTTCTTTGCTCCTCTTCCTTTCTCTCTTTCTCTTCTCTCTCTCTCTCTCTCAGAACTGTTTCCACAGTATCGTGGGTGAACCTAGCTTCAGGGTTCGGGAGCATGCGCAGACGGAGACGGAGTCGCGAGATACGCGGCGGCACGAAGTCAAAGAGATGGCAGGAAAGTAAGGAAAGAATAAGATAAAAACATAAATAAAAGAAAGCTGGAATGAGCCGGACACGAAAGCCGGTGAAGCGCAGCGCGCCCTAGAGCGAAATAAAGGTCAAAACAGCTGGCAGCAAAGTAAGAATAAAGTGTAGCGCGGTGAGGGGGGGGAGGGCAGGGGTCGGCGACAGGAAGATAGGGCAAGTATAGTTGGGGTAAATGAAAAGCGGGGCCTTCGCAGGTGAGGAAATGAAGAAAACAACAAAAGAAGAAAGGCTGGGCTGAAGAAAGGAAGGTACGAGGCGAGCAAGCATTGAGCGTATTTCAAGCCCGCGTGGCACTGCCGCCGCTGCCATAGATACTCGCAAGCCTTTCCAGCGGAATGAAGATTGGGTCGAGTTACGGTCTCCTTATAAAACCTCCGCCCCCCGACTTCCCTCGTCTCCTCCCCCCCTCATCCCCTTCCTCTTTTTTCTTTTTTTTCATTCCTAGTGAGAGAGAACCCAGAGCGGCGCCCTTGTGTCATCTAATCCTCTTTAATTGCGTCCGCCCACCGTTTGTCTTTCTCAGCACTGTCTTTCGCCGCCGCTATACCTCTCTTTTTTTGCTTGCATCAGAGAGCGGCTGCCTGAGCTATAAACCGAGCAGCGTTTAATTTTGGCCGTCGTGTCGCAATACCCACTGAGCGAAATGGGTTAAACAGAAAACTGGAAAGCGTAACCTAAAGTTATTGTCTGCGTATATACCGTCACGCTGCCATACGGTAGCTTACCGTAAAAATGTCGATGTTATACAAGTATAGAATATTTCCCTCGCTCGCTATTCTTACTGGTTACCACTTCACGCTTACCGAAGCGTACGGACCCATTACTTCAAAAATATATATTTTCTCCTGTTTGCGCAGAAAGTTAACCAACCAGTCGCTCTCAAAGAAACGTTCGAAGCTAAACCAAGAAAGTTTTTGCAGACGCTGTAATACAGAAACAGAAAGACCGCTGTTAGCTCCATTTCGAAAGTGGGGCTTTGTCCTTTGTCTTATTGTTCAGAGCATTCGCACAATCCGATAGGGCAGGATTACTGTAGAACTGCCTTCGTAGAAGAACGATTCTTCATCGAGGTGGGCGACAGGTGTTCAAAATGACCTCAAGCAAATGACAAGCAGTTACGTTCGTAGAATTAACTTATCGTTCTTTTTGTTGAATTCAGCCAAAATATGAGTCAATTCGGTTTGCTTCGCAGTGATATTCCAACAGAAAAGGTACAAGCTCTGTGGGCGTCAGAAGTTTTGACTCAAAGGATTCAGTAACGCTTAGGACAAAACGCTATTCGCCGGAGCTAGTTGGCTCATAGCTAACACAGGTTTGAGCAATAGAATTTCAAACGATGAGCAAAAAGAAGAGAGACAAGGACGAAGTGACGCCCTTGTACGCCTTCTTTTTGTCTTTCGTTCTAAGTTCCGCTGGTCATAGCAGTGTTAGCTTAGAAGGATTCCGTACGTGATGTGAGTAAAGGAAACTCTCGAAAACTCACGCCGCACTAGCTGTGATTCCACTTCAGTAACAAGGTGCTGACGGTTACCTGACTACATCAGCAACGATGCTTTGCTACATGTCAAATGATGCTCGTGTTGGCCCATTTGAAGTATCTCTTTGTTCCACTTTGCACTGTGTAAGGGTAATATTAGTACTAGTGGGCTGAGCGCGGAAATATAGAACCCCCCCTACCGCCCCCCAGCTCCCATTCCCGCTCATCCACTGTGGAACAATTGTATTATTTTATATGAAGAGCGACTTATTCTATGGCACGGTACTCACGGATTGAAACTCGAAAATTTAGGGCTAAGTAATGCACGTACTTTCCTTCCCGGTGTCTATAGTTCTCGTCCCATTGGCATAATATTGACTCCAGCACTTACATAAAATGCCACATCGCCTTTATATTTGCAGCGGCATGACCCGGTTATCACGATAAATTGCTCATAGCGGCCCTTTCATTTTTAAAAAATGATGTCGCATTTCGATCCGTGAGTACTGTACTATTACTTGACGCGCACACTTATTTCCATCTGCTTGATTTTTGTTTTGTAATGCGGCTACCTTATCTATTAAACTTAAACTGCTGTTTATTAGACCTGTCGTTATCAATGACACTGATAGGGTGCATAAGCTTAGACAATAACAATATTAGGCAAGACAATAACACGCGTAACAATATTAAAAAATTTCATCTGAAGCTATATAAATCCAATTTAAAGCATGTATATTGTCATATATAACGCATGCCACTAAAAAAAAACAACAAGAGTACAGTATACCGACCATAACCTCTATCCACAATATATCAACCATCGTGAGTACATAAGAACTCGACTGTACTCATATATGCTTTGGGTGAATGAATCACGGCACGTATGGTTCCCGCCCAACCACAACAAGCGCGCCCACCTCGCCGCGAGGCAATTTAACCGCCACGGCGCGGTCACCCAGGGAGCAGCCGCCGTTGTTTTGAGGGACCCCGACGGTAGAACAGCGGCGCATGCCACCGAGATCTGCGCCGCCGCTAACGGCATGGGGTACGTTACATACTATGCATTCAAACTCATTGGCTTTTATCCCAAGTCCCTGTAGGTACATGCATTGGGTATTGGGTAGACAAGGCATATGTTGTTTTTCCTGGATAGTGCGCCCTTTATCACGTATGGAAATGTACCAGTTTTTATTATGGGACCTTTAGACGCTCGTTTCAGGTAATTACACATGAGAAAGAAGTGCTTTTCGCGAAAGGGGTAAACAAACTGAGTGTACAGGCTTGGGCGTTTTGGCAAAACATTGGACGAATACAGCGCTCTAGAAGACGGGGATAAGGAAGACACTGCGTGTGTGTCCACCTTCCTTGTCGCAGTCTTCTACTGCGCTCTGTTCCTTCCAATGCAACATAACGCTTACAAACGCATTGACAAGAGAACGTTGGTATGGCATTGTCATCGGGATGACAATGAACCAGTGAAGCCAAAATTCCACAGAGCCGTGACCGAAAAAAAAAGTGACGGACGGTAGCAGTTACTGCGACACGGATTCACCACCGCTCTCTCTCTCTCTCAGTAGAATATGGGGAAAAAAATTGGCCGCGTATCTGCGTGCTTCGCTGCAAATGTCGTCTAAAGACGATAGAAGAGGCGCTGCGTGAGATATGGACGCCATCTGGCAATACGTCGGGAAACATGAGTGCTGTGTTGCGGGCTGGTAGTGCCGGCGCAGCGGCAGGCGAATACCGGCGGTGACCAACGCGACCGGTGGGGAGGCCGGCCAGCCCGAACACGCTGTTTGGCGCGATGCGCCGAAGGAGAAGAAACGTCCGCACTCAACGAGTACTCTCCACAAACTCTCTTACTTACACGTCGCCTGCGTAAAACAGGAATGCCAGAGCGGCGCCCCCTGTCATTCGTACGATGCAATACTGAACCGCAACCGAAACACAACATGAGCTTGTGCAGAGGGCACGGAGGAAGACAAGTTTCAGCGCAGTCGCATTTTCAGCGCGCCTTAAGAAACTAGGGTTGTAACATTGTAGGACGAGTAGGGCCATAAGGACCGTCACGACGAAAACCTGCCTCCTCAGTCGTATTCGCCTGGAACGTTGGTGTGGCTTCGCGTTCCCTCCTCCGTTTCTGGCCTTTCTACAAAGCTACTGCCGAAGTACGAAGGCCCCTACCGCGTCCTACGTCAAGCATCCCCAGTTCACTATATGTTTGAGCCTGTTCAATCATCTACGGACCGCCGTCGTCGCGGCCGCGAGACTGTTCACGTCGATCGACTGAAGCCGCATTATGACCCACCAGTTGTACCTGTTCCTTAGGTCGCAAGGATGGCTCCTTTTCCGCGGGGGAGTGATTTGTAACATGGTTGGGCGCAGACAAGAACGCCTGCGAAAGAAGAAGACGAAGACGGTTGTTGTTGGCGCTCGCGCTTGCTCGGCTTGGACCGCTGATCGCTTCAGCTGTGGCAATCTTTTAATAAACGCGTTACTGTCTCAACGTTAAACGCATACCATCAAGGTCTTTAAAATTGCGTATCTATGTGTTTTCTATTAAAGGAACACACCACCTAATACTTACCTAATGAAGTTACGCCTCAGATAGGCATAATATTTACTTTTTGATCGACAACGTTCACAAGTATGAACAGCCGTACCAGTTCAAGATGGGTGGGCGGTAAGCAAGTGGTTCAACTTTGGCCGGTTGGCTGAATCGGGTGACGTGCCGACAAACAGATAGACAGAAAGACAGACCAAAATTTCTGCGTTTAAATTCCCCAAGAAAGACTATCGTCTTTAAAAAGCGATCAGAGTGTTGAAACAAAGAAGAGTGGCCCTGACGGGCTGCTATCATTGTCGCTTCAAAGCTTCTAATGCAAAGGCGCGTTCAAAGTTTCTTCTTCGGTCGTTTCTACCACTAGCCGATGATGACGTGATGCAAGTAAGTATTTACCACAGGAAGAGGAATGTGTCTGAAACAAGGAAAAATCGAGAAACTACTCAACACATCACAATGGAATGCCAGTATATTCACCTTGATTTATCAGTGACTCCAAATCAGCGATCCGGAACTACACCAATGACAGGGTATGCGAAATGGTGGCGCGCATGCTCAACGCCAGTGCCGGGAGCTTCGGGTCAGGCACGGTTATGGACAAGGCCCTCAAGTGGTTACCCGCGCACATGGGGGACATTGCAGGTATCAACAACAACCGCCGTAAAAGTAACAGCAACAATGCCACTGAATGAAGACCCGCCGGCACCCCGCCCAACCACAACGAGCGCGCCCACCTCGCCGCGACGCGGTCACCCATGGAGCAGCCGCCGCCGTTGTTGTTGTGAGGGACACCGGCGGAAGAACGGCGGCGTAGGCCACCGAGACCCGCGCCGCCGCTATTGCCACCACCATCGCCTCCGCTGTTGCGGCAACCGAAGTCGTGGCGGAAGGAGCAAGGGAACAGAGGTAGGCCGACTGCTATGCAGAAGCGTTCCCGGCCACGTACCGAGATGTGCTTGGGTACTGTGGGAAAGAAAGACCGGAAGAAATATCTGCAACCCCACGCGCGGTTGGACAGGCGACCTCAGGCGGCTGCAGACGGGCACTTTTACCAACCACTACCACCTACTCCGCCTGTGGCCCGCGCTGCACCCGACGCCTGGCTGGAACCCGACGCCTGGAAGCGGGACGCCTCGCTGAGCGATGGCAAGCTGCCCTACTCAGCGAGGCCCCCGAAGACCAGGAGTGGGCCGTCCAGCGGGCCAGGGCCGTCGCCGAGGAGCTCGGAAGATGTTCCTCGAACAGTGGATCCCTGCCAGCCTAGCCCCGGCACAAATAAGAACCGTTGGACAAATAAAGGTTATTCCACTCAACTCATCCAGCAAGACCCGTTCTCGGCGAGCATAGTTCGGAGGTTGTGGGTTTCAAACGTAAATAGAAGCGTTAAAAAGTCAGTGGTTGATAAAAGCAAGTGACGTTTAGCATGCTGGTGGAAATCAAGCAGGGATGATATTGAAAGAGCAAGCGTCGGGGCAAGCATAGATCACAGTACATAATAAAAACGGCAGCTTGCATAGAAAAAGAATATAAATAAATAAATAAATAAATAAATAAATAATAAATAAGTAAATAAATAAATAAATAAATAAATAAATTAATAAACTTAAGTAAAGTCAGACTGCAAGACTGCAATACATGCAGTAATGAATGAATGTAACCAACAGGCTGTAACGACTGGGCCGCTATTAGCGATACTTTATGATTGAACAGAAATGCACCCACACACAGACAAAAAAGAGAGGGTTCGTACTGTTACGTCTGTACAGCCACTTATGGCTGTACGACGATTTATTTTATGCAAGGAAACATGAACACTTCAAAAAGCGCAGCTTAGGCGTTGGAGTCACATATGGCTAACGTTCTACACCAGAATGACGCTCGTGCCACAGCGCCAGTCTAGTCGCGCGCGCACTTTATCGTCGTTGTCTTCAAGCGAGACATGTCAATTCTTCCCCCTTAGACGAAGTCTCCATAGCGGTCTGGAGGCCGCCGAACCTCTGGTGGTCGCAGTTGCCGGGTGGTTCCTGCTTGTGACGTCGAGGTCGACGGTTGCGAGGGAGTCTTGTCTTGCATGTTGAGCGAGTCAGGCCGTTGATCAGCAGAACTCGACGGCGTCTCTTCTGACGTTGTGTCCGAGAAATCATCTGCTACGCTCCAATCTGTCGGTGATTGAGTTGTGTGTCCGGTCTGGCTCGTTTTCCTCATATGGTTGAGGTGACGCCGAACCTTTCCGTGGTTGCTTTTTACAAGCCAGGATCGTGGTCCGACGCGGCGCAATATTTCGCCTTCAATCCAATCTGGCTTTTTCAAAAACTGTCGGATGAGCACTTTCTCTCCTACTGCGAAACGACGGGATTTCTTCAATGTCTCCTCACTCTCAGGAATTGGTATATCCGTCTGCCGCTTTAGAAGATCGAGAGGACATAGAAGCTCTCGTCCAAACATCGCTCTCGCCGGAGACATTCCTGTCGCAGTGTGAATGGTTGTGTGCTGCCGATACAGGAATCTTGCAAGTCGGCACTGTATGGACTTGTCTGTATCTCTCAGGAGTGCTCTTTTCAGCTCTGCCACATAGCGTTCTGCCTGGCCGTTTGTGGCAGGATGGTAAGCTGGTGATGTTGTAGCCTGTATGCCATTTGCCGTATAGAACTGCCTTATCTCGTTGGAAATAAAGGCTTTTCCGTTGTCGGAGACGACCTTTCGGGGAATGCCAAACGTAGCAAAGATGCTTCGTAGCACATCGATGACAACCGCGGATGTTGCTTGCGTCACGTGCCGGACTTCCACCCACTTTGTGTGTGCATCCACAACAACCAAGTAGGTGCGCCCGAGTAGTGGCCCCGCGAAGTCAACGTGCACCGTGTGCCATGGTGTCTTGGGGCGGTCCCAGGAGGGAATAGGAGCTTTGGGTGGGCTCTTCTGCGTTGAGAGGCATTCACGGTACTGTCGCACCGTTTCTTCGATCACCTTGTCGATTCCGGGCCACCATACGTAGCTCCTTGCGCACTTCTTCATGGCTACCATGCCTCGGTGACCAGCGTGCAGAAGTGCCAGAACGTGGGATCGTGCTGAGCTCGGTATGATCACCCGTGATCCAAGCGTGAGGCACTCGCGATGAAATGCTAGTGCGGTCGCTCGTCGTCGGTAAGGAGCGAACTCATCTCCAGTGAGTTTCTCCACTGTGCCATCCTGCACTGCCTTGTACAACCCCTGCAGGATGCTGTCTTCTTGTGTCAGACGTGCTATCTCTGTAGCAGTGAACGGAGGTCTCGACAAAGCTTCGAACAATAGTACGTCGCCTGGTGGCCAGGGTTCATCGAGACGTTCTGGTAGTGGCAATCGGCTCAACGCGTCCGCGTTTTGATGGTTCTTGCCATGCCTGTAGACGATGTTGTAGTCATACGCCGACAACTTGATGCACCATCTGGTCATCCGTGGTGAGAGGACTTGAGCCGTTGGCTTCCCTGGACCCAGTATGCCGAGAAGCGGTTGATGGTCCGTGACGAAAGTCACCTTTCTTCCCGCAATATACTTGTGGAACTTGTGTGCAGCAAACACTACGGCAAGGCCTTCTCTGTCCAACTGAGCATAATTGCGTTCCGCTGTCCCTAGCGTCCGAGATGCGAAAGCGATTGGCGCCTCTCTATTCTGGTCATCACGTTGAGACAGAACAGTTCCTATGCCGTATGGTGAAGCGTCGCATGAGACGAGAAGCTCCTTCTGTTCGTCGTAGTGTGCCAGTACGGTCTGACTGAGAAGCAATCTCTTCAGTTTATCGAATGCTTCTTGATGCTTGGTCTCCCATCTCCACGTGGCGTCTTTCTGAAGAAGCTGGTAGAGACAGCTGGCAATTGTTGCCCTGTTCTTTAAGAACCTGTCGTAGAAAGCCAGCATTCCTAGGAATGATTGAAGTGCTTGCTTGCAGTTTGGTGCTGGAGCCTCCGTTATTGCTCGAACTTTCTCTTCGTTGGTATGGACCCCTGTCTCGTCAATTCGGTGTCCCAGAAAAGAAACTTCTCGCACTGCAAAGCAGCACTTGTTTTAGCCGAGACGAAGGTTGCAATTGCGCAGCCTCTTCAGAACTTCTTCCAGTCTCTCAGCGTGTTCCGTGGCGTCCTTTCCACTGATGATCACGTCATCTAGGTATGCGCAAACGCCTGGGATGCCAGAAAGCATAGTCTCCATAAAGCGTTGAAAAATGGCTGGAGCTGCAGAGATTCCGAAAGGCAATCGTTTGACCTTGTAAAGCCCTTTCAGCGTGTTCAGGGTCAGTATCTCTGCTGTCTCTGGCGTTACGTGAAGTTGCTGGTAAGCTTGTGCCAAATCCAGGGTGCTGAACACCTTGCCTCCCCTCAAGTGGCTAAGGACTTCATCTGTTGTTGGAAGTGGGTAGTCTGCCTTCTTCGATACCTGGTTCACTGTGCAACGGTAGTCGCCGCATAATCGCAACGAGCCGTTTTTCTTTCGAACAAGTACGAGAGGCGTTGCCCAATCCGAATGCTGCGCAGGCTCGATTATGCCTTGACTTTGCAGTCGATCCAATTCAGCTTCTACAGCTGACCGCAGCGCGAAAGGAACTGGTCGTGCTTTTAGGAACTTTGGTTTCGCTCCTTCCACGAGTTCAAATTGTACCGCAGGACCGACGTGTCCTGAGATGTCCTCGTCGAACATAGACTGGTACTTGTCTAGAAGCTTCGAAACAAGTTTGTCGTCCGATACGTCATTGATGCCCGTGTTCTGTATACCGAGATGAGGAAACCAGTTTCGTCCGAGGAGGTTACAACCTGCTCCTTTGATGACAACAAGCGGTAGTGTGAAATTCTTGTTCTTGTGCTCTACATCCACCGTTGCACATCCGAGAACTCGGAGGGACTGGCCTGACCATGTGCGTAGGAGAATGTTGTCCGTTTGAAGCTGTGGTGGGTCATCTGTCCACGTAGCTTTGAACGTGGCCTCACTGATGAGTGTGCAAGCTGCACCCGAGTCGACTTCAACTCCAAGGTCTTTCCATGTATGCGTAGTTGAGTCATGACCTTCTGCGTGCTGGACGCGTCGATTAAGGTGTTGAGCTCGTAAAGTGCCGCGTCTGGTGAATCCTTTGGAGTCGTGACTGGTGCTGAGGCCACTTTCGAAGTTCCTTGTCGGGGAAATTCGATGTTGTTGTTCTTGTTTGTTCTTGCCTCTTTCCGCTTTTTCAGGCAGGCCTTTTCAATGTGTCCGCGTTTCTTGCAGTAGTTGCAGGAAGCTGTCTGAAACTTGCAAGTGTCCGGACTATGCTGCGCGTCACAACGCCAACAGTGTTGTTTCTTCTTTTGGGCAGGTGCACTCGAGTGACGTTGATTTTCTGTCTTGCCGATACTTGTGCAGGCTTCGTGAATCTTTTTGAATTCCGTTTTCACGTTTTTCTGATCTTCGACGGCGTTTTCAGCTCGCAGTGCAATGTCAAAGGCTCTCTTGAATGTCAAGTCCTTTTCTGCGAACAGCCGTTGCTGGACCTGCTCGTTCCGAAGACCGCAAACGAAACGATCACGCAGCATTACATCAAGAGGCAGCATTGTTGGATTCGCCGCAGCGTCTACGCTTGTTCCAAAATTGCAATCTGCTGCTAGCTTCTTGAGCGCTGTTACGTAATCACTGACCGTTTCGTCATGCCGTTGGTCACGACGTTGTAAGCGTGCCCTGCAGAAGACCTCAGACGGTTGTGGCTCAAAGTGCGCCTTGAGCATCTCTACTATGTCATCGTAGCTCACTTGGTTGGGCTGCTTGGGTTGAACGAGGGCGCAGACGACGTCGTAAGTCTGTTCCCCGCATAACGTTAGCAGATGAGCACGTTTCTTGGAAGCGTCCGTAATGTCGTTAGCCTCGAAGAAGAACTGTAGCCTCCCATACCAGGATCTCCAGGAGCCGGAGCTGCCGCTGAATTCGGGTAGCCGACCAAAGTCAGGCGTCGCCATCTCGTTCCGTTCCTTGACGTCGGTGAAGTGCCGGTGAGTTCAGAGTCTTCCTGGTCGCCAACTGTTACGTCTGTACAGCCACTTATGGCTGTACGACGATTTATTTTATGCAAGGAAACATGAACACTTCAAAAAGCGCAGCTTAGGCGTTGGAGTCACATATGGCTAACGTTCTACACCAGAATGACGCTCGTGCCACAGCGCCAGTCTAGTCGCGCGCGCACTTTATCGTCGTTGTCTTCAAGCGAGACATGTCAATTACATGTCACGTACCTACGAAACGGCGCCACGAAGTGAGACAAAAACACGAAGGAGCACACGAAACAAAAGCGTCGAACTCTCAACTGAACTTTTATTCACATGCGCGGAACATAAATATGTACCCACACGTGGCTACACACTTCGTGGCGCCATTTCGTAAAAATGAATCCATACCAACTAGCCCAACTGTCACTCCTACTAAAAAAGAGAGGGACCACAAGAACGTACAGCTGACTCAGAACCATTTCTTTTTATTCGAGGAACAGCATAATATAAGCCAAAAACACCGACAAGATTCCCGCATCAGCAAATTGAAGGACGCTGCGAACCATCACAAAAACAACATAAAAACGCGCACAAATGAAGTTTTTACGAAATCAATGTCACATGCACATATCTAAAAATTGAAATTCATAATCACGCAGCATCACCGATGGTTCACTGATACACGCACAAATCAATCCGTTCAATCATGGAGTACAACCAACTTGCCCAACTTTCAGCCTTGTTGCAGCTTATCCTCGTCGCGCTTTATGGCTTATTTTATCCAGTTCTTATCGTGCACCACTCACGACCGGCTGATCCCGTTGATAACGTGGATGGAACTTCACTCTGACCACTGGCCAAGCGCGAGAAGCACCAAAACACATTAATATATCTGACAATACATAACATAACACATAACATTAGCATAACAATATACGGGCCCTGATCGCCACCGTTATTGGACATCATCACCATCATCATCATCGTCACCGTCATGATTATCGAAAGTGAGACGATCGCCGGGAAGCGGTGCGCTGCGAACCACCCGGAGGAAGCCCTGCGGGGCAGGAAGTCGCTTTCTACGAGTCTCACGCGCAGAGCTACAGAGAAAGTGCTCTGCTGATTTTTTTTTTTGTACCGTTAGCTACACGGGCCTTGCTGAGCCAGTTTCGCGTGGATCCTCAAGAGCCGTGCTGCGCATGCGCGAGGATCAGTGATGTCACGCACCGGAGCCGGCAACTCCCGCGCACTCCGCCACCGCCGCGCGCGACTCGCCAGAGGAGTGACGCCGTAGCCTTGGCAGACGTATTGGCGCCGGCGCGCGCAGCTGTTCGCCTTCGCTGTGCAGTCGCCGTCTGACACTGCGCTGGAACCGCTTGATAGCGCCTCTGACTGGCGTTTGCCAGTGTGGTATAGCCATGGAGAAGGAGAGCGCAAATGCTGCTCAACGGCGCAGAAGAGCGGAGAAGCTTAACTCACCGGATCCCGAAGTAGTTGCCTGGCAAAATAAATATACATGTGCCACATAATACGTATGCCATGTGTGTGTTATTGCAGTAGCAGTGAGCATGATAATCATGCAAATCCTAGACAATTAGGAAAGTTAAGAATAATTAGCTGAACATTTGCTAACGCTACGTTATCCTGGCATAGCCGAGCTAAGCCACTGCAAAATTTTCGTACACGAGAAAAGAACAGGAGGTCGGAGATAAATGAGCAGCCATCTGGCACTCCCTACATTCTGCGCTCCATCTTTCACCTTCGGCCCCGTTCTGACTTCTCGCAGCCTTGTCCTTGCTGATTCATTACGGTTGAATTTACATGGCGCAATTTGTCGTGCCTCCGAGTTTATGCTGGGCACCGTGGAACACGGATACAGAAAAAAAGCTACAAAACGAAACATTGTAATGAAAAGGGATAGAAAAACATACAGCAGGCGAAAGCGTGAACACCAATGCAAAAAAATATTAAAGAAACGTGCATAGATCACGGAATGAGCTAAAAGCGAAAGCTAATTTTTTTCTCTTGGACCCTTAAGCTGTTTGTTGTATTATACGCTGTTAGGTTGCCCGGGATATTTCGCGTTTTTCAGGTCTCTGAAATCAGATTAATGGTGCCGGTATGCCGATATACGGTCTTCTTCATTTTTTGTTTCTTTAGATGTTTGCTATTTATCCACAACACAACATAGGCGTGCGCAGGGTTCCCCTTCAGGGGGGACCAAGGTTCATTGCGGCACCCCCATCCCTATTAAATCAATGTGTGGGGCAGACTTTCCACCCCCCCCCCCTATCCTAAGGTCCTCCGGCTGCCCCCCTCCCCCTCCCCCCTTGCGCACGCCTATGCAATGTTTATTCTCATGACTCGGTGGCCTCTGGTCCGGTGACAGAGTTGTCGCTGGGGCTCTTTGTTATAGCTCCCAATTTCTTGAATAGTTCGCATATTTCTCTGAATATCCGAACGTACCTCCGTCTTCCCGGAAGATGTGCAAAAGGGAACGAGGGTGAAGACCTAGTTAGTTTTTTTTTGTGCATGTTTACTACATGAACGAAAAAGGTATTAGCGGTGCCTAACAAGCCGTACCATAGTAACCTCAGATACCTCAGACTATGCGACCAGGCCCTAATTACAATGGGCAAGTTATAATTAGCAAGTCGATTACTTTGCAGTACTGCTCGTTCAATGCCTACCTTGAGAGTAGACTTGCCTATATGCGTAAAGGGGTACGTGACAGCAGCCGCAGTAAAAGCGAATACACTTGTAACAATTAGCGTTCCCCCTAGCAACGCATCGAACAAGCGCACTCGGTGCTTTGTTGAATAGGGTAAACCAAGTTAGCAGTTACGAAGCGCTCTTGAGAGAAATGGAAAATGGCTTCGTGAGCAAACGCTAACCTAAAAGGGGCTCTGGCATGTTGGTGTTTTCTGTTTTTCGATGGCAGCTCCAACCTTTAGCAGCTTTCGTCACCAGTACAGTATCATGTACAACTTTAACCATTGCCAAGTTTGTTATGGTGAATGAAAATTTGGGAAGATTGTCTCCGACTCTAACTGTGGCCGCTGGTTTCCTATCTTAACTGCATTATTTAAAAAAAAGTTAACTATGGCAATACCCAAGATGAGGAAGTTCTACTTAAGTTGTGTGTCTTAAATCTAAGCAGTGATAAGCTTTTGCCTCAGGAGCGCATTCGGCGTATTTTCGGTTTCGGAAAACTATACCTTGCCACACTACCAACGCATTTTGCTTTCATAATCTTCCTCAATTTCCTAAGGAACAAAGCTTCTAATCTCAGACGCTTGAACACTTTGTTCACCAGGAAATATCTTTCTGTACCATTTCGCCGGACCCGTCCTACCGTGCAATGTGTATACACAGAAAAAAAAATCTATTAGCTTATTGAGAACGCATGCCTTCAAAGGTCGCCACCACGTCATTATAGGAGGTGGGTAAACAAGCCTAAATAAAGTTACACTGCGCAGCGTCATTTTAGGGGCGAAGCTCCTTAAAGCGGCACCCGTTCGTCCCTCGTAGTTGTAGTCGTAGTGCGTAACCAGTCGTAACGCTAGTACCAGATCTTGACCTCCAAGGTGGTGCCGGTGGGAGATTTTTCCTGTGCGTTGTTGAACAATAAAAAATTCGCAGCGTGCGCGTTAACTAAAAGCCGAATTCTTCTGTCTCTCATTCCCCATTAGCAGCCACTGGCATGTTTCAGTAGGAAACGTTAGTAGAAGTAGAAGTGTAAGTGTTAGCTAAAAGCCGACTTCTTCTGTCTCTCATTCCCATTAGCAGCCATTGTTTACCTCCAAGGTAGTGCCTGGTGAGATTTCTCCTGCGCGTGCTTAAACAATGAAAATTTTGTTCAAAACGCCGTTGATTGATGAAATAAACCAATGAAAGACGCCAGATGTTTTCTAAAAGCAAAACGAAAGAACGCCAGATGTTTCTAAAGCAAAACGAAAAGACGCCAGCTGCTTAACGAAAGACGCCAGATGTTTTCTAAAGCAATGGTTTTCTAAACAATGAAAATTCACAGCGTACATGTAAAATTAAAGTGAGCTGCAAGTCGTCATAACTCATCGAACCTTTAGTATAAACGCGCCCGATGTCACGTCGGTGATGATGTACTGGGCAGAATTCACGGAAGATTCACGGTTTACCGATGAACCTCCGCAGCTTCGCCCACTCGTCATCATTCACTCCGTGGATATGCTGTGATTTTTTATATTGGTGAAGACATAGTCTTACAACAGTCAAGCTAAAGGCTAATACAGAGAAGTTCGAAACGCATCAAGACATGTGTAATCTCTCTCTAGGCTGGAAAGCTAGAGATATGCTACACAGTGCGCTAACACATACAAAGGCGTTTCAGCAAGACTTCGATTTAAAGGAAAAAAAAGCTTTGCGCATTCTGCGACAGTTTATAGAAAAAGGCTACTCGCCTTTTCGAAATCGATAGCTGGTCGTGATTGCAAGACGGTTATCACAAGGTTGTGCAAGGTAGATCCCGCTGCTTTCTTTTTTTATTCGTATTTTGCGTGTACACACTCCCCTGATAAACGTTTCAACCCCACAACTTTGTTATAAAGAGGCAATTTATTGCCCGAAATCGCCTGCCGTCTGCATCTGTCAGAATTTTTTTGAGAAGCTACATCAATACACTGACTGTTGAGCCAGCTCATTAAGGCAGGGAAATCAAGCGTTGCGTAAAAGCGTTTACCGTTAACGGGCCCGCGGATGATGTAATGAAATTTATAGTGAATAAAATAGAGTGTCTCGCTGTTCACCAGGCATAGAGATCACGTCTTAGCGGAAAGAATGAGATGTTTGAGTAACCGCCGCTGCTTTGAAGTTAATTTCTCTTATGCGCCTCAGACCTGAACCACCTCTTATGGACATGCCCTGGGCTACAAGCGGTTCGTCGACGCCACCAGCGGCGTGCGGGACTTCAGCACACCAGGCCACCGGACTTGCAGCGATGGATATAAGGTCCGAACCATAGGTCACTCCTGGACTTCATGGAGGAAACACACCGGCACCATTTTGTGTAATGTGTATTAATGCCCCAGGGAAAACTAATGCAATAAAAAAATTTTCTAAGATTTTATTAATACTGGTACACGTATAGCTTTATGCGCGGCTGAAAATACCTGCCTCTGCACAGTGCGGTGGCACCTAAACAAAGGTTTGATAACTGCTCTAGAAGGCACAGAATTTTCAGTTAAAAAAAAAAAATTGGCCGCGTATCTGCGTGCTTCGCTGCAAATGTCGTCTAAAGACGATAGAAGAGGCGCTGCGTGAGATATGGACGCCATCTGGCAATACGTCAGGAAACATGAGTGCTGTGTTGCGGGCTGGTAGTCCCGGCGCAGCAGCAGGCGAAGACCGGCGGTGACCAACGCGACCGGCGGGGACGCCAGCCAGCCCGAACACGCGGTTTGGCGCGAAGCGCTGAAGCAGAAGAAAATTCCGCACTCAACGAGTGCTCTCCACACACTATTTTATTTACACGTCGCCTGAGTAAAACAGGAATGCCAGAGCGGCAGCCCATGGCATTCATACAGTGCAATACGGAACCGAAACCGAAACACAACAATGAGCTCGTGCAGAGGGCACGGAGGAAGACAAGTTTCAGCGCAGTCGCATTTTCAGCGCAGCTTAAGAAACTAGGGTCTCCAGAATTACGTATCTATGTATTTTCTATTAAAGGAACACAGCACCTAATACTTACCTAGTGATGTTGCGCCTCAGATATGCGTAATGTTTGCTTTTTGATCAACAATGTACACAAGTATGAACCTAGTCATCCGTTCAAGGTGGCTGGCCCTTGGGCAAGTGGTTCAACTTTGGCCGGGTGGCTGAATCGAGGGACGTGCCGACAAACAGAAAGACAGAAAGACAGACCAAAATTTAGGCGTTTAAGTTCCCCAAGAAAGACTATCGTCTTTAAAAAAGGTTTAGTGGCCGTAGAGGTATTAGCTTACAGGGGACTTTGAGAGATTAAGATTGAAAAATGGCAAAAACCCCTAGAGTTCTAGAGAAAATAGGACTGAAAGAAACTAAACAAAACGAAGTTGATATTTTATAATCCTGTTCAGTCCTTCTTTTCGAAATATATGAGTCCCCTTAATTACACCACTGGATTTTCATACGCAATATCAGCTACAATTTTCCGACCGAGGCGTTTGAGTGAAATCATTAAACTTGAAACCGTGCCGTTTTTGCTATTGTCACGAGGTCATGACGTGGACGAAAGCAGCTGTCGGCTTGTTCAAGACTAAACTTTCTATTTTGGCGAACCTGTGCCCGGTAAACTAGAAGTCAAACTACAAGCGATACACGCTTACACTGACAGCGGCGAACAGAGCGTCGGCCGTCGATAATATGCTCTGCGGTAAGGCACTTCGGCATTTATACATGCGACATCGAACATTCCAGCCTTATCGCTGGTGGCCGCGTTAGTTCCAAAATAGGCTTCCAAAGCAACGTCGAGTGGCACCACTACTCTTACTACAACTGGAGGCATCCACGGCCACAACACTGCAGCCCCCGCTTCCTCTCACGCCCAGAGCTCTCGGATTACATTGGTGGTGCGCCACAGTGTAATTATTGCTGACTAGAAGGGCTCCGGGTCAAATGATGAGCGCATGCGCGGACGTATCCTCGCCGCCACCGCTAGTAAATCCGGCGACAAACCACCCTCGCGGGCAGCGTCTGCCCCCAGTAGCGCATAATCAGCCGCGCGAGCGTCGCGGCCAAAGTTGAGCTGTTCGCGTTCCCGCGCTCAGTCTTAACAGATGATCCTAAAATGATCTGGAACGTTCTGAGAAATTCTGGCGCGGCTTGCACAAGGCAGTAGTAACACGTGTAAGGGGGCGGTAACATAAAACATACAAAGGAGCGCATGCGGCACTATAGTAAATGTTAAAAATTGGGAAGGTGGTCTGCGTTATAGCCACCTATCCCATTTATCCCACCTATCCCACCTATCCCCAATTGATCTCGAATAAACAATAAACAGGAGAACAAAAAAAGAAAGAATTAAAACCACTATATGAACATACGATCACCCCCGTGCAACAAAAAAGTCTTCATGGGCAGAGTACTGGCGGCGCAGTGCCCTATTATGCGCCTTAGTGTCGAAAAACCTAGGCATTCGACTGCGTTTGTTATGCTTATGTAATAAAAGAAGTCCATTGCATCCAGTTAACGTCGTCGGCTAAAAAAAATTACAGCATATCCACGGGTGAATGATGACGAGCTTTGGCGAAGCTCCTGCAGCAATCATGGTCTCGGGATCGGCTTCTCGTTGAGCCCGTTTCGCAGCGACGTCCTTGGCGCGCACCGTCTCGGAATCCGCCTGGCTGCCGCCAAGCGAGCGCCCGCCGCTGCGCATCGTTCATGCTCCACCAACGATCAAACACGTACGGCGACGATCCAGGAGAATGAGAGAGGCGCTCGCTCCCGGCGCATCCCCGCGCAGCCCGCGCAGCAGCCAATCGGAGAGCAGCGGCACTTCTAGCGCCATCTAGTGTCAATTCACACAAGCGCCATATTGCACACAATCCTATTGGACCAACGCCATCTACGAAATGAGACGAGAAATGGATTGTGTACAGCGCCATCTAGAATATCGTCCCTGAACTGCAGTATGCATGTACTTCTATGAGACAGCGCCATCTGCCGTTTACGCCAGACAGAGATACTGCCATTTATGCCGGACAACGGAGACGTGACAAGGTTAGACTAAGAGGAGCTACGCCCCTAAAAAAAGTCACAGTTTCGCCGCAACGGCGAAGCAATGAATGCGATAGCAATAAATTGTAATGTAACGCGAAGAATGGAAAGCAGCTCGAAATTGCCAGCGCGTCGCTCGAGCCAAAAGAACGCACGAAAAGAACGCACACAGGACGAGCGCGAACTAATGCGTCACAGCTCGACACTTTGAAGCGCACTGGTGAAACATAAAGCAGGACGCACGAAACCAACGAACAGGTACACACAAGACGAGCGCGAACTAATTGTCACTTTTGTTACTTATTTCTATTTGAACAGCGCGCTCCTTTCGCAAACGCGGCCGCTGCAGCGAGCGAAGCGAAGCACCCCACCGGCCGCCCCTTCTTTCCTCGAGATAAGCGCACGAAAGCGACCACGCCCTGTAGAGCGAAGAGCAACGGCGATCGCAGGAGCGGCGCGCGCACGTCGTGCCATCTATATAGCCACTAAGAAAGCATGCTGAATTACATGATGTATATAAATAGCGCGCCGTTAGCACGCTGAAAGACGGTCTGTCGTGGCATAACGTCTAAGGCGGCGGGCTGCAAATCGAGAGGTCGCCCGTTCGATTCCGCGCGTCGGAAAGAATTTCTGAATTATTTTTCTTTATGGCTTTTCTATATATATACATACTTATACATATACGGTGAATGACGGCGACGGGGACGGACATTTTCCAGCCGAGACTGTCCATATAATTGAATAAAAAGGGATGGACTGTGAAAATGTGCGTTTGTTTTCCCCTCTCTCTCTCACTTTCTTGACTTTTCTCACTTTGAAATTTTCGAACTCCCGATCTCTTTCCCCAACGTAAGGTAGCATATCGATATTCGAAATCGGTTAACACTCCCGCCTTTTCTCTCTCTCAGCCGCTCCTTCCTTCTTTCAGAATACTTATTAGAGAAAGGTACGTGAAAGCGTTTTGTGACACGTTCACGTGAAAAGAATACAGCTTCTCTATAATTAGAATTATATAGTTCTATTTCTGACGGGTCTACTGCTATCTCGTTCAGTCTAGTGACGTCTTCTTGATTTGTCGGTGCAAGCTGGAGCTTATAACACATTCCCTACGCATGCGCCTTTGGGCAACCAAATACCTTCTTTTACGTAGAACTGACTGGACGAACAACGCATTCGCCTATCGGTGAGCGAAGAGCAGAATGTCGTAATACCAAGGGTTTGCGTGGCCGAGGGCTACAGCACGGTGAAGGCTCGGCGCCAAAAGGGGTCAGGCCTGGGGCGCGAGTAACATTAGTGCCACATCAATCACGTACAGGCCACGCCGGCCGCCGCTCGCGTACCACCCAGCACGACAGGGCATCGCCGGATGTGCGCACTTCAAATGAAAGATCCTCGGCACAGCATGTGATGGAGGCTGGCAGTTCCATGCAGTCTTAAAGAAAACAATGGTTAGGATTCATTTCACTTAGGTACATGGAATGGTAAATAAGAACGCTGCATCTCTCCTATATCTCTCCTATATCGCAGTGAGTTATGCGATGGGCTACGTTCTCGACTTGAAAATTGCGTTCATACCAGGCTAACTTTAAGCTGACAAGTGTAATGTATTGAACGTTATTTTCTACTTTTATAATCAGCACGCGCAGTCTTCCTCAATGTAACGCTTACATAGAGTATTGTCAATTAAGAATTACAGCGTAACCGATCTCTGGGTCGGTCCCCTCTTTTGGGAGAAATAAAGGTTTGATCACCATCATCCCCTCGTGATTCGTACAACCATGTTTATGATGTCATTCTACAAGCTCTGAATCCTCGCTTACATCTAATCGCAAAAATTGCCCTAAAACTTGATCGGCGAGCTAAGCTCGGAGCGCTTTTCGTGGTCTGGTATGCCGATTCCAGTGGCTTGCCGAAATGCGGTTCGGGCTCATTTGTGCGCAGTTTAACTGCACCCGAATGTCGCATGGTAAGTTACTAACGAACGCTTCGTCGTAGAAAACAACAAGGTGCTTGACTTGACTAAACCTCTGTCTGAAAAGTTGCGGATGTAATTTAAGCTATAACGAATCACATGATACGAGAACTGCTGCACTGAACTAATGTAACGTTTAAAACGTGCGGACGACTGGAAGGACGCGAATTAAGACGAACCCCTCGAGCACCCTCGGCCGCCAAGGTGCTCGGTAATCTACCGGCCTACGCAAGCGAGTGGAGTGCTTTGGATGAAGAGGATGCTTACGCTTACGCTTGTCGTCACTTGACCCGTGCTCGGTAATCACCGACTCGAGGAGGGCTCACGCAGTTACGCCAACAAATCAGCACTCAGTTGCGCGTGCAGTCGGAGTGTTCTTTGCCACTCCCACACACACCGAGGTCTCCCTCTACGCCATTCGGCAAGCACGTAATGCAACTCAATGCACCGGAAACGACGCTCTTGTTTACGTGAAAAATATGAGCACTTTAGTGATCAGTGCATCATGCTGGTCTGGCGTAATTTCTTCATATTATGCTTAGTAGCACAGCATTAATGAGCACTAAAAGACAATAATGCCAAGGAAAGTATAGGGGACGTTATTAGTAGTAAATGTAATGTAAATGTGAAGAAAGAAAAGTGGGCGAAAAGATAGCTTGCCGCGGGCAGGGTCCGAACCTGCGACATTCGAATAACGCGTCCGATGCTCTACCAACTGAGCTACCGCGGCGGCCATCCCCCCGTCCACTTTAAGGGGTATATATGTGTATTTAAACGTGGGAACATCAGTCAGCGACGCCAGTAGCCATGGCAACGAGTGTGGAACACTCTTCTTCTTTTTTTGCACATACTACAGCCTTAATTTAAGGCTATGACGAGTGGGACTGTTATGCAATGCTAGTAAGACAAAATTAAAGAACGCAAGAAAGTACTGTTAGTTGTGGTAAAAAATGTAACCCCAAAAAGTACTACTACTGCATTGAATTTTGAAGGCGTGATAAAAAAAGATGCGAAAACAAACAATAAGAAACTCGTGGCAACGCCTGCTTTTAAGTTCCCTGATCGCCAAGAATGTGACACATTTGGATGGCGTATCGTTTGCTTTGTTTTGTTTGCTTTCTTTTTTTTCATTACAGACAGACCATATTCTATTTAAAAATAGCTGAAAGGCTGAACATACTAGCAAGCTCTGAGAACATCTATTTTCGTGACAGCGATTAATATTTGGTGAATTGATTCGAGCTGAGTGACGTTCAATAGTGACAGTGCTCGCAATTTGGAAATAAAAAAAGGAATAGAAGTAGTTTCTCCGGCATGTAATCAACTTCCACCACCGAAATTATTAGACAGCGCGTTCTTGAACTAATACAGCGTCATTCCGAACTCACTGACAGTTCCTATTCGTGGTCCTGTAGGCTGCTTCAACGTTAACAGCGTAGACGCATAATTATGCACTTCTTTGTACGAAACAACTCAACTCCGGCAAGTTCTAATGCATATATATATGCATGCAGCATTTCGCAAACTATTGCCAAAGTGTCTAGTCCAGCCACTCGTACCGAAGTTTACTGAATGGATCAACGCCTATTAGAGTTATCATGAACAAGCCAGCTTCGTATATTCCCACAACACACGTCATACTTAGCAGCATTAAAATAGTTTCAGGATGAAATCAATGCTTTTTCACGCGGTGATTGCCCTCGTATAGGAGTTAGGTAGTCCTAGTTAGACTACGTTCTCATAGATATTAAAATGAACTGACGGCAAAAGTACACTTGTTGTTTTTTTTTTCTTCCACCACGCAACACGTGCATGTGAGTTATGTGAATACTGTTCCGCTTCGTCGATTTACGTCAAATGCACCGGCGGTGGGGCGTAGATAAATGAACGCACCAACACAAAGTCGCTCTTATTAACGGTCGCGCGGTATGAATGAATAAAGGTTCGGCTTCCGTTACTCCGCGCTGACTCGCTCGCCGCCAGAAAATACACTCACAGCACGGAGATGAAAGTCGAGACGGAGTACACGTTCCGTCGACGCGCTTCCGCTTCTAGGCCCATTTCATAGCGCAAACGGGAAAAGTCGAGCTACGGCGGCAGCTCGGCCGCACGAACTCCGAGTTGGTGGGTGAAAGCCCAATTTAGCGATGATACATACCTTCGCATATTGCGCACATGTCGCCGCTCTCCCATCCTCTTTCTCTCTCTCTCTCTCTCTTTAGTTGCCCACCGAAGAACGTGAACGCTCGCAGAACCGCTCTGCACCCACGAATGCGCGCGGCGTTGGCGCTGAAGCCATGTAGGAGACCGAGCAAGCGAGCTTGCCTGTCACTGCCAGCCATCGCCGGCGCGGCTTTCCTTTCCTCACGCACGTCGAGGCTTCGCGGTTGCGTTGCGGAGAACGGCCGTCATTTAACGCAGGGCCACACGCTCGACTCGGAAAGCGAGACGCGAGAGAAAAAAAGAAATGCCAAACTGAAGTTCCTGTTCCGGGGAGAGTGCGTAGACGGGCGGCCGAATTTACGACGCTCGGCGCACATTATCTCTCATGTCTCCCTAGGCGTATAACTGATGGCGGCCCGTTTTGAGCGCGGTAAGGCAAACGCCACGCAAGCGCGCACGCACAGGCAGAGCAATGAGCTAGTCAACAAGAAGCGAGCCGTTCGGCTCAACAGGCACGCTGCGGGACCGGCGTCTTAATCGGTGCTGCTACGCCTTCCTTATGCTCCGCTTTTCTCGTTGTCTCCATGAGCGTAAGGCACTCCGATCATCAAGCAAAGAAAGCTTGTGGTGTAAGTGCCTAAAGTGTACGAACACCCGCGCTTAATTCTCTGCAGTGCGGTTTCTTGAGAGAACAGTAAGCCTGTTGTTGCTGCTGCTGCCACGCACGGACAACGTGTAAAGGAAAGGTGGGAGAATGGACAAGAGTTAGGGTCTTGTTCTGTCTCGAAGCCACTCGGTGCGTCTACGAAGTGACGATATTAAAGCACACTTACAGCAGTGATTGGCAAGGTCACGCGTCCCACTGCGACGCATGGTGACATATATATGCTCCCACAGGCAGGCTGCTTGCTACCTGTCAGTTGATATCAAAATGGCTCTAGTGGGCTGTCTTTCACTACAACTAGTTCTATGGCGACCTAAATTAGTTATCGGCGTGAACCGATGACCTTCCTTCTCTAGGACCTCCTTAGCCACTCACTGATTTAGCAGCAGGGATTCCACTCATGGAGTACAAAGTCAGGCAGCGAGCAAGTGACCCGAAGTTTTCTGCTTGCCGCGAAAACCAGTTACTACCAGCTTGGCTGCATGACTTAAAGGGGCCCCGCGACACAAATTAAGCATGTCGTTTTCAACGCTTGTTCAGGTACTGTGGAATGCACCGACATCGTTGCGCAAGTGGCAACGCCCAAAAGAAAGCCGTTATAATTTTATTTTACCTGATAAACTACCTTAATTTCCGACTACAGTGACACACATTGGCTGTTTTAATTATGGGAAGTGACGTTTCGTCATGTGACAGTGACGACCGAGGCCGTGCGTTTTGATTGGCTTGATGCGACAAGTACCATGTAATATGCATACGGTGGTAGCTAGGCCATATTACGGAGCCCTAAAAGGAACAAAACCCCTTTTTATTAGGGGTGTGCGAATATTCGCAAATTTCGAATAACGAATCGAATAGCATTCTATTCGATTCGGTACTCGAATCGAATAGTACATACTCGAAGTACCGAGTATTTTTCGGATAGTTTTCGAATAATCAGCGCTGACGGGAGAACCCCGAAACAATGAAACTTTGTAATAGTTAAAGGCCACTTTTCTTCTTTTAATCACTAAATTACCAGTATGCATGCAGCCCAAGCTTTTGCGAGACTACCGACGCTATATTGATTACTGAATGAAGGCGTTTCTTTATGAAAGCTCCACACTCACTCAGTTTTTACTATGCTGCAGCTGCATCGCATTAATCAGCTCCTGTCTTCATCTTGTAATAACTGAAGATGCACCTGCATTCAGCTTCACGAATAGCAATAGATGCGAGGATTGTGTTTGTATAAATTGTTCATGCAGATACAGCTTTCAACACCGATGTCTACATGCCTTCGGTGCCGAGGACCATGTTGCGATGGCAGGTTTATGTGTTTCATTACCGCCTTAGGTGTATGCATAGTCTTCGGTTCAAAATTGTCTAGATTTTATGTCTCAGTTTTATTTAAAAGCAGGCGACAAAGTATCTGCAGTCACTGCTTTATTTCAACCTACAGTTAGAAAATATTTCGAAGGTTGTAGTCGCTGCTGTATACGAGCTTACCTCAGATTTCATAACTGTGGTATTTTGAGTCTGTTAAAAGTAAGCGCAACGCTCTTTGGTGAAAGTTCGTGAGTATTTCTTTCAAAAAAAGAAAAAAAAAACGCTGCGGAATTCTAGGACCGTTTTGAGAATGGTTGTCTTACTATTCGAAAACTATTCGAAAAGTATTTGATTAGTATTCGTATTCGATTCGGTGTCATCACTATTCGATTCGTATTCGATTCGGTTCCAAAATTCACTATTCGCACACCCCTACTTTTTATGCTTTCTCAGAAACAAATCATTCCTGTTTCTCACTGATGTATTTTCAAAACAACGAACACGACGCTAGGTGCGCTGTGGAACTGGTGGGAATGGTAATCAAACGATACTCTTCCGCGTTTTGCCTTTTGCGGCATCGAGCGACACCGGCCACACCGGCGCCTGCGAAACACGCAACGCTCAGTTCGGTACGATGCTGTCAACGAAAAAAAGTCTATACGCTTACCGGCCGATGCCTTCCTTGTCATCGGGCGTTAGCGTTTCGTCTGGGCCCTCGGAGCCATTCTCGCGTTGCGCGGGGCTCAGCGACACACTTTCAATTTGCAATGGCGTGCACGACATGCAAGCCATCGCTGCATCGCAAGAGCTCGCGCTCGAGGTCTGTTAGGCCTTCCATATTCAATGCGCGCACTACACGACAAACGATGGGAGCGTCCACTAGTTGACGCACGTGGTTTGTCGTAACCATGGTAACAACGCCGTCAAAAAGGGCGGTAGCAAGGTACTGCGTGAAGGCCACTATGAGGTGACATTTCCGGCATGTCTATAAGACGCGTGCGGTGATTGGAACTGTCCTTTGACGTCAGCGGGAGAGTGAAATGCGAAAAAAAAAAACGTTTCTCGTCGTCGTCTGCTTGAGTTTTGAACTTTGAGGACTAATAACTTCACTTTTCGTGTTCCAATTTGCATATTTCTTTTTGCGTTCGTCTCTGCATTTATAACTACACGCATTTGCGTGCTAAATAAGGCAGTTGCAAATGTTTCGCAGGGCCCCTTTAAGGGTCTCTTTTGTAGAACGACGCCTTATTCATTCTTTATCTGAAGCGCGGGAACTTCGTTTCTGCGATTGTTATTGCAAATATGCTTAGTGTTGTCTTTTACCCAAGGGCAAAATGTCGTGGCCAGTACATTTATTTCAGCTATTGCTTCCTGTGAGCAAAACATTTTACATGTTCAGTAAACAAAAAAAAGAAGAAAAGAGTACGGAGACTTCAGTACTAAGGGAACCTACACAGATATTTACTATATTTGGCAGTGGCAAAACCGAAGGCTTGTTCCATGTGTTTTTCACTGTCCCGTAGTTTGCGCTGTTTGTTGTAACGCTCATGAACCGTCTAGCCCACGCACACTGAAGGTTTTCTTTTGATGTGACGTTTGTTTAAGAACAACGAACACACAGACAATGTACCCTACGGGTGTACGTAAACCATAAAAAAATTATTGTCCGTTTGTTTAGTTAGGTGCCTCAAACCACATCAATATACAGGTCAAAGCCTACGTCACGTCGAGGGTGTTTTCTCTATGGGGAAGTACTTCAGTTTATCATGTTTTTAATGTTTAATACTTTTTTGTTTTAAGTGAGGGGAAAACAACCGAGAGCATAATGGTCATGAATTTTCATCAGTCTCCGCGACACAAAATTGCGCGTCCCATATGCTCCACGCTGTCTACATCTGTGTGTGCCATGCTTCTTAAATCAAGTGAAACTGTGTGAGTCCTAAATACGACAAACATGGCCAGCTATGGTTCCCAACAGCAAGAATTTGCACTGTGAAGGCATACACAAGGCTAACTGGAACACATGAAGTATTGCCGTGTTCTCTAGGAGCCCAACGTGTTAAGCAAGGAACATCCTCCCGCATGCACGCAGGCCAGATCTCAACGCCAGTTCGCACACTTTCGTTTAGCTGATTCTAATCCGTCGATCGTAGCGTCGTTCCGAGCTCATGTGGCTGAACCTTTGCCACTTAGGGATAATAAAAACACCACAAGAGCTGTAAACTGACCTTTATCACTTGCTGGCGCATCGCGTGCGTGCGTGCTTGTGTGATCTGCTTTTCAGTTTCCACTCGACGCTGCTGGAATTGGGATTACCCCGGGCACAGCTACCGTGTTTCAGTTGGTTTTGTCCGCGCCTGCATAAGCCACTGTGTCATAACACATCCTAAGGCCACTGCACGCGTAGTTGAAATAATGCAGTACTGATATTCGAATTAACAGCACCGTCTAATGCATTGGAAGCAAAAAATGCTGTGTGTGTGCAGGCGCTTCATATCACCCTTAAGACCTCATCTTCATTTCAAGTCTCAGTAGTGTGGGTCTTCATACTTTGTAATAACATTTTCAGACTATATTTTGTGACCTTCGAAGCTTCGCCTTTAATGCAGCGCGACTGCATTACAAAGTACAGCATCAACTACATGCCAGTATTCTTCAACCGCCCCGTATTAAGTTCTGATAATGTGATGATACAAACATTTCAGAATTGTAGACCGCCCGAATTAACTCAAAAAAACGCTAGGCCTGCGCGGAAAGCGCAGCACAGTCACAGCGAAAGCTGGAAGAGTGGTATTTGTAGAGCCCTTTATAAGCTCGCTTGGGGCTACTAATACAAGTACATTAGCAACGCACTCACTACGCCACAAATCATAATTTTTGTGAAGTTGGGAAGCACCCACTACGCCATTATTCGTCATTCTGCGGAGAAGCGAGGTACCATCTGTAAGAGAATCGACAACTGGGCTAGTTGTCGTCAAACCATCTGTAAGACATTATGTGCACTTTATTGATGCAACGGCTGATGACGACGAAGAGTTATGGCTGAGCACTTTGTATTGCGTTGGAAGCTTCACACGACCTACTGTTACGTAATTCGTTTGTGTGACGCCCAGTCGTTACTGCACTCTCCCACCACGTTATATAAGATACGTTAACTTCAGAAAGAGAGAGAAAGGAGAAAAGAACTTTACTAAGACCCTGAGGAAATGGATCATGAGAGCCTTATGGGCTTCCTTGGCAACCAATACAAGTGCACTTGCGAGGAACCCACTACGCTATAAATCATCATAATTTTTGTGAAGTAGGGAAGCAGCCACTGTGCAATTTTTCCTCAATGTATAGAGAGCCGTGGTACCCGCTAAACACTTGTAAGGCATTATGTGCACCTTGTTGACGCTGTGGCTGATGACGAAGAATTATTACGGCAGAGCACTTTGTAACGGATTGAAAGCATTCAACAACCCACTCGTTGCACAGTTCGCATTTTGTGACGCCTGGTTGTTATGTTACTCGTCTATCACGCTACATTAAGTACGTTAATGTGGTTCCTTCCCGACATGAAGCCTGTATAGGGTCTTTTTGCAAAGCAGTTTCAAGCACCTGCATGGCTGTGAGGTAGAATACTAGGCTCCCACGCAAATGGCTCAGGCTCGAATTCCGTTTCACCCTGAATACATTTTATTATTTCGCGCAGTAGCTGTTGCGGACACCGGCGGCGGCGGCGGCGGACAACTAAGGCGCCAAAAACGGCCCTTGTATAGCTTTCGCTGTAAAATTGATTGATATATTAGACAAGTATACCAGCTCGAAGGAGCGAAATAATTGTTTTGCTGAGGAGATACAGTCGCTCGAAGTTTGCCAGACTTATATGAAACAGACCTACACTAAATAATCGATCCTATGAGCGTCATCTCACAGAGTCATACTGCGCCTGCTTAGTTAATGAGCCTAATTTGTGGTTGCAAACACTGCACAAGTGCATAGCCCGAAGGCACTGCTCCCGTCACACAACTCCTTCGTAAGCAGCACTGTTGTCCCAAGCACCGCTGCCTACGCGAAATCGTGGTAAAGCAAACAAAACGGACGCAGGAAAACGAGAGGGTTTCCCCTTTGTAAAGTCAGTTCCCTGCTGAGAATTTAGCCAGTGGTGCCTCCCGGAGCCTGCTCACAGCATTAATTACGGCCAGGTCGCATAGCTTCCTGGTTCTAGCGTAATTTAATTGTGCGAGGCTCTACGTACAGACTCTGCATGCCTCGCTACCCTGTCCTACGAGTGACCAAGAGAGCGGACACACGGGCAAATCCTGCTGTCATCTGCACAACGCTAGCGAGAGCAGGCAGCCTTGTTTGGCTACGGCAAGAGTTTAAAGAAAAACAGATTGCGCAGTAGAAAGTCATGCGCGCCCGTTTCACTTTGCTCTTACTTATTAGGTTCCATGTTGGGACTACCATTATCGTCACTATCATCTCTCATTCATTCGCTGTTATATGGAAAAAAATTCAGGAGCTCTTGCCCTATCGGGAAAATGGGGCCAAGCGAAGCTTGGCATGTGTGCCTGACGTACTTCTTTCTTTCTTTCTTTCTTTCTTTCTTTCTTTCTTTCTTTCTTTCTTTCTTTCTTTCTTTCTTTCTTTCTTTCTTTCTTTCTTTCTTTCTTTCTTTCTTTCTTTCTTTCTTTCTTTCTCTCTTTCTTTCGTTCTTTCTTTCTTTCTCTCTTTCTTTCTTTCTTTCTTTCTTTCTTTCTTTCTTTCTTATGGCGCTAGGCTCCTTCTTGTCTCCTTCCTCCGTGCCGGGAACTAGACCGTCAACCACGTGTTCAGCAGCGCAACTCTTCAGTTACTACAAGAAACAACGACATTCACGTGTTCATATCCAGGCAACAATACAATGTGGCAACGTGGAATGACAGATCACCTCGTTAAAAAATCGCATTGCCGTATCAGCAAAAGGCTGATCGCCGAAAAGCCCACGATCGAGAGATCATGAATTGTTTGCGAACGGCGCACACAAAATACGCATGGAACCAGCACATCTCCCCGGGCCGCACTTTTTTGCGATCGCGGACGCCCGGTATTCTTGCGGTAAGACCGACAACGGCAACAACACTCGTGAGGCAATAAAGGCTTCCGTTGAAAACAGTGAAAGACGTAAAAGCTCGACCATGATTTTATCCCAGTGTTTTTCGTTCCGATCTCACTTCAGCGTGCCTTGTAGAAATCCGCGATTTGCCTAAACGTTGTGAAATGGGACAAGTGTCAGAGCTCAAAGAAAACCATTTTGACATCCATCAATGTGGCAGAATACATATCTGGTACAGTGTTTTCTGTTATACTAAAGGTCCCACGTTCGAAGGCATACCCTCTTCTTATGTTCAGGTACTGCGAGCTCTGCTTAATTTATTCACCTGTATCTTACCTGTACTGCGGCATTATTGCACCAACCGAAATGTGTGCGCGTGGTTGTCATCTTACGACGAGTCTGTTACCGGAATCTTCACATTGGTTCTTGTTTTGGTTTTATTATATTACGTACACTTGGGAAAGGCATCAGATTCGCGCCGTTGTGTTACATGCTTGAGCACCGAGGTTACTTCAATAAGAAGTCGCGCTCAGATAAACCACACGAATTTAACAGCCGATCGCTACTCCCATTTTATTTTGTATCGCTAGCACCTAACGACAGTATTCTTTTTCAATGAGCAAACCGGGATTCTCCCTAGCCAACCGAAGGTTAAGCGTCGGCTCGACTTTCAAACCCTCCTCCCTCCAAAAAAAATATCAAAAGTTCATATAAATGGAGGCAATGGTTTAAGAGTTGTATAGGATACAAATGATATCGGAGTTAGTTTATTCAGGATAAGTACCAATTTACTGTGAACAAAATTAATGAAAATTAATTGAATGACATTACTGAAAGAGTGAACGGTTTTCTTGTGAGCAGCTGGGATTGTTGCCGCCCCTGGAGGAGCAGATCTGAACCACGCGCTTCTTTCTAGTGGCCTCCGCGATCCACTTCGGCTGCACGGCTATGCGCTGCCGGAGTTGATTGCAAAGGCCGCGCAGAGTTGAGCGCAACTCAACTCGGCGAGTGCACTTAAATTAAGTGAATGAGTTCATTTGAAAGACCACACTGTCTTCTTACGGATATAGGCCATTAGGATGAGGCATGCCCCCTACATAATTTTTTTTTCTTTCGAGAGTCCACCCAATTGAACCAAAAGTTCAGCAAACGCTAGGGGCTAGCACCACAAAGGAGACTGAAGTTGAACATTAAGATCGCCTATAATGTTGTACTGTAGCTAGGTCTTCTCCATAAGAATTTCTTACTGGCATTTTGCAAAATAAACGTTATAACCAGCGCACAAGTTTGTGCCTTTGTTCGCAGTTGAAAACGCGGAACTGTCATTGGCCATGTATCTTTTTAACAGTCTTTTCGCGAACCCTTAAGCTGTCTTGCCGCCGCAAATCAGTGATCCGGACCGGGCCGCATGTCATGTCAAAATCTTGACAGTTGCCTCTAAACAAAATCACGTCCACATAGCGCCGCAAGAAAACAAAAAGAAGAAAAGGAAAACGAGTACCAAAGCCGAAAGCGATTGTTGGTCTGATCTCGGCGAGAGTCTTTGAAGCCATAACGGCTTAACTGCTGGGACCGACCGGTCGAAGGTACAATAATAACAACACACGGACATTGGGCGGCAACGGGGCAACACAAACGTGACGACCGATGCGACCGCGGACCAAGCGCACAGCACTCACGCTTCCGTAACAAACCTCTGTTTATAGTATATACTTATATGTTTCTCATCTGCCCAAGCAGCTCTCATCTCATTCTGTTTTCTGTTTTCCTGTCATCTTACTTCGAGACGCTTCGAGGCTGCCTTAACGAAAAGATGAATGCCTGTAAGAACCCATGAAGAAAACCATCGAAGACTGGTATTTTCTCCTTTTTCTGTCTCTTCAACGTGCTAGTGTCGCAACGGAAAGGCAGCTACGATACGTGACGGCGAAGCTAATGTTTCACGCAGCGTGCACCCCACACAGGCGAATGTAAACCATTGTTCTCGCCACCGTTGCTTGCCTTTTCGCGCTGCGTGTCTTGTCTCTTTAATGGCAGCTCGACATGCCGTCTTGAAGAAGAACGCCCTTTCGCAGTGTCGGAGGGGGAAAGAAAAGACGGTATAGCGAGTATACATTAAAGTCAGACTGCGCAAAGCGCGTCTCGTTGTCGTCGCGTTATTTGAGAGAATATGCGTGGCCCGCCACCGTTATCTCTTGCCAGTCTTACAAAAAAGCCTGCTTGTTTCTCGTCTGAGGTGACGTCAGATTTCAGCAAAAAGTTTACATTTCGATATGATTTGACAATCCGAGTCAAAATTAGATTGTATTTGGTCTTGAAGGAACAACTGCTGTCGCGCTTGAAACTTCCTGGTGCCGATAGCTAATCGGATACGTAAACAGACGGTGCGTATGAAAATTATATGGGGAAGTAGTGGTCAAGCTATTCTTTTATTGCACACTTTTTTTCGCGAACATTGATTTCTGTTAAGCATTTCTAGGTGACGTGCTCTTTCGCTGCCGACGTTAGCACGTATTGAGACAAAACGCAGCATTATTAAGAAAGCATTTTCCGCCTACGGCTTCACCCCATAAATAAAGCAAAACTCAATAACTCTTCATGAAAGGCTGCCTGCTGTCGTTAGGCTCGTGGTAGATCAAGAGACACTAAATGTCGCATATTAATCTCGGAGGCCAGCAGTTTTTAGATGTTTATTAACCCAACTTTTCTTTATCTTTAATTTATACTGTGTTACTAAACAGCTTAGCTTCGCAGGTTAATGGTTCGCGCGGTATTGTGACGTTTCTGACCCAAGTCCTTAAGTGCAACAAGACAACTATTGTTTACACAGTTTATACTGTGCCATTTTCAAATACTTTCCATATAGTCGAGGAATATCTTCGAATTTTTCAGTGTCTCATATTTTGAGGCAATACTTTCTACATGTTTGTTTTGCTGTTTCTTGTTTTTCTGAGGCGGCAGTTGGCCTGCGTCACGGCCGTTGCATTAAAAAAAAGAAAAAAGAAGAACAGAAAGGTTGTATGTTCTGTGTAGTGCCCGTACCTATACCTTTATTTTCAACGAGAGTTAACGCTAAAGAACGTGATCTTTTTACCATTTGTACGAGGGGAGTTGTTAGCGCTTTATAGAAGCTCCAGCTACCAGTCTGCTATATTGTGTTTAAAGAAAAAGAACAACCTGGGAAGAACAAACCCGTAGTGATGCAGAAGCAATCAAGAAAACGCGGTTCACAAGTTGTCACAACAACATGTAAGCGCACAACCCCAGTTCACCAACTGGAACGCAGACCACGCGCTAAGAGTACAGGCCATGCGCTAAGAAAAAAAGAACAGCAAGCTGCTTCACATCCACAAAAAGAAAATAAAATGTAGCCAAGCGTCGCACCGTACCACACGCCCATGTGCGCCTGGTGAAAGGGAAATAGATTCCCATGTGACATCATAACACAAGTTTACCTGCTGCAGGGCTTACAAAGTACAACATAATCCAAAAAAACAAAAAATAAAACGCAGTACGTGTGACAGTTTGCCGGTTTCCCCGTCTGTAAAGAAAGAGAGCTTCTTTGTGCAGGAGCTACGAGTCTAGGACACAGTGTCGCCGAGGCCAGAAAGACAAGACTAAGCAGAACTAAGCAACAGCAAGAAAAATAAACAAAGAAACTTCTGCTGACTCTGCGACACCGAGTGGGCGCGTCAGGCAGCTAACGCGGAGCGCGTAGAACTAAACGAGAAGCTAGCTTTGGACGCAACGTCCCGCTTCGCGTGAAAGTGGATACGGCTGTCTCAAGTACCTAATGGCCTTCAGCCTTTTCCCTCGTTCAACGACCTGTTCCACCATGGCGAAGAGGCGCACCCGTGCCTCTCGAAACCGAGGCCTAGTTTGCCGTTCGCAAACACGTCCGCGCACGCGGCGACATCGTCGTATTTCATAATTTGCGTGCGTTGCATGTGATATTGTCTACCGCATCGAGCAAAGCGCCACATCTTGCCGCTGTTGCCAAGGCCGTTGGGTATTCGCCGTCATATTTGCGGTAGTGTTTTGATTATGTATACAAGGGGATTGTTTTCGTGTCGTACCGATGCAGGGCCCGACAGGAGGCGTTGTTGCGGTGACGACACTGCGTGAAAGGGAGGGAGTGTCAGATTACACGTGATAACAGCCTTCTAGTTGTATACTAGCGGCAAGGGCGCTATCTTTATTTGTTTGTTTTTTGTGTGTTATCTGTTACCGGGAACGGGAAAAGCATAGACGGCAATCTGTAGCAATTATATTATCTTGTTGTCCAATATATTTCTATATGCCATCTTATAAGAGCCATCCGCTGTGGCACGTACACGCTTAGGAATGGAACAAGTTAACTTCGCTCTGGTTTGGTTTCGAGAAAGACGTAGACTCCGTGCTGTCTTTTTTTTCGTTCACCCGTGACAATATATTCCATCATTATTAGGCAGGGCAAACAAATGCAGAAAAGAGAGGAGACAATCGCGATCGCCCTTCATGTACCCCATGACAAAGCGGCCAGGCGAACCTCCTTGTTCCTTCTATCGTCGGTGTTATTTTAGCGCCGTTTAAAAATAAGGACTTCGTATCAACCATCTCGCACGCGCTACCTTTCAATTTATTATTCGTGGCAATATAACACGCAGTGTTTGAGCACCAAGACTTGTCGGCAAAGTAATGAAACAGAATAGCAATGCAATGCAGATATGTTAGCATCAAATACAATAACTCGTCCTGTCCCTGTGTCCTTGCGTTCTTAAGCTAGGTTACCGGAAAGACAAGGTATATAGGGCATTAAGACCACATTAGTCGAGTATAAGCGGGATTGATGGATAAACGACTTTATTAAGGAAGGAAAGGAAGGAAGGAACGAAGGAAGGAACGAAGGAAGGAACGAAGGAAGGAACGAAGGAAGGAACGAAGGAAGGAAGGAACAAGCGGAAAGACAGGGAGGTTAGCCAGTTTTTTCACCGGCTGGCTACCCTGTGCTGGGAGAAGGGGTAAGGAGGATAAAAGATGATAGAAGAGAGATGTTACAAAAATAAGGGAGAGCAGGAAAAGAAAAAAAAAAGATGGTTGATCCCTCCGTCATAGGAATCGGAATAACACGAAAGTAAAGCGTGCCCTTACAGAAGTAACTGAATGTTTAAGGTACATTGATATACGAGAGTTTGCACAATGCATATTGATGTCTGGCAGCTATGGCACCAATTAGCGTGGATGCACCCACTTTGATGATTGGTGGTACATCTCCATCCTGACGACTAACGTCCATGTTAAATGATTACACGAAGCCTTGTGGTAGCTGTAGTAGTTAATGGTGAAAGCGTAATCAGAGAACCAGGTGTGTCGCATATTGGACGCAGAACTTGGTCGCCATCCCGCGGCATGTTAAAATGTGATTGAATCCAACGGCCGGACTAGAGGGAAGCGCAAAGCGCGTCGTGCCCCCCCTCCCGGCCGCGATTTTTCTAGGGGCGAGCGCGTGAGCGGGGAACGCGTTGTAACAGCCAGGTGAGGCAGGCGCGCGTCGCAGAGCTATTTTTGGTTTGGATTAGCGTGATGCTATGAGCGAGGCCGACGCTTTTACGACGCTTTAAGGTCCCTAGATCAGGGCTTGGGCTAAGATTGCCACCTCGCGGTGTGCAAAGGCATGGACAAAATTGAATTTGTATTGAAAACGCGCCGAATGGGACGGACGTGTAACGCGTTGCAGGTGTTAATCGCGGAGGCCACAGTAATAACGAATTACTTTACTTTACCGCTCTCAGAGGGCAACACCACCCCGCCGATCGGGAGAGTGGTAGATATAAAAGGCGCGTTTGTAACACCTCTAGAGTCTGTGACCGTGGCGCAGTGGATAGCGTGCCCGGCATCTGTCGTTGCGGACCGAGTGGGCGTGGCTTCGATGCCCGATGATGGAACTTTTTTTCTTTGACATCTGATCGTGTAAATTTTTTCGACGTAATTTCCGTGACGGAAATACGTCACCGAAGTCTTGGTGGGCCCCGGCATAAAACATTTTCGCGTTAAAATAAGGGAGAGAGAAAAAAAGGGAAAGAATACGACACTGCTTAGAGTCTGTCTCTAAGACTAGTTGTCCGCAAGAAGCGCACTAATGCTTTCAAAGCCTTCTGTGCTGACGACGGACTCAGCCAAGGCCCCAGAACCCTTCGTTCCCACAAGGGGCGCTTATCAAGTTTATCTAGCGCATACGAAAGTTCTTGGCGCACTGAAACGGAGACACTCACGCAGAAGATGGGAGATCGTTTCTTCGCAGCTGCAGTAATTACATGTAGAGTCGTTGGCCATTCCAATCAGACAGGAGTAGGCATTCGTGAAGGCCACGCCAAGCCACAGGCAGCACAGAAGCGCCTCCTCTGCTGGCGATATTCCTGAAGGAAGACGGAGCTGGGGATTGGAATCCAAGCTGTGTAGACGAGCATTGGTGAATTCCGCCGAAGTCCACTGGGCAAGTGTGAGTTGACGTGCCAGCGAACGAAGACTTGTATCTGCGTCGGTTCTGGAGAACGGTATGTCTGTGGGGTGCTCACTGTCAAGTGCAGACGTTATTAAATTTTGTTAAAAAGGAAGCATTTGCCGTCGGGGCCTCTTTTTGAGTCCGTCACCTAAAACACAAAATTTAGGCCATACTCCATGGCGCAAAGGAGAGGAGGGAGTTTTGATGAAGGTCATACACCTATGCCTGGAAGAAGTACGGATCACTTATACGTGATATGCCTGATGGAGTAAGGTGCTTTCTTATGTTGTTGGTTCCAGGGAATTTCCCGAATAGATTAGTCGCGTCAGCAGATTCTTCGGCGCTGCGAAACGTGAGGCGGGTTAAACTTTTTCTTAGTTTCTTGGTGTCTTGTGCATGTGAGAGAATATTTTAGCTTGGAAAAGGGTAAATGAATCTAGAAAGATAGGTCTATGCCTATACATGTCCTTCCTGTTGTCGTGTGTACTGCCATAATTTATAAAGGGTCACAGCTATATCATTATGCCAAGTGTAGGCGAACACAGAAAGGAAAATTATAGTGAGCCTCATGTAATTTCTCACAAAGTAATGCATCTTTGTTAGACGCTTTAGCTGCTTTCTTGCACTCGAAGAATCCATGTTAATTCGAAAGTAGTATAGTTATTATGACAATCAAAGCACGGCCTTTGTACAATAACCCATATTGACACTTGTCATAATGGGAGCAGGTATTCCACGGTATTCAAGGAACGCAGCTTTTTAGGCATGATGGCGCGTTGAGTGGTGTTAATTTATAAATTTTTGTTTGGCACTTATATTTTAGTAGGAGGTAGTATACTCCACGCGTATTCTGAATCATGGTGAAATTCAGTTTTGTGAGCTTTATAAAGGGCATATCGTCATGGCTGAAGTCATGTATACATATGAAGGAGCCACCATACGACCCGAAAGACGCGGGTTCGATCCAGACCAAGGCGGTAGCGTTTCGATGGAGGCGAAATGTCAGAGGCCCGTGTACAGTGCTCTTTCAGTGCACGTTAATGAACCCCAAGTAATCGAAATTATCCGGACCCATCATTACAGCCTCTTTGGTATACCGAGTCGCTTCGGCACGTTAAACCCCATAAACCAACCATAATATGCACGGGTGTATGCGTGCTGATGTATGACGCAATTATGCGTCGTTATGGTGTGTCACCTCCTCGTGCCACACCTGCTGGCCGCTGTCAAGCGCGCGAACAGAAGGTTCAAGCGGCGCGCTATACCCCTGTATTGCGAAACTGGTCGATGCCTGGCCGCGAGTCGGCCCTGTATTGCTCTATGGGAAGCCAGCTACACCTCTGCTACGCATCTATCCGGTATTTTGGTATTACCGGAATTGACCCATGCAAAGGGTATGGTGCGAAAGCTAGTTTGACGCCACCGAGGATGGAAAAGCGTAGTAGTGGGCAGAATGTGCAGTCTAAGATAGGCAAACACAAACAAAGTGCTTGTGAGATAGGCGCGAGTTCATACCGCTATATTCTTGCACGTATATTCTAGCGCGTGAGGATGCCACACCGCTTAGGTTTCTTGTTGGCGGCAAGTTTGGTTCTCGCTGGGCGGGGTATCTTCAGGCGACGCTTCCGCTTCCTTTTTACATTGCGATAAGAAAGTTCTTACGTCTTTCCTGCCTGCGGCCGACATTAGAGTTTGGTATTAGGGATGCGGCACCATCTGCTCAGGAAGCTTTGGAGCTGCGTACTTTCCTTCCTGGCTGTCTTACCTGCGGCCATTGCCATATTTCACGGTGAAATGACTTCCGTCACCAGGGGTCCTACACGTGACAAGAAACTTGTCGCGCTGTTTTTTATTCGCGCGGCCGGACGTCAGCGTCATTCCTGCTTCCCAATTTACAGCGAGGTAACAACGCTTCCGCTGAAAACTAGCTTCAAGATATCCCTGGGATGCAATTGCCAGAATTGTACTCAAAGCGAGAGAGGGGAGGCGAGCGAAGCGACACTATGGGAAAATTCTTACTTTACTTATCAAAGCCTTGACGAGAGCCAACGTTCGTGAACAACAGGCTGTATTCACTTCCCCGCCTGAAAAGCTCTTGAACGTGTACAGTATTTGATTCGGTCTTTGAACAGCGCCGTAGGTAGAAAACCTAAGTCTAGGTTCATGCGTGCGCTTAAAAAGCGTAATCTTTCCTAAATTATGCTTTTTCATGTGTCTTATAATTTCAATAAAGCACTCGTGCTCATTAAACTGCTTTTTATTCACTTTCTTCCATGTGCTCTCGGAAAATCTCGTTCATTTTACAAAGTATCTATGGCTCGTATCTTTATTCGAATGATGAAAACTTCGAACGCATAAAACACTTCTCTAGGAAGTGTTTTGCTTGTATCTACATATTTTTTCTCTGCGATATTCCACTTCATAAATCATTCTTTATTTTAACCGAACTTTTGTTTCACCTTTACAGACAGGAAACAAAAACCTTCAATAATGAGATCTGTTCTATAGCTTCTCCTAAAGCTCCAGCTTTAGGAGATACAATAGAGAAGTCACAGTCGCTGTGAGGGCAAAACCAATAAATGCGACTGCAACAAGTCGGAATGTTATACGAAGCAAGGCAAGGAACTAACACCCTTACCCCCGTATTCTCAAACGATCCTCGACTCGACCCTTCACTTGAAATGCTTTTTAAGGGTTGTTTTCCAATTCACAAATCGCCCTTCACTCGAAACGCTCCTCGACCGGGGGAGATCTCGTGCGTCTTAATTGAGATAGTCAAGGTAGCGCCGTAGCTACCTTGAATCGTTCCTTGAGTGAAGTTTCTTCGTCAGCGTGGCATCCATGCGAGCGTGGCTCGCCTTGTCGGTATTTCTCGATGAATCAAACTGCCACCGCATCTTTTCTTTCGACAGAGAAGGTACGCATTTACTATGGCACTGTCTTCAAGCGGTCCGGCAACGACTCAGTTACCTGTGGCCGTTGTGGCGCCGGGACAGACCGACATGATGTCAAGAGGACCGCTCTCTTGTGCCGTGATGTGTTGTATTCCGTGCGTGAGCCAGTGGATTACCTGCTTTAGGAGTGCGAGTGCTCCAAGTCTTACTGTAGACGCCAGTGCTTTGACGTGTATTTTATGAAGATCGTACGCCGCATCAGTTCAAGCCCGTGGGGAAAGACTTTACGAACCAGCGGAAGGGAAGTGTAATAGCAAACTTTTTTGCAATCAATGGGTGAAATATTTGTGCTAGCTTCAAGGATGCGTACCTGACCAATCGTGCGCCGGCATTCACCGCATGCCTGAGCGGCTTTCACTCAGGCTGTTTTATGATGACGGCTAAGCATAGCTCTGCAAGGCGATCTTATGTATAAACGAGAAGGTACGTTCTCCTATTTAGTTTTTTACATTTTCCCTCTGTCATATAAGATCTCTATTTGGGACAGTTTATGGAAAACAAAAAGCAATGTAATTCGGCAAAACGAGTGTGAATTTGCTGCTATTGGAAGTTGTAATAACTACGTAATTCGTAGCTTCGATGTACATTATTTATGTAGCTCACGATATGTATGAACGACCAAGCCAGTTATAGGAAATCAACCAGGCGGTAATGCAGTATCAAGCCTGCATGCGCGCAAAAATGCCTGAATTGTTGTATCAAAACACATAAGATATATTAGTAATACAGTACCGAAAAATTATTATATGCTCCTTTTATTTTGAAGCTTCGTAATATTACTGCTGCTAATTAGGCAATGACGGCAAATTTTAAGAAAAACAGAAACACACGCAGTTTAATTGTAGACATCTGTGCCATTAAATAATGAAATAATGGGCGTTGGATAGCCATACGTCTATTCATATGCGCAAGTGCCTGATCCAAACTTGTATCAAAATAGTCAAAACTCATGAAGTACAAAAGACATGTTTGTTCTCGAACGCGAAAAATATTGAAGAATACGTGTACAACTAGAAGTAAAGAAAAATGAAACTTTGATGCAGATGGCCAAGCCGTGACACAAGTACAAAGACGACCCGGAGGCCTTCGCGGAGGAGATCGTGCAGACGCGTCTCGCTCGCTCGGCAGGCCAGAGTCACTTCGAATACCGCGGCGCTCGCAACCAGGAACTAGACGCGGACTTTTCCGTGCAGGAAATCAGAGCGGTCCTCCAGCTACTGAAGACAAAATCGGCGCCCGGTTCTGACAAGGTCACGAACCAAATTTTGAGGAACCTGAACGATGATGCCATCGAGAAGCTATGTCAGTACATCAACGCGTGCTGGAAGGAAGGCCGCATTCCGCACGAACGAAAGACCGCGGACGTGATTCTAATACCCAAGCCAGGTAAACCGCTAGAGGTTCGAAACATGCGGCCAATCTCCTTGACGTCCTGCGTCGGGAAAGTAATGGAGCACTGCCTGCCTCAACAAGGGGACGATGGGAGGGACGCCTTCGGCATCCACGTCATCGGTTTCCGGAGGGGACTTTCCACGCAAGATGTCATGCTGCAGGTCAAATAGCAGGTCGTTAACGCACCAAGCACGCATGTGCGCACCCTGCTCGGATTAGACCTGAAGAGCGCCTTCGGCACCGTCAAACACACGGCTGTATTGGACAAGAAAAGCCGACGCGATCTCGGTGCGAGGTTCCACCGGTACGTCAGCAGCTTCCTGAACGGGCGCAAGGCGACGGTCAAGATCGACAGGGCCCCGCCGCGAACGGTTGGCATGGGGGGGTGCGGGTACGCCGTAGGGCTCTGTGCTTTCCTGCATTCTTTTCAACCTCGTCATGATCGGGCTACCGGAGCGTCTCGACGCGATAGAGGGTATTAATCACACGATCTATGCAGACGACGTTACCGTGTGGACCACGGAGAATACGAGCGTCGGCGAAATGCAAGAGTATACAGCGGGCCGTCCGGGAGGTGGAGGGCACCTCGAAGACACGGGACTCGTCTGCTCTCCAGATAAATCGGAAATACTGCTGCATAGACCGCGCAGGAAAGGACGTAACCAACAGGCTGTAGTGGACGCCCGTCGTTTGGGCATCCACGTCACGACGAAGGAGGGGACCCGAATACTGATGGTGTCCAAAATACGAGTGCTCGGCCTGTGGCTGGAAGAGAACGGTGCCAACCGCGAGCTGGTTGCGCGACTGCAGAAGAAAGTGCCACGGGTAGCGAAACACCTTGTGCGACGGGTAGCGAAAAGGAGGAAAGGGCTGAAGGAACACAACGTGACAAAGCTGATACATGCGTACGCGCTGAGCCACATAGCGCACATCGCAGCCTACGCTGACTGGAACAAGAGCGAAACCGACAAGCTGAACGTGGCGATTCGCAAGGCCTTCAAGAAGCCCTGGGTGTGCCCCAGTACACGGAAACACATAGGCTCCTCGAGCTGGGCGTGCACAACACGATCTACAAGATCGCCGATGCGCAGAGAATTGCACAGCTCGAGAGGCTGTCGGGCACCAGAACGGGAAGACGCATTCTCGACCATCTGGGGATTCGATATCCCTAGGTGCGGGGACTGAAGGAACCATTGCTACCGGAAGTCAGGGACGCCATACTGACAGAAAACATCCCCAAGAACATGCTCTCTGTGCACGACTTGCAACAGCGAAAACGCAGAGTGGAAGCGATCCAGTTTGGGAACACATCATGTTAACGAAACGGCCGCGAGAGCACCATGACTGGGGAATATAAATCGTGCCGCTCATGCATGCCATGATTTTCATGTTACGGTCTGCCATTTATGTTCATCATAAGCTCATGTCACACCAAACCAATTTTTGTATATATCCAGTGAACGAAATGGCCACGAGAGCGCAAAGTCGTAGGCGGCTAGATAGGTCGATAAACGAAGTAAGACCAGTTTTAAGGGCTCGTTTTCGTTTGCTACACACATCATTAATTAGAACAAACATACAAGAAAGCCAAGGAAAAAATAAGGGCTATTATTTTGTAGTAATTATAATGTAAATGTGGAGAAACTAAGGTAGACGAATAGATAACTTGCCGTGCTCTGGGACTGAACTTCCGACCTTCGAATAACGCGTCCGATGCTCTCCTTGGCTTTCTTGTCTGTTAGTTCTAATTAGATAGATAGATAGATAGATAGATAGATAGATAGATAGATAGATAGATAGATAGATAGATAGATAGATAGATAGATAGATAGATAGATAGATAGATAGATAGATAGATAGATAGATAGATAGATAGATAGATAGATAGATAGATAGATAGATAGATAGATAGATAGATAGATAGATAGATAGATAGATAGATAGATAGATAGATAGATAGATAGATAGATAGATAGATAGATAGATAGATAGATATACCTAATTCGTCAAACTCACGAAGAAAAAGGCTAGGAGCACAAAGAAAGCAAATTACATTGGTACTTCGTCAACATACTCATATATTTGATGTAAACTTGTAAATCTTGATGCTTTTACATTATAGGGATACGAATCCCATATAACCGCGCTTCTTCAGCCCAGTACTGAGAAAGAAAATGGCAAAAGGGTAAAAAAGACGGAAAGCGTCGCTCCAGCTAAGAGGGGAGTGCAATGTATACGCAGCCACTGAACGGCTCTACTTCAAGGCACGGCGACACCGCCTTTTCCTTGAAAGCGATTCCCGCTCTCACCCAGCCTTCTATAGCTCTGAAGACCCACAGAGGGCGAAAAGAGGTGGTGAACTGTTCGACAGCAGGCGTTGGTTCGAGGGGGAAGCGTATGTAATGCGAAGGTGGGTAGTTAGGCGAGAAGGGCTGCTTTGGAGGCGCAGTGGTGCAGTGCGGTATATACGTACCGGTCTTTTCGAAGCCATACGCTCCTCTGATGGCGTACCCCGTTGGCATCCTATGCGAGGAGTTCTGAGAGAAGAAAAATAGGGGAGCGGCACTCCGTTGTCGAGGGTCGCCGGCGCCGCCACGACGGGGCTTCATTTTACGGTCTCTTTATAGCCCGGCAGAGGCACGCTCGGCCATCGAAGGAGGGAAAACCTGCACCGAAAACGGCCGGGTTGTCTTGAAAGCAACGGCGATGCTCCCCGCACTTCGTGTTTTCGACCTCGTCGATGTTAGAAGACAACATAGGCTGGATTCCATATCCCTGTATAAAAAAAGCGATTGAGGTAGAATAAACAGTTATCTGCGAAATATTTCTGCCAGTGGATGTGGACTTTCTGACTGGCTGCTTTCGGTTTCCCAATCTACGTGCACGGACGTCTCGCGTATCTTAGCCCCCTGTGCTGCGACTCGTGGAACGCTTTCACAGCGACCATGGCCGTATATTGCCACGTGCGTTTCTTATTATCACTTTTGCTATATTCGGTTTTCGCCCACAAAGACTGTCAGCAACGCTCAGCACAAACGCCGCCTCATTGTTCGAGAAGCTTCCCGTTTATTGTAGATCGTTTTGCTAATATTGAGCGCAAGACGCGAACACTGGAGCTCATCCTAGAGTTTGCGCGGCAACCGGCGATAACGCTATGGAATATTCGACGGCACATGTATAAATACCGACGCCCTTCACCGCTTGTCAGGTTTTCGACGGCCGACGCCCAGTGCGCCGCTATCATTGTAATCCGTGTTTTGCTGTAGTTTGAGTTTTCATTTCCTGGCCACAAGTTCGGCCAAATAAATAGTTCCATCTTGACCACGCCAGCTGTTGTCTTCGTCGACGTCACGACCCCGTGACAATATAAACAAGCGTTGTCGATGCACAGGTAAGGGGCTTTCTTTTGTGTAGTTCGTTGTCCCCTGATGAATTGGTGCGGGATAGGTATTCCATTGTTTTGCTGTTATTGTGGGGGAGTTGTCGTAATGACGATTCTCGTCACAAGCCCATCCATGGCGCCCGTTTCTTTCAAAACACGTGCCTCTCTCTCATGCACTATACTGCTCACCGTCTACTGCATTCCTTACGACCCCTCGTACAAGAAGAATGTTACTGAACGTGGGGTCCCCCTACTCATCAAGAAACCACCTTGCATCCATCTCACTGTGCGGTGTTGAAGTGAGTTTAGGTGCCACAGTTCCGACAGCACACCATCCGGCTTTTTACCGCACATTCGCTGGCTCAAACACCCCGGGCATCTACTCTGAGAGCCTTCGGCTGCTACGGTTCCCTGCCGAAGGCGGCTCTACTTAGGAAATGGGTTCCTCGCCTGCCATATTATATGGCCCACCTCGGCGGTTATCCGCTCGCCGGGTCACTCAATGCATCAAGGCCTTATTGCACCGTTCAAAGAAGGCTTTTTACTTAGTTTATAAAGTAGGAAGAAAAGTAGAATTGGTGTGTTTTTACCTTCATCGAAGAACCTCTGTTTGTGCATCTCACTCTGCTCTCTCATTAAACATGAAACCATGAAACTCTGATTTAGAAAGCTTGAAGTTATCTCTTCTTTTTTTCCTATTTTGTCTTTTTTATTCAGCATGCAGAGCTGTTGATAAAATGTTGCGTAGCGCAATAACAGAGTCGATAAAGTCACTCATTATGTTTTTCGGCTGTATGTATAATAAATCATGTTTTGTGTAGGCGCCTTCCGCAAGTTTATAAACGCAGCAGTATGTGACACTAGCAAACAAAAATAAGTAAATATTGTCACGTGGTCGTGACGTTGGCGAAGGCAGCAGTCGGCGGGTTCAAGACGAAACTTTTTATTTGAGCGAACCTGTGCCCGCTAAACGAAAAGTCAAACTATAAGTGATACATGCTGTACATTGACAGCGGCGAACAGAGCGTCGGCCGTCGATAATCTGATCTGTGGATTAGGCCCGTCGGCTTTCATACATGCGGCATCCAACGTTCAAGTCTAATCGCTGGAGGCCGCGCTAGTTCCAGAATAAACTCAACTGCTTGCGTCTAAGCGCTCAAGCCTATCAGATGATTCTAAAACAATCTAGAAGGTTCCGAAACATTCGAGCGCGGTTCGCAAAAGGCAGTGGTTGTACTACATGCTACGCTGCTGAGAGTTCGTAATGCCGTACACGATGACCTGGTAGTCCAGAGCGCCGAGACGTCGCAACACCTTGTGTGGGCCGAAGTATCGCCGAAGAAGGTTTTCGCTGAGTTCATGTCGCCATATCAGTGTCCAGACCCAGACATGGTCACCGGGCTGATATTCCACGAAGCGTCACCGAAGATTGTAACGGCGGCTGTTGGTCGTCTGTTGATTCTTGATACGTAGGCGGGCGAGCTATCGGGCTTCGACGCGCTCATGGTAGAGCGCAACGTCCAGGTTGTCCTCGTCACTGGTGGTCGGCAGCATAGTATCAAGCGTCGTCGAGGGGCTCCTTCCGTAAACTAGCTTGAACGGCGTCATGCGCGTTGTTTCTTAGCCTTTCGTGTTGTAATCGAACGTTATGTACGCAAGGATGGCATCCCATGTCTTGTGTTCGACGTCGATGTACATGGCCAGCATGCCCGCGGTGGTCTTATTTAGCCGCTTGTTGAGGCCATTGGTCTGTGGTTGGTAGGCTGTGGTCCGGCGATGGCTGGTACGGCTGTATTTCAAGATCGCTTGAGTTAGGTCTGCCGTAAAAGCCGTATCCCTGTGGGTGATAAGGGATTCTGTGGCACCATGGCGCAGTAGGATGTTCTCGATGAAGAACTTTGCTACCTCGGTAGCACTTCCTTTAGGCAAGGCCATGGTTTTGGCGTAGTGGGTGAGGTAGTCCGTGGCTATGATGATCTACGTGTTGCCGGACGTCGACGTCAGAAATGGCCCCAGCAAGTCCAGCCCGATCTGATGGAAGGGTCTAATAATTTTAATATCTGGGGTTTAACGTCCCAAAACCAAGATATGATTATGAGAGACGCCGTAGTGGAGGGCTCCGGAAATTTTGACCACCTGGGGTTCTTTAACGTGCACCTAAATCTAAGCACACGGGCCTCAAACATTTTCGCCTCCATCGAAAATGCAGCCGCCGCGGCCGGGATTCGATCCCGCGACCTTCGGGTCAGCAGTCGAGCGCCATAACCACTAGACCACCGTGGCGGGGGATGGAAGGGTCTACGAAGGGGATCGATTGGCTGAAGAAATCCCGCTGGCCTTGTCGGCGGTGTCTTGCGTCGCCGACAGTCCGGGCATGTCCTCACGTAACGAGCGACATCGGCGTTAAGGCGTGGCCAGTAGTACTTTTCCCGCATTTTTGCTAGTGCGCGGGAAACACCGAGGTGTCCAGCCGTCGGGTCATCGTGTAGGGCCTCGAGGACCTCTAGTCTCAATGCTGAATGGACGAGGAGATGGTAGGTAGTTGGCTGGAAGTAGCGAGAAGTTCTTTAGGAGAGCGCCGTTTCACAAGAAAAAGGTCGCCACTCCTCACTTGCATATCTTCTGAACAACGATGGTACTGCCCTCGAGGTATTCCACAAGGCTCCCGAGTTCTGGGTCGGCTCGCTGTCGTTCAGCGAAGTCGTCGGCACTTACGGTTCCCAAGAAGCCGTCATCGTCTTGGTCGTCCTGTGGCGGTGGGACGACGGGGACACGAGACTGATGAAACTCTGTCTAAGGTACCTAATGTGAAGACTTCTTGCCTTCCCACTAATTTTATTCACGTGGTTTCAAGATAAGCAACTATAAACTAGCATAACATGTTCGCTTAAAACAATAAGAAAATAGCAGTATTATATTTGATACCTTAGAAGCTTTTGTGACTTACGCGAAAAGGGAACCTTTTCACTAGAAGATAACTACATACAAAATTTAGGTATGAGATAGACATCTCACAAATGGCCATGTTCTCCATATTTCTCACTGAGCGATTGCCGCAAAGCTGTTTGGGGGTCCTTCGCGGCACGTACGTCACTTCGCTAAAAAAGGAAAGAGTTGATTTATACAGCGCTCTTTTATTAAAGATTTACCTCAAAAACAACACGAGAAAAAAGTAAGGCAATGCTGCTGGAAGACAAATATTTACGGGCGCGCGATATGGTGCAGAAAGTAACACCTGCGACTGCAGGAGCCACACGTATAGCAACTCATGAGATACTCATACAGAAAGCCAGAAAGCCAAATTACCAGCGCTTATAAACCCACTTCATCCGGTTCAGGCTCGCTGAGAGGAAAAAAGGATGGTTGATTCCTCCGTCATAGGAATCGGAATAACACGAAAGTAAAGCGTGCGCCTACAGGAGTAACTGAATGTTTACTGCACATTGATATAAGAGTTTGCACAATGTATATTGATGTCTGGCAGCTATAGCACCGTTTAACGTGGATGCTCCCACTTTGATGATTCGTGGTACATCTCCAGCCAGACGACTAACGTCCATGTTAAATGATTAAACAAACCCTTGTGGTAGCTGTAGTAGTTAACGGTGAAAGCGTAATCAGAGAACGAGGTGTGGTGTGGTAGCGTCGCATATTGGACAGAGAACTTGGTCGCCATCCCGCGGCATGTTAAAATTTGAACACCACGGCCGGACTAGAGGGAAACGCAAAGCGCGTTGTACCGCTCCCCGGCCGCGATTTTTCTCGGGTCGAGCGCGTGAGCGGGGAACGCGGTGTAACAGCCAGGTCAGGCAGGCGCGCATCGCAGAGCTATTTCTGGTTTGGATTAGCGTTATGCTATGAGCGAGGCCGACGCTTTTACGACGCTTGGGCTAAGATCGCCGCCTCGCGGTGTGTTAAGCCATTCACAAAATTGAACTTCTACTGAAAACACGCAGAATGGGAAGGACGTGTAACGCGTTGCAGGGGTTAATCGCGGAGGCCACAGTAATGACGAATTACTTTACTTTACCTCTCCCAGAGGGCAACACCACCCCGCCGACCGGGAGAGTGGTAGATATAAAAGGTGCGTTTGTAAAGCCTCTAGAGTCTGTGACCCTGGCGCAGTGGATAGCGTGCGCGGCATCTGATGTTGCTGACCGAGCGGTCATGGGTTCGATGCCCGTTGACGGAACTTTTTTCTTTGCCATCTGATCGTGTAAATTTTTTCGAACTCATTTCCGTGACGAAGATACGTCAGTGAAGTCTTGGTGGACTCCGGCATAAAACACTTTCGTGTTAAAAAGAACCACACCACTATGCCCGGCCACACCCTGGGCGGGCTCAGCTCAAGCAACCTTAAGCTTGCGGGAATGATGAAAGCAAGAAAGGTGCCTAAGGAGGTTAAGGACAGCGCATTATCTTCGGAAATTCTCCAGCACCTAGCGGCTTTTTTTTTCATTTTATTACATCGAAGCTTTTAGTTTTCGACCGGTGAAGACTTCTTGTCGTCGTCGTAACCGGCCAAAATAGCGCGAGCTTCATGTGTTCTAGTACTTGAACATGAACGTATAAACAGGTGGGCCCGATCGGGGGGAGCTACGGAAAAAGAGAAGAGAAGGCTTGCAATCTTACAAAACAATGGGTGTAGCAAATGTCTCAGCTCTATATGGATCGAATTCCTTGAACAGGGTGTGTCGCTGGGTCCAGTGCACCCCGTGTTCCAACGCCACCCCCATGATTTTTCATCTCTTCAAGCCTCCGCCTTTTCTTGAACTTCTGTCTCGTCCTCTGTGGAATCACGCAGCAAAACGACAAATGGTGGCTCAGTTCAACTTCGTTTTTCAAGCTGCGTTTTAGTGCGTTTGTTTATTTGTTATGTCGCCGACCTATTAATGACACTATCTTCACAATTGGCCCATTCAAGCAGCCGCACCCACCTTGCAGACGTAGGAAGGTCCAGTTGATCCCAGGATAAGTGCAGTGATGGTCACGTTCTGAATATTGACACCCATCCCCGCTGACATGATTGGCCAACGAAGCGCTTGATAACCATCCAAACAGTCCAACTACGGCGAGTTTCACAGTTCTGTAATTTAACGTTATTTTAGAATATAAAATAGTTTCGACGGGACATGTGACTGTGTACTATTGTGATTATAAAACAGTAATCAATGTTCTTGAGTAAATGTACTGGTGTTCTGTGGTAACATTATGCGTAAACATTTACCGTAGTGTTCACCAGATTCCGTCGGCAGAATCATGTCAGCGGTCATGTCAGCAGGATTGAGCGTCGGCCTTCTCTCTTTCGGGCTTTCTTTCTCTTTTTTTTTCGGATAAATACTTGTGTAGCGACGCCCTTCTCCGCATGCGACATACACAAAAAGTATTGGAATGCTCCTACGGCTCCATTAAACAATTTCTTTCCGGCACAAGTTTCTCTAATCCCTTGTCAATCTCTTTGTTTCTTGGCTGCTGTGTTTTTTTTCTGTTGATTACGAAGGATAACCATTTCAACCAAATGCACAAAGTGCTATCAAAATGCCTAATACGTGAAGCGCACTTCCGTATGAACGGAGCATCAACCTCCAGTGAAACCGACCCGAGTGTAACCAATGAACCGCTTATACAGGAAGCAACGACCTTTGCTCACCCGCTGGCAACATTACGCTTCATCTTCTTTATTCGGCTGAGTCGTAAACGACTAGCGTACGCTAGAGAGAGATAGAGAGATATGAGATTACAGGCACCCTGCGGATACGTCTCGAATGCGTACTCCGCGCGGGACTCGGTAATAGCATATCCTACGAGACCTAAGCGTCGCCCAACGGCCCAACGAAGGCTCGGCTATTTATGTCCCTAAAAAGCCGTATCGCATACGCTCTCCCTGAATGCTTCTCCAGCTCCCCGTAAAAACCTTCGCCAGGAAGGATCACTTCTCCCGTATGATATACAACAAAAGCGCACACACTCACCAGTGCGGTTCACTGCCGTCCGCGCGCTACCTGGAGAGGTGAATATTTAAAAGGGAAGACAGGGGGCGCAAAGTAGGCATCCCGGTAAGTAGATGAGGCCGGGAGCGCGGGATTGTAAATTATAACATTTATTATTTAACCTCCACAAGGCCTTCAACGACGACCTATCCCGCGGTGGGCAGGAGAGCGGCCGCGCTGCTAGTAGAGTGGTGCGCGCTTTGTTCTCCAGCGGCGTGCACGAGTTTAACTCAGTAAAACGCACGACCCGGTAAATGGAGGACGCGCGCTTGAAGGTGTGACTGAAGCTGACTGGCACTTTCTTTTCTTGAGGGTGCCTGCGTGAGCCAACGCTTATCTTCTCTTAAAATGAAGATAGAATTTTTTTTTGCCCCAGGTTTTTAGACTAAACAGCAGTTTCCGAAGTAATGGGTTCAAACTTCAATCTCTTACTATTAAACAACTATAAAAACATAATGGACCTCTTTAGCCCTAGCTTCTGTTATATCCGTGAACTTAAATTTACTTTTTAGACATCCAGACTGCTTTTTATGCCTTGCTCAATTCGCTGTACTTGCTTGATGCTGAGGTTGTTTAGTGGAGGCTAACGGGTTTAACATACTTGGAGTACGAAACTTATTAAGGAGCAAAGCCACATCAGGACGCCGAGCGACTACATGTTAACCATTGTGTGTCTTAGTGGCACGAACAATGAGTGGCGCCCTTATTTCTCTTTCGAGTACTTCCATTGGAGCACTTACTGCCGGTTTTCTGATTATTCAGGAGAATTAAAAAAAAAAAAACTGGTACGAAATCAGTGGTTCTGGTTCCCGTTCAGAGTCACGTTGGATACTTATGATATTGGACCATAAATTTACTCAAGCTAAGGGCCACATCACTCGCAGGATAACTACTGGGAATTAATTGAGCGGGTGTATAGAAAAAATCTCCAGGCCTGCGCAGAACACGCAGCACAGTCACAGCGGAAGCTGGAAGAGCAGCCTTTCCAGAGCCCGTTGTAGACTCTCTTGAGGCAACTAATGCAACTCTACATGCAAGGTACCCACTACGCCATGAACCACCGTACTTTTATGAAGTAGGGAAGCACCCACTATGCCAATATTCGTCATTCTGCGCATAAGCGAGGTACACGCTGCACATCTGTACGTTATTATGTGTACTTTCTTTTTACTGTGGCTGATGACGATGAAGAATTATGGCTGAGCCTTTTGTAATGGGTTCATTAAACAATCCACTTTACGCAAGGCGCATTGTGTGACACATGGTTATGTTACTTTCTACCACGCTATATTACATATGCTAACACGATTTTCTGACCGACATGACACCTGTATAGGGTATTATTGCGAAGGAGTTTTAAGCACCAGCGTGGCTCTGTGGTAGGATACTGGGCCACGCAGAAGGCCCGGGTTCAAATTGCATTTGTTTCCAGAATCTTTTTTCTAATTTTATTTATTCCTACTTTTCATGATAGGGGTTACAGACAACCAGCGGCGGCGGCTGCGTAAGTCTAGAGTGCCAAAATCGGATCTTGTTGTGATCTCATAAGAAGCTTGCGCTGTAATATATAAGGGCCTCAAGCGCATCATTGTCACCACAGCCATGGCCGAGCGCACAGAGTGGCTGCTTACCCATGGCAAGAGAGGTGGTGGGTGGAAGAAAATAACAGCCACCACCGGTGGTATCTGCCGCCCTGGTTGACGCCATCGCTTCATATTGAAAAGCGAACTTGCTGGCATGGTTACCCGCTGTTAGAGGTGCTAACGCTTGGTTGTTGATGATGATAGTCAGTAAGAGCGGCCGACGTTTCTAGATTTTTTTCTCACTTCATTTTTTCTTATTTCGCGCTATAGTGGTTACGGACACCGGCGGCGGCGGCGGACCACTACCCCACTGCCGTTGTTATCTGATAACAACTTTCGCTGTAAAAGCAGACAGTTTTATTTATTTTGAGCAGCTCTTCTTGTGAACAGTTTTCTTGTGAGTGTTCTACCACTGAGTCACGCCGCTTTTTTTTTTCTTTATTGACCACTGCGGAGCACCGGTGCTTGAAACTCCTTTCCGTCTGCGTCACCGGTGCTTGAAACTCCGTCATGTCGGGCAAGGAATATCGTTTACATATGAATTATAACGTGCTAGAAGAGTAAAATAACGACCAAGCGTCACGCAGTCTGAATTGCGCCATGAGTGTGTGGTTTAAAGCTTCCCACCCACTACAATGTGCTCAGCCATAATTCTCCATCGCCATCAGCCATATCATCAAGAAAGTGCACATAATGCCCTTCAGACGTGCAGCGGGCACCTCGCTTCTCCGCAAGCTCACGAAAAATGGCACAGTGGGTGCTTCCCTACTTCATAAACATTATGATCTATGGCGTATACGGCACTATAGTGAATACCTTGCAAATGTGTTAGTTACCACTAGAAAGTCTACAACGAGTTCTAGAAAGGCCGCTGTTCCAGTTTTCGCTGTAACTGTGCTGCGCGTTCCGAGCAGGCCTGGCGTCTTTTTTCTTCCGTTTTGTCTCTTCATGTATTTAAATTTGAGCTTATACTATTATTACAACAGCTCGGTAGTAAATACCATATTTACACGTACATGCCTGTCTAATGCACTAAAGCAGCAGCAATCATCACATCCGAAGAAGCCGTTCACTAGACGCAGTGAATGTTATCTTTTTTCCCCTAAATAACTCGTGCATGGTTTACACGTGTTAAGTGTATTGTGCCGACAGCGTGGTTTTAATTAATGTGAACAAATAATTAATAACAGTCAGCGTGCGTGCTCACACTCTAACATTATGAAACGTCGAGAAAGTGGTATCAAATTAAACTGCATGATATACCGTTTTCGTGTGTTTAAGGACGCCAAAAGCAATTAGGAAGAAATAAGCACACAGTAAATCATCAGAGAAGCGCGCGGCTTTGCGACAGCCTTTAACCGCGCGCAATGGGGCTTTATCTTTCACAAATTGTGGCGTTAAGCCTCTGCTAGAGTCGAGCTAATGGCGAATAGGAGTTGCACGAAATGAAGCACGAAAAGAAGCACCACCACGGAGCCGTCATTAAATTCGCAGCTAAGGCCTCCCATGCAGGCGCACTCAAGCTATTTGTCCTGGCGCTTCTAAGACTCTGCTCGGAGAGCGGTAGTCATATGCTAAACAAAGGGGGACGTGGCTTGATTTGTGAGTATGCAAATGACTGCACGTATGACTGGTCACTTGTTGTGAAAGAGAAATATTTATTGCTGTGAAAGCGATTCTCATGCACTCTTCTACTCTTGCGCGCTCAAAGTCGTAAATGTTTTAATTGCGTTTGATGAAGTCGACTGCATTGTGCAGGCGCTTCTGGATGTTAGTGAAAATTTATCTTTCAGTGCTTTCTAAAGCCTGCCTGCTTTCATTTTTCTATTTTCTGTCTCATATTTCTGGATTGCTTTCCTCAAGTGGAGGGTCGCCGACTGAGCACGTGTTCTGGTTACCGCCTTGCCCGGCTAATTCAAGATTTCTGCCGTCGCTTCATGTGCATAAGTTCGTCTTTGAGAAACGTTCGGCTGCACCTGGGTAAGGCACTTTCCAGGTATACAGAGCACTGTTCCTAGGGCATCCTAGTTGAAATGTGCAAGTCATATTGAACGCATGCATAAACAACGTACGCGCTTTCCACAGCATGTCAGGTCAAGCCCTGCGCTTGGGTTTGGGTTTACGTGAAAGCAGCTCAGCATCGGGAACCACCCCCAGTGACGAAGACCACCTATTTGAAACTTTCGTAAGGGTGTAGTCGCTCAGACCGCGCATTTGTCATCTTTGAAGGACAGTCGACATCCCTTAACTTAAGATCGCAGTGATTCCAAGCCACGTGTTCTCGACAGTTCACCGCTCACCAGAAGGATGCATTGTTAGGGTATACATCGCCGACGAGATCTTCATTTTTCCTTTCGTACTCATACATCCTGAAAACTACCTGGATTTTTATGGTAATACATGGATCCAATCACTCATCAATCACTGTGAAGCAACTCAAAATGCTCATGCCGAAATAAACATACAGACGCCGTATGAATATTATTATTGGTGGATTGACACCGAAGGACGGACGGAAGGACGGACGGAAGGACGGACGGAAGGACGTGTAGATACATGTAGGGGTTAGGAAGATAAACACCTTCTGTTTCTCACTCTTTCCTTACCCTCCCATTCATTGATTCTTCTTGTTCCTGAGTTTCATTCATTTCATGCGCAACATATTTGTCCCTCGAGGAGCTCTTTCATTAGGATTTATGTAGAGGGCTCATACATCTGGGCGGCGAAAAACGATAAAATTGGAGTTCAGTTCGATATCACGTCCTTCGTGCAACAACAAAAAAAAATCGAAAAGCATTCGCCATCTTTATTTATGCTGGAGCGTTGCTCTGAAAAGGAAGTGCTATAGTATATTGATGTTTTGGAACTTGTCAATTAAATAAGTAGCCAAGCAATAAGTAATTATTTAGGATAAGTTTGGGGTCGACCATTTTCGACTCTATTTTAGGACATACAAATGTGCACAGGTATGTGACTTGACGTACACATAATTCGAAGCCTGGGTACCGCTCAGTGAGAATTCTGCGTCTTTCACATGTATGGCCACTGTAAGTTGGACATATTATGATAACAAGAACGCGATGCTCAAATTTCTCTCTATTTCTTTTTTACGCGTGATACATTTTGGTCGTAATATGAATATTGAGAACTAGTAGCCGCTGTAGCTCGCTCATTTTCTCACCAAGGCCAGACCTGTTGAGCAATGAAACAGTGACACAAAATGCAAGAGACGCAAAGAGACAGCGTCGCGAAGCCTTTACCAACCGACTGCACAAGACTAACAACACGGTAGCGAACAAACAATGCAGCTCAAAGAACCAAAACAAGCACGCTCTCTCGGGCTTATTTTCATTACTCTGATTAACATTGCGCGTTGTGTCCACGCCCATCGTTCTCCCGTGCGACAGCTTCACCGCAGTGACAGCGGTGGAACAAAGTCCCTGTACACGATCAAAGTTGCACGCCACTGTCCGCGGTGACCGGTGACGCAGTCCGCGTCGGGCTGCGCCATATAAGTCCAGCGAGGACAGAAACTAGGAAGGCGTACGCCGCTGCGCTCACTTCATTAGTTATCTCATTAACGGGCGATTCGCCGCGTACGCGTCGCGTCTCTGGTGACAAGGTCCAATCAGAAGGGTGCTGGTGAGCACACAAAGATGGAACGAAAAAAAAAAAGCACTATCATAAGAGCGGATGGTCGCTGTTGTGGGGGATAACCTTCCAACGTGTTTTTGAGATGGGCGAGGCTGCACTGTGCAGTGGAGCCCCGCTATACGTCATTCGCGCTGCTTGCGGCCAGACAAGCCGGTTTAAAAATTCACGCTGCCTTTACGGGGCGTGTACCCGAATCCGCAAATCACGGTGTACGCTGTAACACCCCACGCCCCATATCAGTGGCACATTCGTTGGCTGAACGGGCCAGAATATTTGCTTTAGTTTTTAAATGCGAAGCATTTCTTAGCGAACTTCTGCGACTTTGAGCGTATCTATCTATCTATCTATCTATCTATCTATCTATCTATCTATCTATCTATCTATCTATCTATCTATCTATCTATCTATCTATCTATCTATCTATCTATCTATCTAGCCGCCTACGACTTTGTGCTCTCCTGGTCGCTTGGTTCATCGAATGTGCACCAAAATTGGTATGGCGTAACATGACTGTATGACGAACATAAATGACAACTCATAACATGAAAATCATGACACGCATGTCATGTACAGCATGATTTACATGCTACGCTCATGGTGCGCTGCCGGCCGTTTCGCTAGTTGATATACACCAAATTGGTATCATGCGACGTGACTGTGTGACGAACATAAAATACACGAGGTAACATGAAAATCATGACACGCATGTCATGCACAGCATGACTTACGTGGCCACGCTCATGGTGCGCTGGCGGCCGTTTCGCTAGCTTTATATACACCAAAATTGGTATCTTGCGACGTGACCGAGTAGCGAACATAAATAACACGAGATAACATGAAAATCATGACACGCATGTCATGTACAGCATGACTTACGTGGCACGCTCATGGAGCGCTGGCGGCAGTTTCGCTAGCTTGATATACACCAAAATTGGTATCTTGTAGACGTGACTGTGTAATGAACATAAATAACACGAGTTAACATGAAAATCATGACACGCATGTCATGTACAGCATGACTTACGTGCCACGCTCATGGAGCGCTGGCGGCAGTTTCGCTAGCTTGATATACACCAAAATTGGTATCTTGTGACGTGACTGTGTAATGAACATAAATAACACGAGTTAACATGAAAATCATGACACGCATGTCATGTACAGCATGACTTACGTGCCACGCTCATGGAGCGCTGGCGGCAGTTTCGCTAGCTTGATCTACCCCGAAATTGGTATTGCGCGACGTGACTGTGTGACGAACATAAAAACTCGAGTTAACATGAAAATCATGACACGCATGTCATGTACAGCATGACTTACGTGCCACGCTCATGGGGCGCTGACGGCGGTTTCGCTAGATTTATATACACCAAAATTGGTATCTTGTGACGTGACTGTGTAACGAACATAAATAACACGAGTTAACATGAAAATCATGACACGCATGTCATGTACAGCATGACTTACGTGCCACGCTCATGGGGCGCTGGCGGCGGTTTCGCTAGCTTGACCTACCCCGAAATTGGTATTGCGTGACGTGACTGTGTAACGAACACAAATAACACGAGTTAACATGAAAGTCATGACACGTATGTCATGTACAGCATGACTTACGTGCCACGCTCATGGGGCGCTGGCGGCGGTTTCGCTAGATTTATATACACCAAAATTGGTATCTTGTGACGTGACTGTCTAACGAGCATAAATAACACGAGTTAACATGAAAATCATGACACGCATGTCATGTACAGCATGACTTACGTGCCACACTCATGGGGCGCTGGCGGCGGTTTCGCTAGCTTGACCTACCGCGAAATTGGTATTGCGTGACGTGACTGTGTAACGAACACAAATAACACGAGTTAACATGACAATCATGACTCGCATGTCATGCACAGCATGACTTACGTGCCACGCTCATGGGGCGCTGGCGGCGGCTTCGCTAGCTTGATCTATCCCCGAAATTGGTATTGCGCGAACGTGACTGTGTAACGAACATAAATAACACGAGTTAACATGAAAATCATGACACGCATGTCATGTACAGCATGACTTACGTGCTTGCTCATGGGGCGCTGGCGGCGGTTTCGCTAGAATTATATACACCAAAATTGGTATCTTGTGACGTGACTGTGTAACGAACATAAATAACACGAGTTAACATGAAATCATGACACGCATGTCATGTACAGCATGACTTACGTGCCACGCTCATGGAGCGCTGGCGGCGGTTTCGCTAGCTTGACTACCCCGAAATTGGTATTGCACGACGTGACTGTGTGGCGAACATAAAAACGCGAGTTAACATGAAAATCATGACACGCATGTCATGTACAGCATGACTTACTGCCACGCTCATGGGGCGCTGGCGGCGGTTTCGCTAGCTTGACCTACCCCGAAATTGGTATTGCGTGACGTGACTGTGTAACGAACAAAAATACACGAGTTAACATGAAAGTCATGACACGTATGTCATGTACAGCATGACTTGCGTGCCACGCTCATGGGCGCTGGCAGCCGTTTTCTCTAGCTTGATCGACCCCGAAGTGGTATTGCGCGACGTTACTGTGTGACGAACATAAATAATAGGAGTTAACATGAAAACCATGACACGCATTTTCCTCAATGACATACAAGACGATGTATGCAGCTCTTTGCTGGCTGCTTCGCATTACATCGATTCCCACAATGCGTGGGATCTGCCGGCTTTTTTTTCGAACGAAAGGCTCTACCTAAAGAATAAACACAGTAACTTGTATGAAACAGGTGTATGGTTTTCTTTTGCAGTCACTCTTATGGTTTTCTTTAATGTAGCTAACACAAGCTAGTTTTCTGTGGGATATACTTCCTCTCTAGCTCGATAACACGCTTCTCTTGGCTCAGCATTTACGATTGCGCTCTAACACGATGGCGTGCTGCACGACAGAAAAAAATGAGCCTCCATAAAGACGAGTATATAGGGCGTGCTGGGCTGTAATTGGAAACTCGTTCTCATGACTCGAATAATAACAGCGACGGCGACCACAGCGACAGAAAAAGGACGGCATCAGCAACAACAAAAACGATGTGATGCGTTGAATCTGTGACGTGCCTATTCGCAGCCCTCATTTAGAGGTAGGAGACACAACAGGCAGGCCAATAAAGCCCTTACGCCCAAGCATTTTTACTGCAGGAGAGATGGGGTTGGCGCATGCAAGAAAATTGCAGGAAACTACCATAAACATTTGTTTAACTCAAAGCTATGTACAATTTTTCATTCGATTAAGCTGCGGTGCGATAAAATCATAACCTAATTTGTCGCGGCGAATACTTTTTTCTTATTTGATCTCTGGTGCCTAACAGGTGTCCTGAGGGACCTTTTTGCGCAGCGAAAATGATCAGCCATCGGTACTCGCGAACATCCTGTAACACCAATTTTTATTGTGATAGTAAGTACATGGACAGTCTCGGCTGGTTTTTGCCGCCGCCGTCATGCACTGTATATGTATAAGTATCTCTCCTCTCTCTCTCTCTCTCTCTCTCTCTATATATATATATATATATATATATATATATATATATATATATATATATATATACATATATATATATATATATATATATGCTAAAGGCGAGCGTTATATACATACCCTTTTCCGCTGGCAGGACTCAGAGACGGCAGACGCTTATAAGCGTTTCTTCATTACCAGTGAGATGGCGCGAGGAGCGCAACGGGCGCATTTGAAAGTCGTCGGCCAGCTCGCTCGCTTCTTCTAAATTTGCGCAGGGAGAACCTTGCCCTTCCGCTGTCTCTGCTCACGCGGTAGTTGTTGCCGGGGGACAGATCTTTCTGCAGCGTAGCAGCGCGTCCATCAAGGGCCGCTTTCTTGCTATCGCATTGCTTCGCCCTTGCGCGAAACTGTGACTTTTTGTTTTCTATGGTAATGAAGGGAGAAACCCGTGCTGTAGCATACATTGTCATGATAGCTAATCTTATTGATTAGTTAGCAGTCTGATAAGTCAACCACAAATTGGTCAGCTTTCTTTTATTTTGTGTCTACCCTCTCAATGAAAATCATTAAAGACGTCTCAATGCACGTCAGAAATGACGTATCCTCTTCATTTTCCAAGTTATAATGACGTTGCTGTGAGAGCTAGCCGTCTACTCGTCCCCATACAGTGAGCCGAGTAAGGGTGCATGTACGGCTGCATCTTATGCCAAGAGACTGCTCGACGCTTTTTGAGATGGGAGACAAATATTAATAACGTTCCCCCAGTTCACTCTTGTTTAAAGCAACGAGCGACTACAACGTGGGCTAGGGATGGCGGCCGTCTTCAGCGGAGAGTGAGAGGGGAGTTATGGGGGCTCGGTGGCGGAAGCGACCGCCAAATAATGGAGCGCATTATGTGAAAGCTTCTTTCGCGACGTGTGAAGGCGCCATCATACTAACAAGAAGAACAGGGAACGCTCTCAGCTGAGAGCGAGAGTCTAGCTATTACAAGCAGAGAAGACGGCTGCACCGCCGTGAGTAACTAAGGTTCCGCACAATTGCCCCCATCATCATGGACTCCATCGCGGCTTCGCTCCGCAGCACAACGTTAGACTGGCGGAGACAGTGTTAGCGGCTCACATAGGGAATCGAGGAGGGGAAAGGGAAGCTGCAGTATTGCCAAGAGCACGGAAAAGAGTCATTTGAATTTCTCCCCTGTCTCTTTACCCCTCCCTCTCTTTCACTTACGCTTGTATTCTTTGTTTTCTTTGACATTGCAGGTTCACCGTCTAGATATGGGCAATGGGTTGACGTAGTGGGGAAGCCGGCGTACAGACGAAAACGTTTTCTTTCAGCTGTGGTTCTTGAGGAAAGCTTTATGTCCTTTCTGCGCTTTTCATAAACTTCTAGTCCTTTCTGCGCTTTTCAAAACTCTAGTCCTTTCTGCGCTTTTTCATAAACTTTCTTTCCTTGATTCAACCGTTGAAGTTGCTTGCACCTTAAGATTCGGGTGCAAGGAAAGAAAAATGAAAGTACTGTCAAGTATCCCCGTCCTTGTTCTAACTGCTACGGAAGTAGAGGACGCTTCATTTCAAGCCTTCATTTTCCTAAATCGTTCTTTTATTCCCGAAAAGTTTCGCTGCTAATATTTTGCGCTACAACTTGAGGGGACCGCGGGCCCCCCAACTCTTTGAGCACATTTAGCGTCGCCTGCGGTGTGTGCACGAAGACGCAATGAAATTGTCTTTAAGGAGAAGTCGGGCCTCGGCAAAGCGAGTCTGGTGTCGCCAGGCGCGCTTTAGAATAGTCTCGCGGCAAAAACAATCTCGAGGAGAAAGGGGACACGACAACGAAAGGCTTGTTCTTCAGCGGAATACGTAGGTATGAAGGAAATGGAGGGTGAATACGATGGTTGTTAAAACGGCGCTGTGTTCAAGGAGCAATTGCGCCCGCACAAATATAGTTCGGGATGAAGAAGGTACTGAGGGAGTGCAAGGTAGCTTCCGAAACTTTTTTCTTTAAGGGAGGCAGAAGAGGTTTTAGAATTCGATAAAACTTCGTGTTAGCAAGGGCGCATTATTGTCGATGATGTCTCACTTTTTTATGCGCTTTTGCAGCAGGAGGTTTAGAGTACGCGAAAAGAGTGTGACTTGCTCCGCCCACGCGAGAGCGCGAAGTGTGGGCGTGAAAACCTACGTCACTCGTTTCCCGCCGGAGCTGTGCTGCCTCCGACGGAGGGTTCCCGCCGCTTACTGATCCAAACTGCGTAGCGGCTGTTTATGTGATGATGGCTCAAGTAACGAAAGAAGGAATTTTAAGTCTCGTTTTTCTTACTCATGGGCGCTGGCGGCGGTTCGCTAGCTTGACCTACCGCGAAATTGGTATTGCGTGACGTGACTGTGTAACGAACACAAATAACACGAGTTACATGACAATCATGACTCGCATGTCATGCACAGCATGACTTACGTGCCACGCTCATGGGGCGCTGGCGGCGGCTTCGCTAGCTTGATCTATCCCGAAATTGGTATTGCGCGACGTGAGTGTAACGAACATAAATAACACGAGTTAACATGAAAATCATGACACGCAGTCATGTACAGCATGACTTACGTGCTTGCTCATGGGGCGCTGGGGCGGTTTCGCTAGAATTATATACACCAAAATTGTATCTTGTGACGTGACTGTGTAACGAACATAAATAACACGAGTTAACATGAAATCATGACACGCATGTCATGTACAGCATGACTTACGTGCCACGCTCATGGAGCGCTGGCGGCGGTTTCGCTAGCTTGACCTACCCCGAAATTGGTATTGCACGACGTGACTGTGTGGCGAACTAAAAAACGCGAGTTAACATGAAAATCATGACACGCATGTCATGTACAGCATGACTTACTGCCACGCTCATGGGGCGCTGCGGCGGTTTCGCTAGATTGACCTACCCCGAAATTGGTATTGCGTGACGTGACTGTGTAACGAACAAAATAACACGAGTAACATGAAAGTCATGACACGTATGTCATGTACAGCATGACTTGCGTGCCACGCTCATGGGCGCTGGCAGCCGTTTCTCTAGCTGATCGACCCCGAAGTTGGTATTGCGCGACGTTACTGTGTGACGAACATAAATATAGGAGTTAACTGAAAACCATGACGCATTTCCTCAATGACATACAGACGATGTATGCAGCTCTTTGCTGGCTGCTTCGCATTACATCGATTCCCACAATGCGTGGGATCTGCCGGCTTTTTTTCGAACGAAAGGCTCTACCTAAAGAATAAACACAGTAACTTGTATGAAACAGGTGTATGGTTTTCTTTTGCAGTCACTCTTATGGTTTTTCTTTAATGTAGCTAACACAGCTAGTTTTCTGTGGGATATACTTCCTCTCTAGCTCGATAACACGCTTCTCTGGCTCAGCATTTACGATTGCGCTCTAACACGATGGCGTGCTGCACGACAGAAAAAATGAGCCTCCATAAAGACGAGTATATAGGGCGTGCTGGTCTGTAATTGGAAGCTCGTTCTCACGACTCGAATAATAACAGCGACGGCGACCACAGCGAACAGAAAAAGGACGGCATCAGCAACAACAAAAACGATGTGATGCGTTGAATCTGTGGACGGCCTATTCGCAGCCCTCATTTAGAGGTAGGAGGACACAACAGGCAGGCCAATAAAGCCTTACGCCCAAGCATTTTTACTGCACGGAGAGATGGGTTGGCGCATGCAAGAAAATTGCAGGAAACTAACCCATAACATTTGTTTAACTCAAAGCTATGTACAATTTTTCATTCGATTAAGCTGCGGGCGATAAAATCATAACCTAATTTGTCGCGGCGAATACTTTTTCTTATTTGATCTCTGGTGCCTAACAGGTGTCCTGAGGGACCTTTTTGCGCAGCGACAATGATCAGCCATCGGTACCGCGAACTCCTGTTAACACCAATTTTTATTGTGATAGCAAGTACATGGACAGTCTCGGCTGGTTTTTTGCCGCCGCCGTCATGCACTGTCTATGTATAAGTATCTCTCTCTCTCTCTCTCTCTCTCTATCTCTATATATATATATATATATATATATATTATATATATATATATATATATACATATAATATATATATATATATATATATGCTAAGGCGAGCGTTATATACATACCCTTTTCCCGCTGGCAGGACTCAGAGACGGCAGACGCTTATAAGCGTTCTTCATTACCAGTGAGATGGCGCGAGGAGCGCAACGGGCGCATTTGAAAGTCGTCGGCCAGCTCGCTCGCTTCTTCTAATATTTGCGCAGGGAGAACCTTGCCCTTCCGCTGTCTCTGCTCACGCGGTAGTTGTTGCCGGGGGACAGATCTTTCTGCAGCGTAGCAGCGCGTCCATCAAGGGCCGCTTTTCTTGCTATCGCATTCATTGCTTCGCCCTTGCGGCGAAACTGTGACTTTTTGTTTCTATGGTAATGAAGGGAGAAACCCGTGCTGTAGCATACATTGTCATGATAGCTAATCTTATTGATTAGTTAGCAGTCTGATAAGTCAACCACAAATTGGTCAGCTTTCTTTTATTTTGTGTCTACCCTCTCAATGAAAATCATTAAAGACGTCTCAATGCACGTCAGAAATGACGTATCCTCTTCATTTTCCAAGTTATAATGACGTTGCTGTGAGAGCTAGCCGTCTACTCGTCCCCATACAGTGAGCCGAGTAAGGGTGCATGTACGGCTGCATCTTATGCCAAGAGACTGCTCGACGCTTTTTGAGATGGGAGACAAATATTAATAACGTTCCCCCAGTTCACTCTTGTTTAAAGCAACGAGCGACTACAACGTGGGCTAGGTATGGCGGCCGTCTTCAGCGGAGAGTGAGAGGGGAGTTATGGGGGCTCGGTGGCGGAAGCGACCGCCAAATAATGGAGCGCATTATGTGAAAGCTTCTTTCGCGATCGTGTGAAGCGCCATCATACTAACAAGAAGAAGCAGGGAACGCTCTCAGCTGAGGGAGCGAGAGTCTAGCTATTACAAGCAGAGAAGACAGGGCTGCTAGCCGCCGTGAGTAACTAAGGTTCCGCACAATTGCCCCCATCATCATGGACTCCATCGCGGCTTCGCTCCGCAGCACAACGTTAGACTGGCGGAGACAGTGTTAGCGGCTCACATAGGGAATCGAGGAGGGGAAAGGGAAGCTGCAGTATTGCCAAGAGCACGGAAAAGAGTCATTTGAATTTCTCTCCCTGTCTCTTTACCCCTCCCTCTCTTTCACTTACGCTTGTATTCTTTGTTTTCTTTGACATTGCAGGTTCACCGTCTAGATATGGGCAATGGGTTGACGTAGTGGGGAAGCCGGCGTACAGACGAAAACGTTTTCTTTCAGCTGTGGTTCTTGAGGAAAGCTTTATGTCCTTTCTGCGCTTTTCATAAACTTCTAGTCCTTTCTGCGCTTTTCATAAACTTTTCTTTCCTTGATTCAACCGTTTGAAGTTGCTTGCACCTTAAGATTCGGTGGCAAGGAAAGAAAATGAAAGTACTGTCAAGTATCCAAGTCCTTTGTTCTAACTGCTACGGAAGTAGAGGACGCTTCATTTCAAGCCTTCATTTTTCCTAAATTCGTTCTTTTATTCCCGAAAAGTTTCGCTGCATATATTTTGCGCTTACAACTTGAGGGGACGCGGGCCCACTCTTTGAAGCACATTTAGCGTCGCCTGCGGTTGTGTGCACGAAGAACGAAATGAAATTGCTTTCAAGGAGAAGGCGGGCCTCGGCAAAGCGAGCTGGTGTCGCCAGGCGGCGCTTTATATAGTCTCGCGGCAAAAAACAAGCTCGAGGAGAAAGGGGACACGACAACGAAAGGCTTGTCTTCAAGCGGAATACGTAGGGTTATGAAGGAAATGGAGGGTGAATACGATGGGTTGTTAAAACGGCGCATGTGTTCAAGGAGCAATTGCGCCCGCACAAAATGAGAGTTCGGGATGAAGAAGCGTACTGAGGGGAGTGCAAGGTAGCTTCACGAAGACTTTTTCTTTAAGGGGAGGCAGAAGAGGTTTTAGAATTCGATAAAACTTCGTGGTTAGCAAGGGCCGACATTATTGTCGATGATGTCTCAATTTTTTATGCGCTTGTTGCAGCAGGAGGTTTAGAGTACGCGAAAGAAGAGTGTGACTTGCTCCGCCCACGCGAGAGCGCCGAAAGTGTGGGCGTGAAAACCTACGTCATCTTCGGTTTCCCTGCCGGAGCTGTGCTGCACTCCGACGGAGGGTTCCCGCCGCTTACTGATCCAAACTGCGAGAGCGCTGTTTATGTGATGATGGCTCAAGTAACGAAAGAGGGGAATTTTAAGCGCTCGTTTTTCTTTGTTAGACACAATATTAATGAGAACTAACAGACAGTAATTCCAAGGAAAGTATAGGGGGTGTTATTTGTAATAATTGGGATATAAATGCAAAGAAAGCAAAGTAGACGAAAAGGTAACTTACCGCCGGCAGGGACCGAACCTGCGACCTTCGAATAACGCGTCCGATGCTCTACCACTGAGCTACAGCGGCGATCATCCGCCCGTCCACTTTATAGGCTTTGTATGTGCATTTAAACGTAGGATTGTTTGTCAGCGCCGATCGCAGCCATGGCGGCGAGTGTGGAACACTCTTTTTCTGCCTTTTTGGCATCACGTAGCCCGTGATCTTAGTGTTAGTCAGCGCCAATGTTAGTCAGCGCCGTTCCGGAGGAGTGACGCCATAGCCGCGGCAGACATACTGGCGCCAGCGCGCGCCCAGCTGTGCGCCTCCGTTGTGCAGTGGCCGTCTCACGCTGCGCCGGGCGTTGGGGCCATAGAGACGGCAGCGTGTTACTATACACTGATCACCGAGCCGTCTTTGTGGCAATAGAGAAATGGCGTTGAGCAAAAAAGAAATAGACATGTGTCACATAATGCGTATACAGTGTGTGTGTCACTGAAGCAGCAGTAAGCATGATAATCAAGCTAATCCCAGACAACCAGAAGAGCTAAGAATAATCAGCTGAACCTTAGCTCACGTTACGTATATTCTGGCATAGGCGAGCTGAGCCACTTCAATTTTTGTGACGTTATCTGGATGCCCGCCGACGCCGACGCTCGTTCTAACGGGAATTTTAACTCCTAAATATATCTTCCTCCGTGCCCTGATTAGATGCTGGAAGACTCGCCATCCATGCGCAACAGTAACGCTAGCATCCGAAAATGAAGCAAGTCAATAGTAAACATCACCTTAGCAGTGACGTAGTGCTCTGACCGCCTTGTCTTACTTCTTTGAAACCGTAATAAATCATAACTCATTACAACGCACTCCAGGAATGTTAAATTTTTAGTCGACTGAGTTTGTGTACAGGTACGAGTTTCACCAACCCCGCCACGCAGTGTAACATTGATGCGCAGTGTCCTATCAATCAAGGCAAAACGCGTAATCAACGGCCAGACTGCCCTTGAAGTTACGCAACACGCGTAGGTCGTAATCCCGCCTGACTCAGGAAACCGCATTAATCGAATTTGACGGGAGGCATGTAGCAGGTAAGCACGCCCTCACGCGCAAGTTCCTTCCGGACTGATCTGCTCATGAGGTCATATATTCCGAGATGCTCTTCGTTAATGAGTTCCAGCAATATGCATTAGGTGCTGTCTACTTTCGCTTCATATACAATGTGCACGTGACCTGCGATCGTCCCCGTGCATCGGCCACATAGTCTGACCGAATAAGAATTCGAGCAAAAAAATTTATTTTGCCTTCTTGTAGGTCACTTCACTGTTGCTCCATTGGTGCTCACGGAGCATGGGACATTTGTTACCTGCGCACGACAAATCGGGCAATAAAAAGTGTTGTAATAATCATGTTTACTTCCATCGTTACGAAAGCGAAGAAACAAAAGAAAACGCAAACAAATCTCCGAACAGCCACCTGGCCTTCCCTCTGGACCAAGTAAAATGTGAATCTACAATCAACAGTCACGGATTCCTTGTTTTGAAAAACAAGCAAGAAAAACGAGGCTATACTATCTTTTCCCGTATAAACAGCTGTACATAACTTACGATAGAAACGGGTGACTAGTTCGTTCATAATATTTTTCACTGAAAGTTTGCACGTTCGACTACTGCATAATAGTTGCTCGTTAGCTCTCGAAGCAGTATTAGTTTTCTGGCACCGTATGTATCAAAAATCTGCTCAGGTTAGAAGGGTGGCAAATATGCTAAAAATGTACACAAAGAGTACACCAAACAATTTAAGTTCAGTAAGTACAGCATACGTAAACTCTTGTTTTAAATGTACAAGTACACTGTTACCTTGAACGAACGTAGGCCATTGCAATATTTGTTGGCCCGAAACGAGCCCAATAGATAACGGCAGTGCCTGAAAGTGTCATCATCTGCTGTGAACAACAGTGCTTCTCTGTTTCACACTCTCTCTTACCTTGTTACCGTTCCAGTACTCTCCCCCACGCCATACCTACCTAACCCGTATGGGATAACAAACCGGGTTGTAGTTCTGCACTACTTTCCTTGATTTCCATTCATTTATCTCTCTCGATCTCTTATGAACCCATCGTCTCTCCTTGCACTGGCCTATTCATGCTTACCCGACTTATGACGCTCCACTTTACCCATTCGAAGAAGCCAGATGCAGTAGTTACTATTTGAGGGGTATACTCAAACAGCGGTTACGCAAATCTCCTCACTGCACCAAAAGTAGGGTAAGTACACTTCGTGTCTCGTAGAAGCGAACAGGTGAGTTATTTCGTACGCATATCCCACATTCCCTTTCTTTGTTACCTCACTGCCTTTCCCTCATTTTTTATCTCTCTCTCTCCCTCCCTCTCTCTTTATCTCTCTCACTTTCTCTCTTTCTCATTCTGGCGGGCGGAGATGTCTGTTCTTCTTTTAAATGGCTTGCTGTGGAGAGGTCGAGGTTAATATCACACACATGCAAAGCGCTGTGTTTATGTTTTATTCGCTTTGTCCCGTCTAGGATCTGGTATACATTTGGATTCTGTTGATATCACCTCGGTTACTCCATTTGTATAAATTCTGCAGCAAAAAAGAAAGAAAAAAAGAGAGAAAGTGGCTACCCAAAAACAAAAATGAGCAAGTAAAGAAAAAAACATAGCGAACTGAAACAACTAAAAAATTAGCATGATAATGTGCAGTTCGCCTGCAGGAGTTCACATTGCAATAGAACTTGGTCGTTAGTGGTGGTTAGTTCAGCGCCCTCGTCTGTCGTTCTTTCACCGTCCCGGGTCAAGCGCTGTGTGTTACCGTCTTAATAAGCAATAGAACGTTCACATGCACAGATTTCTATCCAAGTTCTACCCACGGTATACGGACGAACGCAGGATTTCGTGTATACCGAGACATAGCTGTTCATCACAAACGCTTATATCGTCCAGTGTACACTAGAAGGACTCATTTCAGAAGATTTCGCCTTTCGCTGAACATACTTTTCAGCTCTCAGTCGAAGTAATTTTTGCAATGTGAGAGGGCGTCTTTCCAAAATGCAAGTTTCTTGTTTTTGTTTATCCTTTCATCTAAATTTCACGAAGAACACCTTGTACTAATTTTGTTTTATTGCTAACGGTATATGCTCAGGCGATCTTGTGTACAAACTTCACGTGTTTTCTTTTTGTTCCCTTGCAAAGCTTGCCAACACATGAGCGCCTCAAAAACCATTATCCTTCGGCACGTGGCACTCGTTTATCATTTCATGTAAATTTCATGAAGAACACCTTGTACTAATTTTGCTTCATTGCTAACGGTATATGCTCAGGCGATCTTGTGCACAAATTTCACGTGTTTTCTAGTTGCTCCCTGGCAAAGCTTGCCGACACATGAGCTCCTCAAAAACCATTATCCTTCGGCAAGTGGCACCAAATCTATCGCTTCGCGTCCTGCTATCAGATCTTTCTGCATGTATATTCCACGCAATGAAGTTCGTCTGGAAAGCTTCCCAGTATATATATATATATATATATATATATATATATATATATATATATATATATATATATAGAGAGAGAGAGAGAGAGAGAGAGATTTAGCCGGTAAATTTCGAGTAGCTGGCGCTAATTGAACCCCTAACGTTCCGTGAACATTGTGCATCAAAATTCTACATTTGCATCCTACTCTCTGGACAGAAACGTAAAAAAGGAAAAGAAAATAATTGATCGAACTACGAAGCCCACGCTGTTATCTCTGTCGCAGGAGTGGGAGCGCTAATGATGGCAGCCTCAGTTATGATAGAGCTTCAAAGAAGCCATGCACGAACGTAGCAACCAATAAACCAGTTTGATAATTAAATCATAAAATACTGTATCTCTGAGTGCTTGAGTTTTGTTTTACCTCGTATTTTGACTTCGAGCCTGTCGCTCACAGAAGATTCCTGGTGTATTGTCTTTGTGATCTTTGTTTTGTTTTTCAGTGTTTGCGAGGGGAAACCTAATACAATTGCCACGCTGGTATTTGCAATTATTATAGACATTTTACTGTAAACTATTTCTAATGCATCCCCCGTCTCCAGTCGCGCGATGGTAATGTCTACCCTTATCTTTCAGTTTTCGAGCGCCTAACGAGCACTGACTTAACGAATCACGAGTATCTCTGGCTCGGCTACTTTAATGACGACAAGGCGAATTAATTAAACACGCCGCGTATCTCATTTCAATAATATGCGAATAGATGTCTCTAGAAAATGTTTTTTTTAGGAAATATGACGGTGCTTGGACGCATCGAGCGCATACTTCTCGCTTTTGGTTTACTTACTGGTGCTTTACTTACTTGTGCGGCCAAAATGTGAATTTTGCGATAATTGCCGCTTTTTTTTTTCAGACATTCATAATTCATCAGAGATATATTTGAATGCAAATCTGCTTCAGCATGGCGCATTATAAAACAGAGAAAGAGATACAAGACAATATAGAAATTTCAACCTATGGTCACGCTCGAGTTAGCTACCTTACCTTATTTTTATTACTATTTCATCCTTTATATCCGAGCATTGTCTCTCGCTGACAGTTGTGACAGTAAGCATTTGTGCCGCGTCCTTGTCTTTCGATCCTGTTTTTGAGCGAAACTTTTATTAGACCTTTGTACCCGACAAAACCAAATGTTGAGTTCTAAATGTGAAGCATTTCTCAGCGAACCAAAGGCACTTTGGCCGTTTCTATCTATCTATCTATCTATCTATCTATCTATCTATCTATCTATCTATCTATCTATCTATCTATCTATCTATCTATCTATCTATCTATCTATCTATCTATCTATCTATCTATCTATCTATCTGTCTGTCTGTCTGTCTGTCTGTCTGTCTGTCTGTCTGTCTATCTATCTATCTATCTATCTATCTATCTATCTATCTATCTATCTATCTATCTATCTATCTATCTATCTATCTATCTATCTGGCCAGCCGCCTACGTCAAGGCGCTCTCGTGGTCGTCTCCATAGCTTGGTATATACCAAAAATGGTATATGAGGACATGAGTGTATGATAACAACGATACACTGATCATGACATGAACACCGCCACTTGCCTGCCGCGTACGTCATGAAACCCTCTCTACCGGTCTCGTACTGCAGATATGCGCATAACATGGCCCGTGGTATACAGCTATGTGCCTCAGGTCATTCACAGTCTCTCTCAATCCAGGGATAGTGACAATACACTTTGGAAATATTACCGCGCTGACGTTTAAGGAACACATGTTGCAGAAAATTCGGTGCTGGCGTCGACGGCGATGGGCGAAATATTCAGAAAGAAGCAAAGAATAAAAACCCCGGCTTGAGCAGTAACCGGACAGGCAGTCAGCGTGCCAGAAAAATATTCAACGATAGAGTCACGCCAGTCCTCCAAACTGCTTTGGAAATGTCGGGGCAACGCCAACTGTCGCCATGTCGGGGCAACGCCAACTGTGGATACAGTGTTGGCTATTCGCTTTTGTAGCAATGACTCCGCGAGCTACAGTCAAGCGCAGTTCGAATACGCCGGCCGACCGATAATGATGACGTGCACATTATCGCACCATAGCGGGCAATACATTGCGATAAAAATTGACATTTCTGCTAAAACCTGCTTGGAAAGCCCACGATAAGCGCACAACCATACGAAATAATAATATCTGGGGTTTAACGTCCCAAAACGACGATATGATTATTCTGTAAAAACTGCGCGAAAAACGTGGACAAAGGGAGTAACGGACGACACAAGCGCATACTAATAACTGAAAGTTTATTGAAAAAACACAGAATATGAAGAGCAAATAAACCACGTGTGCAAGGTTAAACAACAGACAGTTACAAGTGCGCATCGAGAATGCATTACCAACTAGCCCAACAGTCTGTTCTTTTAAGATATGATTATGAGAGACGCCGTAGTGGAGGGCTCCGGAAATTTCGACCACCTGGGGTTCTTCAACGTGCACCTAAATCTAAGTACACGGGCCTCAAACATTTTCGCCTCCATCTACAACCATACTAAATTTACCCAAAGACATTGATACACCTCCTAACACTCGACTCAATGCGAAAATTTCGGCATATATGTTGCTACTCGCTGACTGCTTCGTAATAAATCGATTCCCACAATATATGGGGTCTGCCGAAATATTTTCTTATTGATACATATCGTTACCGCCATATGGATTCTGTCCACATGCACTCAACTAATGCTATCTGAGGACAATGGTCTTGCGATGCTTCGATGACAGCCATCCTTAAAGGTCCCCATGTGTCCCTTATTTACCTTTTACGCTCCATGATGTCCTTTCGATTGGTCTCAACGAGATCGCGTTTTCAGTTTTCGTGATATCTCAGTGTACACTATATTTAAACCATGACTAGGATTTGGAGACATATGCACGTACCTCCATCTCTCGTCGGTGACTGCGGTGGCCTGCCGTAACTGAATGGTAAATTGGAGAAAAGAAAATCATATATGACGAAAACAGTTAGTTATCAAGAACGACTCCCTGGTTCTATACAGTAGAGACTTATTTCAACATTCTGTAAAATTACGGTGTCGCACTACAAACCATGTGGCTTCCCAAGTGTTTAAAATTTTACAATGGGGCCTCATGTATTTCTAATGGGTGGTGTTCAGTTGTCTTGGGAAGCCACATGCTCTCTAGTGCGGTACCGCAATTTTACCAAAACGTTCCAGTAGGTCTCTACTGTATAGAACCCCGAGTCGTTCTTGATAGCTTCCTTTTTTCAAGAGATATGATTGTTTTGCCCATTTCCCATTCAGTTATGGCAGGACGCCGTTGCTACCGCCGAGAGATGGCGCCACGCACAAATGTCTCCAGAATCCTGGAAATGATCCGTAATCTCTCTTCTCCGCTTCTGTCACTGTTGTGAGAGCCGCCATATTTAACCACGATGCCATTTATGTTGGCGATCGCACTTCATACAGCCTCTCTTCGTCAGGTCTGCGAGTCATGCTGATAACAGGCATCTCACCGAGCGGTCTGTTTCCTAAGCTGGACCCAACTACTAATCATGGTAATGCTTTCATGTTATTACGTTAGCAATTACATGGACAGTCTCGGCTGATTTTTGCTGTCGCCGTATATATATATATATATATATATATATATATATATATATATATATATATATATATATATATATATATATTGTAGAGAAGCATTGGAACGCTCTAATGGGTCGTCCTCTCAAGCGCCTCCTAGTGGGTCACCCTCTTCGCCTATTCTCGGAGAGCACGCCCCTCGTGCTCGTGCTCGTGAGAGTCTGCGAGTCTGCGCTCTGTCGTTGTGCATCGTCGCCGTCAATCTCGCCGTCAATAAACGTCTTAACAAAGTGGTGGAGAGTGCTGTACCGTCACCACAACTTCGGTCTCCATTCGATGCCCCTGGAGCTTGATCCCGTACCGTGCCATCTACCATGCCGCAAGACGCCGCTCAGCAAACGCCGCCTCCTGCTCCGACCGCTTGCCCCGGTGTCCTCCGCATCCGTGACCCTCCTATCTTCACCGGCGCGGATGGCACCGACGTGGAGGACTGGCTCGCGATTTACGAGCGGGTGAGTGTTCCCAATAAATGGGACGAAGCGGGCAAGCTGAGCAACTTAGTTTTCTACCTCGCGGGTGTGGCAGGCATGTGGTACAACAACCATGCATCCGACTTCCCGACGTGGTCCGATTTCAAGACCGCCATCGTCGACGTGTTTGGCCGCCCTGCCGTCCGTAAGCTGCAAGCCGAACAGCGGTTGCGTGAACGGGCACAACAGGCCGGTGAATCGTTCACGAGCTACATTGAAGACATCCTTGACTTGTGCAAAAAAGCCGACGCGAGCATGCCGGAGTCTGACAGAATCAGGAATGTTATGAAAGGCATCGACGACGATGCCTTCACCATGCTGCTGGCCAAAAACCCTCGCACAGTGGCAGAGGTCATCACGCTGTGCCAAAGCTACGAGGAGCTGCGCCGGCAGCGCTTGATGACCCGTCGACCGCCATCACGCGATGCTGATCTCGCGGGCTTGTCGGCCATTTCCGACCATTCCACCTTGCTCGCCGAAATCAAGTCGTTCGTGCGTGAGGAAATTGCCCGCCAGATCTCTCTACTGGCTTTCGCTCCACCGCAGCGTGTTGACCAGCCGCCCACTACCCTCCTGCCTCCTCTCCGCCGAGCGATTCAGCAGGAAATCGCAGAGGTCATTCCTGAATACCACCAACCGCCTCCAGTGCATACGCCACTAAGCTACGCGCAAGCTGTAGCCAGGCCGCCCCCAGCGATTCCTGTGGCTGCACCGCGAAGTTACGCCGAAGCCGTCGTCGGACCCCAGGCCTTCGACGCGGCTGTGCCGCCTACGTACGTCGACGTCGTCCCCAGGCCCCGACACCTGCCCACAATGCCCTCATATCAGCAGCCGTCTCGTCCGTCCCGTTCTGCGACATGGATGCGACCCGCGAACCGCTGGCGCACTTCCGACAACCGCCCCATCTGCTTCGCGTGCGGTTGCGCCGGTCACGTCGCACGCTACTGCAATCGCATGGAGCCGCCTCGGGTCGCATCAGCCCTGCCCAGCCAATCAAGCCAACCTTATTATGACCAAGCGCCGCCTATGTCACCGACGTCCCGCGCCGCAACATCTACCCGCCGGTCACCGTCTCCCCGACGTCGCTCACTCTCGCCTATGCGGCCACGTCCGGTCTCACGTGACCAGGAAAACTAGTCGTCGCAGTCCACGAGGCAAGGGCTGCGACGCTATCGAACTGCGAAAGCCCTCAGCGAAGCCCATCGAACGTGATAGACGTGTTTGTGGACGGTGTGCGCGCATCTGCCCTTATTGAGACTGGAGCCGCCGTATCCGTTATTGACGCCAAACTTAGCCGACTACTGCGAAAAGTGACGACGCCACTTTCTGGTCTCTCCCTCCGTACAGCCAGCGCCCAAAGTATTCACCCTACAGCGGTGTGCACCGCCCGCGTCATTATTCAGGATGCTCTGTACGCCGTCGAATTGATCATAATTCCTGCCTGCTCTCACGACGTCACCCTAGGATGGGATTTTCTCTCCCTCCACGACGCCGTCATTCATTGCGCACCAGCCGAAATAGAGCTCTCACCGTTCCCTGATTGGACGCCGGCAGACAATCCATCGGCTGCGGGCAAGGTACATGTCAAAGACGACACCAAGGTGCCTGCAAACTCGTCAACGGCGGTGTCAGTCTACTGCGCAAGTCTTTCCGACACCGTTGCACTCCTCTCTCCATCGGACCGTGTTTGCACAAGGAAAGGCTTGCTGGTGCCTTTCGCGACCGTGCAAGTCACTCAGGGCAGCACCTCTATTTTTGTTATCAATCCATTCCCGTGCAGTGTCACGTTGGTGCAAGGGGAATGTCTCGGTAGCGTGGAACCCCTCGAAGACGCACAAGTTATGGACGAACCAGATGAAATGCACTGCCACAGTTCCAGTACGCTCGGTGCTGTTTCCACGTCTGGTTCATCACCCGCTGATGTATTTGGTTCCTCCATTGCTGACAACCTTACGCCAGTCCAGCGTTCCCAGCTTCTGGGCCTGTTGGAAGAATTTCGCTCTTCTTTCGATGTCGCTCAAACTTCTCTCGGCCGCACGTCCGCCGTTACGCATCGCATCGACACTGGCACCCAGCCGCCACTGCGGCAACGTCCATATCGCGTATCTCCCACAGAACGCCGTGTAATCAACGAGCAAGTCGACGAGATGCTTCGCCGCGATGTTATTCGACCTTCTAACAGCCCCTGGGCGTCTCCTGTCGTTCTTGTGGCGAAGAAGGACGGTTCTGTGCGGTTCTGTGTGGATTACCGACGACTTAACAAGATCACTCGCAAGGACGTGTATCCACTACCGCGAATAGACGACGCGATTGACAGCCTGCAAGGCGCAGAATTCTTTTCATCTCTTGATTTGCGCTCAGGGTACTGGCAAGTACCTATGGCTGATGACGCTCGACCGAAGACCGCCTTTGTCACGCCTGACGGCTTGTACGAATTGAACGTCATGCCGTTTGGGCTGTGTAATGCGCCCGCCACCTTTGAGCGCATGATGGATACCGTTCTGCGCAACCGGAAATGGCACACATGCTTATGCTACCTCGACGACGTCGTTGTTTTCGCTCCGGACTTCTCCACGCACCTTCAACGCCTGCGGCATGTTTTGACGCGTTTGAGCGAGGCCGGTCTGCAACTGAATCTAAAGAAGTGCCGATTTGCAGCACGGCAGCTGACAATACTCGGTTACGTCGTGTCCAAGGACGGTATTCTCCCCGATCCAGCCAAGCTTCGGGCCGTGACCGAGTTCCCCAAACCTACGTCCGTCAAGGAACTGCGCAGTTTCGTAGGACTGTGTTCCTACTTTCGGCGCTTCATTCGAAACTTCGCGACTATCATATCGCCGCTGACGAAGCTCCTCGGAAGTAATGGGCCGCTCAATTCGTGGTCGTCCGAGTGCGACGAAGCTTTCGCGAAGCTCCGTCGTTTGTTGACGTCGCCTCCCATACTACGCCACTACGACCCTACGGCTCCTACAGAGGTACACACAGACGCCAGCGGTGTTGGCCTTGGCGCTGTCTTTGCGCAGCGCAAGCCAGGGTTCCCTGAATATGTCGTGGCATATGCAAGTCGCACGCTTACCAAAGCCGAGACCAATTACACCGTCACCGAAAAGGAATGCCTGGCGATTATCTGGGCCCTTACGAAGTTCCGACCTTATTTGTATGGTCGCCCATTTGATGTCATCACCGACCACCATGCACTATGCTGGCTATCCTCATTGAAGGATCCATCAGGCCGCCTCGCCCGCTGGGCACTTCGCCTACAGGACTACGACATCCGCGTGCTGTACCGCAACGGACGCCAGCATGCTGACGCCGACGCACTCTCGCGCTCCCCCTTGCCTGACGACAATACCCACAGCTCATTGTCTCACAATTCCGTTTCTTCCATCGACATTCACACCATCGCTACCGAACAGCGCAAGGATCAGTGGATCGCTTCACTGATAGACTTGCTCACTGATCCATCGGCAACACCATCCACTCGCGCGTTGCGTCGTCAAGCCCATCATTTCGCCATTCGCGACGACCTCCTTCACCGACGCAATTACAACGCCGACGGCCGCCAGTGGCTACTAGTAATACCCCGCAGTCTCCGTTCTGACATATGCGAATCGTTTCACGCTGATCCGCAGTGTGCGCACTCTGGGGTATCGAAAACATACCACCGCATTCGCCAACGGTACTTTTGGCGAGGGATGTACCGCTACGTGCAGAAGTTCGAACGCTCCTGCCGGTCGTTTGGGCGCGTTGGCATCGATTTGTATGGGCCACTTCCTCTGACGTCGGCTGGTAACCGCTGGGCCATCGTCGCTGTAGACCACCTTACGCGATACGCCGAAACTGCCGCCCTCCCAGCGGCTACAGCGCGCGATGTAGCCTCCTTCCTGCTCCACCGGTTCATGCTGCGCCACGGTCCACCCCAGGAGCTGCTCAGCGATCGAGGCCGTGTCTTCCTGTCGGAAGTCGTCGAAGCCATCCGCAAAGAGTGCAACGTTGTTCACCGCAAAACTACTGCTTACCACCCGCAGACGAATGGCCTCACCGAGCGCTTCAACCGCACGCTCGGCGACATGCTATCGATGTACGTCGCCGCCGATCACACAAATTGGGATTCGATTCTGCCTTTCGTCACCTACGCCTACAATACCGCCCCTCAAAGCACAACTGGTTTCTCACCCTTTTTCTTATTGTACGGCAGGCACCCGTCGCACACAATCGACACGATCCTTCCATACACGCCGGATCGATCGGAGTGTGCGCCTATTTCTGCCACAGCCAGACTTGCTGAGGAGTGTCGCGAGCTTGCCAGGACCTTTACTATGCAGGACCAAGAGCGGCAGAAGAGCATTCGCAGTGCCACCAACACTTCTGCAGCCACGTTCCTCCCTGGAGCGCTCGTATGGCTCTCGGTTCCTACCACTGCAACTGGCCTCTCTTCCAAACTGCTACCCAAATACGAAGGCCCTTACCGTGCCGTAGAACGCACATCCCCGGTCAACTACCTGATTGAACCTATTGAACCATCTTCGGACATGCGCCGTCGAGGGCGCGACATTGTCAACGTGGAGCGCCTCAAGCCCCATGACCCGCTCATAGTGACCAGCTGTTAGGTCGCCAGGCGGCTCCCTTTTCGTACCCGGGGTAATTGTAGAGAAGCATTGGAACGCTCTAATGGGTCGTCCTCTCACGCGCCTCCTAGTGGGTCACCCTCTTCGCCTATTCTCGGAGAGCACGCCCCTCGTGCTCGTGCTCGTGAGAGTCTGCGAGTCTGCGCTCTGTCGTTGTGCATCGTCGCCGTCAATCTCGCCGTCAATAAACGTCTTAACAATATATATATATATATATATATATATATATATATATATAGAAAAAGCCACAAAGGAAAAAATTCAGAAAAACTTTCCGACGAGCGGTATGGAACGGGCGACCTCTCGCTTTGCAGCGCACGGCGTTAGACGGTTAGGCCACCAACAATTCAGTCTTTCTGTCTGCTAACTTCGAGCTATTTATATATACCATTTACTTCAGCATGTTTTCTTAGTCACCACATAGATGGCGCGAGGTGCGCGCGTGGCGCGATTTCAAGACCGTCGCCCCGCTCCTGCGAACGCCGTTGCTCTTCGCCTTTGTGCGCTTATCTCGAGGAAAGAAGGGGCGGCCGGGGGGTGGAGTGGGGCGTTGTATGTCTTGTGCTTTTCCCGCGATGTCCGCGCCGAAGTCACAGAGCGTACGAAGGCAGCTTCGCTCGCTGCGGCGGCCGCGTTTGCGAGAAAGGAGCGCGCTGTTCAAACAGAAATAAGTAAAAACCGTGACAGTTAGTTCGCGCTCGTCCTGTGTGTACCTGTTCGTTCGTTTCGCTCGTCCTGCGTTATGTTTGAGCAGTGCGCTTCAAGTGTCGAGCTGTGATGCATGATAGTTCGCGTTCGTCCTGCGTGCGTTCTTTTCGTGCGTCCTTTGGGCTCGAGCGAGGCGCCGGCAATTTCGAGCTGCTTTCTGTTCTCCGCCTACATTCCAATTTATTGCTATCGCATTCATTGCTTCGCCATAGCGGCGAAACTGTCACTTTTTAAAACGAAGTGTCGCTTACAGCAGAAATGCTGTTCCAGCAACTTGGTGGTAACAGCAAGTAAAGTAGGAAGACGAGGCGGCATAGATCTAGCTATATATGACTGCCATGAAAAATCTGCGTGCTATTCCTTCGCGCGAGAAGAACTCTTCGGAGCCTTGAATCGGCATTATGTCGCTACTCATAAAAGGATAAATGGCGCAATAAGGGATTGGAACGCGGCGCATCAACAACAGCGCACCGCCGTCCATCGTACCTCATGCTGGTCCACATAGCTTACCTCTGTATCCCTGGGGAACTTGAAGAAGCAACTGCAACATTTCCTTCCTGAGTACTGTGTGCCTTCACGAGTAAAAAAAGGTTATACGCGGTGATTTCTGTACGTTTTCGGTCTACCTTCTAAATGCATATGCCTCAAACCCCAATTTTGTTAGAAATTCACCTTTTGCGAACAAAGCCTTTGCCGAAATCGCGAAGACCTTGTACATGAAACTCTCCATAGGTGGTGCAGCCAAACGAGTGACGTATAACCCCTTTCTTTCAGCTCCCTTCATGCGAACCGCGTTCTGACGTCATGTAATGTCTCTTTACCTTTCTAACTCATCACCTCGCGCCGCTCTATCCTTCGCAGCCATTCGCAACTGACGTCATGCCCCTGTTTCTAGGTCTTTGTTGCACCACAGTGTTCGCTCTCTCTTTTTCCCCTCCATGACTGTTTTGCTTCGTATCACAGGCTTTGCACGATTGCTCCCTATTCACTGCGCATTCAGTCCTTTTCCTACCAACAGAATTAATGCGCACACCCCAGGGCTGCATATCTTGTTAATGTGTCGTCGTTCCGAATTCGGTTTGTAAAAAATAAAACATTCGACAGAAGGGCATTTACGAGCGTCGACAGGCTCCTGGCGCGCAAAGTCGGTTTAGGCGCCTGTTTAATCAGTGTTCTATTTCACGCAATGATTTGACGACTTCAGCAGTTCAGTAGCTGTCGCATTGCGTTGCAGAACACAAGGACGCTGGCTTTGTTGCTCCACCTGTTATAGGTGCACTGCGGTGCAAAAAGAACGAGAAAAAAAAAGCTACGTACCATGCCTTGCATCCACCCTGAAAACCTCATGTCGTCAGAATAAATACGAACCACATTATCAACTACGACTTCTCTTACACATTTTCAATGCCTTTGGTACGTTATGTTCTATATTCAGTAATTCATACGACGCCAGCATTGCTATAACAACATGAACATGTTGACTTCCTGTTGCGTTTAACCGGGCTGTCGACGTTATGATGTGAAAAGCCGTGATTTGCTGATTTGATTGTCCGGCTAAAATTTATTCTCATACAAATGTGAAGTGAGTTGGTATACACGCACATAGAGAGAGAGGAGAGTCAAATTTCAGTAGAGCTTTTTTGAAGTGCGAATGAATGAGTAAAGGATGCCAATAAATCCATCGTTTAAACATTCACTCAAACTAAGCGCATCATTTAGAGAGCAGGAGGAATATTAGTATTGACTCTTCGTGCTATTTACATAAGGTAAGAGTCCTTGAACAGCACAATGCGCTTTCAGGACGGTCGTGCCATGACCACCTACACTGCGCTGCTTCTTGGTTTCGACGCGTTCGAAACGTTTTCTTTTACAGCGAAAGCTGTTATGAGATCATTTCACCGGCCGTTTTTGGCGCCGTAGTTGTCCGCCGCCGCCGCCGCCGCCGGTGTCCGTAACCAGTATCGCTCGAAATAAGAAAAAAAACTAAATAAGAAAAAAATTCCAGGATGGAACGAGGTTCGAACCTGGGCCCACTGCGTGGGAGCCCAGTATTCAACCTCTGAGCCATGCCGGTGCTTGACGCTGCTTTGCAAAAAGGTCCTATACAGGCTTCATTTCGGGAAGGAACCACATTAGCATATGCAATATAGCGTGGTAGAAGAGTAAAATATGCACCAAGCGTCGCACAACGCGAATTCTCTAAGCAGGCGTCGCACAATGCGAATTGCGCAACGAGTAGGTTGTTGAATGCTTCCAACCCATTACAAAGGGTTCTGCCATAAGTCTTCGTCGTCATCAGCCACGGCATCAACAAAGTGCGCATCATGCCTCACATGTGTTTAGCAGGTACCACGGCTCTCCGTAGAATGACGAAAAATGGCACAGTGCCTGCTGCCCTACTTCTCAAAAACTACAATGATTTATAGCGAAGTGGGTTCCTCGCAAGTGCACTTGTATTGGTTGCCAAGGAAGCCCATAAGCGCATAATCCATTTCCTCGGGGTCTCAGTAAAATTACCATGATTTAGAGCGTAGTGGGTTCCTCACAAGTGCACTTGTATTGGTTGCCAAGGAAGCCCATAAGCGCATGATCCATTTCCTCGGGGTCTAATAAACACCAGAACCTTGCTTCTTTCAGTAATGGCAGACGACATAAAAGGTTCGTATCCAGAAAGTCTTATTGCACTGGATAAATTCGGCTCGCAGATGACGATTACGCCGCGATCTCACTTACATCCTTCAGCCTGTACCACCTCATGATGATAATCAATATGTATGTTTAAGAGTGAAAAAGAAGAGACTTACCATTACAGTTGTGGGCGCATACCTATCACCATCAAGTCGGTTTGATCATAAAAGATTGCGAGATATCCTATCATCAGCCCCTGATCCATGTGTTATCATCGGGGATTTTAACGCCCATCATACTCTATGGGGAAGCCCGAAGACCGACGTGAAAGGCAGAAATTTGGTGTCTTTCGCCTCCGATAATGAACTTTTGTTGTTGAATGATGGCAGTCCTACATTTTTACGTGGCTCAACATACAGCAGCTGTCTCGACTTGGCTTTTGTTTCACGAAGCTTAGTGAGGCATGCGGGGTGGTTCACGGACATAGAAACGCATGGGAGTGACCATATTCCCACATACGTCAAGATTAGAGGATTGTCACCTTCCAAGATACACGACACGATACGAAGAGTGGACTGGACAAAATTTGAGTCTCGAATGGAAGATCAATGTCAAGACCACATACTAGACTTGGAAGAGGCAATCAAGAGCACTGTACAGGAGTCTGTGCGTACCTTCAACTGCTCTTCGAAATTCACGGACTTCGACCTAGAGTTGGAGAGACTTCGCGCACTCCGGCGACGTGCTGAAAGGAGGTACCGACGCACGAAGGCCATTGACGATTTACGGACTGCCAGACGTATGCAGAAAAAGATCCAGCGCCGGTTGGATAAGGTCGAATTCCAACGCTGGACTGCTTTCTGCGAGTCGCTCGACCCTCGTAAGCCATTATCGCAGCTATGGAGGACGGTACGAGGTTTGCGGTCATCCCCCGTTCAAAGGTCTCCATTCAAGGCGTTAGGCACTTACCAAAAGCGACCAGATATTGACGTAGCAGAAGAATTCTGCGCCAGATTAACTGGACAACTTACAGCACCCGACAGTTTACAACTTTCGAACAGCTGTCCACCACCACGTGACCCCCGCATGGACCTCCCCTTCTCCATCCAAGAACTGAAGGCAGCGCTCGCTTCGTGCAAACGTTCTTCAGCGCCAGGACCTGACGGAATCTCCTACAGAGCCCTGTGTCATCTGGGTGAGCGCGCGAGACTTGCTCTGCTTGAGCTATATAATGAATCTTGGCAGGAGGGCACACTCCCCTTAAGTTGGAAAACAAGTCGTTTGGTACCACTGTTGAAGCCTGGCAAGTCACCGCTGGAACTGGCATCTTATCGTCCGATCGCATTGGCAAGTTGCGTGGGCAAAGTGATGGAGAGGATGATCCTCGGACGCCTGGAGTGGTACATGGAATACAATAACATCTACCCAGGCACCATGGCCGGCTTTCGCCGTGGTCGATCATCAATTGATAGCGTCATCGACCTAATCACCTTCGTGGAGCACGAGAAAGGCCGCAAGCGTCTTTGCGCTTCTTTGTTCCTCGACGTCAAAGGGGCCTATGACAACGTTACTCATGAAGCCGTCCTTGCCGCGCTAGAAGACGTCGGAGTGGGCGGTCGCATGTTCAAATGGATACGCAGCTACCTCTGCATGCGATCCTTTTTTGTGATCACGGAGGACGGGGACACTTCCCTACACTACAGTTATCGTGGTGTTCCCCAGGGCGGTGTGCTCAGCCCTGTGCTGTTCAATCTTACGCTGATTGCTCTCCATGCACACCTGCCAAGCACTGTTTGTTTGTCAACTTACGCAGATGATATCTGCGTCTGGACATCTGCGGCAACTCGCCTGCAGCTGCGAGCGAGAATCCAGAGAGCAGCCACTCAAGTTGCTCTGTACCTCCGTGATCAAGGCCTGGAAATTTCTACCGGAAAGTATGCTCTTCTGGCATTTACGCGCAAACCAATGTCTAACTACAGTGTATCAATCAATGGTCAAAGTATACCGTATTGTCGATCACACAAGTTCCTGGGTGTCATAATAGACAGAGAACTATCATGGAGTCCTCACGTCTCGTACCTGAAAAAGCGGTTGGCAGGTATTTCTCACCTCTTCAAGTTTTTCGCTGGAAAGACTTGGGGAATGTCGCCCAGTGCTATGTTACAGCTGTACAGGGTGCTGTTTCTCGGTTTCCTGCGATACAGTTTGCCTGCATTAACTAACGCAAACAAGACAAGTCGACGCATGCTACAGAGTGTTCAGGCCCAGACCCTCCGGATTTGTTAGGCCTGCCTCAAAGTGCTTCAACAGCGGCGACCATAGCCATCGCCAAGGACCACCTCATAAAGACTCATATTGAGGTTGAAGCACTGAGGACCCACATAAGGCATCTTGCCCGGACACCACACCACCACCTAGCCTCTCTACCAGCGGACAGACCACGCACCTCCTTTTGCCTAACAGTAACCGCACATGGCGACTCTCTACCGACTGGCTTCACACCGGCGGCGAGACCTTCGGTTCCTCCATGGTGCCTGAAACAACCAGTCATCAACCTGACAATACCAGGCGTCCAGAAAAAACAAGATCTGTCGGCACCAGCTCTTAAACAGCTCGCTTTACTTCTATTGTACGAGAAGTATCACGACTCGATTCACGTCTATACTGACGGCTCCGTCCTACCGAGCAGTTCAACAGCGGCGGTCGTGATTCCAACGATCGCCACAACTATCAAGTTCAGGACGGCTCACCCAACAACATCGACGGCAGCAGAGCTCACAGCGCTTCGCGCCGCGCTGCTTTTCATTAACGACCAAATGAGAAAAAGGTGGACGATTTTCTGCGACTCCAAGGCGGCACTGCAGTCTCTACTGTCGACTTTACGCCGCGGTCCGCACGAACAATTGGTATTTGAGACTGCCGAGATGTTTCACCACCTCACCGAGAAAGGACACTGCATTACATTTCAATGGCTACCAAGTCACTGTGGGATTATCGGCAATGAACGGGCCGATCAAGCTGCCCGTTCAGCCCATACAGAGGACCACGACCTGTCGATACCTCTTTCTAGGACAGACGCTGCTCGGCAGCTCCGCATGCTCGCTCGCCAATGCACCATGTCAAATTGGAATGAGCCACATTTCATGCATGCACGACTACACACCTTTGATCCAACGTTAAGCCTTTGATTGCCATCAAGACTTCGCCGAGGTGACGCTACCGTTCTCTGTAGATTATGGCTGGGCGTCGCGTTTACCCATGCGTATGCATTTCGCATAGGGATGGCCGACACCACCGCCTGTGAACACTGCGGCGACGAAGAAACGATTCGGCATGTTCTGTGTGACTGTCCGAAGTATAGAAGACAGAGACAATCTCTTTGCCATGCTCTCAACAAGATAGACGACCAGCCTCTATCAGAAGAAAGACTTTTACGCCATCGTTCGGACATTACGTCGCAGAAGAAGGCTTTACAAGCACTACTCGCCTTCCTGCGATCCACTGGCCTGTCAGAGCGCCTCTGAGCGGAACGCTCTTGTGTGTGTGTGTGGTTGTGACTTTTTTTTTGTTCTTTTTTCTTATTATTTATTTTCTCTCTCTCGCTTTCAACCCCCTATTCCCCAACCCCAGTGCAGGGTAGCATACCGGATGCAAACTTCTGGTTAACCTCCCTGCCTTCCTCTGCTCTTTCTCTTCTTCTTCCTCGGGGTCTCAGTAAAATTACCATGATTTAGAGCGTAGTGGGTTCCTCGCAAGTGCACTTGTATTGGTTGCCAAGGAAGCCCATAAGCGCATGATCCATTTCCTCGGGGTCTCAGTAAAATTACAATGATTTATAGCGTAGTGGGTTCCTCGCAAGCGCACTTGTATTGGTTGCCAAGGAAGCCCATAAGCGCATGATCCATTTCCTCGGGGTCTCAGTAAAGGTCTTCGCCCCCCCCCCCCCGTCTCTCTCCCACGTCAACGTGTGTTATACAGCATGACGGGATGACGGGAGAGGGAAATAGCGACCGGGCGTCACCCAATGCAAACTGCATAACTGGTGGTCCGTTTAAAGCTTCCAACCCATTACAAAGGGCAGAGCCATAATTCTTCATCATCATCCGTCGTCACGTCAACAAAGTACACATAATGCCTTACAGACGTGTAGCTGGTGCCTCGCTTCTCCGCAGAATGACGAATAATGTCTCAGTAGGTTGCCAAGAAAGCCCATAAGCGCATGATCCATTTCCTCGGGGTCTCAGTAAAATTACAATGATTTATAGCGTAGTGGGTTCCTCGCAAGTGCACTTGTATTGGTTGCCAAGGAAGCCCATAAGCGCATGATCCATTTCCTCGGGGTCTCAGTAAAGGTCTTCGCCCCCCCCCCCCGTCTCTCTCCCACGTCAACCTGTGTTATACAGCATGACGGGATGACGGGAGAGGGAAATAGCGACCGGGCGTCACCCAATGCAAACTGCATAACTGGTGGTCCGTTTAAAGCTTCCAACCCATTACAAAGGGCAGAGCCATAATTCTTCATCGTCATCCGTCGTCACGTCAACAAAGTACACATAATGCCTTACAGACGTGTAGCTGGTGCCTCGCTTCTCCGCAGAATGACGAATAATGTCTCAGTAGGTGCTTTCCAACTTCACAAAAATTGTGATTTATGGCGTAGTGGGTACCATTCTAGTGTACTTCTATTGTAGCCCCAAGAGAGCTTACAACGGGCTCTAGAAACGCCGCTCTTCCAGCTTTTGCTGTGACTGTGCTGCGATTTCAGCGCAGGCCTGGCGTTTTTTCTTTTTCTTTTCTATGCTTAAGTTCATAGATGTAAGTGTCAATGGAACTAAGCTCTAACAAGCGGCAAACCAACAATATACATTGTACCGCTTCTAAACTGTACAATCAGCTAGAGTGACTGCAATCAATTGGTAGAAATCCATTTCTTCATTTTCCTTGTTGACATACGCAAAAGAGGAAAACCATATTCGACAAGGACATCCCCCTAGTACTGAAGTTCAGTACCTTTTCAAACATTGCGAAAGTGTCCGTTTTTTAAAGCATGGCGATTGAACGTGCTGTGGCATATCCCCCTCAAAGAGTTACACCCTTGCAGTCAGTGATTTTTCTTATATAGGCCTTTACATAATGACCTAGAAGCCACCATTTGAGTCATTATATTCGTATAATGAAGCTTCGCACTCTCCAGTCATTGAGTATCTTCGCTTCGTAAGCGAGTCGGAGTGAGTCGCTAGGAATAATAGAAGAAGCTTGAGAGTGAAAGAAACCCTTTTTCGACGTCGATGAACTATTTCCCCTGCGAGTCGAAATTTCATTCTCCGGCGCTTACGCAATTCTTTACGCATCAATACCTCAATCTTTTTCAACACCCCATGACCTTCTGATCGTGCACAGAACAAAAATGAACAAAAAATTGTTGGTGCAGCGACTAGATCTTCGTAATGACAGATCCAAGAGAAAAAAAAGATCGAATAACTTTTTCCCTACTTACGCCTAGGGAGGTGAGAAAGAAATGCGTGAAGTAAGATGGCATACTTTGAGAGTTCCATCATGGGAGAGTTCGGTGACATTCAGGGAGACGCAGGCTGAAATACAAAGCATGGTCTAGGCAAAGCAACAGCAAAGTCTTCAACGGTTGGCGCGCAATTCTGGCGAGCTGGTAGTGTCAATAGAATAAGAGCGGCACAGCGTTTTCTTCGCATCGCTCAGCCTTTCCCGTCAGTAGCTTCATTTCTCCTCTCGCTGCTCTGACTTTCATTGAAGCCGTCACCAGTGTGCATCTGGCGATCTTAAAATCTCGCATCATTTAGGTTTACAGAAAAACAGCAGTGTTGGTCACTGGGCATAACAGACGCTTGGCTCAATTCCTAGGCACCCACTCCCACTGGTGCTTCTCGGCTGCTGAGCCAGGCCGTGCCACACGCGCAGATGAAGTTGTTTGAAGTCTGACGTGTGACTCTTCTTGTAACCACGAACGAGGCCGCGGCTGGCCGGCTGGCTTGTTGACTGACTTGCTGGCTACCGCAGGCTTTGACGCCGTAGTATTAGAGCGGGCATCACTTCAAGTGACTTGCCACCGAAGCAAAGACGTGAGGCAGCCGATGGCGGTGACCAGTGCACAGGCGAGATCGCACTTACTCAGCTGACTAGAAGAGCCGGCTGCGTGAAGAAAAAACAAAACATCAAGACAGATTTATACTACAGGAGAGTGTTAAAAATGACGAAGACGAAAATAACGCCACTTGTTAACAGCTGCGACTCCACGCACAGTTAAGGACAGCAAAGCAGGTTGTCAGTGGAAGGCGGCTGTGTCAAAGAATGGAAACGACAGATGCGATTTTTTCCAGAATCATAAATTTCCAGAATACAGTTCCACGCCCCAGCTGATACAACTAATAAGAAACACGCCTACGATATTTATCGGATTGAATAACGAACCACCGGAGACTATAGACAGGGGAATAGCTGCTGCCGCAACTTAGTGACACAGCATGCCACGCGTAATGCAGAGTATTTGGCGTCGGCTCCTTTCAGTGACAAGTTGTTTCTTTTGTCTACGTACACTTCGCTTTCCTCATTTCATTTACACATATCATTTCAAACAACGAAGAATTTATTACATGCATTCTTGTATCTTGACTTCATACAGTAAAAGGTAATTATTCAAAGAAAGGCAACGAAACACCACTATATGAACAGGACGCAATGAAGTCTACAGACGCGGCGCTGACTATCAACCAAAGTTTATTGCAATACAACTGCAATATATAGGAAGCAGAAACCTGCGCAGACAACAAAACAAAAAGCACAACATGTGCATAGAAGAAAAAGGCTACACAGCAATGATATCATATCGATCACCTTCTCAGGAAGCTACCGCGCCGTTTTCCATTAGGTATCCTATTTCCCTGGTGTGAAGGGAAATCGAAGCTGTCTGCGCAGATTTCTGCTTCCTATATATTCCGGTTTCTTTTTTTTTAAATAAACTGTCGTTGTTAGCTAGCGCCGTGTATATCTTCACTTGGTCCTTTCCAAAGCGCTGTTTTGTTCCCTTTCATTGTGCACCAACTAGGGCCAGACAAGCACACTGCTACACTTAGCGTTTTGAGACATTCACAGCCGACCGTAATTATCTTCTTGGCGAAGATTGTCCGGAACGAGGGCGCATCCGCCGAGACTTAGAATTTGTATGTATACGTGCCCTCCGAAGCGGCATCCATGCCACTGATGAACACGCTGCCATTTACTGAGCTAAGCATCTGCGAAAAAAAAAAGAATACACGAAGAAAGGAAGGTGAACGAAATAGCTGTGGTAGTTGAAAGCAGAGTAATTTGCGCGACGAAATTGCTTCGACCTTTCAATGCAGTGGCAATATAGGCGGACAAGACGCCCTTTTTATGTGTGCCACTAACATGAAATGTTGGCTCACCCTGTATACAGATAGCGCGCTGCAGTAATTTGCGTAGCTGTCACTGTGGTATAAAAGCTAACAGTGTCATTTCAACTAAATAATCGCAGCGCGGAGGCTGTGGTTCAAATAGATTCGAACGAATGCTTTCAGTAGGATGTAACTGCACCTATATCAAAATCGCATATCTGAAGCTCGTAACAATGCTCTCCTATGTATCGACAATTAGTGGCAACTCAAGTATGCCCAATCAGTGAACTCGGAGCGCGGAAACGGACAAAAGACGACGAACTACACAAGACGAGCGCTCGTGTTGTGTAGTTCTTCGTTGCCTTTTGTTCGTTTGCGCGCTCCCAGTTCACTGATCGAAGATGTATCAAGTAGCGCAATTATCGACCCTTTAACAAGTATGCCGTTTTTGGCGCCGTAGTTGTCCGCCGCCGCCTCCGGTGTCCGTAACCACTATCGCACGAAATAAGAAAAAATTTGCAGGATGGAACGAGGTTCCAACCTGGGCCCTCTACGTGGGAGCCCAGTGTTCTACCACGGGGCCATGCCGGTGCTTGAGACTGCGTTGCAAAAAGACCCTATACAGGCTTCTTGTCGGGAAGGAACCACATTAACGTATGTATTGTAGTGTGGTAGAAGAGTAAAATAACAACCACACGTCACACAAACGCGAATTCTGTAACCGGGCGTCACACAATGCAAATTGCGCAACGAATGGGTTGTTGAGTGCTTCCAACCCATTACAAAGGCCTCTACGATAATTCCTCCTCGTCATCAGCCACAGCATCAAGAAAGTGTACATAATGCCTCACAGGTGTTTAACGAGTACCACGGTTCTCCGCAGAATGACGGAAAATTGCATATGGGCGGCTTCCATACTTCACAAAAATTATGATGATTTATAGCGTAGTGGGTTCCTGGCAAGTGCACTCCTTTTGGTTGCCAAGGAAGCCCATAAGGCTCCCATGATCCATTTCCTCAGGCTCTCATTAAAGTTAATTCCTTCTCTCTCTCGCTCTCCGTTTCTCCGGTTAACGTATGTTATAAAGCGTGGTGGGACAGTTAAATAACGACCGGGCGTCACACAATATGAATTACGTAACTAGTGGGTCGTTTAAAGCTTCCAACCCATTAGAAAGGGCTCAGCCATTATTCTTCGTCATCAACCACACCAATAACAAAGTGCACATAATGCCTCACGGATTGTACCTCGCTTCTCCGCAGAAGAAGGAATAATGTCGTGGTGGGTGCTTTCCAACTTCCCAAAAATTATGATTTGTGGCGTAGTCGGTACGTTGCTAATGTACTTGTATTAGTAGCCACAAGGGAGTTTATAACGGGCTCTAGAAATGCCGCTCTTCTAGCTTTCGCTGTGACTGTGCTGCGCTTTTCGCACAGGCCTGGCGTTTTTTTCAGTTTCTCGTTCCATTGACCGTGAAACGCGAAGTAACCTTAATACAGTCGAACCCCTCAATAACGAAGGAAGCAATTTTTGTTCGTTCTCGTGAGAATCTAGTTGTCGCGAAAATAGAAAAATACGCAGTCTAATTACTTCGCATAACCGAAATTTGTTTAAAGAAGTCGCTGATCTCCTTGCAATATCCGCCTTTTTTCTACCTGTCGCAGCTTCGGTTATGGTCCTAGACTTCTCCTGAGGCGTCAGGAACTTACGCTTTTTAATAGAAGGCGGCATCCTTCCAAAAGGCCAATTAACACTGCCTGTAAGCAAAGCGCAGGAGATCTCGGCGTGCACACAGAGAGACGTGCAAGCAGTTAGGCAGTCTACAAAATGTGTGTCGGCATGGCATCACTTTCGTGGGCGTGTCACTTTAATCTTCGTTTGCCGACGTAGTTTCCAACAGAGGCATTAGCAAAAACTGTTCTCTGCGAAAAAAGTAAGTCTTGTTGCTACCATCACCACCCTACCGAATGTAAACAGTAATGAATGGTCGCATCGATGCTTGTTGGCGGAGACGTATACGCCCGACTTGTCAAATCAGTGATGCTGCAATTTTTGAATTTCTGGTTTCCCAACGAGCTCATGAGTTAGAAAAGCGTTGCGGATCCCTACCTGAACATTTCGGTATTGCTGGAGTGTTTTAACACGAAAGAGCTTTATGCCGGGGTCCACCAAGTACTTCCGTTACCGGATATGACGTTTATAAAATGGACGCCAACGGGTGAGAAAGAAAAAAAAACCAAGAAAAGACCCACCGCTGGGAATCGAACCCACGACGCTGCGGCCGCGACGGTAAGCGCCTAAGCTAGATTGGCAGGTGCTGGATATCTGACGAACGTGCCTTATATCTTTCACACATTCTCCCTCGCACAGTGCTCTCTGTTGGCGGTGTAGATAGGCGGGGCGGAGCGTGGGTGATGCCGCCGTCTGTGAGATGTGAAAAGAAGTAATGCGTCACGATCGACACTTACTAGCGCTTACTCCGAGATTGCGTGCGATGTCGGAGGTCATGGTTGAAGCGTCTCGATACCAGCGAGGGACACTGGCCGCGCTGGCGTCGCCGAGGCACCCTAGACGCAGTTACTTTCTTTGCCTTTCGCTTCGTGTGAGCGTGCGCCGGCTCAATGGAGTAGCGCAGCTTCCACATGCACCAACGGGATTTTTCCGCCGCCGACTGCTTCGATTGCGAGAGCACCGACTAACAAAACTGCTGCAATACGTGTTGCAGAAAGGACACGACTTCGACGGGCGAATGTCGTGCCTAGGTGAAGCGAGACAGAGGCCAGCGGGAGGCATGCGTTTGCGGCTCAAGCTAAGAACCTCTACGAACCAGGTGTCAACATGGGTGCATCCACGCCAATCGGTGCTATAGCTGCCAAACACGAATAGACATTGTACAAGCTCTCATATATCATTACAGAATAAGCAGTACTTTTGTGTAGATACGTTTCACTTTCGTGTTATACCGATTCCTATGGCGGAGGGATCAGCCATGTTTTAAAATCTCTTTGCTGTCGGGAGGGGGCAGACCCATTGCACTCTATGTACGTTCGCCGGAGACGCCAGATTTCTTCGTTGTTGCGAGAAATTTGTTTTTAAGGTCTTTCGTTATTGAGGGGTTCAACTGCATACTGAAATTAAACTGTAAGGAGAAAAGGTGCAGATACATCGTCATAGCTCACATTCATTACAAAGTATAACAGCGAATTCCGTACGCCGAACTTAAGCTTTCGTCTACACTCTTAGTCCGATTTGTAAGCTAAGATACATTCACATTACTCCCAGAAGTTGCACCAAGTTTGTCGAATAAATGTGTCAGGACTATTTGTTGATAAAACTTAAGGATGAATGTGAAACTGTTAAATCTCCCAAAGAACATGAATCGTACACTTGCTCGTTGGGAACTCTCTCTCTCGTGTGCATAACCTGCCGTGGTCTCTTCGGATTCTCTATCCGCCATCCCAGAAGCGTAATTGTTTGTTCTTCGCTTTCGAAACAATCCATATTGAGTGACTGTTAAACTAGTTCTATCATGAGCCAGCTTATCGAACGTTCCATATGCCACTCAAAAGATTCCATATGTTTCTTATGGAATCCCTGAGCAAACATACGGAATCCATAAAGTCCGCATATTTTCCATATATTTTGCGTATATTTCCGTAAGCATCTTACGGAACCATGGGGAACTATTGGTATGGTAGATGGAAAGTTTCAATAGTGATGAAGTTGCTAGCAACGAAAACGCCTTAGCGCCTTCTCCTCAGCGTTCAATGAGCGTTCAATGAGCGTTCTTGTGTAATTTGCGTACCAGCGTAGCATAATGCAGGTAAACTCGATCTAACGAAACTCGATTTTACGAGTTTCCGATCTAACGAAGAAACTTCCATTCTCCGGAAAACACCCATAGGGTGCAGTGTTGTACTCAACCCGAATTAACGATCTAACTTGGCCACCAAGCCCAATTTAACAGATGTTTTTTTTTTTCTGAAATAACTGAGTAAAAAAGCGGTGATCTACTAGATTGGACCGAGACGGGTTTTCCTTAGAGCGTGCGCGTCAAAACATGTAGGCGCCCTATAGTTAACGGCCGTAGCTTTGTTTTGACGAGGCTGCACGCTGTGCCCATGCGCGGAACAACGGACTCGGCAGTCGGTAGCGCTCTTCCATACAGGATGGTGCTACATGGTTTATGCGGCAGATAGCACTCATCTTCTGCTCGCATCCTTCTCGCTCGGCCTGCTAGTACAATCACTTGAATTCATTCTCCCTGTCATCACATATCGGTAGCCTCTCAATAAACAGCCATATGTGACAGTCTACCTGGCCTTCATCGCCCGGGCATCATGCCCCATATATGGCGGCCCTCTGGCCGCCCTCGCAGAATTTTGCAGTCGCGCAGGTGTGGGATGCCGGCAAAAACAATGCCGTGGTAGCTTTTGGGTTACGAAACGGAACAATTTTAGGTTTCGAAGGACCTAAAAGTTCCTTTGTCAATTTGGCGAAATTCCTAATTCAACGAGATAATTCGAGCGCGGTCATGACTTCTTTAAATCGAGTTTCAACTGTACTGCCAGCGATACATTGATACCAGTTTTTCGAGCAACATTCGTTTGACAGTGTCAGCGCCGCAGGCATCTGAAGTGCGTATCGCGAGTTATCATGCTTTGAAGTTCGAACATTTTAATATGTCAAACTCATTTATTCTCACTCGATGGGTATGATGTCGCTTACCAAAATGCTCTTTCGCCATCATAAAAGAAATAGCAGAAATGCGTTCATGAGTCGAGGTTGGAAACAGAAATGTTCGTCAGAGAAGCGCTCTTTTCATCAGCATAGGGCGCAAAACTAAGACATTGTTCCATGCTCCTGCACTACGTCTTGGGCAGCTTAGGGGGACCAAATCTTAACGTTATTGAATATTGTTATTATGCCAAGAATTTTTTTCATTGTGATATATACTTGCCCTTAAGGCGTAATACTTGTGTGTACATGTGTATTAGATGTGTGATGTAAGACCAGTGTTGTGGATGAAACGAAGTGGTGTCTAGTGGAATCTGTCATCATCAGGGGCGTAGCATGACATTTTTTCGTGGGGATTTCAACCACCCAGTCCCATTATATATACTCGTGCGTGCGTTTGTATTTGTGCGTGTATATATACACATGCAAAAGTAAACAATTCCGGGTGGAAGGGGGTTGAACTCCTCCTCGCCCCGTTTTTGGCTACTCCGGTGGTTATCATGCATCCAGCGCTCATACCTAGTCGTGAGACCGAAGAGAAGGCCCGCTTGCAGTACTAACTCCACATATAGAAAACTTTAAAGCACGTACATTACTAGTACAAACAGATATGGTTAGAACTACCACCTCTTTATAGCATTTCTAGCCGTCCAGGTAAAACAGAACGCATGTCCATTCAGTCGGAAATCGTCACCATTGTAAAGAGTTCACTTGCAAATTCCTTTCGATCAAAGCATTACTGCAGTTTATGACTCTCAGTGGTACAAAATGAAAGGCTATAACTCTCAGGTTTATGACCCCCTCAATATTTTCTTTCTGGTGTTCCCTCTGTTTTTCCTGCCCCTTTTTTCCTGGCCCCCAGTGTATGGTTGTAAAACGAGAAGTTTCAACCGGTTAAACCCCTGTCTGGATATTATATATATATATATATATATATATATATATATACAACATTAGTATTTGGTTATTTGGTCAGGGAGACAGCGCACAATAAGTTTGTTTCATCTTCGTAGCGCACTCGTCGATGGTTTACAGTGTGGCCTGAGTTAGCTAAAAACCCTGTGCAACATCCAATACTGGACGCGCTTGTTTGAATTCACACTGACATCGCATAAATGGATTTCTCTGACGCCGTTGGACGACAATGAGCCTATATCAGGTAGCAGAATTTTAGTTTGGTTATTAGCATGAACGGCAGCGTTGTGCCTAACTTTCTCTCGTATTTGGCATGCTTCAGGTCATTTTTAGTCTTACTACCGACACATCGTTCACTTGCAGCTTCTCAATCGTGCCAGCCCCTTTCGTGTCCGATTGATATACGTACATTACAATGGATGACATTAGCTGCCTTTTTGCTATTGTAACCGCCTTGAGCACAAAATATAGGCCTTGTTTATATCGATCACAATAAGAATTATCGGCAACTTCCGCATCAGCAACTGCGTCAACTGCGACTGTTATATTTAGCAACTGCGACATAATCGCACATGCACGTCGCTTACCAGTGTAGGCGCATTTTTTTTTTTAAATATGGTGTACCTTTTTAGATAAGGGCTGAAACTTTACACGGAAAAGACGCCTTATCCATATTTCTCCACTAGAGGGATATCATGCGTACCAGAATACCTCATCAGACTGCGTACACGACGCTCTGGTATTCAATAATATGATGCATACAATGGCCATGCCAATAAGCGATAATGGAGTAGGCCAGTGAATCACACTATAGAAATACCTTCGGCAGCACTCATTGTATTTTTTTTCCTTTGCGTTGTTTCATCTATAACTTCGTAAATCTGGAAGGCACACCTATTCCGGCACTCAATTTACGGATCCTTTGGCTACAATTCCGTGAGCCTTTCCGCACAGTGTTTTTTTTTTTTTTCATTTCATCCAGCAGAAGCACTCCCGAACGCTCAATGTTTTTCCTTTTATCGGACTGAATAAACCTTCCTGTACACAGTTTCCTCAGCGTCTGGTGCCATGGTTAGAAGCAAACCTGGTTGACAAACGGGTATTCCTGTAACACTTTTTAAAGTGAGCAGTACTGTCATCAAATAAGCCATGTCGATCTTAAACGGCGTTTCTTAGTGCACAGCCGAGATTGTATTTTTTGTAACGAACAGGCAAGTAAACCTACGCATGCGCGTCGAGGAGGTTCTCTTCTTATATTTGATGAATGTCTGCACATTGATGAATGTATTGAATCCTTAACTACGCACCTGGCGATCTCGTCTCGCTTACATCAAAATAAAACATGCAGAGCGGAATTCACCAGCTTTCTGCACCATTGACTTACTGAAATCTCTTCACTGCTTCATTCAAGTACTGTTTATCGTTAATCAAAGACCGTGCTCTACCCTAGTTTTAAAAGCAGGCGGGGATCTAACTGAGTCGGCTAAAATACTACAAAAAAAACGAGACAAACGTTTTAGTAGCTGCGTGAATACTGGAAAGCGCTTACGAGACAAAAATATTTGCCCAAATTTATCGTTAAGCCTCACAATTCTTAATGGCAGCCATGTAATTCAACAGCAAAAATATCACTCGAATAGCCGACAGATATGGCATAAATACAAGTGAGTGTGGCCCGAACCACTTCAAATACTGAGGTACACGGCGTCCATCTTCCAGAACCACTGGTCACAATGTAGGCATAGGGGTGGGCCACCGCTTTTACAATATTTCTCATCATTGCAGCTATCATGCAGAGGAGTATGTCTAACGCAACGAAACACGACTCGAGCCGTTTTCATAAATGAAAGTTGTTATTGCTCGATACTTTATTTACTTAGGGCATTTATATCACATCATTATTACACACGCGGGACCTTATTTCCTGCCATCGAATAATCGTCGGGTCGCACAGGAATAATGAACTATCATTACACAACCAGTGTCAAGTTTATTAAATAATCACTACCGTAAAGATTCGCAAGTAAAGTGTGCTTTTCTGTAAGGTACATTGTTACAAAGGCAATGCCAATTGAGAGGCTAGGACTGTTTTTCCTGTTTTTGGCTGTTCCTTTCTTTTTTTGGGGGGGGGGGGGCAACCTGTTGGTGCATTACCATTATACGCGCGGAACGTAATTCTGCTCCACTGAGTTCAGCGTTAGCAGTTGCACCACCAATATGTTTTGCCAGAGTGCTTTGGCTAACACTGCTGTACGCGTTTGCCTGTAAAGCGTGCATTTCTGTTAGATAAATAAGTAAGAAGGCGAAGCCAGTTAAGACCGAGCTGGGTGTTGGTTCGGATTACTAGATATTAAATACCACAAACTTTTTTTAACTTTTAACTTGAGGTATTAGTTAAGTTTTAAATTATTTAACCGTTTAATTGGGACATTTAAAGAGACACTGAAGACAAAAGCCATTTTTGTCGTATTAGCAGGTTGCTTTTTACAATACCGTTAGCGCTGCCTTTTTTGGAGAAAATCCTCAGCAAGAAAACTCGCAAAATTAAAATACAGGCAACCACTTTTAGATTACCGCACCGACTCTCCACGCCGTCATAGATTTCTATGGCGTCTGTTAGAACCTACATAAATGTTTATCGGTAAGAATAAATGACATTAGGCACTTTTAGCTGGGCATATACGATCCGCTCCGGTCAGACCGGCGAATGCACACGAACGCGTAGAAGGATCTGTAGTGCGCGTGACTCAATTCACACATAAACACGTTGAAAGAACTGTAGTGCGCGTGCACAGAACGATCGTGCGACCGGCAGAACGTAGAACTGCATCTCTCGCTCCGCTCGTGAAGCCAACTGACCGGAGCGTGAAGGTGCGTCCACTCGGTTTCGCCGTCGTTTTGCGGCCAAGCTCACCGGCGTCTCGGCAAGACGCGCTCATCGGAAACACGAAATAAATGCAGTACCTTGCACTCTCTCGAGACGCTACATCTGGGAAGGGCTGAGCGTAAGCGACGCTCAGATAAAAGAGCCTATTGTGTACTATGGGAGCCGCAAAAATAATAATAGAAGTCTCAGGACATTTGATTGAATCTCTAAGGTCAAATGTAAAAGAAGTCATTGAAATTCCTGATGTCAAACCGGCATTCAGGTACTGAAGTTTCGGCGCCATTTGCAAAGATGAATCTTAGTACATTGTTCTTGTAAATACAAGCCTACGATAACGAAATTAGTGAGGATAGAGTTCTCAAAGAAGTACAACATTTACGGTCCCTTTAAATTTGTGGGTTTTTATTGAGCTAGCGTCGTGCTACACATGGGGGATGGATATTCTTCGTTTTAAAGATTGCCTAGTTATCGAAAAAACTTATTTTCTTTTATTTACTAATCTTATATTACTAGTGTACACGCTAGACGTGATATTGCGATAGCGAAGAGTTGTCAGTTTGCAGTGAGCAGCTGGAACGCCATTAGCCATGTTCGCCCGACTTTTCTCCAACGTGGCTTATAAAGCGTGCGTACCTGTGAAATAAATTATACAAGAGCAAAGTAAATATTTTGTAAAATGGTACATTTGCGTTTTGCTGTTTCTTTTAGGGCGCTGGGCGTTAAAAGTATTGTTCAATATTTTTCCCCCGAACAAACAACTTCGAAGATTAACTATTCTTGCAAATTAGACATATAATTATAATAACAAGTAGTGTACGAACTCCTCCATGGTAGGTCTAGTGGTTATGCCGCTTAACTGCTGACCCGAAGGTCACGGGATCGAATCCTGGCCGCAGCAGGCTGCATTTTCGATGGAGGCGAAAATGTTTGAGGCCCCTGTACTTAGATTGAGGTGCACTTAAAGAACCCCAGATGGTCGAAATTTCCGGAGCCCTCCACTACGGCATCCCTCATGATCATATCGTGGTTTCCGGACGTTAAACCTCAGATATTATTGTAAGTAGTGAACGAGATATAGCACGCTCCTTTTTTTCTGTTCTCTGATGAATACATGAAATATTACTGCAAAAAGCGACACGATGGCGTGGCACAGTTCTTACGATCCTGCGCCATAGCGAAACACGAAGCAAATGTTTGCAGGAACCCTTGACAACCGCCACTTCTTCCCGTCTCTTCGTATTGCAGAAGTTGTCATTCAAATTACTGCGCCCACTTTCCACACTGAAGTAGCGAAACTGCAGAACAAGCAGCTACGCGAACCTTTCAAGCTCGTCCTCACTTCCGTTCTCTCGTCGACTTTTTTTTCTTATCTTTTGCTCAAGATGGTGGAAGGTAACAAGGTGGCTACAGACGATGTGACACCGCGCCCACGCGTAGGGTGGCAGCTGTGTCGACGAAAAGAATATTTAACAGGTTCTCTGAAAACTCACAATAAACAACGAAGCCGGACCAAATACAAAGGAGATCAGGTACACAAGGACGAGGCACGAAAGCACGAGAAAGAAACGCGCTTCGGAGATTCGTGATCCGGGACTGAACTTCATTCTGCCGGATCCCTGCGGTGTCGACCAGAAAAAAAGGTTGGCGCCTCACTCTATACCGTTTTTAGATGTGAAACATCTTAGAGCGGAGTTCAATCCGGTGGTGGTGGTGTGCGGCGTGACCACTGTTACTGCGCATGCGCAAACCCTCTCCACACACCTCCTCTCCACACAACCCCTCTCCCCTTCCCATCTCCCTTCCCGCTCTCCACTTCCCTTCTATCCTCCCCCTCTCCACTCCCCTCTGAAACGCGGGCTCTACATACCGAAACTGCTGCTTCGCATCGCCTCATGGTCCCCTTTAGCGGGAGATGGCGTGATTTTTTTTTTTTGTCGTTTCTCACCCCCGCACGAAATACTGCCGAAAGGAATCCGGGTCGTAGAGATCGTTGGCGAATCGAGTATTTGTTGGACATTAACAGATTGCAAAACATTTTTTCAAAGAGAAAGACGCACGGTACCCGTGAGATCACTCCTGCTTGAAACAAAACTATAACGATAAGTAAGTTTTAAAGAAGCAGGCATCCATCTAAGTTGAGAAGATTGTCGACGTGTCATGTATGTACGCACAGGCAGGCACTATTGAAATCCCGAGGAAACGATCCACCGACGTTCCTCTGTTGGCTTGTTCAGGCAAGGGAAGACAGACCACGATAACAAGACAGAAAAATCACAAAGGAATGAGCGAGGCCAAGTCAGCGCTGCAGTTCGAAGGCTATTTATTTCCAGCGTCTCCTCTGATACATTTGCTGCTCCTCACCGCTAGCATTCGTCTACCCTGCTGCGCCACTGGCCTATCCTCAAGAGACCCGGCCTCCTGCCGTGTGAAAAGAGGGGAGTGTTTTCGACGAGTTTAACACATGTTTCTGAGCGAGGCGCCTCAACGACACTCGTGGGATGCAGAGGGGTTGGACACAAAATAGTGAAAGAAGAGTAACGAGTAAGAAGAGAGTGAAACAGAAGCCACGGGCTTCAGCCCAACCTCCAGTTCTGAACGGGGCAGTGCCGAATGAGCGAAATAGATAAGCGCCCCGTTTTCCTTTCTGCGCACTGCTACTCACTCACATACAAACACGCCAAAGTTTTCACAAACACTTCTCCTCATTTCCTATATTGTGTCACTCACTAAGATCTCGTGCTTTATTCAAATATTTTATGCGTTTTGTTTAATATTCGCTTTTAATTGTTTTGCTAATGACTTCCGAAATTGATAAAAGATTATGCAAGAAGCGCTTAGGTATTAATAAAAGATCAGAAAGCAGCACTGAAGAAAGAAAAACAATGTAGAATAGCGAAATGTATCCTGAAGAACCAGTGCAAGCTATTTGAGCGGCTAAATTTTGAGACTTGTTTATTGTGCTTTGAATTGTTCCTCTAGGGTTCAAAACGCCTTAATCATCTGGGAGAAGGCTCCAACGTTTTCTTTCGCTACAATTTTCAATCGAACATTTTGTGTTTTGCAGCATCATAATTGCTACTATGCTAGTCATTTACGTAGCTGCACTGTCGCTTTGCTTATAAGAACACGTGAATTTACGAGAATATAATTGCAGAGTCGGAAGTCTTTTTTTCCCTTTAAGTTACGGCATTTAGTATGACTCGCTCATCTTTGACATGAAATATATTAAACAGTAGTGCAGATAACTGAGAGAATAGTAGGGACGATGCATTGTACCAGTTCACGCGTTCAACTACCGTCGTGAGCATATGAGAGGGAACACCGAATTCATGTTTAAGAAACGATTACTTGTAATGCAGCAATATGACTGCGACGCGTTGAATTGTAGCAGATACCTTTACGCTTGAGCAGTTAGTGTTATGAACACTATTGCGCTTGCCAACTGCGTTTAGCCGCTATCACCTTGAAGTGGTAACTACAGTGTTCCCTCACATATTGCTCATGAGTGCACGTGGACAGCAAGTCGACTATGTAAGAAGATTCGCGCATGAGGTCAATGAATCCACGAATGGCACTTAGTCCACTTGAACAGACATTGCTGTAAAAACACAAACACCTATCTTCTCATCCGTACATATAATAATAATAATAATAATAATAATAATAATAATAATAATAATAATAATAATAATAATAATAATAATAATAATAATATAATAATAATAATAATAATAATAATAATAATCGGCCTAACTACGCCCATTCGAGGGCAAAGGCCTCTCCCACGCTCGGCCAATCAACCTGTCCTGTGCTTTCTACTGCCACGTTACACCCGCAAACTTCTTAATGTCATCTGCCCACTTAACTTTCTGTCTCCCCCTCGCGCGGTTGCTTTCTCTGCGAATACTGTCAGTTACTCTTAATGACCAGCGGTTATCTTGCCTACGCGCTACATTCCCTGCCCTTGTCAATTTCTTCTTCTTGATTTCGACTAAGACGTCCTTAACACCCGTTCGTTCCCTGACCCACTCTGCTATCTTGTTGTTCCTTAAGGTTACACCTGTCATTTTCCTCTCTATTGCCCGCTGCGTTGTCCCGAGTTTAAGTTGAACTCTCTTTGTAATATAACATGTACATATTATTGTACGTACACATTATGTTTAGTCAAACATGGTCCACTAACTCGAACGAATACTCGTCGGCGCAAAAGGAAAGCAAATAAAGCTTGGTATTTCCACATGCACTAAGAGATACCAAATCACGCATGTCGTGCCCCATATTAACATCTGCGCGTGACTCTACAAAGGGTGTAATAATAGAAAATGAAGAGCCCTTATTCCCTCATCCAGGTGTACACGTGAGTGGGGTAAAGAGTGAAACGATGGCCCCGTGGAAACACCGAAACAAAAACAAGGCAGGTAATTGTATTTGGCCCACTCTCGGCTCGCGTCCTTTCGCGCAAGATAATTACGTCCGCGAATGAATTACGGCAGCGAAGTAGGTTTACTCTCGTTTTTTTATACTCCGCCCTGCGCAGACTTACAGGAGTGGTTAATTTTTGTTGGCATTGGCGATAGCGGTTTGTTTCATGGTTTTCTTGAATGCATTTTTTGTTCTTTTATCGCAGATTAAAGAAAGTCCATTACAAAGCTCTTATCCTTATTATCCTTTCAGGCAGACTGGCACTAACTCACTCAAGGTATGTAAGAAATGAGCTTCGTGTAGCCTTCGCGCACGTATTGAAACGATTCTCCCCTCTGTGCTCCCGACGCCGATAGCGCAAATGGAAAAGTTAAACCGGCGCCCAAGACTCATCTCGTTTCTTCAGCACAAACTTCCCCTCTGCTTGCACGGCCCCCTATCTTCGGCTCAATGTCCCGCGCGCCTTCCATACGCAATCACCTGACCACGCTTACATAACGGTGCATCACCCGTCGAATGCCGTACACGGCGAGCATCCCGTGAGAATGGCCCACCGGGAGAGCCGCGATAGCGCAGCACACGCCTGCTCGACGCCCCACTTTTCGAGGAGAGCAGCTTGCACTTCAGAGGAGTAAAACAACAAGCGTGACAGCGAGAGGCGGCAAAAAATGAGGAGAAAAGAAAAGAGATCTAGCGATACTAACTCTCGAGGCAGCAATGAGCCGTGTGTGTAGAAGAGAAGCGACATGGACAAAAAACAACAACGGGGTGGAAGGTACGACGGGTGTGCTCGAGCAGGAAAACTGGTGCGGGTGGAGAGTTGGTGGGGAGGGGGGGGGGGTGCACCTAAGCGAAGCAACTCACGACGCGACGGGCGCAACCTACTGTTCTTGCGTACAAAGAGGGCGACGCAGGCGAAGTCTATACTACCACTGCCAGCTAGGGCCCCTCTAAACAGGACACAATGTTTTCCGCTCACGGCAGACGGGAGCACCGGAGGTCGTACAAAAAGCCACAAATCGGCTGCTTTGCCACGGCCCCCCGATAACAACAAGAATGAGGAGATGCGGCGCAAGAGGCAATGCGCGGGAGGAGGGTACAGGAAAGTGATGGGGAGAGGAAAGAGGCCCGAAGCAAAAGGGTTTCAGACTGCGAGAAAGAACGAAGAGAGCGGGGGCAGTCAGGAAAGAAGCACTACGAAACCACTATTTTTTTTTTCGGGCTCGGTCGAAGACGCCGCCCGTGGATGCGCTCTTATTCGCATCACGTTGCCCTGAGTAATTAGGGGAGGCCGCTATGTCCGCGGAATTATTAATACAAACCGCGCCTTACCCTCTTCCATACTCCCTCGCTCCCTGCCTATCGTGTTCTCGCTTTCTGGCCGCGTCTCACGCTCAGCCTACGGCCGCGGGGCGCTCGGTGACCGTGTAATGCAGAGGAGACTATAACACAGTGGCGTCGGTGCGTTTCGCCTACGCGGACGGAGAGACAGAGCAGCATTTTAGTGTAATTGATGCACCTAGAATCGAGGCGCCGTGGCGACGCGATCGAAGAGAGCGGCTAGAGCGAAGGACCTATCGCCATGGGCTAAGGTCCCGAGGAGGGGGATAACAATGCGGAGAGGCTGGCTAACACCAAAGCCGAGATCGGAAGGATCACGCCAACGTTCAATACAAGTGGTAAAACGTCGAGGCAGCAAACAACTTCTTTCTCGGCAGCCGTGTTCAACCATCCATTGTAAACCAGACCACGCACCTGAAAGTGAGAAGAACGCGAAAGAAAGCGCGTTACAGGTAACTCAATCAGTCAGCTTCGTGACCGTTACCCTGAGAAGAATGCACGTTTGGATGAAAGAGCAATTGTAGACAAGCTTTACTTTCCGCTTGCTGGCACTGGCGATGCCCGCTGGAAGCGGTTTGTCGGGATTGGTTACTGCATGTATTTGATCGGAGTTCTAAGCGACTATCCTTTATATTTGTAGGTTCATTTTGTAGTCCTTCAAGATAACGGGTTGTTTAATGGTCACATTCTATCTGTAGTAAGTGCGACAGCGCTCAGTGATTTTATCATATGAGTGTCGTGTCAGCGGTGTTCATGTCACCTGCTTATGCGACCTCTTCGAGGTTGCTAGGAACATGAATGCACAGCGCCTGTTGGCGTTTTAAAGGTCCTTATTTTGGCACGTGCACATACCTTTAAACAACACCACTCTTTTGTTTCTTGCTAAGGCAAACGACGAAGGTTACGTCACCACAATGACTCCCAAGTCGTATGACCCACTATCTTTGCAAATGTCTAGGGCTTGATTTCCACGACATTAACAGCCAGTCACCTGTCACAGCACAGGATCACACTCAGCGAAACACGCGCCAAGTCAGACTAAAGCCATTTAGGCACTTCTAGAGAACGAAAAGGAGTAATTAAGGATAATTAGCACGGGTTTGCTTGGTAGCCGAGTGCCGCAAACCAATGCAGTTGCTGCACGACGAAATGAAGTGCATCAAGTGGTGAAGAGAACTCTGCACTAAAATGAGTACCCTGAAAAAAAAACAAATTTTTACAAACAAATGGGTGGTGCGTCTCAATAATAATTGTTTGGGTTTAACGTCCCAAAACTACGATTTGATTATGAGAGACGCCGTAGTGGAGGGCTCCGGAAACATTGACCATCTCATGTTCTTTAACGTGCACCTAAAGCTAAGTACACTGACCTCAAGCCTTTCCGTCTTTATTGAAAATTTGGCCGGAACGGCCGGCATTCGATCCCGCGACCTGCGGCTGAGCAGTCGAGCGCCATGACCACTAACCACCGTGGCGGGTTGGATTGCGCGTCTCACTCTCCAATTATATAAAATCCTTCTTGCTGTCCAAACAGTGGGTGAGAGAGAGAGAGAAACGGAGGGAAAAGGTAGGGAGCTTAACCATGCACGGACTCGGTTAGCTACCCTACACGTGGTGTGGGGAAAAGGGGCGGGGGGGGGATTAGATCAGATAGAGAAGAAAGAACAAGACTAAGAAAAATAACACACACAACAGGAACTCACACTGATAGTTCACAAACGCTCGTGAAGTCCGGTCGTTTTCAAGCAGCGGTAGGTGTTTAGAAACTTAGAAACACTCAATACTGTTTTATGAGAGTCGGGGGCAGGTAAGAGGAATATTATTGCTCCTGTCTAAACGACACTCACTGGGCTTGCAGCACACAGACGAGACAATCGCACAAGCCCTGAAACAGACTGTATAGCCGACAAAAATGAAATCCCGGGGGGGTCAGGGGGGTCCTGACCCCCCCTGTGTTTAGACTGGGGGGGGGGGACCCCCTATGCAATGGTCCCCCCCTGAGATTTTGCATTCGAACATCTTTCATCTTGGCTTGCTTGAAGTTTATTTTCACACGTGCCATTCAAAATCGCCCCATAGTTCCAGCTCTCAGATACAACGAAAGAAATAAGCACAATTCAACAACTTACGACAATATTTTTACGACATCTTCCCTGCGATGATCAAAGTCTGCAACCACATCCATAGCACCAATCACGAAAGCCGCTGCCATGCAGCGGCCGTTTATCCACGTGGTGACGTATCATTGCGCCTTCTAACTCGCTGAGAGCAACGAGATTCGTGAAGACATTTCTTCAGCACCGAGTCTGGGGCGAGAGAAGTTGAGTAAGAGATATTCGGCCTTTGCTTGCAAATATCGCCACAAATGAGTCATCTTTTCACACCCAACTGAAACTGCACGCATTCTTCGGTACCCCTATTCATTCCGTCGCCCCCACATGTATACTTCCGGAGCCCCTGGCTGCGCGCGCGTTTTTGACGAACTTCTGGGCCCGATCCACCCGATCGTTCAAACTACAGTGTTCTAGAAGTGTTCGCAGCGTCACCTTAGAGTCACTTAGAGTCAGAGGTAGCATATGCAGTAGCTCTACGTCACCTGAAACTTTCCGGCGGGTTGCAGGGCGCGGTTAGCTCGCGTTGCAGTTTTGCGCGCAAGAAAAGTCTGAATTAGAGTTACTGTATATTATACAGTAACTCTAGTCTGAATTACGGTGCGCAACACACGAAACTTCTTTTCATGCAAATTTCTGTGAGTTGTGAAATAAAGTGCTGTCGTTGTGACCGATTTACAGAGGATGGGCGATATTTTAATAGGCTATGATGAATATGAATGCTCCTGCGTGTGGGGCGTTCAAGTTTTTTTTTTTTTTTTTTGTACTGCTGGTCGATACGATTTTCAATGCACTTTCGCCACTGTAGCGATCCTAGCGACTTCACTCCCGCCTTTCGAGCCCCACTATACCGGATATAAACAGTGCCTCATTTTTTATTTATTTGCTTTCGCATGAGCTGGTCTCTGCGACTAACCTTCTTATTCCTGTTTTTTTTTTTTTTGCGAATCAATAATCGGCGGAATCACTTGGCTTTGTATTAAATGTATCCGCACGGTAATCTTAATTTTTTTATTTGCAGACATAGATCATACAAGGTTACCAAAACTGGTTGGACTCGTAGGCTATATATATTGGTACGTGCGGGTCCAATGAAAAAAAAAAACAACCTATACATAGGTATTATGAGCACATAACAAGTAACATACATTACGTGCGTACATTTTTATTACACCGCAGAATTGCACCACCAAAATAACACTCGACAGCGTCACGTGCTGGCAAACTAATTTTATTTACACGGAACCCTGCCTATGTATGCGCAAATGCTGGCCATGATCACAAGTATGGATTAACAATGCATGCATGGTCACTCGTATAAAACAATAAACTGCCGATGACAACCGTCGATCTAACTGGAGCATCTCAAAGGAGCCCAATCCCCGTGGGCCTCCCCCGCTACTTCAATCATCCCCCCTAAATCTCATTTTTTTTTTTGTACATCGATCTCTATCCAGCCCGTTTCATCTGGCAGTAGTTCTGTGCTTAGGACTTCGAGCGAAACAAGCAGCCAGAATTCTTTATCATTTTTAGAAGTACCCTGACCGCTTTACCAAAGCACGAGTAAGGTTTTGCTGTCACCGCCCTCGTATTTTCTTGCTTTTATTGTTATCGCACTTGACTTTGCGCGGTCACTCTTAGCTTCGTTGCGTCCAGCTGTTTTTTGTTGTCAAACGCTGCACCAGAAATTTCTCTGCACGTACGCTGCATGCTCTATGTGCACGACCGCCGGAGACTGTAAAAAGCGCCTCCCTCCCGTCCAGTTGCAGCGGCGGGCCGTCTTTGAGACAGTTGCAGTGTACGGATAGACACAGATGCCGCTCCTTCAGAAAAACAAGCATACATAAGTGCAGCAAAGCTGCTCGCGTGGTGCCGACAAAGGTCCTTCAAGCGAATGAATGGCGGGAACATGCGCTGCAGGGCATGCACGAATGGAAACAGTAGCTTATACTACTTGGGTAAGCTTTAAAAAAGAATAAAATGCTCAACCCCCTTCTCCCTCCGTTGTTTTTTTTTTTTGTGATCTCTTGTTGTGTCATTGTGGTGGCCCTCTCCCCGCCTCCAACCCCGCGTTTGTTGATACCCCCCCGGAATTACAGCGTAACCAGCGTAACCCCGACCAAGAGGACGCGCTTCACACCCCGCAAGAGAAGTTTTCAGGAGAAACTGGCGGCAAGACCCCTGGCGGGCGCCCAAGCAATCGACGCGGAGAGGGCCGTGGAGGCGCGGCGCAGAGATACGGCAGTGAGCCCACTGCCCAATTCTAGTACACTGTAGTTCAAACGAAGACGCCTGTCCTCCGGTTTCACTTTGTGGCGGAAAAGCAGGGGGGGCAAAACTTTCTTTAGTAGGTTGGACGACGACAGAGAATCAACACGTCCGCTTGGTTTGAACGCATCACGAAGACTGCTTTGTTTGTTCACTATTTACAGTGCTCTCGTAGAGAGGGAAAATGAAAAGGAAAATAGAAATACAGAAACACAAGCACAGTCAAAAGATTTTCTCTGCACCCCGCACGTGCAACAAACTTGAAGAACAGAGGGAGAAAACGCTTTCCCTGTGTTGGGTGACGCTCCCTGTGGCTTTCAGTGTTCTTTCACGGGGTGGGCGCGTGGGTCGTAAAACGACGAATGTCAAGGACGTTCTCCGCTCTTCCCGTACTCATCGTCGCCTTCAACCTCCTTGGTTGCAACCCCGAAAATGCGTCCCCCGGGTTGCCCCTCTTCCTCCTTTTCGCCGCGGGGTTTTCCAATTAAAGCTGCTTCGAAGTGGGGGCTGCTTCCCAATATTCGACAAATACGACATCACTTGTCAGTCGTTCGGCAGTTTCAGCCTGCACGCGTCCACAGAAGTGCTGCCAGCACTGCAACCGGCCGCGCAACCTTCTTGGCGTAATGTGCTTGTGACTTTCAACTGGACTGGGAAGATGCCGCACAAGCGGCAGAGTTCGCTGAGCTCGTTCTTTCTGCCGAACTCCAAGCGACCTTCTTCGGAAGACAATGTCACCAAAAACACTGATGAGGTGAGCCTTTTATGTAATTGATCATTGATTATAATTTTGTTTTGTCGGGTACCCTTAGTGCAACATACAAGGATTTTTATTCTGATTAAAAAAGGGGGAAGTGACAGTTACTTGAATGCCGCCTTGAAAGCCCAAAATGGCTTGCAGTCATTAGACAGGAGGATAACTACCACGTTACGTTAAACAACTAACAGAAATCTGCTAGATAACTTTTAAATCAATGGTTTCGTGAACTACGTTGCAACTAGCTTCAATGGAGCTATTATTAGGACTACCCTAATTCATACAATTCGCTAAAAAGCAAGGAATGTTTGGTGGTTTCATCCACCGGTTCCAGGATCACGCACCGAAGGAATTAATGCCATTTAGAAGAGCGATTTAGACGCTTCGGCCAACTCTTCATTACCTTAGAATAATAACAGAGAGACGAACTAGTGAGCCGCAAGCGGAGTTTGTGGTGTCTTGACTTCTCTCTTGTTTCCGTGCTTGCACGCCCAGTCATTTTAGCATGAATCGTCATCGCCTTGGAGTTGATAGAAGCGCACGCACAGCAGTGACATGTTATCAAGGCATTGAGTCCAGTGACGAGCTACCCGAAAACTCTTCTACGCACCATCTACATGGCTTTCCTAGCGCGGTTCTTGAATCACGCGAAGGAACCTCGAAACTTTGTAATGTTCAACCTCCCAGCTTTCCTGCAATATGCCAGCAGGCGAAAGTTTCCCCACGCACGATCTCCAGGCTGGTGGCTAACTTTCGGACAGTCTGTTTATTCATGAACAAAAGTGTTTACAATCAACGAACACGTAGCCGTGAGAATTTTTCGAAACGCTGCTGTAATAGCTGAGTTACACGTGTTTGATGATACAAAAAAGGCCCTCGCTCGTTTCTCTCTTTCCTTCGTTCATCAGCTCGTCTCTCCTCTCAACACCTTCTCGACTGCTATGGAAAGAGAGGTCGCGCAGCTACGTGTAGCCGCGCGTCCTCTCACTCCATAGGGAAAGGGCGCGGCGCCGAGTCCACACGCCACGAGCTGACGCGTTGTAACGCGTACGGGGGGTTAGGGCTTTAGAAACCATGCACCCTCGCAATGTGAAGGCTCAGAGTTGCGTATTTGCGAAGAAAAAAAATATTAAAAAGCGCATACTTGAATCTCCCGTATATTAATGACACAAAACATCCCATGATGGCATGATGCCCTCTTCGTGTTTATTCGGACATCAAGCAGGAAGTGATGTAACACAGAGCGAACCGTCCAAGGGCGTCGCCCCATGGCTCCTTCAATCAACCGCTCCCGCGGTGAGAAAGCAAGGAGAAGGCTTTATGTGTATACCGGGCTCTAATTTTGTTATGCAAACATAAGCTGCGCAACGAGTTCTTGATATCTGTAAAAATATTTTGTGTATGCACCTGATGAAAGGGACATGAAAGTGACTTCGGTCACCTCTAACTTTCTTTGTCATATGCTCTTTCGGAGAGAACGAGGCGAGGGGGAATAGTGTGGGGTCGAGTGTGGAACACTCTTTTTTCTGCCTTCTTGGCGTCACGTAGCACGTGATCTATATACGAGCAGGCAGCTGACCAATAATCCTAACACTCCTAAGTTTCCTGAAGTTTCAATCCACATATATACCCTATAAAGTGGACGGGGAGATTACCGCCGCCGTAGCGAAGTGGTAGAGCATCGGACGCGTTATTCGAAGGTCGCAGGTTCGGTCCCTGCCGGCGGCAAGTTATCTTTTCGTCCACTTTACTTTCTTCACATTTATATTCTAATTACTACAAATAACACCCCCTATACTTTCCTTGGCATTGCTGTGTGTTAGTTCTCATTAATACCAATGTTTCGCCATACTAGTGAAGATGTCGCGAGGTGCTGTCAACTCAGATGAGCATTCACGCTTGCTTCAAAATCAAATTAAGATAACTGAAAGCTAACGTCCGCCAGTTATAAACGGCCAGAAGTACCCTTGCACGCATACAGACAATCAAACAATACAAACATCTCGAGGTTTCAATTTTGGTGTCAGTGTTCCTTTAACGTTTGTTTCATATCCAGTGTGTAGATTCATCGAATACTCATCGGCTGTTTGGAACTGTGTTGTAGAAACTAGTTCAGAACGTTGTATGACTCATTCGTCGCGCAGTGCAGATCGTCAAGAGCATTGCAATAACGCGATATATGAATATTTGTGTGTTTTATTTTTGTTTTATTGTAAAGTTTTCATTTTTGTCTAAAATAAAATGCACATTTCTAATAATCAAGATGGCTGCCATGCAAAGTCCGGGACCCCCCCTGTTGTTTTGATGGATTTACGCCACTGGAAAGGACCATATGTTCTGTGCTGCATATTTCTTCTCTTTTTCTCTATAGCGTGGTTGACAGCCCCGGTAATTACGAACCCCGGCTAAATGGTCTCTCCTGTTTCTCTTTCTTTCTGTTTTTCATCCTTTTTCTTTTTAATATAGGTTGCACATAGGCTCGGTGTACGTTTGCATAGTCGCAGTTGTCGTGCGCTCTCACTGTAATCAGGGCGCATGTGCGGCCCATGGTGGAAGCTTAGAAGTGAGTGTTCTTTAAAATTTGCGGCCGTTGTGTTGCGCCTTCCAATGGGTATTGTTTTTGGAGAGCCAGAGAGAGAGAGAGTGTGAAACTTTATTCAAGGGAAAGGGAGAAAGCTCTCCAACGGTTCTCGTTGGAGAGCTAGAACTCCTTGGAGGCGCGTTCGGCAGGCAGCGTTCCATATATCAAAAATCACAGGGTCTCTTGTGCATTCACCTAAGACGACTCGAAGGCGAAAGCCATCTTCTTATTTTTCAGTCGATGTATTGGGGAGCCTATATGAACGGCCGTTCATGTTCGCTCCCTAGATGTACTTACCCTCCCCGCCAACCTCCGAAAGCTTTGTGCACCTAAGCGTGGTTTCGCACTGCCTCCAGGATCGGAGGCACTTCACCTGGTTTTGCACTGCCTCCGTAATCAGCCCATCTTTGATCAAGCTACAATGTCATGTGATGATGGTGTAGGCTTATGCCACAGGAGCGAAAGAACGAGACGGCTGAACCAGAATTGACGCCAGCAGGGAACACGAGCCGTGGCTTCACGTGCCACTGCTAAGTGCCATCTTTATTTTCTTCTCTTGACTTGGCGCGCTCTCTGGTTTTTTTCGCCGCTCAAACGATGGCGCTACAACTGCACCACGTGGCGTTACGTCACATGACGTCACGCCAGAATATGTGACGTTATCATGGACGTCACAAATTTTTGCTATCTGTGACGTCATTGCGATGGCATAACAGATAGCAAAGAATTATTATCATGTCATCACGTGACGATAATTTTTTTGCACCACTCGTTCCCGACGCCGCAGGTCACGAGACGCCGCCGACGCGGGATGCCGACGCCGACGGTCGAATTTCGCGTTTGATGAGGCATATAAGGCTTTCGCCTTCATAATGAATTTTTAGCAAAGCTGCATTGCCTAATACCTCTACAGATGCGCTGGTAGCTGACCCCTTTTTCTTCACAACTACGCTGTAAAACAACAAACTCTGCCTAAATATCCGTAGCCAATTCAATTATATTAAAACCTTATCTCTCTTTTCACAAGGTTTCTAATTTAGTACATGTGCTTTTGTTTCACTATTAAAGTGTAAATTAGGCATTGCACTCTCTCCTACGCTGAACGCCAGCAGTGATTGTCCCGATCGTGAAACCAGTGCCCCAGCAAAAAAATGGCAATATGGTCCACTCTTTTATTTTATTGCGACATAGCCTTGCCCTTAAGGCACTATACTATATGTTACACTAAAACATTTGAAGGCGAACGAACGCCGGCTGCACACTTGGTAATTCGTCAAGTTGTACAACCTGGGACCAGACTTCGTGAAACACACGAGTTGCCGTGTGGCACACGCATAAAATTTCCTTGATAATCTCAGCCAAAGCAAACGTTCCTTCTTCTCCCAATGAAGCTTTCTGCACTTTATGCGCTGTCGCTGCCTCCAGGACCGGCCCACCTTTGATCAACTGAACACGTCCAATTAATACACGACGTCATGTAGTGACGTCGTCGTGTGACGTCAAAAATTTTGACGATCTGTGACGCCATTATGCCGTCAGCTGCTGATGACACTGCTAGGCGTCAATTTTGACGAAGGTCACGTAGGCTGGTCACGTAACCAGAAATTCGCCTGCCGTGTTTTTCTCAAGGAGCCGCGCAACTAGAAATGACTTTCACCTCAATAAGCTGTTGCATGACCTCGACAGCCATTTGATATCAGTCCTGCCTGAATATATTTTTAATGTTTTGTTAAAACACGAACCAAGATAGGATGATGTGTAGGCAAGTTTTATATGGCTGGTTTAGCTTTAGCTTTTAAGAGCGCAGCTCTTAAAGCTTTTCGTGGCGCCGGGTAGTGGGAACAGTAATTATCATCATCATCATGAACCGGTACGTGTTCGCCTTGTCCTTTTCAACTTCTGCTTCGCTCCCAAAGCACGTGCGCCGAGTTCTCCGGCGTTGCCTGTATTAACCCTGATGGCTGACAGGAGAGAACGAGTACAGAGAGAGAGAGAGAGAAAGGAACACAAAGCCAGAAAGAAAGACATGAAGAAGGAGAAAATCATGGCGAAAACAATTTCTGGTGAGGTGGTGGGATTCGAACCCGCGTACCCACGATCCCAAGGCGAGCGTCCTAACCACTCGGCTATCCAGGCACGCTAGGGGAGCATACCATAGACTTGATTAGCATAGTATGGCAACGTGGCTGGAAAGGGAAGTTAGGGTGTGGACGAGAGAAAGACGGAGGGGGGAGAGAGTAAAGCATAGCATAGAGAGATAGGGGAAGAAGAAATAGAGAGAAAGAAAGAGATAACAGACAGAAAGAGAAAGTAAGAGAGACACGGATATAAAGAGAGATCAAGAGATAGAAAGAAGATGGAAGCGATAAATACAGAGAGAGAGAGAGAGAGAGAGAAAGAAAGAAAGGCAAGAAGAAGATAGAAAGAGCTAGAAAGAAAGTAATGTATAGAGAGAGAAAGAAAAAAATATAAACACAGACAAAAAAGACATACAATAAACAGAGAAATGAAAAAAAAGAGAGAGGAAGAAAAAAATGAGAAAGTAAAGAGAAACAAATAAAGTCCCCCAGCTCCGCACTCCCTTCGTGCATGGAACCATTAGTGCGAAGCATCGCCTAATAAATAGTGACGTGACAAAAATCACGTAACATCTAGTCACGTGGCTAAAATCACGTAACATCTAGTCACGTGACTAAAAAGACGTAACACTCACGTGACTAAAATAAAGTAACATGACGTATGTAGCCACGTGACTAAAATCATGTGACATCATGTAAGTACTCGCGTGACTAAAAATCCCGTAAAATCACGCAACATCTAGTGACGTGACTAAAAGTCACCTAACATTTTGTCACGCGACTAAAATCACGCAGCATCACATAATAGCCAGTCACGTGATATATCCACGCCATAAACCACGTAACAGCTAGCAACGTGACACGTTCCCACCAAAACAACGTAACAGAAAGTCACGTGACCAAAATCGCAACATCACGTAACAGGTAGTCACGTGACATGTCTAGCCAAGTCTAGGCATACTTAGTATTACTACCAAACACTTGACCACTCAGCAAAAGCTTAGCAATAGTAGCAAAACTTATCTAGGTCAAACACTAGCGCCACTGAAGGCTGCAGCCTTTCGCCACCACTGAAAACTGCGCAGTTTTTAAATTAGATTGCGTGTCCTCGCGCACCATAAGATACGAGTGCCTTACGATCGGCCAAGAACTGACATGCCACCCTCAAAGATCAACATTCGCTGGGCAAAAATTGTTAACAGATATAAGGCCTCATGTGAACAGATTGTAGCAATTTAAGACATCTTTCATAGGAGACATAATGCGCAGTTCCTTTATTATAGCATCAAATCGCGGATATGAATATGGTATTACTCTCGTAAACACTGTGCGTCACAAATGGCATGCTTCTTCGGTAATCTAAACTGGGTGCAAGGAGAGGTTTATGCATTCATCGCTAACTAGATCGTAGATCGTCTATGCATCACAGATCGTTCACTCATGAAGCGTCGCGGAACTCTTTACCATTGGGGCACCAAACAATATCTAGCGAAGCCTTCATTCAATGGAGTGCAGTAAAAAGGTTGCCAATAAACTGGGAGCTGCATAGCATCTTCGTTGTGGTGGGCTACCAGTACGAGTCGACTGGGCCTTCTGTTAAAAATGAGTTTGACTACTCTCAATTCTTGGGCACACTACTATGAAGCAGATTTATGCTGCGTTACGGTGCAGTTTTCTTGCCAGGTCGACAATACTTCGAAGTCTTTTGAAGGTATTGAATTGTTTTAGCCATCTCTGACGTGAATGGCGCAGAGGCAGACGATGACGCAAACGCGAGCGTATGTGTGTCCACTTTGTAACCTATAAAGTCACGTCGAAATGATATGGTTACCGCGTGATGCAAGTCAGGAGTAACTGTATGCCCGCCACACTAATTCCAACGTAGCCGCTTAGTCGCAGAAGTCGCGGGCTTGGGCTGAAGACAACCTTTACACCCAGATCCATCAGAATTCAGAAACTGTTTGCAGACGCGTGTACAGATTCGTATAGTCCCCGAATTTAAAACTTTTATGGGATTTCCATGTAGTATGATAAGGAATATGTCCTTACCTACGCCTTATATACGTCCGTCTCCTGTATGTCGTAAGTGAAGACATGATCGTTAAAAGATTCTACTACTCGAGGTGGATACAGGTACGTAGCTTGACACAGCTACAGTAAAAGAAATCAAATCTATGAACGTTGATGAAGTACACATATATTATATCCCTGCTACCAACCTGAACATTAAAAGAACGCTCTCTCATGACACGAAATCGAAACAAGATCGCCGTACTTTATGCGCTAACGGAGCCGGTAATAAATCTTAGCACTGAAATGAAGTTACCGTAACCAGAAATTTGCGAACGAGAGCGAACGTGGCTCGAATAAAAAATTAATGTCACATCACTCTTCTATTTGCGAGAGGGACGCGACAATTCGTTGAAAAGTCGTTTAAGACTAATCTTCTTTCTAGAGCCCAACTTCGCATTGCGTTCATGAAGTAAAGTACGTAAACTGAGAAGGTACCTTCGCTTTCAAGCGTAATTGTACCGCGGAAAGCAGTTTCAGGCAAGCGAACGAAAATGGCGTAAAACATCAAAAGAGATCTATTATAGAAAGCGTAAGCCGTTTAGTATTACGAGTAAGGAAAACATAAAGATAAACGACGATAGAAACGAGCGGTAGTACCTTTCCGAGGAATTGTTCTTGCGCGGCATAAATGTTTCATTGCCACCATCGAAGCCATCCAGGCACGGTTCAGGAAGCAAGCACCGCCTCGGGCAGAGGAACTGCCAGTTTTCCAGCGTACGGGACTGGGAAGGCCTCATCAATATTCGAGCGTCGCACGTGACGTGGCGTGCACGTGGAAGTCCCCTGGCTTCCGTAATCAAGCCAATAGAGAAACGCGCATCGCAATGGAAGACGACGGACGACGACAAAACGTCGCCCGCTCGACGAAATGAAAACAGTGCGCTCTTTTCTAGCCCCAAAAACTTCCTCAATATGCCCCCCCCCCCCTTCGCTGGCTTTTATCTCCGAGACTTTATTGTTTCAAGAATACAAGCTTACCCTATTCACTTTTACTTTACCATTTATGTTTCTTATTCTCTAAGCCATAAAATGCTTTGGGATGCTGAGCAGAGAGAAAATCAGCAGGTTTTTTTTTTCTGTCTGTCTCACACCTAAAGAAATTCATGTTTGTAGAGTCATGCCTCCGTCAAGGTTTAAGCTCGCTTTGAGAAGCTTATTGACGGTATCATTACTTTCTCTTTTTAGTTCACTTTTGTATGTGTGAAATTCACCGCGTGGTATTAAACTTTCTCCCTCTCTCTCTGTTTTCCCGTCCGCGTGTTCGCGGCGTAACAACATTTTTATAGCTCTGGGCGGCGAGCTCCCTCGGTGGGAGAATCCTCACGAGTGTCACGTAGATCCGTGCCTTCCCGAAATTGCGTTCCGCCTCAGCGTGTAACACAACGGACGAGGCTGTTGTATTCACTCCGGCGTTGTTTTCACGGTGAGCCGCAGGCGCTGTTTATTCGCCGTGTAATTTCAGGCGACGTTTGCAAGTGCATCTAAATATTTTAAACTTGAGACTCATTTGTAGCTTGTATAAGCCAATAGAGAGCCAGGAAGAGACAGACATAGAGAGCGAAGTACCCTGCTAATATGCGTTCGTCCCTGTACAAGACATCACCTGAATACAACGTAATCTTCATATAAAAAATGATATTTTATCTTTGTCCAGCCTGTAGGGAAATACCTTTTCTGAAGTGCCAACGACTACAAGTCCAAAGGCGAAGAGCTGCTTCTCTCCTGCCTTCATTTTCGTCGCTACAAGTGCTATCATCTCTTGACCATTTATTTCCTTGGAAGGCACATATACTGTGTCAGCACTGAGCGTCACTCCCTATCGGGATTTTGCGCTCTTCTGCATGTATTGTTATCTCAGCTGCCGCTGTACGAAGTCAACTGCGCAATGCGAACAGTTTCACGTGCACGACAGCCAAGCGATATGGCAGGGAAGAACGCCCGTGCGGCAGCATGGAAAAGCGTGGAAGCAGACAAAGCACAACCGTTATCTCGTATATAGACCAATCTAGAGCTTTTCCCCCGGAGATGGCACCTTAATTAACCCACTGAAGTCAGAAAAAGCGGCGAAAAGTCAAGCAACACCAGGAGAAAACAGGATAATTCGTTCTATTATCAAAGCTTGTTTAAAGGCCCTTATAAAGTTTTATGCGGAGCGTTCAATGAGAACCAGTAGAGTGTCTACGAAATCTCGATAGGTGTTGCCAAGTCTCGCTACATCTCGTCAGGTCTCGCCCACGAAAATAAACGAGAACAAGTTCTATTTTTATATCTTTATATGAAACAGCGGTCGTACGCTGTTCGACTGACATGTGCTTAAGCTAGTACGTTCGAAACCACTGAAAGCACGGCCTTGAAAAAGCGCCTATTTTCTCTTTATGCCTCAAAGTCACGGCTGCACTCCTAGTTGCTCCCTGCACCTTTATCTTTTAGGTCATGGACGTACGCCTACATCGAGGGCATATATTCCCATGCACGCACAAATCAGACTCAGTTAAATATGAATTGAATAAGCATTATTTAAAGTTAGCGAAGGCGCCAGCTTGTTGCCCTCACACAGCTGATGCAAGGGATCACGCACAGCAAAAAGCAAACACACGAAGAGTGAAAAAGAGCTGCGCTTGGTTTTCCTTCTTGACCTCCTGTGCCGTTATTTGCACTAATTCCCCACCCACATCACATAAGGAACCATAATCAGGTTAGGTACCACCTGCTCACCTATTAGATACGCGCATCGTTTGTGCATTTCGTCAATACTTAACTTTAGTAAGCTTTTTCCTATTAGCGAGTTTTGGTTTAACTGTAATCTTAGAATGTAAGCTTTATCAAGACTGGAGCCTATCCCCTTTTGGTTTTCTGCAAAGATGGTATCAACCCACAGTATTTCTTTCAAAGCTCATTTTGTTACTACACTTCTCTGAAGATTATTAGCTACGGAAAGCTCATTTAGCTGCAATCGCAAGCAACGTGCAGGGCGTCGGCGAGGTATGGATAACACATTCGTATCGGGCCTGTAACTTCTGTTCAACTCTGTGTGACTACTGATTCCCGGCTTCAGCGCTCGCGCCAGTATCGCAGCATGCGAAGCAAAGTAAATGCAGACTTTCATCTCGTTCAGCCAAAGAGAGAGAGGCAAAAAAATAATAATCGAAGACCGTATTGGGCGCCCCGAGCACGGAGTCATTGCCCGTTCCTTCCCGTGTCACCGCGGAAGCCGCATCAGTAAGCCAAAGCATAGCGAAGGAATTTTAATCCGCCGTCAACAAAAAAAAAAAAAAACACCAGGCCTGCGCGGAAAGCGCAGCACAGTCGCAGCGAAAGCTGGAAGAGCGGTATTTCTAGAGCCCGTTGTACACTCTCTTGGGGCTACTAATACATGTACACTAGCAAGGTACCCACTACGCAATTAAATCACAATATTTGTGAAGTTGGGAAGCACCTACAACGCCATTATTCGTCATTGTGCGCAGAGGCGAGGTCCAGCTACACATTTGTAAGGCATTATATGCACTTTGTTTACTTGACGACTGCCGACGATGAAGAATTGTGGCTAAGCCCTTTTTAATGGTTTGGAAGCTTTAAACGGCTCACCAGTTACGTAATTCGCTTTGCGTGACGACCGGTCGCTATTTCACTCTCCCACCATGCAATATAACATACGTTGACGTAAGAAAGAGAGACAGAGAGAGGGAGGAAGAAATTTATTGAGACCCCGAGGAAATGGATCATGGGCTTATGGGCTTCCTTGGCAACCAATGCAAGTGCACTTGCGAGGAACCCACTACACTATAAATCATCATAATTTCTATGAAGTAGGGAAGCAGCCACTATGCCACTTTTCGTCATTCAACGGAGAGCCGTGGTACCCGCTAAAAACATGTAAGGCATTATGCACACTTTGTTGGTATTGTGCCTGATGACAATGAAGAATTATTGCAGAGCCCCTTGTAATGGGTTGGAAGCATCCAACAGCCCACTCGTTGCGCAATTCGCATTATGTGACGCCTGGTTACAGAATAACAGAGAGCTGAGCTAGTTGGTAAGTATTCATTCTAAAAATACAGGGCGTGCAGACATGGACACAAGGTGGTGTCCATGTTTGTACGCAAACATGGTCAGAAGAATAAATGATGGGGGACTCAGCCTGTCGCATCTATTTGTGCGGCAACTTGTTAATCGCTTTATTTTCTTTTGGGATGTTCGAGACCCCTTCTTGAGAACAGTATGCCAGTTGCGCCGTTGTCGTGTGTTGCCTAACTTTGTTGTTAGCACCGCAAGCATGCCCGGAGTCACGCGAGGTTTCTTTAAGGAAGTTGTGGACAGTGTCCGCTTTTTGTCAGTTAGGTTTTCCAGTGAATACCTGTTTTCAGTCGCTCGAAAGAAACTGCATAAAGACATATGCGACATGATTTTTCCGGTACCTATGTATAGGGTAATAAATAGTAGGGGCAAGGGTAACGATCTTCTCAAACGTGTTAAGAAAATGCAAATTCAGCCAAGCGCAAAAACCTTTTTTCTTTAAGTTACATTCGGGCACCCTACCGGTTCGGACCTTTTTAGAAGATCGAGGTGTTTATATGCCATGGGGTTCCGACTGTTTTATCTGCAGAAAGCCAGAAACAATAGATCATGTATTTTTTCATTGTTGGGAAGCGGTTTATTTCTGGGACGTTTTACAGAGAACGCTCAAAAAAGAACTTCCCTTGCATTCACTTGGAATAAGATTTTTACCAATAGAAAATGAGGATGGACTGCCTTTCGATCTTATAATGCTTCTTGGCCTCCATTGTCTATGGCGGGCTAGAATGGCCGGTTTCCACTGCGACCCTGACAGGAGACCTGCACGCGTGCTTTTTCGCGAAAGCATCTGTCAATATGTTGATGTACTCAAACAACAAGACTTTGTTCCTGACTGGCTTTCCAGGGTTGAGCCCCTGGCTTACCTAAAGGAATTTTAGGAATGTAACTAATCATAGGTGTGCACTGCTTTGACATTGCTTCAGTTGTGTCGATTGTTGTATTGTCTGCTGTTATTCCTGTGCCGTGTTGTGAAACCGGTAATAAAGAAAAAAAAACGGTATGGCTCTGAGGTACAACACTGGGCTCCCACGCAGAGGGCCCAGGTTCGAACCCCGTTCCATCCTGGAAATTTTTTTATTATTTCGTTTTTTTTTCCTATTTCGGGCGATAGTGGTTACGGACACCGGCGGCGGCAGCGGCGGCGACGGCGGTGGCGGACAACTACAGCCGTTGAAATGATCTCATAACAGCTTTCGCTGTAAAAGTCGCAGTTTCGCCGCAAGGGCGAAGCAATGAATGCGATAGCAAGAAAAGCCGACCGTGATGGACGCGCTGCTACGCTGGAGAAACATCTGCCCCTCGGCAGCAACTACCGCGCGAGCAGACAGCAGAAGGGCAAGGTTTTCCCGGAGCAAATATTAGAAGAAGCGACCGAGCTGTCCGATGACCTTTAAATGCGCCCGTTGCGCTCCTCGCGTCATCTCGCTGGTAATAAAGAAACGCTTATAAACGCCTGCCGTCTCTGAGTACTGCGGTAAAGGGTGTGTATATAACGCTCGCCGTTAGCTACCTGAAGGATCTTCGTTTTGTGGCGTAGTGATTAGCGCCACGCGCTGCGGAGCGAGAGGTCACTGGTTCGATTCCGCGCTTTGGAACCATTTTTCTGAATTATTTTTCTTTGGGACTTTTATATGTATACATATACTTATACATATACGGTGCATGACGCCGGCGACGGCGACGACAAAAAGCAGCGGAGACTGTACATATAATTGTTATCGCAATAAAACAAAACATTAGAAATAAGCCACGACGGCCGCGGTCTCAAGTAGCGGGGAAGAGGATTATCGCCCTCGGCGTGGTTTCAGCAACGCAAAGTGCGTCGCGCGGCCGAGCAAACGGAACCGCGTCATCTCTCGGGATTCCCTCTCCATTCTCCTCCTCCAAACCGAGGCGCGCAACACGCATTAGTCTCGGCTGCTGCGGCTAATGGATGCGTTGCAAGGACACCAGCGGCAAACCTGAAGAGGCATTGCACCGCGGCAAGATGCTGATCGATGGAGACAGACTGCTCCGTTGTGTGGGGGGATTTTTCCTGTTGCGAAAAAAAAAAAAGAGCGCGAAAAAAAGGGGGGGGGGTCGCACGATGCGAAGGTGGGTAGCAGATACAGTGTCGACGTCAGTCTTGAACGGCGATGCCTGTTCGGCTGCCGTGGATACGACTCTCCCAGAGGACGCTTCGCGTGTTTACAAGCTGAGCGCCACCGATGCCGCTGGGAAAAGCGTGCGCGTCATGCATGGAAGGATTTCTTCAGCGGGCACAATTAACACCGCGCAGGACGGATGAGATTTTTCGATGCCTCAGACCTGGACAGCTTGACCATGCCAGTTCCATAATACGTGTGCTCCTATTTTGTCTTTATTTTTTGAGAGGCCATTTGTATATGGTAAAATATGCCTTCTATGGCTGTTTCATCAATTGTGAAAATTCTGTTTTCAGAAATGTGTTGCTCCTTAAAACTAAAGCAAAACTCGGTCTAGTAGCATTGAAATAATCACCAATATTGCTTTTGAGAAGCTGTAATAGGGGAGCACATGTGTCCTGCATCAATATTCTTGATGACCCGAAAATGCTCGCGAGGAAGGCTGCCTTTCGCTTTTAACATATCTGGTTCGAATCCACACGTTGCGGGCACGATTGTGGCTGCTTAAAAATCAGTAACGTGTTCCATCTCACATTATTCACGATTGCATATCCCCATCGTAAATGCTGCCCTAAGTATACACTACATGGACCAAGAAAGAGAAGACAGGACGCTTTGCGCTCAACGTCTCGTCTTGTGTTTATTGGTTTGTGTAGCTTGTAATTAGCGCAAAATTATTGACAATCGAACAACAACTAGCCCACCGACGCAGTACCGCAGTCGCTATGGCATTACGGCAGGTACACGCATTCAACTTCGATTGTAATTATTAGCCATAATTCTTGAGTTCCACCACTTATCCACATAGAATAGAGTTCAGCTTTTTATTTGCGTTCCACCAAGCCGTACTTACTTCCTGCGTGCCACCAGTGTCTGTTTACTCGGTCTGTCCCAAAGAAACGCGCTCGGCGATAGCATTCCGTGCGCCTTCGGAAGAATAGCCACCGGTGCTGTGAGCCACAAAAAAACAGGGAACAAAAAAGAAACACTCTCATCCGATACCTAAGCATCCTGTCGAATTGATTTTCGTCCTCGGAGATAAGAAAGCAGAGCCTTCCTATACGATGACCAGTCGTACTTAAGGAGTCAGCCCCTGTGGTACGACTTCTTTCATCGTTGCTGATAAGTCATGGCCGCGAATTAGAGGCGGTGAGTTCGGAAAGGAGGTCTTATACGTCTCCCGCTCGCCCGTCGTCTCCCCACCAACTGAAGCGAGAAATGAACACGACGGCGTCGATTAAAGCACCACGCGGTAGTGCCGTGCAAGTTTAATACGGTCGTGAGGTCGCATACAGCGGCGAGTGAGGTCCGGCAAGTTGGCTGAAACAGCCCGCCCGGTTTTTGGGGCGTACTTTCAGTCATAAAAAGCAGCGCACTCTCCGACAGGGCCTCCTCCCACGAGAAATCAAAGTAGAGCTACGGTTGCCCCTAAGGTTAATGTCGCCATTCGCTGGCTCCAGATTAGGACAAGGTAGTGCTCTTACACAGGAAATCAAGTCCGTGGCCTGGACCTTTCGTCCGATGACTCCGGCCCGTTCGGTGCGTGCCTTGTCTACCGCTTCCCTTTTTCTCCTGTCCAGCCATCTGGTCTGTTTTCCGTTTCTTTCAGTTTATTGGTTTTGACGCTTTTTGTTGGATGTTTTATGGATAAAAGCTCACGCGCATATCGGCATCTACATGGTTAGATGGTACAGAGTAGGCTTACGGCGCGCCTGAGGCCTAGAGGTGTGCGACGCTATAAAAGGAGTACCTTAATACATCTTTAGCGTCTTTTCTTTGAATATATTTGCTCGAATAACTTGAGTTGCACTGCACGCTTTTTGAGTTGCACTGAACGCCTTTCTTTGAGGAAAACCTTGATTAAGGTTTACTGCTTTTCTACCATAATAAGTCTTTCTCTCGTAGGACATTGCGTCTCGGTGTGGCACTTCCAGGTACGAAGTAAATATGCTAACATGTCTAAAATGTGCCAAATCAACAGAGATTGACTAGTCGCTGATGCGACAGTAACAAATTTTCTGTACAACGGCACCCACCCCCACCTCGCGATTGCGATTTAACCCAACGAGACTGAAGGAATTCCGCATTAAATTCGCATAATTAATTTTAAAAACTGGATATTTGTATAAACAGAGATATAAATCCCTCTGGGCAGTCAGGGCAAATACGAAAAGTGAATTTATTGCGTGTATTGTAAGTGCAAAAGAAAAACAGGAGCACATTTTACAGCGAAAAATTGCAAGCAACATGTACCTAATGAAAAGGCCATCCAATAAGCAAACAAACGTTGTTCTATACTAATAATCAAATATATTCCGTATCAAAAGACATGATTGCTGCAGCATTTGCTGCAGCCAGCACCACTGCGGGATGTTCTGGTACTAAAATCTGTCTGCAATTAGCGGAGTAAAAGGGGATGGAAAGCTTCTTCAAAGACCCACGTGTGACGAAACATGAAAAATTATTCTCCGGGCCCTTGAACAGCAAGAGAAGACGGGAAACGGCGATCGTTAAGCGACGAAGTTTCGTGTGAATGCATCACGTTGGCGCTTTATTTGTCGAAAAAAAAAAGAAGGAAAACACGGAAACGCAGATAAGAAACTCTGGTAGATGGCAGCAGCGCTCAGTAAAAATGAGATCGTTGGGAACGAAAACTTATCAGAACAAAAACACACAGATCTTGAGACGGTTGTGGATGCTTGTGAATATTGTGTGCTAGCGTTTACTGGGACTGATCTCGCATCGAAAGGACCATCGTTCTTTTATGATGAGTGCCGTGCAACACAGTAAAGATGCTTAAATGAGTTTCAGAAAGTATACGGCGAGGTAAGAGTGAAGCAAACATTGAAAAAAGCGTACCCGCCAAGCTTAACACATTCCCGCCAACCTTAACACATTCCTCGATGCTCGTATGCTTCAAAAACCGGCTGCTTTTAAAAAAAAAAGAAAAAAAAGACATGTGGCCGTGTTTACGACCACCAAAAGCTCTAGAATGCATTAGAAGAGAAAATGAAGAGGTGTACACGAGCGTACCTGCGCGTAACAAACTGTAGAAGGAAGGTGAAGCGCATGAGGTGGTAACGGAATTTGAGTGACGTTATCACTTCTTTCTCTTCCCGCCTCTTCTTGTAGCTTGTAAACAAAACAATTTCACTAATGACGGTGTAATCGCTACGAGCATAGCGTTGCCTGATTCGCCGCAAGAAGGCGGGAAGCGATCGAGAACACCACGTTCATTAGCTGAATGAGCAGGCGCCATCATGGTTTGACGCTTTCACGAGCAAGATTACAATGACTGGCCAGGGAAAGATATAAGATCCGAACGGCAATGTAAATGTAACGGCCGAAAAAATGAGCGACAGTACCAAGTGCGCTGGCGATACACTTTCTTCTTCTATCATTTATTCTCAGTTCGCTAAACAGATGCTTCGAAGAGAAGGGTGTGTTCTTTGGTTCTTTGAGCGATACGCGCGTGATAAAAACGGATGTGATAACTAACGACACCCATTTATGTTTATTACTTGATTTATTTAATACGTTCCGGAGCTTTCCTTGCAGAAACACCTATTTCATTGTGAAGCGCGCGGTATATCGGGACTAGGGATTAATTTTAGGCAGCTGGAGTTAACTAATATGTACTTACCAGCCACGGTGGTCTATTGGTTATGGAGCTCAACTACTGACCCGAAAGTCGCGGGATCCAATCCCAGTCGTGGCGGCCCCATTTTCGATGGAGGCGAAAATGCCTGAGGCCCGTGTGATCAGATTTAGGTGCACGTTAAGGAACCCCAGGTGGTCGAAATTTCCGGAGCCCTCCACTACGGCCTCCCTCATGCCGACACGACGCGCGTAGCGTTTCTCTTCGCATTTCACGACGCTTTAAAGGAATGCATATCGAGTATCAGTGTTTATTATGTGCTTGTTGATGCCATCTTTGGGCGGGATTCACCATATACGATGTCCACATATATGTTAATACCTTCAGCCACCGCAAGGGTTCAATCATGATCATGGGCTTTAGTCGTCGGTACGGAGATGTTCCACTAGGCGCTAACGTGTGTGCGTCCACATCAGGCGGTGCTACATCTTTCCAACAACAGTATACATTGTACAAGCTCTCATATACCAATGCGCTATATAAACAATAAACTACTTCTGTGACAACACGTTTCACTTTCGTGTTATACCGATTCCTATGCGGAGGGATTCTATTTCTTTACACAACATCATCATGCCAATCACCAATTTCCTGCGCATCCGGTCGCTCGAACAACAATAACAATTGCTGGGGTCTTGTGCGCCGAAACCACGATATGATTATGAGTCACGCCGTCGTGGAGGGCTCCGGAAATTTCGACCACCTGTGGTTCTTTTACGTGCACCTAAATCGAAGTAACCGATCCTCTAACATTGGGCCTCCATATAAATACCACCGTTGCGGCCGGGATCGAACCCGCGTGTTCAGGGTCAACAGCCGAGCACCGTAACCACAATACCACGGCGGCGGCCTGCATACTTGAAGTCATGTCGTAAGCAATGACACTTTGACTGAATGCGTTGATTCTAGAGGTACTGGAGCTCCATATGTAGCTTTCTGTCTGTAGGACACGACTATCGACTTCTGCGGGACATACCAGTAGTAGCCCGGTGACATAGTTCCTGCTCAGTGTGGTTGTGTCACTAATAATCGACTACTCATAATAAAATACTATCGCGGTGCATTCAAAGACGGGATAAAATGCATTTGTATTAGCTTTTATTTTCGTTTTAGAAAATACTGCGTTCCCGTAGGTCTAGGCGACGCACTAACTCGTATCATATATTGACGCCGAGTAGAAGCCACCTATCTCAACAGATATGCTTTTGTGGATGTGCTTACGCCATATTGGATAGCGGGAGCTGGAAACAGGGCACGCCCGATGTGTTTTAAGCCTGTGGTACGCTATGTAAACAATTGTGTAAACCACTTGTTTTTGCTGTTTGTATCAACTAGAGGCTCAGAAAGAGCGATATATATCAAGCTTTGGATGAATTGAACCCTGCGTAATAAACTTGCCTTCATTTAACTTCATTTTGCAGTGTACTGTTGCATATGAACACTTTGCTGAAGGCACTACCACGTTCGGCGAGTCGCTCGGCGAGCCGCTTCCTGCAAGCCACGTGAAAAGTATAATTTTTCTTTGCTCAAAATGGACATAACCTAAAATGAACCTGCATTATATTTTTAGCCTCAGATTTCATTCCATTTGTGCAAAACCGAACATCGATGACTTCAGAATAAATAGATATTTAATAACAACTTAATTAGGATTAGTTACTATAGCACGCATAAATTAACGTATTATGACATTAATTTTGTAGCAATAGACTATTGAATGCCTTGAAATAACGTTGTATCGATTTGACAAAATTACAGATAGTTCCTCATAATTCACGTCTGAAAGGGTGCGGAGGCAGTCTGTTTCTATGGACGCGGGTGATGCAAGTCGCCGAAAATTTTCGCTGTTTAAACGAAGATAGACACAGCTTTCGGGAACTTGCGGGCCAATTAGCGAAATTAATATTTTAGCTTTCAAGAGTGGTGTAATCATTCGGCATGACAGTGAGGCTTAATTCTGCGTGAACATTACGTCGTCCCTGCGAAAGTGCAGCACGCAATTTTACATAATTCGAGAAGGTGAATAGGTATTGTGAAGTAAAGTTTAATATGCCCACGCAAATTCAATACCCGTTATCGCCTTGCTGTGTGACTTCTTTAAAAACGTACTCTTAACGCGCCCGAATATATACTTCGGAACTTCGGCGCACTTTCAGTTCATAGGATAAAACTGAGTGGCGAACACGCGCGACTGAATTCCTGAACTGCCTTGTTTCGCCATACAAAAAAGAACAATTCTGTTCTCATTGTATTGTCTCTGTCTATACAGAATCGTCGTCACCTGCAAAACTACGTTCTGAATTTGTCCAAGGTTCGACGAGTTTTCGTCGAGCCTTGCACTGTATCTAAATTTGCTTAGACCCCTAATTGTTTATCATTTCCACATGCCCTGACGGTTACATGACAGCGTCAAAAATTTAGAGACAACGAGACACAAGAAAAAGCTTAACAATCCCGCTGCTTCGGCAGGCAGCCTTCAATTTGTATTTCCGGCTTGTGCTAAAGCGCGCCAACAACATGTACTGCGCAGGTCGTCCGAATACAAATCCAAATTGATTAGAAATTCAAAGTTTTTTTCAGAGCTAGTGGCCTCTAAACTATTCGTGCCGGCTGTACACACCGTAAAGTGCAGTCTAGAAGGCTATGGCATGGCTGCCACTAGGAGAGTAAAACTCAATCTGCTTCTTGTACAACTGGTCTAGGAGGGCAACCTCAGCGAAGGCTCGCAGTCCAGCGCGATTCGTCATCCTTAATTGACTGGATCCAAGCCAGCTGCCAGCCGCAGGGCCGCAACGCAAACGAATGATTGAGCCCGAAAGAAAGCCGCGTGCCCCCAATCCCTTGCAGGGACTTGTTTTGGCTCAATCATTATTCTGGAGCTTCTCGTTCCATAGTCTACCCTTTTCTGCGGGAGCTTCATTCGTTGTTCTGGCCTTCATTCACATCACTGCCAGCTGATGTCAGTGTAAGCGCCGCTGCGTTACAAAACAAAAACAAAAAACGCAAGATTCTACGGCAAATTGTGACTTGATGACGCTGAGTATTTGTGAAGTGTTGAACATGTTTGACACTGGCATTGTGTGTGGCTATACATGTGGCGTCTTCACGGAGTGCGTGACGACAACGTTTTCTACTGAAATCACTAGACCAAATTCTAGCGCTTCGTGGTCGTTCACTTGCCACGGAAAGTATCAATGTGTACATCGATTTGTGAATCTTCGTTCTCGTGGTATGAGATGTTCTTGAGACGTTATTTATCTTGAGAATCATTCTCTGAAAACTTTCAAGCATACATTTTTCGTGCAATTGGAAGGTGAGTGATCCTGCATTTATAACGCTAAGTCTTTTTTAATGATCAATTTGCAAGACCACAGAAAGCCCTTTGAAGACTGAAGGACACGATTTACGCAAATGCGTGCATTCCGCGTAATTACGATGTCAGTTTAAACGGGTGTTCTCCTTGACGTCTCGACGCTGGGCCCGTCAGATGAGTCCAACCCGGTAGATAACGCCGCAGTCATGCTGGGCTGTTCCAACACCTGTCTCCTTGTCTGACTCTGTGTGATCATGCGCGGTGCACACGCCGCGCTCACCTGCGCCGGCGTCTTGAGTCACCTCGAAGTCATCTCGTAGACAGCAAATGTCAGACAGTAGATGTAGTACAGCTCATTTTCTTGGCCACGTTCTCTTACGGCGGTTTCACCGGCCGTCAGGCTCACGACGTCAGTCTTGAGTGCGTGCTCACTGGTGTAGGCTCATTTCATTCGCCTTCGAGAAGACAACGCCGCCGCTTCTAAAGATGTACTCGAATATAGCAGTTAACAAAATTTTACATGTAATAGATCTCGAGAGTTTCCTAATGATAGTTCTTTTTTACAAAATTTTGCAACAAAATTTTCAGTGAGGGTAGCCCACAAATTGGCAAGTAAGGCACCGTCATGTCATTTTATGGCAATAGTTGCATGCTATTCTCGCCATCATATACATAGCCTGACATACACAGCGTAACACAAATGTGCTGCGTCACAGCTGGTATTTTAGTTTAATTATCATGCTAGAAGGTTTTTTATTATGCTTTTTGTCTAAACTTGTAACCAACTTACTTTACGATATTGTTCCTTTGGCGAAACGCATCTTTTGTGTCTTACTCTGCTGTGGTTCAATGGTTACGGCGCTCGGCTGCTGACCCAAAACACATGGGTTCGATCCTGGACGTGGCTGCTGTATTTCGATAGAGACTAAATTCTAGAGGCCCGTTTACTGCGCGATGTCAGTGCACGTTAGACATGTGCGCCGCCGCCTGATTTTACTCACGCCGCTCGCGCCGCCGCATAATAATTGGGGCGCGCTGCCGTTAGTATTTTATTTTAATCCGACCGGGAAATCGGGACATCAAATACATCACTTCACCGGGGGAGCTCTTCTCGATGTGTCTATGTAATAGACTGTCCATTTCAGCCAACGCTGACTGGCCGGAGCTCGTCGAGCAGCGCGCCCTCTGTTTGCGGTTTTCTTCTGCAACGTCATTTTGACGTCACGAAGCTTTCACTATTCTCTACACAAATTAGAACGACTGAATACGCTTCAACCACGGAGAAGAAAAAAGATAGCTGAGCTAGTTAGCTATTCATGTTAAAGAGACAGGACGCGCAAACACGGACACAAGCGAGAAGCGAAGAGAGTGAACAGTTATTTCTCACGTAGACCGCCAAGCGCACCTGACTGATAGGTATCGCTTCTTGCCTTGGAATGCACAGATAAGTATTAAATGCGAAGCATTTGTTAGCGAACCTTTGGCACTTTGAGCGTTTCTATCTATCTATCTATCTATCTATCTATCTATCTATCTATCTATCTATCTATCTATCTATCTATCTATCTATCTATCTATCTATCTATCTATCTATCTATCTATCTATCTATCTATCTATCTATCTATCTATCTATCTATCTATCTATCTATCTATCTATCTATCTATCTATCTATCTATCTATCTATCTATCTATCTATCTAGCCGCCTACGTCTGGGTGCTCTGGTGATCGCCTCCTTAACTTTGTGTAGACCAAAATTCGCATGGGACGGTAAGACAATTTGATGAATATGACCGTCTTGTCATGACATGAATAACGTGAAAATCCGCTCGCTTAGGTCCTCGAAGCCTTTCCTGCAGACACGTGTGGCACACACACGTTTACCACGGGCCGCGGTGTACGGGTATGCGCCACAGGTGATTGATAGTTTATATCTACCCAGGAACGGCGAGAACAGACATTGGCAATTCATGTTCGGAAGCGTTAAGAAAAACCGACATCGGCAGCGTTGACCCGACCAATGCAAATAATAAAGATTAGGATCCCAGCAGTAATCGAACTGAAGCATTCTGCGTGGCAATCAAATATTCTACCACAGAGCCCAGCCAGGCCTAGAAACTGCATTGGAAAAACACCCCAAGCAGGCGTAATGTCGCCGCAACGTCAGTTGCGGCGGTGGTGCTGATTGTCTAATTTTATAAGAAAACAATAAACACTGCATATGTACTTCTACGATACAGGCGTCATGTCAGTATGTGGTTCCATGGAGCGTCGGCTCCGCTTTCATAGCACTAATAAACATCACATTTGTATTCCTATGATACAGCAAGCTATATTCAAGCGTTGCTAGGTCCCGGAGGAATACCCTAACGAAAGTTATATATGATATTCACATCACCGTACCATAAAGTGCACTCCGTTTCGGTAATACTGACGTATGTGCTCTAACGTGAGTGCTGACGCTACGTCAGACTATAGTTACCCTTTAAACGACAGTGTTGTCGACGTGCCTGGTAAGCCCACGATGTGCACACAACAACTACACTTAGAAAAACACGTCGATCCATCTCGTAAAGCTTGGCTCAAAGCCAAAAAATGCAGCATAGAACTACTCGCTGACTGCTTCGCATATCTGTCAAATTTTTTGTGTCTACCTTCTTTTCCGCCGCTGTGTGATTTTTCAGTTGTCAGCGGCGCTTGTGGTGTCTTGAATACTATCTTTTGTCTGTGTCTACACGCCCTGTCTTTTTAAAGGCCCTAAATGGCCTCTGAAGATACAAAAAAAATGCAGGCAGTTTTCAATAATTCGCGCAAACCTTGGCATAGCGAAGCACGGGCCCGTCTCCTGTCTATACTCTGCGTCGACTGACACGTCTACATTCGAGATGCGTGGCTTCCTCCTCGTAAATACGCAATTTCTTCGGACACCCCATGGCTCTCTGGACCCGATCGGGCGCATCCAGGCCACGCACTATAAAGCGGAAGTTGCCCGCGATGTCTCCGTCGGCGGGCGTGGCTTAGCTACATCGCGTGTACGGCTTGGCCAGGTGGTACGGTATCTGGTGTCTCACGATGCGGTGTTTGCTTCTTCTTTTAAGGACGATAGTCGTTCTTGCGATACTTGAACACAGAAATTTTGGTCTCTCTGTCTATCTGTCTTTCTGTCTGTCACATGATTAAGCCACCCGGCCAAAGTTTAAGCACTTCCTGAACGCCCAGCCATCTTGAACTGATAGCTGAGTTAATACTTGTAAACATTGTCGATCAAAAAGAAAATATTACGCATATCTGAGGCGCAACATCAATACGTAAGTATTAGGGGGTGTGTTCCTTTACTAGGAAATACATAGATACGTAATTCTAAAGACCCTAGTGTTTCTTAGGCTGCGCTGAAAATGCGACGCTATGCACGAAAAAGCCCTCTGCCGACGATATGGTGCTGCAACCTGGCAGTGGCCCTGGGTTCTGAGCAAACTCATGTTTCCCGACGCCACTGCCAGATGGCGTCCATATCTCACGCAGCGCATCAAATAATGTGGTAAATTGAAATTAGTTCAAAGAAACCTGCATTGCATTTATCATGCCAGGACGGAAATGGTAAGAGAACAGCATCACGACTGGCCGCGCATGACACCAGGGCTCATGCAGTGCGGCCGGCAGAAGACTATCGTCTTTAGACGACATTTTCACCGATGCACGCAGATACCCGGCCAATTTTCTATCTTTTTTTTTCTCTCTCTACTTGTGCCTCTCTCTTTTGTTGATGTTCTCTCTGTCTCTCTTTCTTTTTCATTCTGCATTTCTTTCGCTTTATTTCTCCTTCTTGTGCTACGCTTTACTCTCTCCCCTCCTTCTTTCCTTCCTCCTCAACCATCACATCTTTGCTCCTCATGCTCACTTCCCTTTCCCAGCCCCTAGCTACACTATACTATAAAAGGGAGCACTATGCTCTGCTAGCGTGCCTGAATAGCCAAGTGGTAGGACGCTCGGCTTCGGATCGAGGATACAGGGGCTCGAATCCGGGCTGGTGAAGAAGTTTTCCCATTGTATTTCTTTGTATCTTTTTTTCCATCTCTGTTTGTTTCTCTCTCTCCCTCTCTGCACTCGTTCTCTCACCCATCAGGGTTATTAAAGCCAGGCCGTAGTGGGATTTGCCCAAATTCTGTGGAACGAACCCGTTCATGATGGTGGTAGTTTTTGGGCACGGTCAGGCACTTTACACCGAGCTAGAACATCTTCGCTGTTAAAAAACAAAAAACAAAAAAGAAAACGAGGGCGTTATTCTCTCTTGGCGTTTCTCGTCTTTTTGGCGCACTTTGTGACGTCAGAACGCTGGTTCAAGTGACATCATTGGAGTACATGCTCTCAGTTGGTCCATATATGAGAAATATCACTTGTTTATTGTCTCCCACTCTTCTTTGCCATGCAGTCGCCTACCCGTTCTTCCTTGTCTCGCATGACCATTGTGCGCGATCAATGGATTTCGCTCCATTTTGCGCGTTTCCAACTGCGCAAGCGGAGATAACAGGGTGTAGCCGACAAGCGCGAAATCCTGATAGGCTCAACGCTTAGTGCTGATATTGTGCGCATGCTTTATAAAGAAATAAGCGGCAAGAAGATATCGCTTGTAAAGGCAGTGAAGGCGAGAACGAAACCAATGGAAAAGGCGCCGCATTATTTGATTCTTCCAACGAACGAACTCTTTACAGCGGAGACAATTCATCTCTCTAAAAAAATAAGGCGAGCCCGAATACACGGTGTTTCTATATTTTTTTTTCAATTATAAGGACACTCTGGACAAGTTTTCACCATCTACGCCATGTTCAGTATGAAGTTCAAATTGATAACATCGCTCCGCGTATCGTATGTTGTACCCGCGAGTAAAAGCTGGCGAGCGCTGGTGTCCTAGGTAGACGGATGAAGCAGAGATGAAACAAGCTGGCCATCTCCGTCGCACGGAGGGCGAATGCGATAACATCAGCCAACGTGCGAGGGCTACCGGTGATTGCTCCTTAACCAGAAAGAAAACGCCCCGCCCGTCTTTCGCTGGGCGAAGGAGCATGAGGGGAAGCCGGAAAGGGGAGCAGCGTGGCTCGAGTAGCCACTGTGAACATTTACTATAAGGGCGCGGTCGGGAGCACTATTTCGGCAGAAGCAAACGGCTCGTCTAGCCTTCTACGCGCTGGGATCTCAGCGCTTCTTGCTGTGACCACTGATACGACAAACTGCACAAAAACCTCTTCTCTCCCGCGAGCGGCCGTATTCCAATACTCCAGCATTTTGTAGGGTTACGCGAGATCGGATGAAAACGTTAGCTGTTAGCAATAGTTCGTATAACATTATGACATGCTGCTATCGCATTCACAGCTTCGCTTTTTCGTTGAAACAGATTTTTTTTTTCGAAATTCCAGGGACAAATTCTCTCCCCATCAACTCTCGAATCCCACACAGAAGGACGTTCTGATGCCAATGTTTCGCGAAAACTGTAGTAAAACCATAACACATGCGGCCAGGCTCCGATAACGGCAGTTATATCAATAAATTGTGACTGTGACGATATAGAAAACGATAATAAGATATCAGAATCGTATCAGAAACAGTATGCCCTTGTCTCGTGTCTGTACGAGCAGGTCTTGCGTACTTAAATATCTCCACGAATGGTTTCCTGATCCCTCTGCAGCGACAGAGAAAGACATATAAATGCAATGAGGAAAGGCCGAGATTTAACCACAATATAAATATGTGGTTTGCTACCCTTCACTTGGGAAGGGGTGAGCGGGACAGAGAGGTAAGGCAAGCGAGGGATGAGAGAATAGAGGAGACAAACAGAAAAGCAAGCACGCGGGAACGACAAGCGAGCATAGGCAGCTCTTAACGCTTAGTATCACTGACGTCGCTTGGTGAGAACTCTTACTTCGATTCGTACGCTAGACGACTTCACGTGCGTGCACGAGCTCGCTTCGAAGCAAATAGCGTCGGCAATCCGTGACGGTCTTCGATTATTACTTCCTCGCTTTTTTTCCTACCTGGTTCAGTTCGAAAGCGGCATCCAAAGGAATCATTTTAGCGCCCAGCTAAAAAGGATGACATAATGGAAAATGCACCGTACATCGTTTAGACATTCAGAAGAGCCCACTCCGCGAATAGAAGCACCGTGCCGTTGCTCGCCTTTCAGGCCACACTGATGCACCTGGGCTGTCTTTAAGGGCAAGTAAAAGAACATCTCAAATGGCAACATGTTTTGACTAATGCATATTGAATCGGGCGTGCAGAGTTGTCAGGACACGGCACGGAGGCGCAGCACGCCGTCTTTTGTTTAGAAAAGGTTTCTCTTCGATGCCATCCCCTTTCTTCTTTTTTTGTGTTGTATTCTCGTCCGTGCCGAGGCAAAAGGACAGCTTTCATCGACCAATTAATGCGAGCTCCGGTATAATCGATCATAGATTGCTGGTTGCGCGCTTCGGAAATCGGTATCTCTCTCCCCTTTTGTGCCGGAACTGGGAAACTGACTTGGAGAGCGCGAGGTGACGGCTCGCGGAACTTGCACGGGGTAAGAACGCCCCGTGCTCGTAGTAGGAATAGTAGCCGAGGGGGGAAAATGATAGTAAAATAAGATATTTTATACAGCAGCGACGCAAAACTTGATCGCTTTCTCTAGTGGCCCTCATCTTCTGCGAGGCTTCGACCCAACATACTGGCGCTGCCTGCAGGGAAAGGAGCGGGCAGACCCTTCCTCCGAGAACGTCTACACAATCGGCGCACTTCCCTTAAAATGCAGCAGCTGGGGTGACCTTTTCTCTCATCACTTTCCGCTCGACGGTGCGCGGAGGCAACAAGAGAAAAGTCGCCACGGTGTTCAAAGGGAGCGAGGCTGTTCAAGAGCTCACATCTCCTTTCCTTAGACCAGCGTCGTAGCTGGTGCCATAACGGGTGCCAACAGGGTCGCCCTGAGCTTGGGCGGCCGACTGGGTTAAATAAAAAGAAAGAAAGCAAATAAGACTGCGGGAGAGGCGCCGGTACAAGAAGAGCGCATGGTCTGTGCAACTTGTTCTTTGTAAAGAAGTGGCGGGCGGGCGTTGGTAACAAACGAAGGGAGCGGGGGAGGCTATAGAGCTCGACGCTTTAGGCAAAGAGGCGTTTTCTGAAGCCTGTTACAAGAACATTTTGTGCTTGCTCGCCAAGTGCTCCTGCCATTGCTATCGTGATTGTCATGTCCCGGAAGTAGCAGGGCAAAGCAAAATAAAAAAGGAAGAAATATTATAGGCAGTTGAGAATGCGTTCGCGAGAAAAAAGCCCAATGCCGCCAGTGTTCCTCTACACAGAGACCTGAAAAGAAGCCCTACGTCGAAGGATGAAGAATAGAAACTGGAGTTGCAACAGAGGGGCGTCTAAGGGCAAGAGATGGAATCCCTTTGGTTTAAACGAGATCAGGCGAAGGAAGAAAAGCAAAGCAATGGCAGTACAGTGACTTTCTGAGCAGCATGTTCAGTAAGGCGTAAAATTTAGAGCACCTAGCTATGTGGGCCATCTTTCAGCATTTAAGTGATATGCATTGACGTGAACAGAAGCAGAAAAAGGGTATGTTTTGTACCGCACAAGGCGCACCACTAGTCCCTGCTATGATAACTGTGGCAGCATAGAGCCAGTGGGGCACATATTACTGGAATGTTCCGCGTACCGCGATGAGAGACAATTGCTTGAGCGACAGATGGACATGATCTGTCGCGATCAGTTAACATTACACAACTTATTAGGCCCAGTGCCCGGCCCTTCAAAGCAGCGATGGGTTTTACAGTCACCGTTTAATTACCTGTCAAAAATTGGCCTAGTAGGAAAGCTTTCATGGTTGGCTATTTCACATAGCAAAGTCCTAACTTACCTGACACCCTCGTTGTAAATATTTCAATCAGGTTCACTTGCGCATTTCATTTTTTTATATTCTTTCTTTTTATTATTATTTCCGACACTCTCTTCTTTAGTCTGTCAATCCCATTCCCCATCCCTACACAGAGTAGCCTGCCAGCGGTATACTGACACCGGCAAAAATTTCTGTATTTGTAATAAAGATCATCTCTCTCTCTCTTTCTCTCTATTTCAATGCGACATACTTTTCCATAGGGACCTTGATCGAGTCGCCTTTTTTTGTTTTTTCTTTGTCTGCACTATTGCTGATAACATCCAATAAGCGAATCGTATTACGGGTGATTACTGTGAGAAAAATACATGCTCTGAAGGTGGGGCATTAGGGAAGTATTGGAAGCGACACCGTAAGCATGGAAACGTCCCGGTTAACTCAAATGGCCGAGCAGAGAGAGAAAGCGAGAAGAGGAAAGGCAGGGAGGTTAACCAGACGAAAGTCCGGTTTGCTGCCCTGCGCTGGGGATAAGGGAATGGGGAATAGAAAGAGGAAGAGAGAGAGAAGGAGAGCACTGCACGTGCAAAGGAGTACAATCAGTCACTGAGGCAGGAGCTTCTCTGACCTACGTGACATCAGCGCTCTGACATTCCATTGGGGAATCGCGGCACTTGAAAGGGCCATGGGCGAGCTGTGGCGATTACTGAATGGCCGAGCAACCGTCCAAAAAGATGTATAACCTGGCTTCGATCCTGTGACCCACACAAACGCTTTGTCGACTACGAAGCCGTCTTTCGAGAAAATCCGTGGCTTCGTTGTGCCTTCGGGCTGCTTACGGGTGGATGAGAAGTGTTCCTTTTTCGCTTCACACAACCTTTTATTGTGCCTACTCTACGTGAACGCGTTGTATGCTTCGGGCTTGACTATCGTGATATTCTTGGAAATTGCGTGAGCGTTATTGCATTATACGCCCCAGCTTTCCCGCCCTTAGTAATGCGAAATGAGACGAGATAAATTGCAGTCGAAACGAAGGGTTTGCATCAGTTGTAATTCGTGAAATTGTTCCGGCTAAACAGCTACCGATGAGGACTACACGGGAAAAAGAAGCCGAGCACAAAAAAAAAAACATGCGGATCTTTAATAGCCGTCAATTTGTGGTAATAAATTCTGAAATTATCTTACGTTATATATATATATATATATATATATATATATATATATATATATATATATATATATATATATATATATATATATATATATATACCCGAGAAGGCACAGCTAGTAGAGAAGATCCCAAGACGGGGCAACGTCTCTCTATAAGCCAAAAGGAGGCGCGCATTTATAAGCGCATCAACATCAGCGGAGGAAGCGTCAGGCATCAAACGGGGCCGATTCAATTCCGTCTGGCGCGCGCTATAGGCCAATGACATAGCGGGCTGTGCGCGTTGGGAGCGCGTAGGCATTCCGTCGCGCTGGAGCGACACGTGCTCTGCGGTTGCCCAAGGCCTCCGTAGCGGCTTCAATATCCAGTGCACGTGGAACTCTCTGCGAAGAAAACACCTTCCAAAAGAAACTATGCCGTACTCTAGTCGGAACTATGCAGCCCCGTGATCCCTTTCTGCATGTATGGTCGCACGAGCGACTGATTCGCTCTTTTTGTGTTCAACGGGGCTGCCTGTTCCTTCGGTAAGTTCAGCTATCTGCATGGATAGGGAACGGTTGCTGAGGCGCAATTTGCAATTCTGTATAAGGGAACTTGTGCGATCGGGCGTGAAAGCACAGACAGTGGGCAGCGTTCTTTCGCGAGTTAGCAATGTGCGGAAAGCAGCGGAAGACGTCAGAGGAAGAAGCGTGCAATGCGGAAACGCTGTCACCATGTACAACTATGCTCAACCGGAAAGATGCCTATTGAAATGTGGCCGGTGAACATTTTTGGCCGGTGAACATGTGGCCGGTGAACATGCTAGCCTGTAGCAAGCACGTGGTGCAGCACAGTTTCGTTGATCTATCTATCTATCTATCTATCTATCTATCTATCTATCTATCTATCTATCTATCTATCTATCTATCTATCTATCTATCTATCTATCTATCTATCTATCTATCTATCTATCTATCTATCTATCTATCTATCTATCTATCTATCTATCTATCTATCTATCTATCTATCTATCCGCCTACATCTGGGTGCTCTCATGATCGCTCTTTTAAATTGGTGTAGACCAAAGTTGGCATAGGAGGGTAAGAGGATTTGACGAATATGACTCTCAGGTCATGCCATGAATAGCCCTTTCCTCCAGACACCTGTGGCCCATACCCGTTTACCGCAGGTCGCGGTGAACGGGTAGGCGCCACAGGTGATTGCCAGTTTATATGTATACCCAGGAATAGCCAGAACAAACATTGTTGATTTAAATGCGTGAGCGTTAAGAAAAACCGACATCGGCAGCGTTGACCCGACGAAGGGAAAGAATAAAACTTTGGATCCCAGCAGGAATAGAACTCAAGCATTCTGCGTGGCAGTCAGGTATTCTACCACACAGCCACGCCAAATCTATAAACTGGTTTGGAAAAACAGCCTATGCGGGTATAATGTCGGTGCAACGTCAATTGTAGTTGTGGTGTTGGCTATCTAATTTGACAAGAAATAAACACTACTTATGTACTCCTACAATACAGGCGTCATACCAGACTAATGTCTCTGGTTCCAGTGCTGGCTACACTTTTATAGCACTCAGATAAGCGTTACATTTTGTATTCCTATTATTCAGCAAGCTATATTGAAACACTGATACACCCCGGAGGAATGCATTAACGACAGTTACGTATGATATTCACATCATTGCACCATGAAGTGCACTTAGTTTCGATAATACTGACGTATGGACTCTAACGTGAGGGCTGAAGTTACATCGCACCATAAGTTACCCTTTAAACTCCAGTGTGGTAGACGTGCCTGGTAAGCCCACGATGTACACAGCTACTACACTTAAAAAAACACGTCGATCCATCTCGTAACGCTTGGCTCAAAGCCATAAAATTTTAAGATTGGATTGGATTGGATAAACTTTTATTTGGTCCTCCAAAACACAGATCAATGTGTCGCGGGAAGTAATCGCTGACTGCTTCGCATGAATCCGATTCCCACAATGCGTGGGATCTGCCGAATATTTAAACCGACCAGTAATGCTTTGTGTGCTGGTGAACGGGAATAAATCATAACTAAGGGGTATTCACACGAGGTAGAAATCGGCGGGGGACACGGGGGGATTGCGCATCACGTGACCGCGACGTCACGAATTAGTGAGTGGGCGCGACTCCTCGGAGGAGACGGGGACCTTTTCCCCGATGGGACAAACGATCCCCCAGTGGTTGGGGATAAGGCGGAATTTCGGGCTCTTGTTTGGCCACATTGTTGCATTTGCTCCTGCAGAGAGCGGCAGTAGGTGTCTAGTCTGAAGCTGCATGGTCGTCCGCAGCTCTTCGTCAGCAGCTCGTCAAACGGCTGGTGCAAGCCACCAGAGTAGTGTGGTAACACTGGTCTCCCCCTCAGTTCGCCCCGTCCAGATGAGTGGGGGACATTTGTGAGGGATTCTTCTCGCGAGCTGAGGTCACTAGGCTCCACCTTTATCCCCCGAGGATTTGTCCCCCGTCTAAATAACCCTTAAAGTGCGCGCACCGGGTTGTCGCAAGTTCCTCACCAGAGCAGTCCACGTGCATTCGGTTGACACGGGCAGTGTCGGGTTGCTTCCAGAGGCTCCTGCGCATTGCGAGCTTGAGGGAGCGGCTTATATTTCACGAACGACATTGCTTATTTACAATATTTAATTGACGTCGATGTAGCTGCAGTCTCTTTTCTCAAATTCCGGCCGCGGAACTCTCGTTCCCGGCTCGAATTCATCCGACAAACGCAGTCTCCGTAAAGCTGCAGAAGGCCAAATGTTCTGTAGAAGAGGAGAGACAGGAAAAAAAAGGTGATCGGGGAATTAGACTTGCTGGGTGCGAACGCGTTAGACGGGTGCCCTAACGAATGCGTCTATATACTGTTGCGGCTCCGAAAGGTGGTTGCTTGATGATTAATAATGTTCTTGCTTGATGACTCCTAGGTTGAGGGCTTATACATTCCTAATGTCTCACCGCAGCCACCACGCGCTTCCCAAGCGTTCCACAATTTAGGCTTGCAGCATCGCTTCGTTATTCATTAGTTCGAGGCTGCACAGAAAAGCGGGAGGTACGTGTGGGAGGAGACGTCCACCATGCATACGGAAGAATACGGAACTCCAAGCGTTCGGCGACGTCCTCAGCTCTCGAAACTACCACTCTTTTAGTTTAAAGATCGCTCATTTACAACTATTTGCCATCCTGAACTCACTACTTGCGTACACGAATTTAAAATGCGCTTCCTGTTTTAATGAGACAGGCGCGTGTTGTAGATTCAGAGGCTACGTGTATTTGCTGATGGCATGTTAACGACGACAACGATTCAATATGCCAATGATTATGATGATGATGAAAGCGGTGGTGCTGTATAAGGCCAAGCCAAATTTTCATAAAACATTTTTTAAAGGACAAGTCGAAGGTAAAGACTTACCTCAAAACCCGAATAAATGTGCAATTTATTCTGTGCAAGCAGATCTATGAAATCTATGATCTATTCCATGAAATAGAATCTAATACAAGCTGCGTATCTCCTTTTACAGATGAGTGTCGTATCATTCCCTCAAATTTTGAACTAGATAAGCAGGTCACTCATATAAACATTCATCTGCAACGTTTACTGAGTGGAGTTTTCAAACATTTCTGAAATTGGACTCATGCGAGCACCCCAAATAAAATTATGCGTTCTTCCTAATACGGACAGTTAAGAGGTGACGCACCGATTCCGCAAAAAACACATTATTCTGAGCAATCAGCGAACCTTATAAAGTCTTATTGGTAATTGAACACGAGCTCCTCATCGTTTACCATGTCGGTATTCAATGGGAATTTGACGCATCACTTTCTTGAGGAGAAACTTTCAGTCCTATTTATGCACTAGGCTAATTTAGCAAAATTTCTGAAAAATGACGACGTTGGCCTTTTTAACAGCGGAGCAATTTACGCTCGGCTTACCCCCGTATAGCGTCCGCGAAAACTATCACCATCAACAACGGCACGCATTCTCTTCGTACTCTTGTTCATCTTCTGCTTCGTTCGAAAAACACGTTCGAACGGCTCGCACCATCCCGCTGCGCCCATTTGTCCGGCGTGGGATGCAATAACTCGGATGTGTGAGACGACGAGTAAAGAGAGATAGAAAGAAATAGAGAGAGATAGAGAAAGAAATAGACAGAAAGTAAAGGAAAGAAAGGGAAAAAAGTGAAAAGAAAGATAGACAAAAATAGACAGGTAGAGAAACAGAAGAGAAATCGCATTCATTTCATACCTGAGCACAGCGTCATAAATCGCAAGCTTGTACTATGCCGGTCCGTGCGCCTGCCTGAGCCCCACTTTTGTGCATGATCGTTCTGGCAACTGTCTTTGTTGCAATATTTCTAATTCAGTCATATAATCTGCATTTCGTACTGTAAAACAAAAACATTAAAAACTTGCCATTTCAAGGCCTCCTTTACTCCTCTAAAAGTTCAATCAAATGGAAATGATGCTGCCAGTTTTGTTACAAGACATTCCTACGGCACTGTGACTTTTAAAAGGGCATGGTAACAATGTAACACTTTCCTTTGTACACAATAAGTTTGAAGAAAAACAGGCTCCCTATCAGATAACATGAGCTTCATTCTGTCACATGGGTCAAAATATTCGAAAAAGTTCAAATATTGTCTTTAGTTATCTGCTTATATTGCTTGACCAAACAAGGCAAGCTCAAATATATTGAAACACTTTCAGATTACGCTGTCTATGTTCAGACCTCTTTTTTTCGGCCTTTTTTTGGTTCCGTCTGCTATTGATCAAATAATATACATACAATGGTTACTTTAATGTAATGATTCAGTAATTGGGTCTTAAGTCAACATTTGTGCAGAGAATAAAAACGAAGCGAGGTAAAATTGACCTCTGATTTCTTTCAATGCATCTTGCTTTACATAGCGATTGAATGTATACAAGTGCGATCCACATATACGAGCCACATAAAACCACTAATGCATGTCGCCGCATAAAAAAAGAAAATAAGCTCACGGTGGAAAATTTACCTGTCGAACCTTATCTTCCAGCGAGCGCGTGCCCCTAAGGAAAGTATCGGTGAGTTGCATTTGTAACTGTGTACTCTCATAAACTTTTCCTTCAATTTGTCCAATTTCTTTCTGTCGTCTTTTTAATGTCTGGAACACTGTTTCGGCGTTGTGCTCCGTCGGTAGCACGAGTGGAAAAACAGATCGAATACCGACTAAGTTTGAAATCTTTCTTTCAGAGACGTTTAACTTTTTAAGCAAGTACTCAGACAAAGTCCATCTGATAGTATAGAAGCAAAGCGAAGCGCCATGAAAGACATTCAACAACATCAAGCGATGGAAAGCTGCTTCTCCTACGTAAATACTTTGTGCCTCTTCTGTGGTATCCGTCCACGAGGTTGCCGTCATTACACTAAGTAGTCTAAAAAAAGTTCAGACCTCGTGCAGGTCGGCATTTCCAAAAACTCCCAGGGTGCCTTATGTAATCGTCTAAGACGACTCAAAGGTGAAGACCATCTTGTTCTTCGTTTTTTTCTCAGTCGATGTGTTGATCCTCCTCCGCCCCTCTCTGAAACCTTTGTCCACCTAACGTGGTTTTGCACGGCTTCCAGGATCAGAGTCTTTGCAAGCTTTCTGCACCTCACTTGGTTTTGGACTGCCTCCGTGATCGGCCCACTTTTAACATAGCGATGATGTCATATGCGATGACTTCATCTTACGACTTCACGTTATGTGACGGCACGATAACATCACAGACAGTGACGTCACGAATTCTTGCCTTCTAGGATGCCATTATGACGTAAATGACGTAATGTGGTGACGTCATCACGTGGTGATTTTTTTTGCATCACTTAGGGCATGTCCTCTGGAGCTGCGCCTCTGCCAGTCCCCCTTTCACCCAAGAGGATATGAAGAGACTCATTAAGGCCTGGGACAAGACCTCTCAAATCCTGGCCGTCCAGAGTGCCCTCGCGAGGGCCGCCAGGTTTAACCGGATGGTCCCCGAGTGGGCTTATCCAGGTGACGTTGAGTTTACTCGCGTCTATTGTGGACCTAATAAAGTTGTTTCACTCACTCACTCACTCACTCACTCACTCACTCACTCACTCACTCACTCACTCACTCACTCACTCACTCACTCACTCACTCACTCATTCGTGTTGACACCTCTGACGCTTCTGACGGTCAATTTTCATGTTTGATGAGGCACCTGATGAGGCGCCTTGATAAAAGCATCACGTCAAACAAGAGTATTCGGGGTCTATCTGTCACCCCATGCGCGAAACACAAGCGAGCCGCCTGCGCTCATGTGCTTCTTGAGGTCACCGGCTCCTTTTAATAATTACCAATTGGAACAAATTTGCTTCCTGATTTTTCATTTCACTTCTTTATGGGCTATGCCGTTATCAGTAGTACAAATCAATTAAAAACGAGTGTCAAATACGAAAGGAATTGAAAAAAGGGGAAATTAATGGATGATGCAATGTCAAATTTAAGGTGATGTTTATCAATAAAAAAGGCAGTCAATTCCCAAGGGAGATCCTGGATAAAGTTTTCTGAATTTCTTTCTCACCTACCCACGCGCCTCTTCAGTAACGTCAGTTCCGTGACGGAAATGACGCGTGTCCTTTCTTGTTTGGAGCATAAAACACTTTCGTGTTAAAGGGACACTAAAGAGGAGTAGGAAGAGGAATAAACCTTTCTTCAAAGAGAAAAACGATTTTTCGCGTATTGGTAAATTACTAGTATTTACTAATACGAAAACACTACTCTTACCGCGGGAAGACGCTGTGTAAGCGATGAAACGCGCGGAAAGAAAATGTGGGTGGAGGCGCCACCTTGAAATTCCCGCACCAAACGCCGTGACGTCACAGACTTTGACGGCATCTACTAGATCATACGTAGTTTGTAATCGATAAAAATGAAGTATATTGTATTCTGATGGACTCTTAGGCTTAACATAGCAAGTTTCGGAAAATTTCAGTCTCCAAAATACGAGAAATACACATTTAAATCCGACGTCATGCGCAGAGATTTCGGCGCCAAGTTTAAAAATGAAACATTGACCATGATTTTCTCCTCCTATAATTAACATATGATGCTAAAATTAACGGCACTAAGGTTCTCCGGAGTATACTTTATCAATCTCAACCGATTCATTGTTTCACTTTACTGTCTCTTTAAAACATGAATGCTCTGCAATTGACGCCCATATCTTCTGCCCTTCGCCGAACCCTTATTGTTTAAGAGCACGCATATAGTTTACTCCGAGCATCCTTTACTTCACCATAAATGCAACATCGTAACATAGCCTACCCTATCTCATGCAAGAATTGGTTCGTGAATACTGCGCCTAACCAATGTTGCTGAAGATGGTCTCCTCTTATGTCGCTAAGTCATGAGAACGAAGAAAAGAGATCATGGCAGAAGACAGCAAGAATAACCAGAAAGACATCTGGTTGGCCACCCTACACTGGAGAAAAAGTAAAGATGAAAAGACATATGAGAAAGGGGAAGGTGCTGCATATTACGAGAATAAATGCCAATAAATTTAGTGTAGGCTCCACTGCATACGAAACCGATCTGTGCCGACTGCAAAGGTTCACTGAGCTACGCCTATGAGGATTTAAGAAAATTTGGGGGACCCTTAAGCTTCGCCTTTAAGAGTTCAACGCGATAGCGAAATCCGACCCCTAGTGCGCACTTCAACGACTAAGTGCATACTTATTAATGTGTATTGTTATACAAGCACGCACACAGACAGACACGCGTGCGCGCGCTATGTATCTATAGTAATGGTACAAGTTTTCGATCTAAAGCACTTCCCTGTGCTAGAGTCGAGACACATTTCTCACAATGCCTCACAGATGGCAGCACATTATCTAACGTTTGCTGTTTGCTTGATCAACGCCTCCTCTAGAAAGCAGGTGTTGGCTTGACATGTTTTCCGCTAGATGGACATAGTTGTCCATTTTTGGAGCTGTTTGAAAGTTCGTGTGTGTTTTTAGCGGCGATGGCTGCACTATCCCGGCCTTTTTCGAAGCATGGCGTCGCGCAAAGAAACGTAGTTTGATGGCCTCGCCAGTGCGGCTACAAATCGCCGTATGGGCTCATTTTCGTCGTGACACCTGCCGAACAATATGCGTTAAGGAGACTCCTTCCACTACATGGCATTTATGTAGGGTTTTTTTCCCGAAGCACTTCAAAGTAACATCGTGGCTTTGTGGTAGGACACCGCTTGTCACGCAAACGGCCCGGGTTCGATTATCTTTCGGACCTAACATTTCTATTGTTTATTTTATTTGCATCTTTCTCGATTTTTCGGTCACGGACGATTTTTCGCTCACAAAGCGACGTAGCGACGCCGACGGCGGCATTTCTGCGAAACGAGCTCTCTAACGCTATCGCGTTAAAAACACTGCTGCAAATTCAGCCAGGTTCATTTAGAGAGTTCAGTACCGTACTCATAGCAGCGCAAGTGGTTGTCCCAACACAGTAAGCTCTCCATGGAGGGTCGTGCAGCATCAAGGGAACAGCAAGTGAGATATTTAAAGTGTTTTCGCTTGGGTCCAATGTGTGTTTATTTATTACAGCGAATTGCTTCTGACTATCTTCCCCTGTTATTTGTGTATTTTTTTTACTGCGTCTTTTCTGTGTGTTTTGGCTCGCAAATTTGGATCGTGCACTCATAGCTTGTGTCGATACCCGCTAACTACTACAAGACATTTCTGCGAGTTTTAATACTTATTAATACATTATTCCTAGTGTACGTGATAGAAGTTGAGTAGCCGACGCCTCAACAATACCCTAATATCTCCTTAAACACATTATTTTTTTAATACAGCCCTCCAGTATCCCTCGATGAGCGTAACTACTCGTTAACTCCTTATCGAAGATTTAACGTACTTTTATTAGAAACAGTTGCGCTCGAACATGCACCGTCGCATGACGCAACATTTGTAAAAACAAAAGTAAAAAGTTGGTACAAGCACTATGTCATAATGTAATGGAGTGTACGGTTTAAAGCATTGTCCACGCGTCGTTCGTTATTTCTCGCATAGTTACTGCTCTTTACTACTTCCAAGTAGGCTCTTTCTGTCTTCTTTCACCCGAAAAACAAATATGCATGCTTTTGCTTTATACGTGTTCGCGTTTTGTAAGCCGCGTCAGCCGAGCGCAGCGGGGCGCAACAAGGCGTAGAATGCGTGCCGGGGCGCAGTATATTCGCGTTTCATACTTCGATAAGAAAAAAAAAAGAAGTCCCCAAAAAGTGAAGTACGTAACGAGCGGTGTTAAGGCTGTAGTTTCGGCGAGACATTCTAATCCTTCACAGGAAGCGTCGTTTCTCCGCCTAAACCGATACCTCCCCCCCCCCCCTCCCACCGGCCGGTGCGCCTCGGGGACGGCGCACCGAACACTTTGCTGCTGGGGGCGGCGACGGGTTCGAAGAGGAGGGTGTGTATCGCATGGTGGAACCTCGCCCTTCGCTTTGCTTCCTTGCGCGCTACTTCTTTTCTTTTTCATTTTACTTATTTTTCGATGTTAACTATGCGCGCACTATCTGCGAGCGGTCTGCCTCTCTAAAACCGAACGCACGCCAGAAGACTCGCGGAACAAGTAGTCCGCGACTCGATCGATGCTGTTGTGTCTGGCATCCTTGAGTCTAAGCCGCAGCCTTATGCAATCGTTATGCCGTACATCGTATCGCGATTCACCCGGAAATCACTGCTCCGTGTTTGTTCGAATATGCGAGAGCAGGAAGAGAAGGCCGCATTTACTTCGGGCGAGGAATCGAGTACGGGCAAATAATGAATGGTACGTACCGCTTTGCGTGCATGAAGCGTGGTATTAGTTGTTTGGGAAACGCTCACTGAAGTCAGCTACTAAATGTCGCCTTGGCCAGAGTCGTTATCAGACGCGTTGTGTACTGTCGGCCAAATCTTTAACTATCCTGCGCGAGCGCCGACTTTTTGTGCGTCAGCGCCATACGACGGAGCCAAGTTGCAAACAGGGCGAGAGTAAACGCATGCCCACGAAGCGCGCTTGGCTGGGCCCATCGTCTGCTTGGCTGTTCCTTCGTGGGAACGTCACCCTACATTACCTCAGTTCAGACGGACAGGCAGCGCGTCTTGCTCGTATCTTATATTCCCAAGATCAGCAAGCGACCGAGAAAATGAAATCCGCAGACGTCAAACGCCCGCGCGCATGAGATCAGCTGACAAATGTTCGTTCGTTTGTTATCTGGCCACGCGCGTCATTTCCAGTCCGGCCGTGATCTGGCGACGCAAATGCTGTTTTTTTTTTTTGCGCTTACTTTCGCCCTGTTTGCAACTTGGCTCCGTCGTACGGCACTGACGCACAAAAACGTCGGCGCTCGCGCACGATAGTTATTAAAGATTTGGCCGACTGTACATATTGTGCACTGGATCGAGACAGAATATGTTTGTTGTCTCTACGGTGACTTTAGCTTCGTGCTCCGAGTCGTAAGCGAGTTGTTTTCTCCGTCTAACGAATGAATACCTTACTTTCTTTATCATTACGCGAGTATTTCCGAGCCCTCTTACAAAGCTGGAACTACAGCATGTACCGGAAATCTTCCTGTTTGAAAATGTATGCTTCATCGGAACCATTTTTCAGGGAGATCGTTCTTGCAGCTGCGATTTAGTTGTGAAAATAAAGAAAGAAAATGAGCGCGTATTAAATACGTGCCACTTCCTCTTTCATCGCACTTTACTTCTAAAATATTCACGATTCTAGAAAGTAAGCGTTCTCTTTTCTTCGTCTGTGTGCATGCGTGTTCGCTCAACGAGGGTCATTTTTCGCGATTTTGTCAGGTGCGTAAGAAGCGAATCTGTTCCCCCTTATAACTTCCGTTATACAGTTTATGCTCATTACTTCGAAAGCTGTTATTGATGCGCCAAGCTTTCATTAATCAAGTTGTTCGTGGTCGCGCCATGATTTCATTCTCAGCTGCTCATTAACGTACTGCCCCAGCGACACTGTTCACCTAATGTTTTCTTTCTTTTTGTTTATTCGCCGGGCGTAAGTTAGTGCGCCACGTGAAAAAAAAAGGAAGGCTAGCAATATTTTTACACATTATATTTAAGGTAGTAGAGCACCCGTGCTCTGCACTAAATTCATAGACTTGAAGCCGCTTTTTTTATCGTTGCCTTTATCAAGCCTAATTCTCGGCATCGGGGCAATCTAAACGCCAGAGCTCGAAGTTGCTTTGGTGTGGCCTCACACCTCCAATGTTGTTATTGTACATACGGATTTTTCTCTCTATTTTTTTATTGTTTCGCAAATGTCAGCAGTCAAGTGCTTAATCATTTCTAGTCCCCACTTTACTTCTATTCCTAAATAAACCATGTTGAAACGGTTTGCACGCAAAGTTGAAGTGACCTAAATGTGGTACTGTTGCGACCGGTATTTTGATCCGTCCCTCCTCGGCAACCAGGTTGTTGCTACGATAGGGCAGCGTCGTACCCGGACTCCGTTTGGTAGCGTAGTCGAGTCTCCGGGATGAGGAACTGATGCTAGCAAGATGGGAAAACAATAACAAGTTTACTGGCACTTTTCGTACACTCAATTACATCATGACAAGGTCAGAGTTCAGCGACGAGCGAGTTGGATGAGCCTGTTACCGAGGGCTCAGAGCCCCATTTCGCACTTAGCACCGTCGTTTTAACCCCTCAGGCTGGCTCCTTCTTGATGACCACCAATCACACACACGACCCCACCCACCAGGGCACAGTCCATTTCACTGTCGCTGAGGGGTCGTTGCACTCTTGAAGCAGCAAGGGTCCGGCGGTCGACGGCACGCCTGTGGGGGAAGCAGGGCAACAGGTTCCTCGGACTTGTTCCTCGGACTCTTACCCGAAGGGCAGAAAAGGGTCTGCGGCGACTCCTGTCATAACATACAGGCCAGGTCGTCCTGGCAGCACGCCAATCCAAATCCAGGTGGCCCATTGTCGGTCGCTTCCCGTCCCGGGGATTCCGTTTCTAGGAAGGATGCAGGTGTTCTAGCAGTGTGAGAACGCATTGCCTGTCCATTCTCATGGTCAGAGCGTCGCCACCAATTGTCAGTCATAACAGTAGTCAGATTGCACGTGCCGCCGGGGTGTAAAATTAAGGGAGCTTTTAAAAGCAACACGATTTATATAATTTCTTATTCTTCTTCTTTTCCGCTTTTCTCCCCTTTACTGCTCCTCTTTGAAGTTTCATAACCGGCATTTCAGGCTGCGTGTGCCTGTAAGCTGAGCTTTGGATACTGTACAATGTTTCCTGGTACCTTTGTAGCAGTGTGCCATACAGGATTCTAATTGCTTTTAAATTTTATACAGTTCCCTTGAGAGTACATTTGGAAAACTGTTTTCTACATATTACGTGGAACACACACGAGACCTACAGCTTCACCTGTCATCGACGGTCAGAAGACGAGCAGAAAAGGACGCCCTTCAGTCGTAACGTTTACGCCGGGTTTCACGGCGTGCCGTCTTCAATGTCGGTGGAGGCATTAGCACAGTACGTTGGAACAAATGAAGGTCTGAGGTTTCACGTGCCACAATCACGATATGGTTATGAGGCAAGCCTGGGTGCCTCATAACTGGATCAACATTCTCCCTTTGCAGTTCATTAACTTGCGTCTAAAATGTAACTACATGGGTGTTTTTTTTTTCATTTCGCCTTCATCGAAATGCGACCGCCGTGGCTGGCAATCGAACCCGCGTCCTCGACCTCAGCAGAGCAACACCTCAGCTTCTGAGTTGCGATGATGTCCCGCCACGGTGGTCTAGTGGTTATGGCACTCCACTGCTGACCCGAAGGTCGCGGGATCGAATCCCGGCCGCGGCGGCTGCATTTTTCGATGGAGGCGAAAATGTTTGAGGCCCGTGTACTTACATTTAGGTACACGTTAAAGAACCTCGGGTGGTCGAAATATCCGGAGCCCTCCACTACGGCGTCTCTCATAATCATATCGTGGTTTTGGGACGTTAAACCCCAGATATTATTATATTATTGAGTTGCGACGATGTGTGTAAAAAATAAATTAAATAAATAAAGACGTCGAGCTCGTCCCCATTCGTCGTTCAGTGCAGGTTGACCTGTGTTTACTTGTTTGCTTTTCTCTAGACTGCACTTGTTAAGGTGAGTTGACGTTTGAGCATGCATACGAGCGGAGCTGATAAAGGGCGTCGAAAGGCATGCGGCGATCGCATAGGAAGAAACTAAGGAATACTTTATCAAAGAAAAGTAACAATTGCTTTTGCGTGCTGAGAAAGAATCAAGTTAGAAGCGACGCATCCGGAAACTACAGTTTTTGTGGCGGCAGTTTCTCGAAAGAGAATCCACCGTGGTAGCCTAGCGGCTTCGATGTTGAGAGGCTAACCTCAAGGAAGCGGGTGCGACTCCAGGCAATGGCGGCCGCATTTCAATGGGACCAAAATGGAAGAACACCCCTGTGCTTACATTAAGCTGCATGTTAAAAGCCACAGGGTGGACAAACGCCAGGGTCTCCCACAGCGGCCTGCCCAATGATTACGTCGTGGTTTGTCAATTAGAAACCGCGACTTCTGACGTAATTAAAATCTAAAGCGTGAGCTGTGCCTGCGGTTGTTGTGTGGTTGTGCAATCTGACCGATACTCGCGCTTATCGCGAAGATTTAATGATGTGCGACTTTGATCCGGAACCTCGAGCGTACCCTCGAACCAACTCATCTCTAGCCTAATTATATTGATTAGGAATGTTTTTAACTCGAAAGTGTTTTATGCCGGGGTCCACCAAGTACATCCGTCACGGATATGATGTTGATAAAATGGACGCCAACGGCTAAGAAAGAAAAAAAAAACAAGAAAAAGATACCCCGCTGGGAATCGAACACACGACGCTGCGGCCGCGACGGCAACCGCCCGACGCCCTACCGAGTAAGCTAACTCGGGATATCCTAAGTACGGCGCGAACGCGCCTTATATCTTTTACACATTCTCTTTCGCGGCGAGCGGAGCGGGGCGGTACCGCCGTCTGTGAGATGTGTAAAGAAGTAACGCTTCACGATCGACACTTACTAGCGCTTACTCCGAGATTGCACGCGATATTGGAGGTAATGGTTAAAGCGTCTCGATACCAGAGAGGTAGACTGGCCGCGCTGGCGTCGCCGAGGCACCCTTGACGCAGTTACGTTCTTTGCCTTTGGCTACGTGTTAGCGTGCGTCGGCTCATCGGAGTAGTGCAGCTTCCACGTGCACCAACGGGATTTCTCCGCGGCCGACTGCTTCAATTGCGAGACCACCGACTAACAACACTGCTGCAATATGCGTTGCAGAAAGGACGCGATTTCGACGGGCGAATGTCGTGCCTTGGTGGAGCGAGAGCCGCGCCTGCGAGACAGAGGCCAGCGGGACGCACGCGTTTGCGGCTCAGGCTACGAACCTCTACCTCCCGTGTTGCTGAAGCGCAGTGTGTGTTATGTATGCATGAGCATAGGCGTCGGCTACCCATTACTAGAAAGCGCACACCGTGCCGTTTCTCTCCTTAATTGACGACGCTTTGAAGAAGCGCATACCGGGTACCAGTGTTGATTATGAGCTTGTTGATATCATCCTTACGCGGGATTCACGATTCGCTGTGTCCAAATATATGTTCACACCGTCAGCTACCACAGCATGGGCGTTAGTCGTCGCGATAGAGACATGCTGTCAACATAAGTGCATCCACGTCAAACGGTGCTATAACTGCCAAACACGAATAGACATTGTACAAGCTCTCATATATCACTACACAATAAGCGTGCTACTACTGTGAAGACACGTTTCACTTTCGTGTTATGCCGATTCCTATGACGGAAGGATCAGCCATGTTTTTTTAAAGAATTATTTGTTTTGCTCGCTGCTCATGCATAACTGGCTGAGACATATTATAGCGCACGTCTCCGTCTTCTTTCTTGTATTTGTCGTTTTATTCCTTGCGCTAATACGTGTGAGCCACTATGTTCGTTAGGGCCGGCGTTTAAGAATCGGTGCAGTTTTCAAGCATAGCTGCGAAGTCTAGCTGTCTGTTTTGTATTTTTCGGCCCACTGTACATGAGTTTGGTAATTATATTGACGGTGTGACGCCACTTTCCGCAGGCGACCTAAGTTGATGTGCGTCTACTATTTCAAAAAAGAAAGGCAGGCGTTTAAACAGCATCGTCAATGCCTCATGAGAGTTCATGGGAGTGTATCTTATAGAGTGGCTGAAGCCCGGCGTACCTTTAGCTCGCTCCAGCCAACACAACTTTGTCGTACACAGCGTGTTTGCTATTCTCCATCAGCCAGGTATAGCGTACGTAGACAGCGAGGGAATCAGGGAATGGCAAGCAGGTTAACCGAGACATAAGCATCTGCTTTGCTACGCTACTGTATGGAGAAGAGAAAGGGTGAAACAAAAACTGGAAAAAGTGGAGACAAAAAGCAAAGTGCATACATATATATATAGCAAGAGACAGAGAGAGAGAGAAGCGAAAAAATACAATCTCTCTAATAGGTCACTGCCACGCAAAGAATTCAGTAATGCTTTGATCGACTTGTGGGGCCACGGCTGTTATTCCAAGTGCCTTCCGCATAATGCCGTCCCGCCACAGAAAAGTGCGACAAATCAGAGAATGCACGAATTCCATCCACCGAGGATGACCGAAAAACGCGACTTTTTGGAGGTTCAACGCCTTGCACTATATCTTAACTCAAATTCTTGAACCTTCGCAATGAACAGGTTGAAGACGCTGTCGGAAAGGGCTCTGTAAGGTAAAGCAATGTGTCTTTATTTAGGAGCAGTCTGAAAAGAGACGCACAGTGAGGCAACGAGACAAATAGAAAGTGTTTCTCAAAAAGACTGAATGAGGATGGGTTTTTTTTAACACGAAAGTGTTTTATGCCGGGGTCCACCACGGTTCCACTGACGTATTTCCGTCACGGATATGACGTTGTAAAATATGAAGACTAACATATGGCAAAGAAAAAACTATAAGAAAAAAGTTCCGTCACCGGGAGTCGAACTTACAACCTCTCGATCGCCCGCGCGCAGCGCGAAACGACTCCGCCACAGACGGCATGTTCTCTGCTATGCTAACGGCGAGCTATTTATGTACACCATTTGCCGATGGTGGTACTCAGAGATCGGCGGTACAGTGTGTTTTCGTTATCACTAGCGAGATGGCGCGAAGGGCTCGAAGAGCGCGCTTTAAAAGTCGTCCCCCCTTGCGGATAGCCAAGGATTAGTGCGCGCCTCGACAGGGCGTGGTCCCTGGTGCGGGCGCTTATCTCGTGATCTCGGTGGTTTGTACGTCTTGCGCTCTGCCTGCAAGTTTCCGTTGAGAGCACGAAGGTCACCTCGCTCACTGCAGCGGCCGCTTTTGCGAAAGGAGCGCGCTGCTCACACAGAAATAAATTACAGCTGTGACAGTTCGCGCTCATCCTGTGTATGTTCGTTCCGCGCGTTCTTTCTGCTTGAGCAGCGCATAGTAAGTTTCGAGCGGCTTGCCGTTCTTCGCGTAACATTACAATTTGATGCTGTAGCATTCATTCCTTCGTGCTTGGGGAGAAAGAATGCACAACAAACGCTCAACTACGTCTGTAAAGACACGTTTCACTTTCGTGTTATACCGACTCATATGACAGAGGGATCAGCCATGTTCTTTTCTAAACTCGCGGGTGTCACTCTCGAACAGAGCCTGGTCCCATCAATTATGATTTGCATAAACGATTCGCTGCATTCACGCAGGAGTAGTCAAAGTCACTTCGCTGAGGCAGCGCAGCCTTCACACGAGTGTCATTATTATTACACGCTGTCAGTGACCGGAATGTAGCATTACCATCTCTGCTTCCGCTCGCGGATGCCTGGACAAGAGCATTCGAGAGACGTGACACAATTTATTTATTTATTCACTTACTTTGCGTAAAATAATTAAGAAGAAATGTTGATTTGAAATAGTGGCTCCCTTTAGAATAGGGTAAATAGCGGTACTCGGCTGTTATTGGCAGAGGCCGGATTTTCAGGCATTAAAAAAAAGCTTGTTTTAGACGCCAGAAATAGGCAGGCAAAATAATGTTTTAGGCTCTAATATCGTAAATATAGGCACAATAAACTTTAACACAAATGCAAATAATTTCAAACGGAGACGTGCGCGACCTCTATCTACGACAGCAAAACAAAAATATTATTGCTTGAGATAGCACAAAGGTGCCAACAGTTGAACATAGCACGGAAATGTGCTTTGTCCCGCGTTGTACGCAGAACACGGTCTCTCCCATGTTCTGCAAGGTCAATTGTCCACTGTCGAATCAACACACTCCTGGGTGTCTTTTCGGCATGATTGAGAAGGGCATAGCAAGAGCAGGCAGCCTGATCGCTAAAAGACCAGAACGGAGGGATTCCTCCTAATGGCCAGGTCGAATCTCGTACAGCCAATTTCTCCCCTGCAGGAGGGGGTGGGGTTAATCATACTTTATTTATGTTCGTGCATGCGCACGCAAAACAATAGCTTCTTAGGGGTGGGGGGGCAACGGGGTTCAACCCCCCCCCCCTAAGAAACTATTGTTTTGCGTGCGCATGCACGAACATACATAAAGTATGATTAACCCCACCCCCTCCTCCCTTACACCCGAAAAGTACGCTAGTGCAGTGAACACCTTAAAAAGTAAATTGCAGACAAAACAAAAGCTGCGTGCACATCACATTTTTCTTTCTTTTTTGCTCTTCACTCTCCTTTCCGTTGACGGCTCTCCGCAGTTTCGCATTTGCCAACCTCTCGCGCCATGTCAGCGCTGCGGCGAATGCTAGCCGGCGTGCCCCACTTCACTGCTGCTAGCGCTTGCTTCCTGGAGTTGCTTGATCTAGAGGACTAGGTTGAACCCCATAGTTCCCAACAGTCATTGTCACGCGGTAACATGAATAACAGTCTCAAAGAGCACCCAGGAGCGAAACTTAAGGCTAAATAGCGTTCACATAAGCGTCAATTTTGAAAATAGGCATTTATAGGCACTTGTAAGCATTTAGGCACGAACGCCGATAATAGGCATTTATATGCACCATAAAAATATTTACATAAAATATTTCAAATATGCGTCAATTACAACTCGCCCACCTCTCTACCTTACTTCGGGGGTATTTCTATGGAGGCAAAATGCTAGATGTCTGTGTGCTTAAATTTAGGTGCACGTTAAAAAACTCCAGGTGGTCGAAATTTCCGGAGCCCTCCACTACGGCGTCTCGCATTATCAAATCGCGGCTTTGGGACGTAAAAACGCGAATATTATTCTTACTAAGGTTCAGAGCAGAGAACCAGGACAGTGTTCAGTTTACTACGCAGTTAGGATATGTGCAAAAAAAGTGTATGCAGTTGCACTCAACGTGAAAGCTGTAGCAAATGCGGAGCAGTGGTGAGCCTGCCCTTCAGCCGCCGCATTCACGGGTAAGCGCGAGCTGTCGGTCCAAACTTGAAGCCTGCTCGTCGTCCATAGCTCCACCTTGGATGCGCAACGCTCCTTGGTGGCACGCGCCCGGGCAGCGGCCATCTCCAATGGCGTCCCGGACTAGGGACTGCCACTCAGGCACACAGCAGTTCTCTTGTGAATTTCTTGAATAAAATGTTTACCACCACCACCACCACCACCATAGCGGGAAAGGAAACCTTCATTTGTGATGGAGTGGCGCCCTCTCCCCTCCTTCCTTCCCTCCTCCGCAGCCTCATATCTCTCTCCCTCATCCTCACTTCTCTTTTCCACCCCCTTCCAGTACTGTAATGCACATGGCTATGCTATGCTCTACCCTACCCTCCTCCTCTTTTTCCTCCTCTCCACCCTCACTTCGCTTTCCCTCTTGCTGTACACATGGCTATGCTATGTTCTACCCTGCCTTCGTCCTTTTCTTCTTCCTGACCCTCACATCTCTCCTCATCACCTTCACTTTTCTTTTCCACACCCTTTCTATATTATATTGTACACGGCTACAATATGCTTTGCCTGTCCTCCTCCTTTCCCTCCTCCTCGTACTCACTTCCCTTTCCCGCTCCTTGATATACATGGCTATGCTGTACATGGTTTTGCCTGCGTGACGGCAAGCGACGACATGAGATGACACCATACGATGACAGCATACTCCCTACCTCGTTCCACTCCTCCTCACCCTCACTTCGCTTTCTCACCCCCTTGTTACGCTATACAATGCATGGCTATACTGCGCATGGTATTGCCTGCGTGACGCAAAGTGACGATATGAGATAACAGTGTACGACTGCCCGGGCCCCTAAAGTGTTCCGCACTAAAAAGATGTTGCAAAAAAATATACAGCAGAAAGAGAGCGAACACTGTGACCTGGCCAGATGATGCGCAACAAGGCTACCAATAGCAACCAGGCGGTGAAGTCAGTCATGTTCTATTTGGCATTTAGCGGGAAATAGGTACACAGATATGCAATCGAAGAAGTTGAACATTGCTAATTGCACAACTGCTCACAATGTCCGTTTGCGAGGACAACGCAACGTTGACTCATTCGTGGTTGTTGGCTCGCTGATTCTCGTAGCGTGTACTTAATTCACAATGGAACGACAAGATGTCACTGTGTTGATTCATGACTGGCTCGGACGATTTCAAAGGCAGTCCTCTCATTCACTTTACCCGCAGCAGCCGCTGTGTAAAGGGGACGGATCCTTTCAGAAGCCGCTAATCATTCATCAAACTATAGGTCCACACGCATCACGCGAAAGACTGCGCGAGCCGTAGGCAGCCGGAACATTTAAAATTCATTCGCAGGCGCTAGACAAACACAGCTGTCAGATTATCTTAACGAGGTATCCCGTTCGATAACTTCATTTAGCCCTGTTCTTAAGCTAACAGCGTCTGTGTGTTTTCGCCCGGCATACCTCAATATTCATAAAATGCCAATTGGTACTATTATTACGAAGACCCTTTCAAATGGAGACGCTGCGATGCAGTAGGTATAACTTAAAGTTAGAAATATTAAGAACAACAGGGGGAATTCGAGACCTCAGAGAAGTCCTCGATAACAGAATTTTACGAGATATTTGCAAGTGACCGCTATTGCTTGGAATTTGTGGATGAAGCTCCTCGTTGATTATTGTTTTCATTCATTGGATATACTCATGGTTATGTGGTTATATGGTTAGATATTCATTCTTATATTTTCATTTGTTGTGTCTAACAAAAAAGTCACAGTTTCGCCGCAACGGCGAAGCAATGATTGCGATAGCAATAAATTGTAATGTAACGCGAAGAATGGAAAGCAGCTCGAAATTGTCAGCGCGTCGCTCGAGCCTAAAGGACGCACGAAAAGAACGCACACAGGACGAGTGCGAACTAATGCGTCACAGCTCGACACTTGAAGCGCACTGCTCAAACATAAAGCAGGACGCACGAAACAAACGAACAGGTACACACAAGACGAGCGCGAACTAATTGTCACAGTTGTTACTTATTTCTGTTCGAACAGCGCGCTCCTTTCGCAAACGCGGCCGCTGCAGCGAGCGAAGCGAAGCACCTCACCGGCCGCCCCTTCTTTCCTTGAGATAAGCGCACGAAAGCGACGACGCCCTGTAGAGCGAACAGCAACGGCGTTCGCAGGGGCGGGGCGACGATCCAATGGACGATCTTTAAAGCGCGCAACACGCGCGCACGTCGCGCCATCTATGTGGCCACTAAGAAAGCATGTTGAATTGCATGGTATATATAAATAGCTCGCCGTTAGCAAGCTGAGGGACGGTGCTGTCGTGGCCTAACGTCTAACGCGGCGGGCTGCAAAGCGAGAGGTCGCCCGTTCGATTCCGCGCGTCGGAAAGAATTTCTTAATTATTTTTCTTTGTGGCCTTTCTATATATATATATACATACTTATACATATACGGTGAATGACGGCGACGGGGACGGACATTTTCCAGCCGAGACTGTCCATATGATTGCTATCGCAATAAAAACCAACCCTTCGAATAATACCGCTTATTGTGTTGATCATGAATGCGACATGAACCTGAGGTATTGAAGGATGCTGCGCCACGCAGTTACGCGTACGCGGATATCCTTTCACCAGCGTGGCTCTGCGGTAGAATACTCACTCAAGAAATCCCGACCACTTAGAAGAAGGGTCATGCTGCCGGTCAATCTAACGGCGTTTCTTTCTTTTTTTTAATGGTCACTTTGTTTTCGTGGGATACCTAAAGCTATGTCGTTGCAAAGTGGTGTGAAATTTGAAATAGAGCGTTACCAGAGAAATTCGCTTTCTGACAGTCATGATAAAACAATGTGACCAAGCCTGCGTGGCACTGAAAAACAAGCCTCATCCCACACCTCGGAGATCTCAGAAGCCAATGCTATTACAAAGACCGCCGCAGCCCATGCATGCCAACCATCACCTATACGCTACATTAAAAAAAAATCCATTCCATGAGTCGATTGCGCGCCCGTAACTTAGATGTTTGCCACGCTGCGGCTCTCCTTGAAACCTAGTCACACAACCCCTACTAATAAAGATATGCTCAGACACAACAATTGCTGGAGCAATTGCCAGGCTTACCACGCCTGGGCCACCGAGAAACAGACAGATCGAACATCGGAGCATCACCAGTGGTTTAACCAAGGGTATCAGCGGTAGCATCTACGAAACTTATGTGTTCACAAACGTGCGCGCGCGAACACACGCACATGCAAGGAGCGAACATTTCCGGGCGCCCACATAACAACAATCAAGGCATGTTGATGTATCCAATGGCGGTATTGTGTACGAAATGTCCATCAGGGAGAGGGAAACAGCGCACTGTGACATGAAAGCATCCAACGTTCTCGACGCACCGACGGCACCATCTATGCCTCGTTCGAAGCACACGTTGATCGCAGATCACAAACATAAAGATGTTATCGCCCTTGTTCTACCCGTAATTTACGAGTGGGCCAAAAAAATTGTTTCGCCCTCTCGCGAAACTCCGCCGAAACAGGTGCTGTGTATGCCGGCTGCTGCGGCAGCGACAATGCAGGAGTGCCTACGCGAAAGGCATATCTTGCACTCACGGGTGTGAAGAAAAAAAAAAGAAAAACAAGAAAACAGCCAGCCACCGAATGGTGGACAGCCTTGCAGCCTCGACAAAAGAGCGCCCCTGCCCTCCGGTATAAAGATAGATTCTCGGCAAAAACATATTTTCGCGTTAGGTGAACAGAGAGGGCGTAAACGACGCGGTGCTCCTTCCGCGGGTAAATTTCCGGGAAATGATCCGCCTGAGTGTCCCGACGCTTGTGTGTATGTTTTCGGTTGCCTTGCTTGTCGTGGCAGACACGCCCATCAAGAATTCACGCAGTTTTTTTTTTTTTCGTCCGAAAGATCTATAGAGAGCACTGCCGAAAACTTTGTCATCTTCTAAACTTGCCTTTTAGGGACAAAGTTACCTCATATTTGGACGGTGCCATTTTTCTCTTATTTGTTCCGCTGACTATTTAAGGGACCTATGATAAACGCTACTTCCTTTTTTCTGGTTCCAATCTGTTATGTCCATTTTGTAGAAGCACCTTTTTTATTAAATGTGTGTAATATAGTTTCCATGATCAACTTGTGAATAACTGTGAAACAGTAAAAAATTTGCACACGAATGGACATTCATTTTGTTAATCCCGGTGATACGGTATAATTACCTGCGCAACAACAATGTCCACACGTCATAGATTTTCACACACGCGAAACCCCCCACCCTTCACAGAAGAGTTCATCAAGGTGATCAAGCAACAGTCGCTGGGCGCCTCTAATATATATACTACTCGAGGAAAAGCTCAACATCACTATTCTGCTAACGTTGCAACACGTTTCATCGGTCTTGCAGGTGTTATTGTGACGGAATAAGCTTTGTGAAGGCGTAGGTAGCGAGTAGGTAGCGAGTAGGCGTAGGTAGCGATAGGCAAGTGTACAGATAGCAGACCGGCATACCTCACAGCGAGATGCGCACATTGGAAACCTTTGGATGCGGCCCATGAACATGAAGAAGAACGATACCGTGAAGCGCATCATCCTGATTGGTAATGCTGACGTCAATAAGACTATATCTAAACACGCTGAGCCACATCCACGTTCATAAATTCTCCTTAATTATGCGCATATTGCATTTAATGCAAAAGACCAGAAAAAAACATAAGGTCCGGTTACCCCGACGAACACAAATCCACTATCGGAACGTTGGCTTCAATGACAAAAACATGCAAAAAGCGTCCCAGCTTTGATGTTTAGCCAGCAACATTGACATTTAGTTTGTCACCTCCGCCTGCTGTGACTACGGCCATTTGTTCAGGCAAGTCCCAGCAATGTCTGATAAAAGATGACGTATTAGCATGCATTCCGCGCTGAATAACGAAGCCTCTCTGATTAACACCAATGCGCCAAATTAATTAGATTTTCACAACCCTACCCTAACTATTAAAGTTCATATTTCCAGCTCACTGCATGCAATGTTTTCAATGGATGGACGAACAGTTTAGCCCACTTTGAATAGTTCAAACAATAAGAGCCGAGAGAGAGAGAAAATTATACGCTAGCAAGTTTAGCAAGTGCAATTTACTGCACAGCATGTAGTTTGAATTTACCGCCTCTAGTGTAGTGTTTCGTGGGCGGCGGTCTTTTTTTTCAAGACTTAGAGTGTTTAGTATGAGAATGCAGCCACGACGGAAAGGGTAGTTATTCCTAGAGCTTTGTTTGTAGAGAATAAAATCTCAGAGAAAGCTTGAGCCTGTTTCTGTAATCGATTGCCGTGAACTTCACAAAAATAATTGGAGGACGTAGCGGCACACGCTTAGTAAAGATGCGTAGTCTATAATTGTTGGGGCTCCGCGCCCCAAAACCACGATATGTTTATGAGAGACGCCGTAGTGGAGGTCTCCGGAAATTTCGACCGCCTGGGGTTATTTACCATGAACCTATATCTAAGCATTCGCGCAAGCACACGGAGACAAAGAAGAGATACAGAAGGACGAGCGCAATCTAACGAATGGTTTATTTTTTCGAAAACAATCACTCGACAACCCTCCGATCTGCGCGATCTGGACAAAAATCTCGTGAAAAGCGCACATGGCACAGCTCTTGATCACATGCCTTAATGTACAGATTGCAAGAGCGAAGTTTCTTAAGCAAGGCAACAGAGGGGTGGCTAACACTCTTTTATTGCGATAGCAATTATATGGACAGTCTCGGCTGAATTTTGCCGTCGCCGTCGCCGCCGTCATGCACCGTATATATATATATATATATATATATATATATATATATATATATATATATATATATATATAAAAGCCCCAAAGAAAAATAATTCAGAAAAATGCTTCCGTAGCGCGGAATCGAAACAGGGACCTCTTGCTCCGCAGCGAGTGGCGCTAACCACTAAGCCACGAAACGCAGATCCTCTCCGCAGCTGACGGCGAGCGTTATATACACGCCCTTTACCGCTCGATGGACTCAGAGACGGCAGGCGCTTATAAGTGTTTCTTCATTACCAGCGAGATGGCGGTAGGAGCGCGACGGGCGCATTTAAAAGTCATCGGCGAGCTCGCTCGCTTCTTCTGATATTTGCGCAGGGGAGAACCTTGCCCTTCCTCTGTCTGCTCGCGTGGTTTTTCTCGTGCTGAGGGGAAGAGGGATGTTTCACGCTTTCTCCGTAATGTCCGCGCTCATGTTACGGAGCGTACGAATGTCACTCGACCTCAAGGGACGCCGCTAAACGAACAAACAGATGAGCGCGAACTGTCAAGTGTTACAGCTCGACACTTGAAGCACGCTAGTTTCCTTCGCTGCTTCGGCCGCCTTTGCAACAGGAGCGCTGTTCAAACTGAGAGTATCCATTGGCGAGCCTCACTTCGTATAGCATTAGTTTCTTGCTATCGCATTCATTGCTTCGCCCTTGCGGCGAAACTGTGACTTTTTCTTTGCTTGTCAATGTAAAAGGTCTCCACTGCCTCCCTCGAAGTTTGATTGCGATGCCTGTATACAACGCTTTTCCTTGTGTATCTCTTCTTTGTCCCCGTGTGCTTGGTCGAATCCGTTAAGGTGAATATGTTCCAACTAGGCCGACTCGCAGTATTGTTTCTATATTAAGCATACCGGCCGCAAACCTTTTATCCGCCATTTAAATGCGATCGCCGCGACCGGGATTCAAACCGATGACCTTCGGGTGAGAAGTCAAGACTTTGGGAAGATTCCTTGAAATGGAGTTCAAGGTACCTGACGTCGTCAGGGACCATTCAATAAATACCCCTCTTGAGTTGTTTATTTTTCTCAACAGGGAAGAGGATACTTTTAAAAATACTTGTTCGAGGACTCACAAGCAGAGCCACCGGGACGCCACGGCTGGGGCTGAGAGGAGACCGGATGGTTAGCTACAAGGGGATTAGTAACCACTAGAGACTGGGGTGGGCCCGCTTCGCCCCCGCGCACTTGTCACCTATAAGCAGCAGGCGGTGACATGGCAGCTCTTCCAAATCAATACGTATACGATCCTGGTGACCTATAATCACAATCACCCAGAACAATGTTCGACCAAATGGGGATTTTCTCAAGAAAGGGCTGACCTAGGTCCAATTATTTGGGCCTGCCGACAGGATCCCTGACAGCACCAAGTAATACAGAACGGGAGCCAGCGGCACAGCCCCTGAGGAGCCACTGATGGCCGTCCAGTAGCGGCAGGCCCAGGATGCCGCCAGAGCCCAAGGCCTCCTGGCCGCCATCTAGGAAGAGATCACTCCCCCCCCCCCCCCCCCCCCCCTGTCACCAATCTGCCGGCTACAAGAATAAGAGCAATCTCTCTAGATCGTTCAGTATATGAGCCTTTATGGACTGCTTTCTCACTGTTCAAAATTTAAATTCTGGGGCTCTACGCGACAAAACCTTGTTGCCATTAGGAGGCACTCCGTAGTGGGGGATACAGGTATAATTTTGACCACCTGGAGCTCTCTAACGTACACCCAAATTTAGGTACACGGATGCTTTTGCATTTTATGTTCATCGAAATGCAGCCGCTGTTTCCTGGATACGAATCCGTGTCCTCGACCTTAGCAGTCCGACATCTCAGCCTCTGAAATGCAAAGAACACTGCGTGTTCTTTGCATTGTGCATCACTTTATATTCTAAAATACACCATGCCCGGTACAATTCTCTCACTTTGTTTGCTTACAGTGCTTGAGCTTTTCATGTTCCGCCTTGCGCAGTGTCCTTTGCTCGGCTTGCGCCTTTTCATAACACTAGTAAAGTGAACCAAATATCCACTCATGATGTCCATCTCTCTTACTGAGAAAGGCGATGATAGCGGGAAGTAGCAACATATGTAAACCTATAGCAGACAAAGGTTAGTATACGTTACACTGAGCCCCTGAAGTAGGTCATACAGAATCAAAGAGACCTCAGTCACTAAGCTCTCGAGGAGGTCATCGAGCAATTGGAATGAAGCTGCGATAAGGTATACTAAGGTAAACTCCAGAGACAGAAACTCGCGCTGAAAGTGGGCGTTCGCACCGCTCATAGATCTACGTGCACGTCGTCGTTGGCGTAGGGCATCCATCGCTTCGTGGTCTACTCGCAGCCGCCGTTGCCTTTCCCGTTCCCTAGTATTCTCTCGTTGTACAGTACGGTCCACTGTTAAAGGGAACACTCGAATGAGCACCTTTCATATTGTTGGCCCTCTAGCAGCTATAGTGGATAGGGAAACATTGTTTATACACTGCACTAGTCTGTCAAAAGAACTCAGAACTGTCAACCACCAGTAATCTTATGGAAATCTAAGCCACTATGCTTTTGCAAGAGAACGAAATCTAAACATGCCATGCGCGCAAGTGTTCTCTTTACCAGTGGACCCGTCTGTACGTACTCGGGGTTTTCGGGTCGCCGCCGTCGCTTCGCAGCCATTTCTTGGGCTAACTGTTGCCTTCTTCATTTTTAGTAGACCAGTGGCGAGTAGTGGGATTTACCCAATGTCTGTGGCGCATACCCGTTTACGATGATGATAGTTTCCTCCGGTCATACGTTTTTACAGGCCAATTAAATAGAGTGACCTTAATTGGGACATAATCACATAATGAATGGAACAGGGTGACATTACTGCATGGTAACTGCGCTGGTAGCATTGCATAATTCTTGGAAGCGTATATACATGAGTTTCCTTGCGTAAAACTACTGCACGATGTATTATTACCTTTTTTTTTACAGCGAAGCATTTCTTAACGACACTTTGGCAATTTGAGCGTTTCTATCTATCTATCTATCTATCTATCTATCTATCTATCTATCTATCTATCTATCCAGCCGCCTACGTCTGGGTGCTCTCGTGATCGCCTCCTTAACTGGGTGTAGACAAAGATTGGCATGGGAGGGTAACAAGATTTGGTAAATATGACTGTTTGATCATGACATGAATAACGTGAAAATCCTGACGCGTACGTCGTCATACCCTTTGCTCTAGACACGTGTGGCACATACCCGTTAACTGCGAGCCGCGGCGTATACGGGTATGCGCTACTAGTGATTGACAGTTTACATCTACCCAGGAACGGCAAGAACAGTAATGTGTCATTTAAATGCGAGAGCGGTAAGAAAAACCGACATCGGCAGCGTTGATTCGACGAATGAAAAGAATAAAAATTAGGATCCCAGCAGGGATCGAACCCAAGCATTCTGCGTGGCAGTCAGGTATTCTACCACTGAGCCACGCCAGGTCTGTAAACGAGTTTGGGGAAAAACAGCCTATGCAGGGGTAATGTCGGTGCAACGTCAATTGTGGATGTGGTGCTGGCTATCTAAATTTACAAGAAAGCAACAGACACGACATATGTACTCCTACGATACAGGCGTCATATCACATTAACGTCTGTGGCTACAGTGTTGGCTCTGCTTTTATAGCAGTCTAATAAAAATTACATTTGTATTCCTATGATTCAGCAAGCTATACTGAAGCATTACTCGACCCCGGAGGAATATATTAACTGAAGTGACGTATGATATTCACATGATTGCACCTTAAAGTGCACTTAGTTTCGATAATACTGACGTATGTACTCTAAAGTGAGGGCAGACGTTACATCGCACCATAAGTAAACGCCAGTGTTGTCGACGTGCCTGGTAAGCCCGCGATGTGCACACAGCTACTACACTTACAAAAACACGTCGATCCACTTCGTAACGCCTGGCTCAAAACCATAAGATACAGCGTAGAAGCACTCGCTGACTGCTTCGCATGAAACCGATTCCACAATGCGTGGAATCTGCCGAATTTTTTCTGTTCGTGCAGTTTTTAATCCTCTGAATTAGTTTAATGTTCATTACACATGCAATGCTCTTTCTTTCATTTCTTTCCACTTTGTACTCGCATAAAATAATACATTATCATTAATCTGTTCTTGTACCAAGAAGCCCGGGTAATTTCCATTTTGCTGATCTGTGCATTAGATGATCCGCTCATCGCTTCATGTAGACGACAGAAGCCAGTCTAGTTTGAATTTTGCAGGCCGTAATGCATTTACAAAACCTTGAAAATGACGTCTATTTGTTAAACTACGCCGGCTGCACCTTGCCGCAAAGCAAAACAGCAGAAACTTCGGAAACTCGAGATGATCGGCATAAGGCTACAATAAGGTACAGAGAACGTTCGAAAATACACCGGGCTCAAAACTAGGCAAAAAGTACGCAAATAGGTTCGAGAACAAGCGGAAGCACGACTTTCTCAAATACAGGGAACCATACTGAACTACTCGAAGTAAAATTTTGTATCATATTTCTGAAGTACTACACCCCCTCCCCATCTATTATAGTGGTACGTTTCCCATAGTGAGGTCTTCATATGCAATTTGCTATGCGAAAAGTGTTCCAAATTGAAGTTTTGAATGCAGTCATCTTGCGAAAAGCTATGGAGTAGAGAGATTTACTGCTGTCCTCTAACTCTCTATTTTCTATTCTTTTACACAGTTTTTTTTTAACTAAATGTGTGTAAGGAGGGGTTCGTGCCTATACATGGCTCCGGCTACTCCTCTTCCCTTACTTATTAATTTGCGTCACGAACTTATAAACAAAAGTAGAGTATTGTAAAACTCACTCACGGCAATGTCCTTAAAAAGGAATGTTCTCACGTCATGCATAATGTCCACGTGTCGACAACAATATTCACACAGAAGACACACAGTTCCTCCTGTATATCTTTTATTGCTATCTTTTATTTCTCCCTGAATTTCTTCCCATTTTCAAGTATTCCTGGGTCGACATTTGCGGCTTTTCGCGGCGGCTCAATTGCAACGACCAGTGATAGACTCTATCTGGTAACCAAGCGTTCTGAACGGCACCAGTATTCTTTTCACCCCTACAGGAACAACGCCACCACTCGGCTTCACTTCCGCTTTCGGAGAGCCGCCCATTGAAAGGGTCGCCTCGCGCCCCGACAAACTGAACGAGCCACTCCGGATATAAAGTTTCTTCAGCTACAGATGGAGAGATGGAAACGAGTGAGGAAGAGGTAGCGCACTGTAGTCTAATCAGTTGACGGGGCTTCGGCGTCAAGTGGACTTGCGTGATTCACAAATTGATAGGTAGGAAGAAGAGTGAGCAAAAGACAAATAGGAAGCAACAAAATCACGTGGAAAGACGCCAACCCCACCTGCCCGATTAACCTCTGCGCGTACACAGTCGGTGAATGCAGGCGCCATCGGAAGTGAGGAGCTCTACCCCACGAAGCAGGCGGCGTTGTTTTTGTGTTTGTGGTGTCCGCTGATTGGCAATTTTGGGAAGCCGATACGACAGTTCCCAAGGACTGCATTTCCTGGCTTCGCTTTCGTAACGCGCAATGCGCTTGCCAGGCTGAAGTCCTATCGCTACTGCTAGGACGAAGCGTCATTCATTTTCGTGAACTGTCAGCATTTTCTTCCAAATTGCGATTCCGAGTTTAAAAAGTGTGTGAGGGAAGAGAAAGAAAAAAAGTTCGGGTAGCTTGCGCTGGAGGCGCGATGCTGAAGAGACAGGGAAGCTGACGGCACCTATGTAGTCCTGGCTTATGCTGTTTTGCTAAGTTTTGCAAATTTTCTCTTTCTCCTTTCCTTTCTTTCCTTCTTTCTTTCTTTCTCTATTTATTTCTTCTTCTCTGTTTTCTCTGATTCTTCTAAGTCTTTTTTCTCTGTTGATTTCTCTTTCTTTCTTTGTCTTTTTCACTCTCTCTATTTATTTCTCCTTCTATCTTTCTTGCTCTTTCACCCCTTTCTATCTGTCTCTCTTTCTGTCTTGCTTGCTTCCTCCCTTGCTATCCTTTTCTCTCTCTATCTCTGTCTATTTCTTTCTCTTTCTCTTTCCTGCATTCCTTCTATAGCTCGTCTTCTCATTCTTTCTATGCTATGCTTTACTGTCTCCCTCCTTCTTTCCCTCCTCCTCAACATCACGTCTCTCCTCCTCACGCTCACTTCTCTTTCCGACACCCTTGCAACACTATACTACACAATGCTATGCTATACAATGCTATGCTGTGCTCTGCTGGCGTTGCTGTATAGCCGAGTGTTTAAAACCCCCGCCCTCGGATCGAGGGTACGTGAGTTCGAATACCCCCTAGTGAGTTTCTTTTTCGCCGAAAATTCCTCTCTTTCTCTTTCTTTGTAGCTCTCTCTTTCTTTCTCGCTTCTCTTCCTCTCTCTCTGTAGTCGGTCTCTCGGCCATCAGGGTTATTGCAGGCCACGCCGGAGAAATCAGCGCGCGTGTTCTGGAAGCGAAACAGATGATGAAGAAGAGGACGAGGAGGATGTATAGAGCGCGTGACGTTTCATGATGATGATAACTTCTGTTTCTGACAGATAAATTACGGCGAGCTTCAACATCTTCTCTGTTAAAATAAAATGCAACACGAATCTTTTTTTTTATATTCTCGGTAATATTCAACGTGAAGTTCACTTGATTTTAGCTTTTTTTTTTTGATGAGGATATCTCAACTAATTGTAGGCTAAAGACGCTGGAGTGAACAGAGAGATAGAATGAGAGAATTTGATAGAAACCAAAAGGGAAAGATTAGTCCTGTCTATTTGACATGCCTCTACGAGAGTGAAATATCGCGAGTTTCACCCTAAGGGAGAAATATTTATGCGACCGCAAAGTTTACTGTTAGAGCGAAGCTTGTCAGAAAACGCGCCCAAAATATGCAAGGCTAAACACGTTGGAGCCACAGGAGAGCGCATGCCATATTAGGCGTCTCAAAGCTTTGATGTGATGAGAAAAGCCTCCTCCATCGGCATTGTGGGCACCTCGCATCAGTGGTGAAAGAGATGAAATAGACACAGAGAATGCCATTAGAGTTTGCAGCTTCAAGTGCAACTGCTAACAGTCGAAACCTGCGCAAATTGATACATATACATCCGTTGTGATCAAGCGCCGACCATCGAGTAGCGATGAAGCAGTTAAATGTTAAAATTTTAGTCGAGAGAAGCACAAGGCATCTGTCTTCCTTTCGATCGCCATGGTGTGTTCGAGCTTGTTACTCAAGGACTGATTCAGTGGCACGGTACGATCTGCTCACCTTGGCGCACTTTTCTAACAGTTGAGCGGCCGCAACGGCAGTATTCGCAAGTACAAACGCGCATACGAACAGCGGAAAGGGTAACGCCTACCTGGGACCGTACCTTGCATCGATTCGATTTCCAATGGGATCGTTTTTAGGGCACATGATAGGTCCACACTTAGATTACGCCATCGGTCAATCGCGTGCTGGCAAAGTGAGATCTTCGGATGCCAAATGTTTGAAAATATTTCGCCTTGCTGCGGCGATGCCGTGTGTGGAGCCTGTTTTAGGCTTCGCCGTCTTTGCCACATGACGTTAAGTGCTGGCTATCTCTCAACTAGGTCGGTTACGTACTATTCAACGCTTTATGAAGCATTTTCGCGACATTGACACGTGCCTTAGTCATCGCCACAACGTGACAATATTTACACAAACGTCTACTGCACAAAAATATGTAATCATTTACTTCAGCAGTCCCGAAACCACGATATGGTTATCAGAGACGCCGTAGTGGAGAGCTCCAGTAATTTCGACCACCTGGTGTTCTTTAACGTGCACCTAAATCTAAGTACACGGGCCTCAAACATTTTCGCCTCCATCGAAAATGCAGCCGCCGCGGCCGGGATTCGATACCGCGACCTTCGGGTAAGCAGTCGAGCGCCATAACCACTAGACCACCGTGGCGGGGCAGCTTCAGCAGGTTTAAACCCACTGCAAAAGCACGAAAGCAAGGTTAACGACAGCACACGGCTATCCCTGTTTCCGAAGCATTTCGCAGACGTAATGAAGAAATTATTTGCTTGATTTACCGGCTCAACGCTGGTTATATTTTTGAGCCGCTAACTGGCATCGTAGTCGTTATAAAGGTCGTTCGCAAGCCTTCGAGCCAGGATAATCATCATAATGCAGCCACAAAATGCATCAATGAGACTGTTTTCTCCTATCCGATACAACGTTCTCTGGACCACGGCCAGCTAGACCGAAGCGGTATATAGACGTATTTTCCTACCTATAAATAAAGGATGAATTTGCTCGCCATGAATGAAGACGAGACGTTTTCGTTGAGCCATTGTTCGTTCCTGTGTTGCGCTGGTGATTCTCGAGAAACAAGCTGGTGTGTGCAGGTCTCACGCACTTGCTCCCGCTAAAAACACCAGCACGCCCGGTGTGCACCTACGTTGCCACTCGCTTTGTCGTCCGAGCGCGACCCTGCCACTGTCGGCTACGGGTCGGGAATCACGACCGGATATTGGAAACGCTCGCTGCTGGCATAATGTGCCGATGATCAGATGAGATATAGCCAGCTTCGAGCAGGGACGTGTACGGAACAGAAAGCAGTGGCCGAGTCGGTGAAGCTGCCTCACTGCGTAAGCTGGTGGAAGAGGAAAAGGAGAAATGCCTCCACTCCGTTTCTCCTCCGCGTTTTGTCCGCGAGGAGGGCTCTATGTCAACTTACGCATAGAGCGGATGTACGGCGGTATTCACTCGAACCACTTTCTGTCTAGGCAAAGTTAAGCCGGTAAAGTTAATTCCTCGTTCCATTTTCGTTTTTCCACATTTCTGCTTGAGGTTTTCCGTAAGTTACGACTCCATAATTGCCGCATTGAGGACAATGCTGAAAACACAGCAATGCACTGGCAACAACCGTGCACGGTCACTAAAGGTACATTACTGCTAAATGCGCTTATGTTCCCTCAACTTATCATCATATACTCCCAGAACAAGTTATAGTTGTAAAGAAGCGTGTGACATAGGTCATGTCAATGTGTTCGACCGACCGATCGATCGATCGATCGATCGATAATCGATCAATCAATCAATCAATCAATCAATCAATCAATCATCAATCAATCAATCAATCAAAGACCAGTGCCTAATGAAGATGCAGACCTGCAGAGTTTAAAACTATGCAACTCGTGCGAGTGAATACTCCTTTCTCATGAAGACGAGACATGTATGAAACGAAGGAAAAGAAAAAAAAACGATGTGGCCCTTTCGCATTTTATTGCCTGCTCTCTTCTTTTTATTTCGTTAACTTGGACTCAAAGAGCACTCTTTTATGACATTCGGTGCCTATTCAGGCAACTAGATGCAATAAGTTTTCCCAGAAAAACAAACGTGTCGCACAATTGTTGCGCTAAGAAAGACTGGATCTTCAACCTTCAGAAGGGTATAGGAAATGAAGGGAACAGGAAGACAGATAGAAGGAGGTCAACCAGAAAAGCGTCTGGTTGGCTGTTAGACGGTCAGAATAAAGAGGTGGGTGCGCGAAATTAATATCCGTACTCTGATCGCTCAGCCCTCTCAATCGTGGGCGTGCGCATTTGCGACGACCACGACAATGATGACGCACGTTTGCACGTGGACGGTGAAACACCCACGCCGTCGCTCCCTGATCGCGCACATCCACGCGTTCGCATTTCCCTCCGCAACCTCGCGCTTTGCCTCGTAAGTCCCGCTCCTGGAGAAAGTTGGTAATGCGATCAATATGAGATCCAGTGGGTCGTGAAAGTCGTGCCTCTCGGGCGTGCCCTTTTGCCTTCATTAGTCGAGCGCACTTTGGCCGTCCTGCCGCGGCTGCTCGGCGGTGGACGGGAGTGGTCTAGCGCTGACGGTACTGTGGGGTCACATGCCATCTTTTGATATGCTTTAAACTCACCGGAGAAACAATTTCCTCGTACCACAAGGTACACGTAACAGTGTTATGTAGACCGATTCGTTCAGTCGGAATAGCAGGAATGTCAGTGCGTCGTAGTTCGCGTAGTATGGTTGCCGCCGGATAGAGGTGGCGCTGTGCTCCCGAGGTGGCGCCGCCTGGCAGGAAGCGAGGTTACGCGTGGACACGAGGAGGGGAGCTGATTCTTTTTTGCGGCTTCGCGTGTTACGGCGACGGTCGGTCTCACTAAGGGTCCGTGGATGCGATACCGAGGCTCGTTCCCACGGGCTTCCATTGTACGTCGAACGTCGGCGACGACACAGTCGCAGGTACATTGTATGGGTTATGTTGTTTGTTTGTCTTACGTCTCTCTGTGTGTTAATTTGGCACGTTACTGTAGCTCGTTTTAGGATTCGGCTGGCGAGCTCGCCGTTATGTAAAAGCTGTTAATAAACGTTCACGTGTTCTTTGTACAATGGCGTGTGCTCTGTCCGTTTGTTCCGGAACGGCTCTTTAGACACCACAAACTTTAGTCTTTCCTCGAGATTTCAGAGCCTGCCATCTAGCTGTATCCACTGGATTATTTGACTCAGCTTGTCGCTTGCGCATAAGTGCACGCACACACGGCCCAGCCGGCGCGCTATTCACGGGGAGACTGAGCCATCAAGCGCCGGCGAAGTAGCCGTTCAATCTTCGCATGGTCACGTGTTACCGCAGCGACGAGGCTCCGAGCGAGCGCAGCTGAGACGCCTTTCCGCAGCGGATCACGGGGCATGACGCCACGCCTGCTACACTTGCGTTCCGGAGGCTCAAGGTCATTAACAGGTCATGAATGACCTTGGGAGACTTAGTGTGGTAGAGCTATCGTTCTAAAATGTTCTCGAGAGCTGTTATGCCACTCTGAATGGCAGACGGTGCAGTCCAAAGTCGCACTTATATTGTACTTCGCAGCGTCCCTCATCGAGGGGGCTTAAAGAGGTGCACGAAGTCAGTATGTAGTTATCAAAAGGGCAGTCGAGGTGAGTTATTGTTATATGGTCTTGGCGCAATCACGAAAGCTGTACTGGGGCTCCAGTGTTGCCTCAATATACAGAAAATGAAGCTTTCTTCTTTCCATTGGATCTAGAACCACAACCCGTTAGTGTGAACATAATGGAAATGCAATAATGAAAGAGTGATTCATTAACCTTAATTGTTTTAGTGTTTTCTTTGATGTTCCATTGAAGGGGACAAGCTTCCGGGCGGTTTCAAGGTGATTAATGCAAAAGCACGCTTGTTTTTTGACGGTCGGCAATATAAGCCGCAGCGTTGTTGTTCCGTAATGGAGCCCACATACTAATACACAATTACGGTTTCTTACACAGAGTATCATCGTGTGCAAACTACATGTGAACGTTGGCAGAGACGGTCTTCTTCCCGGTATATCTGCCACCAGGATTGTTATTCTGGACCTTCTCAAATTCCGCCATGTCGTCGAATTCCGCCATTGGACAGCATTGATTGGTCCAGTGGGATGCTACGGCTACTATCATTGTCTTAAAATGCTACCATTAAAAAATGTGACATATGGCGGATTTTGGCCGTGTCCGAAACAGCACCCCGTCGCACCACAATGAGTTTGAGTAAAAAACAGGAAGAAAGGAATAACGTGGTTCAATAAAGATGTGCAAAAGTTCAAGAATCACGACACGCCTGGTCTCTGACGCACGTCTCACAAGGCCCCAGGCAAGTTTCGGTTCTACATAGGTAGTTGAGATTTGAGATTTTGAGATTTGAGATTTGAGATTTGATTTATTTTCTGTACGTACAACAGAAAAAACGAAGCAAAAGCAAAAGGCTACATAGCCTGACGGAGGCTTTTGCTCCGAAAATACAGTCTGGCAAAAAAATAATAACATACAATAAAAACTAAAATAACATGTCATACACAACTTAGACACAATTAGAGAACATCATTTTATACAAATACAGTTTGCAAATTGTGATCAAACATATAACCATCACAAACATAAAATAGGAACAGGACAGTAGATAGTACTGAAGTACCTAAAAAACATCGTTATCGCAATATATGCAATAGGTGAGGTAAAGAAAGCGTCTGCAGACACACATTCCTAAGCAGCTTGAACAAAAAACAAAACAAAACAAAAGGAGACAAAGAGTGTAACTGTACTCTAAGCAGTTGGGACACATTAAGTAATAATAATCGAAATGTCTGTATTATGCGTATTCAATGCCATTATAAAGGAGAATTTCCTTAAACTTGTTTTTGGAAGTTTTCTTATTTAGGTCAACTACGTCATTCAGTTTGTTGAGGAGACTCGGTATTTGATAATCAATATGTTGTTGACCATAGGTTGTTCTAATTTGCGGAGTTCTTATACTATGTGTACGGAGATAGTACTCAGCACATCGAGAAGAATCGTACATTGGGTATAGTTTATTATTTTGGATATACAATAATAACTTATAATAATATATTTGGTTTGCTTGTAATATGAGATATTTAGAGAATAACGGACGTGCGCTAAGTCCTTGCGGTTGACCGTAATATCCCTCGAATATTCGTAGTACCTTCTTTTGAAGTGTAAGTAATGTCTTATAGTTTTGTGCTGTCGTTGTTCCCCAACACAAGACACAATAACTTAGCCTGGAATATAACAGTGCATAATATAATACTTTCTTTAGCCAAAGTGGTAATAATGGACATAGCTTGTACATACATCCAACACTTCTACTTAGATCTGCTGCCAATTTATTTACATGTTCATTCCAGGAAAGGTCTTCCTGGAACCACACACCTAAGAATTTCTGTACCTTGACTTGTTCTAAAGTCTGACCCTCAAAGGAGACTCTTGGCCTTATATTCCGAGGCTTATTGATGGGCGCAAACAACATATATTTAGTTTTACTCGTGTTTAGCCGCAACTTGTTTACTTTAAGCCAGCAAGACAGCTTATTTAGATATGCGTTTACAGTCTTTTCAAGTTCAGAGATCGAGGAACCAGCAAAAAAAATATTAGTGTCGTCAGCATACATGATTAATTTAGGAGAATCCGGAATGCCACACAAGTCATTTACATAAACTATAAACAATAAAGGACCAAGTATCGATCCTTGTGGGACACCTTTGTTGACCCTCGCACGGGGAGATGTCTCTTGATTAATAGCGACATACTGATAGCGGTCTGTTAAATAATTTTGAATTAACCTATTGGCAACTCCACGGACACCGTAGTTATTAAGTTTTTCTAAAAGAACACTATGGTGCACGGTGTCGAACGCTTTGCGGACATCAACAAAAAGTCCAAGCGTATATAGCTTATTCTCAAAATTGGTTAGGATCTCGTTTTTTATATTAAGTAATGCAAGCTCGGTGGATTTACATTTTTGAAAGCCAAATTGGGCATCACTTATTACATTGTACTTCGCAAAAAATTTTTGTAATCTAATATTAATAGCACTTTCAAAAACTTTTGACAGGATCGGTAGTACCGATATTGGTCGGTAGTTTCCAATCTCTTGGTCATTACCACCCTTGAAAACCGGGCACACGCGAGCTATTTTTAATTTAGTTAAAAATTTAGAAAGGCGCCGTCTAGGAAAAGCTTTAGCGAAACCATTTTTCGAGTCGGTTGATTATTGGATAAGTTACTAGAAATTGAACTACTCTGTTAGCACGTTTTCATGAGGCCAGCTTCCCTGCGTTTTGCCTTGGCAGCGCCCGCAAGCGCCGCGCACTCCGAACCAGCTGTCCACCGCAAAACGCGTGGAGTGCTTCACGCTCACATGACGAGGCCCTCCTAGTCGCTTTTATTTTAACTTCTCTTTCTATTCACAGCGGACTCGTTTAAGGTCGAGGTTAATCGCTGCGGAGCGTAAGGCAGCTCCTAGCAGGCGTGTGCCACAAAATTTGGGCAAGCCCCACCACTCACCTTCGGTCGACTAAAAAATGATGAAGCTCTCTCTAACTAGCCTAGAGTTTATGTGCCACAGAAATTGGGCAAGCCCCGCTACTCACCTCCGGCGCACTAAAAATGAAAAAGCTGTCTAGCCAAGCGCAAGCGGAGGGCAGAACGTTCAGAGCTTCGAGGGAGAGAAGGTGAGGTTATACGTGAACGGCTTGCATCATACTCATTTAACACAAGGTGAGACGATGCTCGACGCCGTTATGAATTTGAATTTGGAAGTAGCTTCACTGACTTAAGGTCGCGAAGACTGGTTAAACAGCGCAGATGTTGGCAGAACTACTACTGAACAGAGTGAAGCCATGAAATGGCAATATGATGCCACCTGCTTTGCTGTTAAACCAGTATTCGGGATGTTAAGTCAGTGAAGCTGCTTCAATTTTTTTTATTCTTGGCGCACGCACCGCGGGTTTCGCATTGATTGAAGAACGAAATTCGAGGGCCGTAGTCTGTGACATTACGAGTGCCCGTTAGATATGCAAGCGTCGATTACGACGACTGTCCCTCTGCAAGGGCGTCTGCATGATGAGAAAGACCCACGGCCTTATGTTTTAAACTTAGACCATTCTCGCGACACACAGACATGACCGTCACTGACCGATCTACGAGCGCCGCTTGTTAGTCTACGATGCCCAGACCAGAAGAGGGACGCTTTAAAGTTGACTGTGATTTAGACTTCGCACGAAATGGTCATTGAGTCTACTCATGATTTTTTTTTATCTTCCGACTAAACGCCACAACCCTCAGATGCCCGTTCTGCGCCCTAAACGACAGAACTGATAGTTCGGCCTGTCCTTTTCAAAACCGTCCGTTTGGTTCATGTTCTCTGCTCATTCTTAAGCAACGCTAGCCCAAAAAGTCAAGTTATTTGACCCAGTAAAGGGAACTTAGGTACACTTTACAAAATAATCGGAACGAAACCAATGAGAATGGTCCGAGGAATCGACGTAGATGAAGATCGACCCGGTTCATGACGCTAAGCGAAATAGTCAGCTTGGAAGAAGTCATTGCAACTACTCGCGTTCGGGAAATCGCACTTGGTAAATTATGCGGCCTCAATGAGATACAAAACGGCATTTCACACTCCGTCCTAATGACCTACCGCGGGGACGAGAAAAATCCCCTCGACGTGGCGTAACATAGCACGTGAACCGTGGTGGACCGAGGAGGAGAGGTCCTTCTCGAGCGAAAACTACAGCAACCATCAACGTTGCAGCTAAAAGCCGCGGAAGCTTCTGTTTTTGTTGTTATCGTTTTTCTAAAACCGAAACCGACGCCTCTAGCGAAAGGCGCAAAGCCGTAAGTATGCGCGCGTGAAAGAACGGCCTTTCATTGCACAGCACAATAACACAAGGGACAGAAAGTCGATGTCAGCCACTGGAAGGAGAAATAGAGACAGAAGAAAAGAAACGAGGTTAGATATCACGTAATTGCAGACTGCATTTAGTGGAAATAGATTGAAGCCTTCAAAGAGAGATGAGCTAAAAAAATGAAGAACACATCCAGTTCATGGGAAATACGAGGAGAGCGAGACAATAAAATAGGATGAGCAAAGAAGGAGGCCTTTTCCAGAACAACGTAGAAATGTTTAACTTCTTTCAGCGAAAGAGCCCAAAACAGGTCATCTTGGAGCTAAGAGAACTAACAGCGTTGCTAGCCAGCGTTGCTGCGCCATAGATGCCTTTATACGCGAGCTCAGTAAAGCGAGTTGCGGAGAAGGACAGCGTAGTCGGGGGTAGCGACCGTTGCAAGAATGGGCTCGGGAAGATAGGAGAGAGGCGTGAGGGGAGAGAAGAGGTCGAGGGACGCTATGATGGCCTGGTGCTCGAGCTAAATAACCCGGGAATATAATTATTGGAATATGCAAACGAATCCCGGGTCGGGACACTTAACGTTAATGAAGACGATCTGGCGCGGTAGCTAATAGAACCGAGCTTTAAAGCAATTTCCGGCAGGCACACGAGGGAGAAGGCGTGTGCGAAACAATCGGAGGGAAAAGACTTTTGGCTCTATTATCTGGGGCGCGCCATTCGTTTTCATTTGGAGCGCCGAGCTTCGTCACGCGAGCCAGATTTATAAGAGTTCTACATTGGGCGTTGCTGCAACCCGCCGCTCATACGTCACGGATGCTACAGAGAAGGATTGCCTACACTTGCTGCGACAATGAAAGTTGGCCCGGAAGGCCTTGTTGTGCTAAAGCCAGACAGAACGGGCTCCTACACAAAGCCTGCTTGTAGAAGGCTCGAGGCATGCTTTATTCCGAAGTGCAGGTTACATAGGTTTCCTCAGCAAGGCTTCAAATACAAGAAAAGATCCTGAGTCTAATGTCCAACTTTGACCATTGCTTAACCCGTGAACTGTCTTAGAATTAACATCCGTTCGTTGCTCACGTCAGCCCGAATGCACGCTTTTCTGCTTTGTTTCGCAAATTAGGGAGCTTTTAGATGAGACGCGCATACTCTGTGCGCGTCTCATCTAAAAGTTCCGTTTACTCTAACTGTTCGTTTACTCATCTAACTGTTCCGTTTACACGTTATAGATTTCAAAACAGGAGAAAGTGCCTCAGATCAGGCTGGCCGACCTTTCGATAGGGGACCTATCTTTGTCAAAGGCGCCTTGTCATCCCTGGCGTGTTAGTTTTATGGGGTTAGTGATGACGTCATGTCCAGCGGCGGCGCGTCTGTTGCTGTTGGTAATTGATGCCTGGAAAGAGTTTCCAGGCATCAATTACCAACAGCAACAGACGCGCCGCCGCTGGACATGACGTCATCACTAACCCCATAAAACTAACACGCCAGGGATGACAAGGCGCCTTTGACAAAGATAGGTCCCCTATCGAAACGTCGGCCAGCCTGATCTGAGGCACTTTCTCCTGTTTTGAAATCTATAACGTGTATCCATCCGTCGGCTCCCTTCTTGATCTTGTTCCGTTTACAGTAATGTCTTGCGCCAAGCGTTGAAACGTTGCTTCCAAAACTTCGAGAACGTTTACACGTCAATGTGCTGCACATGAGAGCGAAAGTGATTAAGTTTTATTAAACCAGACCAGCACGGTGTTGTCCGGCGACATGCTACTTGCCAGCAGCTACTCGAGAGCACAGAGCACGTGCAATGTTTCAAACTCATAATGACGTACTTATTCTCTGATTAACATGAACAGGCTCCCAGCATACGATGAACCTTAGCGACAAGATGTTACGTTTCATACATATTTAACCAATTTCGAGGGAATAAATTATAGTGTTCATTCTATTTATTTCGTTCAAATTGCACGCATTCTTCACTTTAACATTCAACATTTATGGGAATTTTTGTATGAGAGATTCCGAAGAACATTAGCTCCGGTTCAACCGTAGCTTTAGAGTGAGCCCTATGTTAGCTGATTAGAATGCTGAAGCGAACGTTTTCTATCATCTGTTCTGACGACTTCAAAACAATGAAATCAAAGGAACAAAAAATGAAATACGACAAAGTAGGCGACTGCGAGAAAATGCTGCTGTATATAGTTTTCAGTAAGATCATAGCAACCAAAAACGCTAACGATATCCCTAAGCACGTGGTTATAGCAGCTCTATTAGCACCTCAATTTCGCGCCATCTTTCTAATGCTCTCGCCAGTCAAGACATTAGCGGTAAACAAAGACCAGCGTACCTAACGCGTTCCTTTCCTCCGTATCTGACAGGTTTCGTTCATTGCTGGAAGAAGCTTGGGCGAAGCGATTATCATTTGGACTTCTTCCTGCTCCGCGGAAGACATTAAGTCTTAATACTGTAAATGGAAAGTGAAATCGTGCCATCATTAAGCTTTCTGCCCTTTATGTCGGCTTTGTTCACTTAGCGCTCTTCTTATGAAATATTTCAGTTGTTTGTACGTTAGCTTGATATACTAAGGTCCAGCTGCTCAAACTGCACCTCAAGATGGGGCTCTAATTAAAATAATTTTGTGCGAGATTTCCTCGTTTACTTGAATTAACTCCACAAAGCTGCACAACGTCCGGTGTCGGAGGCATTGTGCTTATAAGTCCTTTGAGTAGCGCATTCTCGAGTCTGCGGGAGGCGAAGGTTTAGTGAAGCGCCTGAAGGGGTACGGACACCATTTTTCGAAGGCAAGTTTACTCTGCCATAAAAATCTCCTGTATAAAGAGACGGCTCTGATCAAGTGTGAAGCTCAGCAAATGCTGAAAAGGTATTTTATTTTGATATTAAAATCAATTTTCCCATGGCGCACCTACCGAAATCGACACTAGCTTGACGTCAGGCTACAGTGCTAATTCTGGTGACATAACGCGGCAGTTGTGACGGCGTCAGGGGCCAACATTTCCAATATGGCCGCTTGTGCGTCACCAAAACATTCAAAATGGCTGCTTGTGAGTCACGGAAGGAGCCACGGTTTGGAGCGGGAGTGGAAACGTCGCGATGTCTTGCGCAAGCACGTGGCGAGAAGCTCGCACCATGTTGTGACGTCAAGGTCAGTAGAAACCGAAGCTAGCTTGAAAACTATACTGGGGTACTATGCAGGATGGTCCGAGCTTCTCGGGCACACGAGTTTGCTCCGAGCTCGCATTACGGCAGTCATGACAGGAAGACAGTGCGGAGCACGCGATAGCAGCGTTGATAAAAATGGCTACGAGAACGAGAATGGCGTCATAAACGCATGCACGGCATTGGCGGCGGTTTTCAAAGGAATACCGCGTGCGAACGCGTCAGCGCCGCCACTCAGTCAACATTTTGACAGTGCAGCGACGTCAGCGTGATTGTCGCGCTATATTTGTGCGAACTGATGATCGCGCCACCTACGGGCGTGTTCGTGGGCGTTCGTCCTCTTTCGGAAAATTCTTTCGTTCCACCTGCGGTATGGAAATTTCCACTCTCGAAGGCAACAAGGGCGACCACGCAGAACTCAGGTGCAGCTCATTTCGCTTCTCTGGAATATTACAGATAAATAAATGGACAGGTTACTGCTATACTTACATTACACGTATGGTCATTTTTCTGTATTAGCGAATCGGTCGAAACAGTGCCTCCGCAAACAAGTAACAGTAACATTTCTCGCCGCAAATCCCACCAGGCGCGCTTGCTTCATAGCTGTGAGTGGTACGTCGTGAGAGCGGTGAAACTGAATGCGAGGTACCGTAGCCACGTGATGATATAACCTTTAGTTCTTCGTGCGTGTGTGCATAGTCTGTGCGATTAAGCTCATAGATGAATCGTGCCGCTAGTTGGCGTTGTTGCGTGAGCACTGCTCCTCGGCAAGAGGAAACGCGGTGGGCGGACCCGCTCTTCGCCGCGGGCGTCTGTCAATCAAACTGATTGACGCGCGAACTCGGGCACAAACTCGTTGATTCTGAAAGGCCCCAGTTCAACTCGTGACTGTCATAGTGCCGGTGTGCCTGTCAAGTGTTTCATGCGGTGGACGCTACTCAGCAGCTTCTTTGCATATAAAATAATTTGTTCAGCTTGCAGCGCTTGTGCAGGGCTTGGGCCATCGGAGGAGCTTGTGATCACCTAGCTTGTTCCACCTTTTTACGTGGTTCGTCTACTCAGTCTGCCTGGTCTGCTTCGGAGTAACCACCGTGTCAGTTCGGTCTCAGTATTGGTGCTATTGCTTAGGAAGGTCTTAAATAACATAATAGTGAATAAGCTTTCTTAATTGTGAATGTTTTAATTACCACGACATTAATTAAGCGCAGAGGTAATTAGCATAATAATAATTAGCACGATCCCAATTAACACGTTCTCGGCGAGTAAGGTCGTGATTTTCTTTGTTTAAATTACATGCTCCTAATTATCGTCGTGTTAATTAGCATTAATTGATACTGTTTTAAATACGGCGCCATTAATTGCACAGGTTTAATTCGCAAGGTCCTGCATAGTACCGAGGTAATTAGCGTAATCCTAATGAGTACGATATTAATTAGCACGCTCATAATTAGCGTCGTGTTAATTAACATTATTTAATAATGTCTTAACTTCCACAGGATTAATTCACAGGTTCAATTTGCAAGGTTCGGAATAGTATAGATGTAATTAGCATAATCAATACCGCCCAGCCAATTAGCTAATTAGCCGGGCGCACGTGCTCTGGGACCGAGCAGGCGATGAAAGAGAGAACGACGAGGGCGCGCGCCGGCCCAGCAACGCGCTAGAATGTATACAAGCCGACCATGGTGATTATACACGTGGCGTCGGCGATTAGCTCTAGCCGCGGTGTTGTAAGGCGCTCGGTCGGAACTAATCTCGGAGGCCACGGTGCTGATTATTCTAAAGGATACTTGCTGCAGGCATTAAACGCTTGAAAATGAATTCAAACGACCCGCTCACACATAAAATATATAGTTAGTAGAGCTTTCTGCCACTTTTCCTGCATGGGTGCACGTCTGCACTCAGTGGAACGACAAACAAATGAAAGAAGGTGCCTCTAGCTTGACGACACCACCCAACCTTCTCGACCGCCCTTGACATGAAGCCGCATTCAATCGTAACCAATGGAACGGAGCGCGCAGTGAGGGATGGATTTCACCCTATAGTACTATTAGCTTGTTCAAAAGGCGGTGTCGCCAGAGCTCGCAAAGATACCGAGTTTCGCCAAACTCGGGCCATCCTGCATAGCACCCCTGTAATTACTTTTACAGGGTGCACTGACGCTTAGCAGTGCATTTTCTGGACTCTTGAGGGCTTGGCCTTTCATTAGACGCAAAAAAAACAACTGAGAATTTTCGTGTCAGTACCCATTTAAATACATGCTATGCGAGCAACGATGACGCTTACAATTGTGTTTAGTTGCAACAGATGCTGACGCTGATGAAGATATAAGGATGACGTAGCGAACGCGATGACGAGACAACAATGTCATGATAAAGAAGGCATCTGGCAATGATATCACATGCTAAGTGACAATTACTGTATAACAGCAAGAGTATAGGACAGCAGTTGAATCAGTATACGACTAAATGGCGACGCTGGAACGACATTACGGTATAAGAGACGCAGTGGCGTAGGCAGAAATTTATTTCGGGGGGGGGGGGGGGATGCCCTTGATCCGACATAGGGTCCGGTAGGGTAACTGTGGTCGATTGTCATCTTGTGCTCTGTATCCTATCGCAGAAACAAATTTCGGAAGGGGGGAGGTGCGCGGGCCCCGTGTGCCACCCCCTGGCTACACCACTGATGAGAGGATACGAGGACGAGTGCATGACGACGCCGCAACAGCGACGACAGCATGAGAATTAGAGAACGGCGACTACGTCACAAGCACGACACGATGACAGCGAAATTATAAGGGCGAGATAATGAAAGGACAAAAGAGTGACGTAGACATGTCGGAAAAAAAGTTGGAATTAGCACGTCTGAAAAGAGATAACGAATACTCACAATTAAGTGAAGCCGATGTGATCGAGACTTGGGAATGACGAAGCTGACGTCGTTACGTTGTAGCTTACGTTTGTGCTTAAACACACCACTTGCAATTACAGCAAAATCCAGCGTAAACAAAAATTTGCACTGGCTTAGCTCGGCTATGCCAGGATATACGTAGCGTTAGCAAAGGTACAGCTGATTATTCTTAGCTTTTTCAGATTGTCTAGGATTATTAGCCTTCTTCTGTTCATTCTTCGTACGCTGAACCGCTAATTGCCAGGCAACTACTTCGGGATCCGATTTGATAAGCTTCTCGGCTCTTCTGCGGCGTTGAGCAGCATTTGCGCTCTCCTTCTCCATGGCGTTACCCACCTGCAAACGCCAGTCAGAGGCGCTATCAAGCGGCTCCAGCCCAGTGTTAGACGGCGACTGCACAGCGAATGCGAACAGCTGCGCGCGCGCTGGCGCCAATACGTCTGCCAAGGCTACGACGTCACTCTGGAAAGCGCAGACCAACGGTGGCGGAGTCTGCGCGCGCGCCGGCGCCAGTTTGTCTGCCGCGGCTACGACGCCACTCCTCCTGAACGTGCAGACAAGCAGCGGCTAAAGTCCCTTAACGGGCCGTCGCCCGGGAAAGGCGCGCGTCATCAGCGTGACATAGCATTCTTGATAGGAAAGTGGCGCGAGCTGGGTTATAGGGCTGGCGCCCACACGGTGGCCGTTTGGGAGAGGATATAGATAAGGTTTGGACACTTGGGAGAGGAGGGTTGGACAGTCCAACTTCGGAGAGGATATGGAGGAGAGTGTCGCTACTTTCTGTATATTAAGCGGGGAGGTGGAAGGCGGGAGAGGAGGGTGCTTGGCGTGGCGGCTCGGTTAAAAGAAAGACGGTACTTTCCCAATAATATCCAGGGACTTTAGCAGCGGCGATACGCGCGTGGCGATGTCGGAGAGCGCGTGAGATATCAGCTCCGGTGACCCAACTCTGTGACATCACTGATCCTCGCTCATGCGCAGCACGGCTCATGACGCTCCATGCGAAATCGGCTCCGGCTAGGCAAGTGTAGCTAACGCTACATATTCACAGCAACCAGCACTCGAAAGGGGACGCTGATAGAGGATGGAAAGAGGCGACGAAGACTTTGCTTGAAGCTGTTCTTGGTTTAGAATATTATTGGCAAGTGTCAGCTAGCCATGAGGTTGTTCATTTCGCTTGTGATTCCAGATACAATAGTAAACACTTCTTAGAAATAAAAAAAAATCATTATGAATTTGGTGTGTCAAACCTTTTTTTTTTGTGTGTGATGCTGTTTGCTGTGTCAAAGGTTACTGCCCAGTATTAAACTATCCGTTCAGTAAGTAACGGAAGGTTGTGTTGCACTACTGCGCTAACCAGCTGCTGCCACAGTTTCTTTTTTTTTTTTTTCAGGTGTGACTGTGGTGCGGTTCACCGCAGGCCTGGTGTTTTTTCAGGTTGGCGAAGTACCGCGGACCAATTTTGCCATCGCTCACAGGCACAGGCCGCGAGGTAGTCTCGCACGCGCACATGCACAGCCGGCTCGTCCATCGGGCCGCGAAGCTGAGCGCTCGTGCTACAACCAGCCTCCATCCTCTTCACTGACATCGAATTCCGGGCCGACGGCGCGTGCTCTTTCCCAGCGGATCCGACTGCCTACTGCGCGTAAAGTTCTACGGATTCACTGGAGCGCGAAGCATGCGGGAACGGCGGCGTGTCGATTTGCGGCGTGCCTTCCTCAATTAGCGCGCGTTTTCCCAGGGCAGCCAAGACGAGGCACGTACCGGTTGAATTAGCCACAGAATCACATTCCATTCGCGCGAGAACGAGATCGACGCTGCGAGATATTTTCAGCTCCCTTACCTCGGCGACATGAGCAGAACCTCATGGCCTGCGCACATAAGGCAAACATGGTGGTATTGCATTTGATCGTTCGTTCAGGGAGGATTCAGGCAAGGTGTGTAGGTTGCGTTCCCTGTTATTTGTACCTTAGCCAGCTGCATTTATGAATTTGCAACATTTGGATGACTCATTAAATATTATTTTATTCATTTTGTTCTTGCATAGGCACTATTCTTGTCTACAGAAATACTGCTCAGCATAAACTACCATATATGTGCTCCCTGACTACAAGCATGATAATTTTGCTCTTACTCAGCGTTCTCAACCATTCCTAGGAGATAGTATTGCGATAGCTATTGTATGGAAACCCTCGATGGGTATTTTCCTGTCGACAAAAAAACAGATTGACGTAAACACGTCAAGTTAATGCAGCGTCTAACACAAACGGTTGAAACAAAGTACTGTGGGGTACTTCAAAGGATGGATGCAGGGATGCTATGAGCGTCCCCTTTATAACAGGGCGGTTATAAGTGTGCCACCAGGCTCGACAAAACAAAAAAAATTCCTTCTCTCTTTTTTTTAAATGCGAAGCATTTCTTAGCTAACCCAAGGCACATTGAGCGTTTCTATCTATCTATCTATCTATCTATCTATCTAGCCGCCTACGTCTGGGTGCTCTTGTGATCGCTTCCTCAACTTGGTGTCGGCCAAAATTGGTATGGGAGGGTAAGTGGGTTTGGCGAATATGACTGTCTGGTGACGACATGAATAACGTGAGAATCCTGCCGCGTACGCCGTCAAAGCCTTTACTCCAGACACATGTGGCACACGCCCGTTTACCACAGGCCTCGGTGTACGGGTATGCGCCACGGATGATTGATAGTTTATAGCTACCCAGGAACGGTGAGAACAGACGTTGGTAATTTAAATGCGAGAACGTTAAGGAAAACCGACATCGGCAGCGTTGACCCGACGAATTGAAAGAATAAAAATTAGGATCCCAGCAGGAACTGAACCCAAGCATTCTGCGTGGCAATCAGGTATTCTACCACAGAGCCACGCCACGTCTATAAACTGGTTTGAAAAAACAGCTTATTCCGGCAAAATGTCGGTGAAACGTCATTTGTAGTTGAGGTGCTTGCTATCTAATTTTACAAGAAAGCACTAAGCACACATTTGTACTCCTATGATACAGGCGTCATGTCATGTTAACGTCACTTGTGGTTCCACTGTTGGCTCCACTTTTATAGCAGTTTAACAAACATTACATTTGTATTACTACAACGCAGCAAGCTATATTCGAGCGTTGCTTGACCCCGGAGTGATACGCTAACGAAAGTTACATATGATATTGACATCATCGCAATGTAAAGTGCACTTCGCTTTGACAATACTGATGTCTGTGCTCAAACGTGAGTGCTGATGATGCGTCAGACCATAAGTTACCCTTTAAATGCCAGTGTAGTCGATGTTCCCGGTAAGCCCACGACTTGCACACAACTAGAGCACTGCACGGGCCCGGGCCCGCCGCAGGCCTGGCCGGGCCGTCCGAAGCGTTTTCCGACGGGCCCGGGTTGGGCTCGGGCTTGAAAATGCGGGCCCGGGCCGGACTCGGACCCGCTCATTAAAAGGCGTAAGTCGGGCCTTCGAGCGCACGCGAATGTTATGTCTAAGGTATACTGTGTAGGGCTGAAGTGACACGTATATATATATATATATATATATATATATATATATATATATATATATATATATATATATATATATATATATATATATATATATATATATATGTGTGTGTGTGTGTGTGTGTGTGTGTGTGTGTGTGTGTGTTATTAGTTTAGTTTAGTAATGAACGCCCGGGCCGGGCACGGGCCCGGCTGGGCTCGGGCTTCATAAAGCCGTAAAATCCGGCCCGTGCAGTGCTCTACACACAACTACTGCACTTACAAAAACATGTCGATCCCCCTCGTACCGCTTGACTCAAAGCCAAAAAAATGCAGCACAGAACTACTCGCTGGCTGCTTCGCATGAAACCGATTCCCACAAGGCGTAGGATCTGCCAATTTTTTTATTGTTGGCCTAATGTCTCTATTTCAATTAAATCTATCTTACTAGATGAAAAAAACGTAAATTCTCAGAACTGTTCTCTGCCTTTTACGGCAGAATGGCTTTTTTTTCAATATTTATTTTTGTCCTTTCTCTGTAAAGGAACATTGTAGAGGGCGACCTCTGGTGGGTATTCGCACCACCAAGTTAAACCAGCCTTGTCCAGTAATATTTTACTGCAATTTATTTGGATGGTATTCTCAACTTCACCCAATTCATCACAATCACTGAATCGTTTTAAGTGCGAAGCACCTTGTGCACTCGGGCTCTCGGTGTCTCCTGTCGCCGTAGCCCGCACGTTGTCTCCTGTCGTCGCCCGTCACGGTAAAGCAAGTGGCAAATAAGACGCTGCGTTCGCTCAGGAAAATCTCGCGAGAATGCGCGCTCACACGCGAGAGACAACAGCACCTGCTCTTCTCCGAGTGGCGAATAAGACGGCGCGTTGGCTCAGGAAAAGCTCTGTTTCTGCATTGGACGCTATCGGCATTTTCCTCCGTGGCTGTCTGCGACGCTGTCTGCAGCAATGGGAGGACGCTGTCCTCTCATTCCTATTGACGTGTCCCTGTGGGAAACACCCGTGCTTCGCACTTCGTCAGGTTTCACGTTAGTGGAGCTCTCTTGTATAGCATAGTATAGTATAGTATAGTATAGTATAGTATAGTATAGTATAGTATAGTATAGTATAGTATAGTATAGTATAGTATAGTATAGTATAGTATAGTAGTATGGTAAAGTATAGTATAGTATAGTATAGTATAGTATAGTATAGTATAGTATCGTCAAGGATGTTATATACTATTTCTTCTGGAGTGGAGCTGGAGCCCCCGTAAATGAAGCCGGTCGCCGCCATATTGCAAAAGGAAAAAACTCGGAAGCAGACGACGGAGTGCGCTCCGTTGCCCCGCCGTCGCAGTTGCCTTTGGGGACGGTGGCATGCTTTTATTATGGTGGCCATACTTTTGTAAAGCAGTTAAACATTTTACGAGGCCATGGTGACTTCGTGCGTCGCTTATGGCTGCACAAATCGCAATAAGAAGCTTCTGCGATCACTTCTCACGTGTAAGTGTCCTCACTTCGTTCGCTGACGATTGTCTGTTTTTCCGTGCATGCTGTTAAACTGGAAACAATTTGAAAGGTGCGCATACATGTAATACATGCGTACACTTGTATCGACGAAAATTTTACGCTTTAAATGTTCGCTGACACGACGTTGTACGTAATTTTTAAGTGTATATAGGAAGTACCAAATAATGGGGTGCAGTCTAGCTGGACGTACCGAGCATTATTGGTACGAGTAGAAAGTCTGAACGCCCTTAGAATTCCGATCTTCCTGGTGTTTTCTTGGAAGTCAAGACTGACGGCGTGCATACATATCTATCCGGTGCATGGATATCGAATTTGATGCATGTTTATCGAGGAATTGGCAAACGCAACATTTCATGACGTGATTATCCGTGTTACGTGTTTCCAAAAGACTGCGCGCAGCGTTCTACCTGGGAACGTGCCGGTCAAAGACTTGGTTAGAGAGCTAAGGACGGTGACCAGCTCTGACCACCTCTGCTCCATGTAAAACAATTTTATCTCTAAAATAAGGTGCCGCCCGTTTCATGGCCGATCCCCCGCTGTGGGTTGCGCCAGCTTGCCAAGGAACAACCAACCAACCAACCAACCACCTCTGCTCTATTCACTTCGCAGAATGCTGCTTCGACAGAACGGGGCAGACGACCAGGGCAGACGGCCTGGCAGTGTACCTACAATTTTTCCTCCTTTTCCATCGCATCTACAAAAGCCTGTAAGTTTCTACCTCCTTGACGTAGCTTCAACACAAATAGTTACGAAAAGAAGAAATTGCGGCAAAAGCAAGATGTAACTCTATTGAAATCCGACCAAACCGAAACCGAAACACCGAAGGACGCGGCTGCTTTACTTTTTTGTGCGTCTAATCTGAGAGGGCGAGCTACCTCGTTTCGAGGCTGTGCGCGCTGCGCTTGCCGTGATGGCACACGTCGCCCACGTAGGTTAATGCTTGCGAATCCTCCTTCTGGCCAAATGTTCGCGCGATGGATGTGTGCTTATGTAAAGAGAATAAGTGCGTTCCACGTTAGCTTGTGGTTTCCCCTTGAACACTGACACCGTAACATCACAAAAACCCAGTTCCTAATAACACATATGTAAGTACAGTGCGCCAGCGCGCTCGATATACGAAGCACCCCTTCGACCACAGATTATTCTGAAAGTCTGCAGCTGACAATGGGTGTATGACATAATTTGTTTCATAAACGAGAAGAGGCAAGTGTTCGTGGGTGTAACTTTAAAGCAGTTTCCATCTCATTTTTTGATTGTGGGACTGCAAACCAACGCGCGCGCCGCGCATATACCGTTGCCGTCTATGGCGGTCGCGCCCTGTTTTTCCTCTAGCTACATGGCCGCCGGCGGCTTCACTTGCTCCCGTTGGCGGCGGCCGGGACTGCCACTCCTGATGTTCTATAGAACCTCCTTGAGTATAATAGTATAGTATAGTATAGTATAGTATAGTATAGTATAGTATAGTATAGTATAGTAGTATAGTATAGTGCAGCAAAGGGTGGGAAAGGGAAGTGAGAGTGAGGAGGAGGGAAAAGAGGAGGGCAACGCCACCAGCTCCACCGCTTCCTTAGTCTTAGCAATACTAGTGCGTAGCTGTCCCAATTTAAAGAAAAAAACATGGCTAATCCCTCCGTCATAGGAATCAGTATAACACGAAAGTTAAACGTGTCTTACACAGAAGTAGTGTTTATCGTGTAGCGATATATGAGAGCTTGTAAAATGTCTATTCGTGTTTGGCCGCTATAGCACCGTTTGACGTGGATGCACCCATGTTGACGGCATGTCTCTATCGCAACGACTAACGACCATGATCATGATTAAACCATTGTGGTAGCTGACGTTGTGAACATATATTTGGACACAGCGAATCGTGAATCCCGCGTAAGGATGATATCAACAATCTCATAATCAACACTGGTACCCGGTATGCACTTCTTCAAAGCGTCGTCAATTAAAAACGGCACGGGGTGCGCTTTCTGGAAATGGGTGACTGACGCCTGCGCTCATGCATACACTACCACACACTGCGCTTCAGCAACACGGGAGGTAGAGGTTCGTAGCCTGAGCCGCAAACGCGTGCGTCCCGCTGGTCTCTGTCTCGCAGGCGCTGGTCTTGCGCGACGAAGGCACGACATTCGCCCGTCGAAATCGCGTCCTTTCTGCAACGCGTATTGCAGCAGTTTTGTTAGTCGGTGCTCTAGCAATCGAAGCAGTCGGTGGCGGAGAAATCCCGTTGGTGCATGTGGAACTGCACTACTCCGATGAGCCGACGCACGCTAACACGAAGCGAAAGGCAAAGAACGAACTGCGTCAAGGGTGCCTCGGCGATGCCAGCGCGCCCCGACGCACATCGAGACGTTTTAACCATGACCTCCGATATCGCGCGCAATCTCGGAGTAAGCGCTAGTAAATGTCGTACGTGAACAATTACTTCTTTTCACTTCGCACATACGGCGGCACCACCCCGCTCCGCCTAAGCCCCACCCCGCCTACCCACATCGCCAACAGAGGGCACCCTGCGAAAGAGAACGTGTGAAAGACATAAGGCGTGTTCGCGCCTTGCCTGCAACTGCGGAGTTAGCTTGTTTGGTAGGGCGTCGGGCGCTTGCCATCGCGGCCGCAAGGTCGTGGGTTCGATTCCCAGCGAGAGATCTTTTTCTTGGTTTTTTTTCTTCTCGCCCGTTGGCGTCTATGTTATCAACGTCATATCCGTGACGGATGTTCTTGGTGGACCCCGGCGTAAAACACTTTCGTGTTAAAAAAAAACATAGATTCAGAAAAGGCGAAGGCTACCAGAACGAATACGAGTGCTCCGATCGGAACGTTGGCTCCTGCGGCATTCCCGGCTCAACGGCTTTTCATCATGAATTATCTTTAGACTCACGCGGTCAGTTCAAAGCAAGAACGCGGAGGACCAAACCAGCGTGAAATCGAGACGTCCGTCTTGAGAGTTTTGATAAATGACAACTTTATCAAAAGATGATGCACCGATTAACATAAATATACGACATTCTCTGTAGTCCAACATAGCTGCTACACTTGGAGCCCAATTCACAAAGCTTTTTCTGCCTTGTGGTATTTCACTAACCGGCATCCTTATCCTATTGTATGTAAAGGCCGCCTCAAGTTTCCTTCTGCGACCAAATCATGTTACGAACTATATGTGAATTTCGGCCCTAATTTATGTGCGTCACTGGCCACTCCAGTTAATAAGCTCTCCAGAGCTTGCTGCATAAGTTCCCGCGCATGTTATTACAGAGGATTAAAATGACGTGACCCAACGACAACGTCTCCGCAGAAACGAACTGTTGCTCGCAAAGCATATGATGCACACTACAATGATTTCGAGATGTGAACTTTCTATAAGGGCAACTAACGACACATATATAATGAAAAAAATGATCGCGCTGCAGTCGCTCACGACTTCACCTTACTGCCGAAAGCAGGAACGTTCTGAGCCTGTCCGTCATCCTTTATGACACTCAAGGCGAGGTGGCCAAACAAAGCAAACAAAGGCACGCGCTCTTCGCTCACCGCTGCGGCATAGTGGTGCAGGCATACAGGTACCTCCCGAGTGTGTGCTGAGGCGAGAAGCTTTTTGTGTAGTGCTTGCTCAACAGCTTCGGCGTTATAGGATCGGCCGGCGACGCATTATGGCCGCATCAAACTGCAGCACCATTACCCGCCCGAAGGGAGGATAAAACACAAAGAGAAAAAGCGAAAGTGAAAGGCTACGTAAGGTCGGCAAATATCGGAACGCCCGTTCCCGCGGCGAGAAGCTCACGGGGAGGTGAGCGCAACAGGCGCGTTCCCGATCAGACGAAACAACGTCAAGGCACGCCAGATTGACCGTACGAACCCGCTGCGAAGTGGACACTCAGAGAAAGGGAGAGCAATAAAAAAAAAAAAAGGCCGAAACAGCAAAATGGTAATAGCAAGGACGTCTACGACGAGGAAGTCGCAGGCCCAACTCCCTATTGTCTTAGCCTCTGCCCGGTTCCTTCCTCCTTCTCCTCCTCACTTTTCTCCGCGTCTGTCTTTCGAGTGGAGCTCATAATCCATAACGCCGAGAGAGCTGGGGTCATTTGTCTCCCGGCTCGCGCCTCTGGAGACACACGTGTTGTGCGCACGCCGCAGGAGGGAGCTGCTGGGAAACACAACAGCATGGACCTGCTCGCTGATCTCCCACATACACTTACGTCATCGTTCAGACGTAATCAGTCTGAAGACGTGGCGAATGACCGAAACAGTTAACTAAATTCGAGTTTCATGAATCTTCCCATTTGCGTTGTCTTCTATAATGGGCTCTGGAGGAAGCAGTGATTTGTAGACTCTTGGTTGGCGTCACTTTCGGCTAATATTTTTAAATGCGAAGCATTTCTTAGCGAACTTCTGCGACTTTGAGAGTATCTATCTATCTATCTATCTATCTATCTATCTATCTATCTATCTATCTATCTATCTATCTATCTATCTATCTATCTATCTATCTATCTATCTATCTATCTATCTATCTATCTATCTAGCCGCCTACGACTTTGTGCTCTCCGGGTCGCTTGGTTAATCGAATGTACACCAAAATTGGTATGGCGTAACATGACTGTATGACGAACATAAATGACTAGTCATAACATGAAAATCGACACGCATGTCATGTACAGCATGACTTACGTGCCACGCTCATGGTGAGCTGGCGGCCGTTTCGCTAGCTCTTCCACGAAATTGGTATTGCGTGACGTGACTGTGTGACGAACATAAATAACACACGAGTTAACATGAAAATCATGACACGCATGTCATGTACAGCATGACTTACGTGCCACGCTCATGGTGCGCTGGCGGCCGTTTCGCTAGCTTTATATACACCAAAATTGGTATCTTGCGACGTGACTGTGTAACGAACATAAATACTACGAGTTAACATTAAAATCATGACATGCATGTCAGGTACAGCATGACTTACGTGCCACGCTCATGGGGCGCTTGCGGCCGTTTCGCTAGCTCGATCTACCCAGAAATTGGTATTGCGCGACGTGACTGTGTGACGAACATAAAAACACGAGTTAACATGAAAATCATGACACGCATGTCATGTACAGCATGACTTACGTGCCACGCTCATAGGGCGCTGGAGGCCGTTTCGCTAGCTTTCTATACACCAAAATTGGTATCTTGCGACGTGACTGTGTAACGAACATAAAAACACGAGTTAACATGAAAATCATGACACGCATGTCATGTACAGCATGACATACGTGCCACGCTCATGGGGCGCTGGCGGCCGTTTCGCTAGCTTTATATACACCAAAATTGGTATCTTGCGACGTGACTGTGTAACGAACATAAATACCACGAGTTAACATGAAAATCATGACATGCATATCATGTACAGCATGACTTACGTGCCACGCTCATGGGGCGCTGGCGGCCGTTTCGCTAGCTTGATCTATCCTGAAATTGGTATTGCGCGACGTGAGTGTGTGACGAACATAAAAAACACGAGTTAACATAAAATTCATGACACGCATGTCATGTACAGCATGACTTACGTGCCACGCTCATGGTGCGCTGGCGGCCGTTTCGCTAGCTTGATATGCACAAAAATTGGTATCTTGCGACGTGACTGTGTGACGAACATAAATAACACGAGTTAACTTAATAATGAGAACTAACAGGCAATAACGCCAAGGAAAGTATAGGGGGTGTTATCTGTAGTATTTAGAATATAAATTTCAAGAAAGTAAAGTGGACGAAAAGATGACTTGCCACCGGCAGGGACCGAACCTGCGACCTTCGTTAACATAAAAATCATGACACGCATGTCATGTACAGCATGACTTACGTGCCACGCTTATGGTGCGCTGGCGGCCATTTCGCTAGCTTGATATACACCGAAATTGGTATCTTGCGACGTGGTTGTGTGACGAACATAAATAACACGAGTTAACACGAAAGTCATGACACACATGTCATGTACAGCATGACTTACGTGCCACGCTCATGGTGTGCTGGCGGCCGTTTCGCTAGCTTGATATACCCCGAAGTTGGTATTGCGCGACATTACTGTGTGACGAACATAAATAATAGGAGTTAACATAAAAACTATGATATGCATTTTCCTCAATGACATACAAGACGATGTATGCAGCTCTTTACTGGCTGCTTCGCATTACATCGATTCCCACAATGCGTGGGATCTGCCGGCTTTTTTTTCCTTCGCATTGTCATGGAAGATTGTAGCTTGAGATCACTGCGGCACTCGGGAAACTATCGAACATGTTCATTGCCGCCGCCTTCGCTACAGGCCGCCGCGAAGTGTTGGCCCCCGTCCTGGCAGGCCGCTTTCGGGGCAGACAATCTTATGACGCCGACTCAAGCGGTTGTTTGGTAGATATACTACAACTGTCCCATTCTTCAAGAGCTCTATCTTTTTCCACGCACCAACTTTGTTGCCGGCGCTGTTCTTTTCGTCTCTTGGCCTCTTTTCCACTTTCTCCCTCGCTCTCTTAGGGGATGATTGCGTTGTATTACGTCGCTAAGCTGTAGAGGGCTGCTAAGCGTTGTATTGCGTTGCTAAGCTGTAGAGCGTCGGTTCCATTCCTGGCCACGACAGCTTTTTAGATAGGGATAAGAAAAGAGCCCGTGTACTCAGGTTTAAGTACACTTTAAAGGAGACTTGGTAGTAAAAATAATTCCGGAGAACCACACGCATGGCGTGCCTCATAATCATATCGCGATTTCGGCACCTAAACTGAAGTTGCTGATTTTTTTTATTTTTTTTTTTTTTGATGCCGACATATGGACTCCTTGTGATCGAGGAATCTGATAAAGAGGGCCTCAGACAGACTGGCTGGCATTTTGATAGGTTAAACTATGAGTGTCAAAGAGGCCGATTATCATCTTTAATTCTTTAGTTTTAAGGAGTTAGTTGGATGACGTCAATGAGAGCGTTTGTTTCCTGTTGCTGGCTGGCAGGAAAAGTTTCGGCAAAGTGTTGCCCGGAAGCCTCGAGATTCTAAGATATTCCTGCAGGAGAAGAGTGCAACAAGAAATGTGTGTGTGTGTGTGTGTGTGTGTGTGTGTGTGTGTGTGTGTGTGTGTGTGTGTGTGTGTGTGTGTGTGTGTGTGTGTGTGTGTGTGTGTGTGTGTGTGTGTGTGTGTGTGTGTGTGTGTGTGTGTGTGTGTGTGTGTGCGCGTGTGCGTGTGTGTGCGTGTGCGTGTTGCACGTATTATTGACAATTTGTAACCATGGAACCCGCCAAAAATGATGTAACATTTTTCAATTCAAACGTTACATTTAACATTGCAAAGCGACAAGCGGACTACGATGGACGCCGCTGAGTAGGGCTCCCAGCCTTCACGCCGCAGCCCAACGGTGGAAACAGACATGCTTCTCCATACAACTCTCAAAATAAACCATTTAAAATCGATCGATGATTTTTACGAGTGAGTGAAACACGTCTCATGGCTTGAAGAACATCAGCAGTAGAAGAACATTGCATCGAAATAAAGCCTTGAGGTGAGCAAAGCTTTGAGAAGGTTAGTATACTTTCAAATAACTGAGGAGTAAGGTTCAGCTGTGCTATGGATATAGAAGAGAAGCATAAGGGAATAAGTGCAATATTTAAAACGAACTTTTAAAGAAAGGGAACACATCCCGAGCACTGTGTCCCAGCCTACTCGCGAAAACTCAGGGAATGATATCGTTATTCAAGAATATTCACCGAATGGCATTTTCCAATCTTCGTGAAAAGCCAGTACCGTAGAAGAGCGAGTGTTCGGTCACGGCACTTTTATTCAAACGTCAGAAACTGAAGGTAATAAACCCTAAAGCGCCCCAAAAGCCGATAACGGCTCCCTAGGATCACGCAACATTAGAAACGTGATCCAATCTCGTTCTCTTCGCCACCCTTACCCGCTCATTCTCGGTGAAGGAAAATGCGATGACGCATACGCGAGTAATAGCAGTAACGAATCACCAACGACGGGAACAAGAGCACATACACACACACAAAAGCTAAACGCGGGGCGGAAACAAATAAACGTGAAGTTTCAATCGCAAAGTTCATCGGGCTATTATCCGGCTGAGTGCGCACCTCAGGAACAGAAAAAATACGTGCGACGCGTTCAGCACGTTTTCAGCGAGGGCGTGACTATAACTTAGAAGTATCATCATTATGGCGCAGTTCACTTTTCAGAAGGGACTCTCCGAAATACCCCGACGTCAAACGACGGCATGGCTGGGATGAAGAGAGTGAGAGAGAAGAAGAGTAATGCAGCGAAGGGCGGTACTAAAAAGAAAGGCCCGAAGTGGACTCTGAAAATCATATGAAGAGCACGAGTACTGCTGAAAGGCGAAAGTGCGCTACAGAACTTAGTGATGACAGTTGTTCTCGACGGCACAAAGTTCCAGTATATCTTTTTTACCCTCGTCAGCATATTTCTTTCTCTCTCTTATTCATTCGGTGTCTGGCGACTTACCTAACTGTTTTTATGACTCTACGCTGGCCGTTCTCGCGGGAGCAATATTTATTCATTAATGCGATTTTGTTCTTCCGGCAGGCGGACGGAAATGTCAGAGGAGGCAGCGAATCACCCTTAGTTCGCATTTGACTGCGCTTTCCTTTTTTTTTTTCTTTTCCGCTTTGCCCGCTTTTACGCTATCAGTTTGATAAGGACCGAGTCCAGTAAAGATCGTTCGCTAACTCGCTCTGTTTAATATGAGAGCCTCGCCGAAAATTGTCTTACCGGCACAGCATATAAAGGTTTTACCTCCTCTCACGAAGGGCCGTACTCTCTCGCGTAGGAGAAGGCAAGCCTAGGAAAGGTCGCTTCGCTTCGCCGGGCGTATTATATGCGAACTTCGTGAAAGATATCGCCAAGAGCATATGCTCGCGCTTTCCTGAGAAACAGGGGTTCCAAATGGAAGAAATGGAGTCAAATGACACCCATTGACACCATTCTTTTACGCATCCCTGTGCGCCGAGTATCACTATGACGTAAATCTCAGAAGACCCAAATGAGAGTGCATTAAGCGCGCATTCTCCGCTACCCAATATTTCTCGTCCCTACAGCGTATTCTTGGTTCCTTTCGTGAGATAATACTTCAGTGCGTTATCGATCACTACGACTTTATCGGTGTAAGAAAAGAAAAAAAAATATATTGAAGACATCGTTTACTCGAGCATGGTCGTTCTGGGAGTAAGTGAGCGGAAGTATACTTTCCATGTTACACTGTGTCAAAGACCATCATGAGACGTTGAAATATTAAAGTTTTGAGACGCGAATATAATAGAACTGAACTTCATGGTAAACTTATATTGGATTCGACAATGTTAACCTGAGCGTTCGTAGGGGTCGCTCAAAAAACAATAATTGCGGTGATGCTTCACGCAGAGAGAGACAGAGAGATCTAAACGAAAGACCGCGAGGTTAACCAGAGGAAATTCCCGGGTGGCTACCCTGTACTTGAGAAGGGGAAATGGGGATGCGAAAGAATGGAAGAGGAGAACAGAGTCTGCAGCGATGCAATAGCACTTGAGCGCGAACCGCTATGAAGGTATGCTTCAGGGAGGCAGACCCAGGAAACTAGGGGCTGCTTCAATGCTGCACAAATGGGTAAGTCTGCGACACTCAGGCATTGTTACAAGCGCCCTGATTAACCCGACAGCGTTAGGAAGCCCGTGTCATAGAAATTCCGGGCGTCCTCCAAGTTTTTTTTTTTTTTTTTTTTTTTTTTAACCGGGCTACTTAAGGTTCGCCTCTGTGGAACAGTAATTACGGTGCTCGGCTGCTGACCCGAAGGTCGCGCTTTCGATTCCTGCCGCGGCGGTCGCATTTCGATCGAGGCGAAATGCTAGAGGCCCGTGTAGGGCGCGATGTCAGAGCACGTTAAAGAACGCCAGATGGTCGAAATTTCGGGAGTCCTCCACTACGGAGTCTCTCATAATCATATCATGGTTTTGCGACGTAAAACCTTAGAATTTATATTATATAGGGTCAGTTAAGTTTAATGCTAAAAGTTATGAGAGATTACCAGAAAAGGAAGCAATGTCCTACTCTAAGGGTGGCTACGAGGGCTTGCTGATATTTCATTGTTAAAATTCGTGGTAGCACACGAAAGCACACGGGCTCATAGTAAAGACACGTACGAAACGTAGCTCTACGCACGTGTTGTATTACTGTCACCCTCCTGTGTCCGTGTCCTTTGCCACACTATATACGAGGGGGATATATATTAACAATGTCCTGTTATTTTCTTTAGTTCTGTGTATTATATTTAGTTTCTATTTTTCGCCAATTAAGCAGCTGGAACTCCGAAAACGGCTGCTCTTAAATCAGACACAAGCCTTATTTTCGTTTCACTTTTGTGCCACTCACTTATCAAGAATTTCGAGCAGGAAAATCTTTTTAGCACTAGAGCGCTCAAGCAGATTATAATATCACTCTTATGTAATAATAATGTGTTGTGTTGCGCTCCCGGTTTACCTGATGAAGTCTCTTTTTTAACCAAATAAGATCTCGTCACTTCAGCACATCGTCACCTTGTCGTTAACAAAATAAGGTTCTGTGTTGCAATATCTCTTGCCCACACGTCTGAATTGTACAGGTAGTTCATACCTTGCACAATCATACTTGGCATGCAATTGGACGGACGTCACGTGGATTATTAGCTACATAAACACTGTATTACACTTCAGAATTGCAGATGATAGGATCAGCGTTTCCTTCAACCTTATTCACAAAGTGTACCGCATTACACGATGTCCCAATGCGAAATTTCATAATCGCCTCGTGCACCTTCACGGTAATAACACAAATTGTAGAATTGGTTATTTATCGCTTGCACATTCTAAGTTGTCGTTAATGTGTCGCTCTCCTATTCAACTAATCAAGCTGAAAAAGTTATTGCCCAATTTGCTGTAAATCTGCTCTTCGGAGGAGGCGTTTTGTGGAGATAAAGTTTGTCTAGAAATAATGCATCACGTACGCCTATCCGTCATTTGAACGGCTCCATCACGAAAATCAAAACCGATAGCTCAGTAAAAGCTTTCTCAGCTTTTAAGCATTTGAGAAATCCACATCGACATGTTTTTAAGATCAATGTTCTGTAGAACGTGTCCGATATTCATCGAGCCTATACACAAATGTGTACTGCGCTTGCATTTTTATTTTGCAGGGAAAAGAAAAGTATGCTGAAGGGCTTAGTTTGGAAAAGATGGCTAGGAATGTAGTCCTCATTAAAGTGTGCCACGATACGAAGCAATTTTACTCAACGCCCAAGTTTCGGCACGTTGGTTCAAAAAGAGAGAGACGGCAATGTAATGTTGCATCCCTCAGAATTGTAGTCTGCCGCCTCACCTCAGTATGCTGACGTTGTGAGGGCATGCTTACTAACGATGGCCTTAGAGTAGACGTATTGATTCGGCGTGAACGGAAAGCGTCACAATAGCTTTCATGTGCAGGCGTGCAGTATTCTTTGCGCTAATGTTAACTTAATTTTACTGCTGTGCCGCGAAAGTGGTCAGCTAGCTGAGAGGGCCACACAGGTTCTTCTTACGTCATGCTAACTTAGGCGCCGGGCTTACAGCCTACCAGTCCTTGGAAATAAACGTTACTACCTACCAGCCAGGAAATATGACCGCAAGTTCGCTTCCAGCAGGAGAGACAATGCACCTGTAAGAGGGAATGGAAGCCCGCAGTCAGCGAAACGAAAATCAAAAGCGGTTGCAAAGCACGACGGAAGTATCGACGAAAACAGGGTTGTGGTTGAACGAGCACGACCATATTTACACACAGGAAAGGGGGTTGCTGTAGTTCATGGCGACGAAGAAAGAGCCGCAATGGGGGAGAGAGGGGGTGGGGACAAAAAGCATGTCCCCGCATGGCTTCCCGAGCAAACACACGGCGTGCGCCGCGTGGCATCCCAGACTGTCACGGCGTCGAACGCATGCGTCCCGATGTCGCGGGCTCGCTCAAGCGCGTCTACGGAAGAGAGCCGAACGTGCGAGTCAGCGGCGCTTGAGCGTGACGCTTCGGCGCACACAGGCGGTCGCGGCTATGAATGACGCGCCACCACAAAACAGGCCGGCACCGCCACGAAGGGGCGTGCTGGCTAAAGTCACTGGAACGAGAAAAGTACCGCGTTCTTTTTCTCTTCGCCGCCGCGCCCTTTCGGCGGCTTCGCCACCAAAAGGGTCCAGCTCGCTCGCTTCGCTAGCGTCTCCCGGCCGCCGACGCACTGCGCTTTGAAGGGCGATTGTTTTGATAGCCTCAGAAATGCGTGCAGGAACATTACGACACCCCGTGTCGTTTTGACACTTCATCGCAAGCCTGTTGAGGCATCGAAGAAGGCCTGGGTGCTGCGCCGGCTGCGCTTTCGGGAGCAGCAACCGGCGGGAAGCGGGCAAAGCCCTCTTTGCTATTCCCAGCGGAACAAAAATACCAGATGGTAACGTGAAAATAATGGCACGCATGTCATGTAAGGCATCATTTACATGCCATGCTCATCGTGCACTCGTGGCTGGTTCGCTGGCTTGATATGCGCCAAAATCGGTATTGCCTGACGTGACTGTGTGACGAAAATAAATACCAGGTGGTAACATGAAAATAACAGCACGCATGTCATGCAAGGCATGATTTACATGCCATGCTTATGGTGCACCCGCGCCCGGTTCGCTGGCTTGATATGCACCAAGATTGGTAGCGTGTGACGTGACTGTATAATTGTGCCTTTTGTGTGAATCGGGCAGACCCCACGTATTGTGGGAATCAATTTAATGCGAAGCAGCCAGCAAATACCTTCATATATCGCCTTGTTCGTCTTTGGGGTTGATGAAATTATTCATCTCATGACTTCTAGTTCACTATATATAGCATGTTTGTCATGCATGCATGCATGTAGAATCTGGTATATACAGCGCATGACCTGTAATTTATGTTCGTCACGCACCCACGTCATGCCATACCAAATTTAGTATACATCCAGTTAACAAAACGGCCGGAAGCACACAAATGTAGTGTAATGTAAACCATGCCGTACATGTAATCCATGCCATGGGTTTCACGTTACCGCCTGTCATTCATGTTCGTCAGACAGTCACCTCGCGCTATGCTAATTTTGGTGTATATCAAGCTACCGAACCGGCCGCGAGCGCACCATGATTGTGGCAAGTAAGTCATGCTGTACGCGACATACAAGTCATGATTTTTATGTTACCACCTGTCACTAACGTTCATCATACAGAAGTATCTCGTCATATCAATTTTTGTATATGTGCATTTCACTAAACGACCGCGAGTGCTCTGAGGCCATGTCATGTAAATTATGTTTACAGTGTATGCCTGCATGATTTGCACGTTATGACCAGTAAGTTATGTTTGTCATACACTCTTGTCACGCCATATCAATTTTGGTGTGTATCACGCTAGCGAAGCGGCCGCGAGAGCACCATGAGCGTGGCATGTAAATCATGCCGTACATGTCATTATTCTCATGTTACCACCTGTAGTTTATATTCATCATACAGTCATGTGATGTCATACCAATGTTGGTATACATCCCATTAAATAAACGGCCAGGAGAACATATAGTCGTGGGTGGTTAGATAAGATAGATAGATAGATAGATAGATAGATAGATAGATAGATAGATAGATAGATAGATAGATAGATAGATAGATAGATAGATAGATAGATAGATAGATAGATAGATAGATAGATAGATAGATAGATAGATAGATAGATAGATAGATAGATAGATAGATAGATAGATACTACGTTCAAACTCGCAGAAGTTCGCTGAGAATTTATTCGCATTTAGTAAATGCCGACCCGAGCGCGTGAATGCCGCGCAGTTCGCATTTGTTTATCGCGTTAGTACGCGTGCGTGCGCATCTAGGCAAGTGAAAACTGCCGCTATTTCTTTCCTAATCAGTTAGAGAACAACGGTATTCTTCATTCGGGGCTGCAAAAGCGCACGCAATGCGTAAAACATGCGTTACTCCGCGTGAAATCAACACCGCGCCGCCGAAGCTTCGGCCGCGCTGGACCAAATATGGCGGCGGGCAGGACGGTCGCGGTACTTTTCCCGTTCCAGTGACTTTAATGCTGGCGCGACGCACGCTCCGCCTAGTGGCCGGACTCGTAAGCACTGCGTCTAGCCCAAGGAGGTTTTAACCTCCTTGGTCTAGCCTCTGGTCCCTACATTTTCCCCTTCCTTTTGCTTAGCATTCCCCGCATCCCTCCACATTCCTTCTCCCATATCTTGCCCATGCATTGGCTCTGCTATTTGCCCCGGACTCCATTGCTCGACCAGTGTTGCAATGCTGTCCTCGTGGTATCGTATGTGTCATGTCCCGAAATAACACAATACGGGGACTAAAGGAAAAAAGAGTCACAGTTTCACTGCAAGGGCGAAGCAATGAATGCGATAGCAACAAATTGTAGTGTTATACGAAGTGAGGCTGGTAGCTAACTGCTTTGTATCCGATCTCGCGTAACTACAAAACGCTGGTGTGAGAATACGGCCGCTCCAGAGAGAGATGCTCTCCGCATAGTCACTTCGCCTTCAGAGCGCAGCAGGTAGAAAGGTAGACGAGCCCTCCGCTGTGATGGCTGTCGAGATAGCGCGCCCGCCAGCGATCGCGACCGCGCCCTTAGATTCAAAGTTCAAAGTTGCTGCTCACGCGACACCCCTCTCCCCTTGCGTCTTTTCAGGCTCGTTAAAGACGGGCGGGGCGTTTCCTGTATGCTTCGACTGCAGGCCTCTCGAGCAGGGTGATGTTATCGCATGCATCCTCCGAGCGACGGAAATGGGCCGGCTCGTTTGGTCTCTGCTTCGGCCGCGTTCGTCTCCCCCGCTCGCAACATACGAAGCGCGGGGGGATCTTATCAACTTCGGACTTCATACGGGAGGGACATGACGGTGACGGCAAAAACCCTTCGAGATTGTCTATATAATTGCTATCGCAATAAAAGAAGTAAAATAAAACCGTTCAGGAGGTGGGTGGGGGTAGCCTGGGAGCCTTTTAGTTACAGCCGAACGTTTGTTTCCTGCCTAAAGTCAAGTCAAATCTTGCGCGTAAGGTATTCCGGTGCGCGCACGACTTGCCACGTATAAACATCGGCCAGGTGCGCGATGTCACCGTAGCAACAAAGCAGGTAAAAGACAAACAAAAGAGAAAGTACCGAGGAAACAAGCGAACCCTCCTCCTCCTCATTTGGAATATGACCAGAACAAGCATACAAACGAGACACCATGGAAGTGCCATAGCCAAGTAGCGAAAACCACCGTTTTGTTCTTCGTGAAGTTTTATGCGTCTGGAGACATTTCCCCTCCCTCCCCGCCCCCCAAGTTTGGGTCAAGACGGCCTCGCTAAGTGACTTTCCGTGTGGGGTGTTAGCGAGTGACACAGCGTTCACTTGTGTCGAGGCAAGATCGGAGTGGCGACTCCGGATCTGAAATGTTTGGCAGAGGCGAGAGAATACATAGGCACGTGGTTTCTCCCTCAGGTCGGATGAAAAACAAGGTGCTTCCACAACCGCGAATCGCATTCGGGTCTGGCACACAGCTTCCTAAAGAACGCGCCACCCACAATATTTTCCTTAGAGCCTTTCTGGACACAAAAGGGTAACCTGAGCTAAGAAACAGTGTGAATAGAGGAATGAAAATGTCAGCGTAGTCAAATAGGACTGAAAAAAAAGGCCGCTCCACAACAGTTTTCGCTCTGGCGCGTTCGAAAATATATATCTATTGTAAAGGACGAGATAGAGACAACACCCGTTCCTGGGCCAAGCTGTTCTATTCTCTGCCTCTTCTTTCTCTGCCTCGATCAGCTCTCCGCGCGCCCTGCCTCAGTATCGTTCTTTGTCATCACACTCGGCCATGACTGCGAGCGCGCGGAGCTGTCGACAGTGTGTCTGCCCTCTGGTGGACGGTGCTGGCTGCATCGAGGTGGACGGTCCCGACCACGCTGGAACATGGTTTGGGGATCGGCCAGAAGTGCCTCTGGTGGGCGACACTGGCTTCCTCGCGCTGGTCGGTCTGGGCCACGCAGCGACGTCATGTGTGTTGTGAAAGATGCATCTGGCGGCCGGCTTTGGCTGTGTCGCGAAGGAAACGGCAGCTGCGGCGTACAAGGAGGAGATCGCCCGAACTGTTTCCGAAGGTGCACCTTGGGTGGCGTGGTTCCTCGGTGCTTCTTCTTGCTTACGTCGGTATCATTACCATCAGCGGAAGGATGGTCAGGGCATTTGTCGGCGAAAAGAATATGTCGTGTTTTCGACGAAACTGAGAAGCCGTTTTCTTTCGCCACTCTCTCTGTGTTAATAATGGAGCACGTGCAGTGTATTCAATCGATACCTTGCAAGTCTCCCATGATGTGCTGTGCGTCCTTTCCTTTCAGTACGTCTGGTCCGACCATTTGAGGCTGCTTCTCGTTCCCTTCGGGTCTCAGCTGTGACAAATTTGAGAAGACGTTGCTGATGGTCATGGAACCGTCCGCCTTCTGAATCGGTAGCGTGTCAAGCACGAGACGATCCGTCACGTCCGGGTCACCAAGGGAAGATGAGCTTGGGCACGCGTTACCAACTGCTGTGGAGGGAATGATGTCTTGTCGTCGTGGTCCTGTGCCGGACACCGGCGCAATGTCAGAGCACTGGCTGAGTCCAGTGTTTGTATGGGGGCAGCGCGGGAAGCTTGCTGTCGATAAGCTGCACTGCGCCGTAGCAGCCTCGAGGTGGTGCCCCTCCAGAGCTCCATCCTCGGTAGCGGTGAGGTTGGACTGGGTGGTGGCAGCGATGTGGTGGTCAATCGGTCCAAAGGCAGCTATGAGCCTGGTGCTCCATTCTGCCCAGGATTGCTGCCTCACGCCTCGTACCTGTGCCACGCCGCGGCACCTTCCCGAAGGCGGTCTACCGCCATGGACCATTTCTGCGCCTCCGTCCAGGCTTCGCGATCTCCTAGGGCGTTGACGGTCGCCACCCATTTTTCGGCGTCGTCCTGGAAGCCGCGGAATTCCGGTAGTACAAAGGTAGTCTGGGATGGTGATACGGCAGGCGCGAAACGGCAGAGTGTGTGCGCGAAGTCACCAAGTTGGATAGAGACCTGGCTGAGGGTAGACCGGATCTCTCTACGTTGCTCAGGCGAGCTGGCCTCGAGGTCTAGCGAGGTGGCCACATCCAACATGGCGTTGATGGCTGTCAGTGCCGGAATGATGGGAGGAAACAGCGCAGAGCTCGATGCTGTCAAGGCGTTGGTCGTGACGCGAAGTCGCGCAATAGTACGCCGCAGGTGCGCGGCGCTCTCCGATGGTTCGCGTGGGAAGCCAGTAATGTCGGACCAGTAGGCGGTGGTGGTTGGGCCCTTGGCGGCGGGCTGCTGGTCCGAAGGAGCTTGTACCGCATCCCAAAGCGGCTCAGGTGCCGATGGAGCCCTGAATGAGAGGGTGTCGCCACGGGAAGCGTGAACGGCATTCCCTGGCAATGGTAGGTAATGCACTGTCTTCGCAGCGCCGGGGTAAGCGTACCCATGAGCCACCGACGAGGCCTCGACGCCGTCCTCGGATGGTTGGCTAGGTAGCTGCAGCAGCGGTTGGGCCATGGTGTCCATGACCGAGGAAGCGTGGACGGCGTTCCTAGGTTGGAGAGACCCGCGCTGCCGACGACGCGCGATGACAGGTGGCTTCAGCTGCAAGGTTCGGCTTGCGTTGTAGACTGCGCCATTGTAAAGGACGAGATAGAGACAACCCCCGTTGTTGTTGTTGTCCTCTGTGCATGGCTCATACCCAATGCAGGGGATTGGCGGAGTAGAGGGTGAATTTTGCTAATATCATCTGAAGAGTGTCGTTCGTAGAAGCTATTATTACCTATATAATGAATTTATGTTTCAATTATTGGTAATGAAATATTTACTCAGGCAGAATTTAGATAGATATTCTTTTAGACTGTCGAATGAATTCCTCAATGGCGAAGAAAACATCCATGTTGCTGTATCCCAGAGTGGTGGCCCCAAAAGAAAGTATAACCGGCTCCAATACTTCTAGGCCCAGCTTTCGAAGAGGTGGTTCTATGATTTTCTTCCTCAGTGTCGTGAACCGTCGACAGGATAAAAAGAAGTGATCGATTGTTTCCTCCTGATTGCAGAAGAGGCACAGTGGGGAAATCGCTAAACCTGCTCTGTGTAAGTAAAAATTGAGGGAGCTAACGCGGCAACGAAATTTCGTCATGACTACTTCCATTATTCTTGACGTGGATAAATCGCTGCGCCAGGAAAATGAGAGGTGCTTATACTCTCGAGAAGCAGTCAATGCTGAGTCTGAGAAACTTTTTCTGAACGTTAGTGAGCGAAATCTTGCCATCGTGATGTAAGATGTTAGCGGAACAAACAGGAATAATTGGCGCCAAAAGCGACGCCTTTGCTAAAGAATCGGCCATTTCATTTAACCACAAACCTTTGTGTCCTGGAACCCATATTAAATGAACATATTGAAGATGAGCGGCAACTAGTACCTTAAAAAGCTTTAGTATGGGCGTTTCACCGGATGCGGAAAGAGAAGAGCATACAGATAAAGAGTCGGTTACAATTGCAACTACTCTAACTGAAATACTTAACTTGCGTAAAGCTAATATTGTTGCCATAACTTCGGCCAGAAAAACAGGAAGAAAATCAGGCAACCGTAATGAAAAAGACCAGTCAAGTTCAGGACAAAATATTCCTATGCCAGCTCTTTCCTCTGATTGCGATGCGTCCGTTGTAATAACAACATTCGTTGGTAGAGTAGGTGCTCTTGTAACAGCCCATTTAAAATACCATAAGGTAGTAATTTTGCGTGGTGCGGAAAAATATCATGGTAGACAATTACTGGAGAGTTATGTTGCATAATCATAGGAAGCACATCACGAATTTGCACATTTAGTGAATCAAGTAGCGTTTGAACAAATATAATTTGCGGTTTGCGGAATCTTGGCCAATGCTCGGAGAAAAATAAGTCGGGATCGGAGATGAAAACTATTTGAGAATTGTTAGAAGGGGAATCGTACAACCTTAAGAAAGTTTGTACCGTAGGAAGGTTAAAACGGCATAAAAGGGGAGGCGTTCGCGCTTCCAGATATAAAACAGCATTTGCAACGTATTTTGGAAGGCCTAAGCACAGCCGTAAAGCCTCTCGCTCTAATAAAACTAGTGGCCGAAGCTTGTATGCTGGCGCACCGGAACAAAGAACACAGCCGAATTCTAAAACCGGCCGGATGTACATTTTGTATGCCATCAAGAGTGCGTTCCTTCTCATACCAGATCTACGGCTGCTCAACCTGCGCAAAAGCCCCATTGCACGTGCTCCTTTTGTCGCGACATAATACATATGAGGGCGCCAATTTAGATGTTCGTTATATAGAACTCCAAGGTATTTTAATGAATCCACTTCTGGAATATCCTGCAGCTTGTAATTAAGAGATATGTTCACATGGTCATTAACAGGGAAAACAAGAATATCACACTTTTTAGAATTCAGACTCAAGTGTAAACCATCCAGCCAATTTGCAAGTTTACTCAAGTATGCCTGCAAGATATTGTAAAGACAATGTATGTCATTGGCCATAGCAAAAAACGCAATGTCGTCAGCATAAACATAAGTTTGCACCCCTGGTCGAATGGGGATAGTACACATCAAGATGTTAAATAATACTGGTGAAAGAACTGACCCCTGAGGCACACCTCGCGTTTGCTTGTGTTTGCCGGAAGAAAAGCCATCTTGGAAACAATAAAACTCTCTTCCGCTTAAGAATTCCGTCACCCATGCTACAATATAAGTAGGGAAACCGTGACACCGCAACTGATTAATTAAAACGGAATGCTCAACACTATCGTATGCTTTACATATGTCCAAAGTAACTAGAGCCGCGTGCTGCTTTTTGTGCCGGGCAATGTGAAGTCGACTTGCAAGGTCTATATGTGCGTGCCATATTGAATATCCAGATCTAAAGCCAATTTGACACGGGCTCAACAATTGTTTTTCATTAATAAATTTTGTTATATGACCATGGAGGACCCTTTCGATAAGTTTCACTACATTAGATGTTAATGCAGTCGGTCTTATGTTGTCGAGATTATATCCTGCCCCTTGTTTTTTAAGCAACGGTATAATTTTGGCAATCTTCCAATCATAAGGTATCCATGCCTTCCTAATGGAGTAGTTTATAAGACCTAAAAGGTCATTCGGGTACTCCTGGTATATTATCTTTAACATTGTGTTTGTAATTCCGTCAGGGCCTGGTGCTGCATTTGGCAATTTTAACATGGCCTGATCTAATTCGGAAGTCGATACTTCTAAGTAATCCGAAACCGCTGGTGTATAAACATAATTAGGAAGGCGTGTTGTGAACCTCTTTTCGAGTCCCTGAGCCAATAGATTTAATGATTCTTGTAATTCTTGCGAGGTATAAACTATTGAATCTAAATTCCCTGGCATTGGAATTCTCTTCCTACAACGAAGGAAATTAAACAATGCCCGTTTGTTTTTCGATTTAGACAAATGCTCGAAGTGATTTTTATCATATTCCTCTTTCGCGCGTGAGACAGTACGTTTAAATGTGGCCGCAATGAATTGATAATCCTTCCAATTTCGTGGACTCTGATTATGTATAAGACTTTTCCATGCAGCTTTTCTTCTTCTGTAGTCCCGTGTGCACTCCGTATTCCACCAACGGCTAGTTTAAGTATTCTTGCTTGAGGCCGAAGCAATAACAAATTCCGATGTGTTTTTCGAGATTTCTAACACTGAGCAAACGTTCTTACCGAGGTCCTCATTTCTACCATTGGAGACTGCCTTAATGTTAGAACACAAGCAGTCTTTAAACTTTTTATAATTAACCAACGTTTTCTCTTTTCTTTCAATTGACTTCACTGGACATGCAATTTCAAAGTACACAGGAATATGGTCACTACTTGAAGCGAAATCAATTGTTCTCCAAGACTTCAGCGGAACACTTGAGGTACAAAATGTCAGATCTAACACTGACCGTGATCGGCCACGAAGAAATGTAGGCTGCCTCATATTTAGGCAGACAAGATTTTTATGTGTGATCCAGTCCCATAGAAGAGTACCAGCAGAGTCTGTTCGAAATCCCCATGAAGCATGATGGGAGTTGAAGTCACCAGTAAGAATTAATTCAGTCTTGCAGTTGGCTAGAACACTATCTAATTGGTGTGTATTATGCACGCCCGTGGGAAAATAAGCGTTTATAATGGAAAAAGGTCGGTATCCTGGCATGCTGAGGTCTATTGCCAAAATTTCACACTCCGAGGACATTAATTGAAAAGCCATGCTCGCAGTGTGGCGAAATTTGTTCGATATCAGTATCATTACACCACCACCTAGTGAAGGGCGATCTAAACGAAATGTTCGAAAATTTTTAATATTATAATTTTTATTGGGAGTAAGCCAGGTTTCTTGCAATGTTATTATGTCGGGATTTAATTGGTTAACTAAGCAAAGTAAATCTGCTGAAGCAGAAAACAAAGAACGACAATTCCACTGTAGAACTTTCAAGGTATCTATGTTGATGAACGAATTACTTCAGCAACAACCGTTTCCAAGATACTTTCTTTAATAACTGGATTGGAATTAGCATTTCCTTTCTTGGGTTTTGAACTTGGGCAAGGAGAATTTACTGGAGATCCAGTTCGCTTATGACGCCTGCTGTCATGGCTAATGTCCATCTCATCCTGTGACTCTACTTCAATTGAAGGTGGAGGGCTCGGGTAGAATAGCCGTTTTATCTGCTCGGGGTTTCCGCTGTGGGGCTGAATTAGACGTCTCTGCTGTTACTGCTGCTGCTGCACAAGATGTCGGTTTGGTCATCGGTACTGCAGCTGTTGAAAGTAGCTGTGTCACTTGAGAGCAGAACACTTGCGAGACACACTCAGTTACAGTTGTGATTATGTGATCCATCGCCTTCGACATTGCTTTTTCTACTGCTGCCTCAATGATGTCCAAAAGTTTTGTCTCATATAAAGGGTCTTGCCTCGCAGTAACTCCAGCATATCCAAAGGCCCTATCCTTAACAACTGCTATAGATTCTCGCCGCGAACAACGGCGTCTGTCCATTATTTCGAGCAGCTGAACTTCATTTGCTCTTGCCGTACAGTTTGAATAATCCGCGGGATGGTTTCCTCCACAAAGACAGCACTTTTCTATCTCGGCAGTGCATTCATTAGACGGATGATCGTCACCACAGACACGGCGGCGTGAATTTGATTTGCAACCACCTACACTGTGGTCAAACCGCCAACAGTTGCGACACTGAAGAGGACGAGAAGCAAGACGTTCTACTCTGAAATTAAGTGGCCATATTTTCAACTCTGATGGGCAAGAGGTGCCGGCAAAGGTAGCAATAACCGATTCAGTGGGAACTTTCTCACCATTCACTGTGCGGTTACACCGGTATACCGCTATGACCCCAGCATCAGACAGGTTCTCCAGAGTCTCAGTTGGTGGTAGTCGAGAGTCTACTCCGCGAACGGTTCCCTTGGTGCATGCTAAATGAGGCGGGATAAACGCACTCACCGGAACCGATGCGAATGTCTGGCACTTTAGCAGATCTGCAACGCATGAACGATCTGACGACCTACAGACCACGCCACCTCTTCCAAACTGACGTACGTCGCTTATCGATTGGAAGTGTGGTGTCATGTCTTGAAGCTCCGCCTGGACAGCTTTCGGGTTGTTGAGTCTGATAAAGCCGCCACTCGAAGGCACCAACGCGACAGGGATGCTGCTAACACCACTGCGGAAGAAATACTCCATCGGCAAATCATCATTAGGCAAAGAGGCTGACCAAGGGCTGTGCCCTTGGCCAGGAGACGAATTAGACATTAGCACGGATTCCGTTGCCTAAACAAATAATATGTGTCGTGACTGAACTATCACCGGCAAAATTCACCCAAGACTCAGCCAATCCACCGGCACTGAAGCAGATAGGTTGCCGCGTCAGACAAGCTTCGAACGTTCCAGCTGACACCGTCGGCACCGTTTGCGCGTGCGCCGCGTGGAATCACGTCTTCTTCGTGGGCCAAGCTGTTCTATTCTCTGCCGCTTCTTTCTCTGCCTCGATCAGCTCTCCGCGCGCCCTGCCTCAGTATCGATTCTTTGTCATCACAATATATATATATATATATATATATATATATATATATATATATATATATATATATATATATATATATATATATATATATATTATTCTAGGAACTGTCAGAAGTGTGGGCATTAGACGATGTGCTTTTCATGAATGACGTGCGAGTCTACGAATCGTATTTGTGGCGAGACTTTCGTTAGGAAAAATTGTTATGGGCAGCATTTGCATACCGTAATTTCCACCTTAAATCATAGCTGATACAAAGGTAAGCTGCTTTATTTGTTCTGACCTAAGTGTTACGTTGACATTTTCAATCTTTTTGTTCGCGTGTTTAGTTTAATGGAAACCATCTTACGGTGTTTTCTAGCCTGGTTTCTGAACGAAACAAGGATGCAGTTAATGTACCATTGCCTCATTAAAAACAACAAAAAAATGGCCGTGTATCTGCGTGCTTCGCTGCAAATGTCGTCTAAAGACGATAGAAGAGGCGCTGCGTGAGATATGGACGCCATCTGGCAATACGTCGGGAAACATGAGTGCTGTGTTGCGGGCTGGTAGTCCCAGCGCAGCAGCAGGCGCAGCAGGCGAAGACCGCCGAGGACGCCAGCCAGCCCGAACACGTGGTTTGTCGCAAAGCGCTGAAGAAGAAGAAACGTCCGCACTCAACGAGTACTCTCTACACACTCTTTTATGTACACGTCGCCTGGGTAAAACAGGAATGCCAGAGCGGCGCCCCATGGCATTCGTACAGTGTAATACAGAACCGAAACCTAAACACAATAATGAGCTCGTGCAGAGGGCACGGAGGAAGGCAAGTTTCAGCGCAGTCGCATTTTCAGCGCAGCTTAAGAAACTAGGGTCTTTAGAATTACGTATGAATGCATTTTCTATTAAAGGAACACACCACCTAATACTTACCTAGTGATGTTGCGACTCAGATATGCGTAATATTTACTTTCTGATCGACAACGTTCACAAGTATGAACAGCCGTACCAGTTGAAGATGGGTGGGCGGTAAGCAAATGGTTCAATTTTGGCCGTGTGTCTGAATCGAGTGAAGTGACGACAAACAGAAAAACAGACAGACAGACAGACAGACAGACCAAAATTTCTCCGTTTGTGTATCCCAAGAAAGACTATCGTATTTAAAAGACAACGTTATAATAAACGCGAAGCTTTTCTTAGCGACCCTTTGGTACTTTGAGCGTTTCTGTCTACGTATCTATCTACCTAGCCGCCTACGTCTGGGTGCTCTCATGATCGCCTCCTTACATTGGTGTAGACCGAAATTGGCATGGGCGGGTAAGAGGATTTGACGAATACGACTGTCGGATCATGACATGAATAACCTGAAAATCCTGTCGCGTACGTCGTCAAACCCTTTCCTACAGACACGTGTGGTACTTACCCGTTTACCACGGGCCGCGGTGTGCGGGTATGCGCCACCGGTGATTGACACTTATATCTACCCAGGAACGGCGAGAACAGACATTGGTAATTTAAATGCGAGAGCGTTAAAGGGACCCTGAAACTGTTTTGACGATTATGTACGAACACATTGAGCCGGTAGAACTAGTCCTAAGGATCATTTACAGACCGATTTAAGCTCTGTGCGAAAACTGTGTAATTTATTACAAGGCTTTAAAGCTGCGAATCGCCACCGATCACAGCGGCTCAGCCAAACGCGTTTTCAAACCGCCCACTTCCAGTGCGCGTCGTATTGGAAGCGCGACGTCACGCAGGCGGCTGACCTGATTGGATATGTCCAGTACACGTCACTGAACCTCCTGTGGGCAGCGAGCGTCGTCTGCCTGTGTTACAACGTGCTCCGTGCTGACGTGAGCTGAGCGAGAGTGTTTATCTTGAGGTTTCTTTTCTTGGACATAATTGCCCCAGCCTTGTTGTGTACCACGTATCTAGCAATTTCTAGCAATTGGTGACTTGTAAAGCTGCGACATCGTGCAATGTTCGTGAGGCATCTGGCGAGCGGCATCCCTTCAGCTCGTCGCTGCAATGAGCGTCGCGCTCTCGCTATCCGTTCAACGCCACGATCCACGTTCTTGTGGCTGTAACTTCAACCCTGAAGACACAACCACATTGCCTGAGTTTACGCTCATCGGTGATCGTTCTCGAATTATTTTTGTTTGTCCGCATGCTGTTGCAGACATAGAGTTGGTTGCAGATTGTCGCCGTACAGGAGAATAAAATAAGATCTGCTGGTAGTGTGGCGGCACCTGTCGGAGCAGATATCAACCACTCCGCGAGCTTCGTTTTTGTTGGGCCTCCGAGATTACGCGCAACCCGTCGCGAAGCTAAAACCGTCGAGTGCGCTCATGAGAGCGCTGCGATCGCCGGCGATGTCAGGGTGTCTGTGAGTTGAGGGTGCAAGGCAGTGGAAAGGAGCAGGGTATAGATATAAATTCCGTAGCGGCCTTGGTACACAGTGCGTCGCTTAATTTCTGGTGCGAATGATTTGGGGATGCTCCTGCCTAAACGCTGACAAAACTTTAAAAAACCGTTTCAGGGTCCCTTTAATAAAAACCGACATCGGCAGCGTTGACCCGACGAATGGAAAGAATAAAAATCAGTAACCCAGCAGGAATCGAACCCAAGAATTCTGCCTGGCAATCAGGTATTCTACCAGAGCCACGCGAGGTCTATAAACTGGTTTGGAAAAACAGCCTATGCAAACGTAACGTCTGTGCAACGTCAATTGCGGTTGTAGTGCTGCTAATTTTATAACAAATAATAAAGATAACATATTTATCGTAATTATGTATATATGATACAGGTGTCATGACGGGTTAACGTAAATTGTGGTTCCAGTGTTGGCTTCGCTTTTATAGCAGTCTAATAAACATTACATTCGTATTTCTATGATCCAGCAAGCTATACTGAAGCATTGCGCGATCCCGGAGGAATACATTAACAAAAGTTACGGATGTTATTCACGTGAATGCATCATAAAGTGCACTTGATTTCAATAATACCGAAGTATGTACTCTAACCTGAGGTCTGATGTTACGGCGCGCACCAAAAGTTACCCTTGAAACGCCAGTGTTGTCGACGTGCCTGGTAAGCCCACTACACTTACAAAAACACGTCGATCCGCCTCGTAACGCTTGGCTCAACGCCTTAAAATACAGCATAGAAGAACTCACTTACTGCTTCGCATGAAACCGATTTCCACAATTGCGTGGGATCTGCAGAATTTTCATTCATTACTTTCTGACCAAGCACTTAACCAAGGATAAAACAAAGGATCGCGAGAGAGAGGCTTTTATCACGCGCTCGGAATTAATGGCTTCGATTACGCCAATGTTTGCAGGAATTATTATAAGGCACTTTTTTTTTCGCATGATTCCGATATAGAATCCAGACTTTTATGTAGACTTTCGCAACCAAAATCGGCTTGCAGAAGTTGTGGTTCCAATTGGAGACTGATACCATAAAAATGACTAGTTTAGAAATAGTACCTACAGTTTGTCATTATTTAACCCTAAACAATCGATACTGCCTGCGCCAGTACGACGTAATAACGACCAGCAATTTTCAGCAAAAAAATTAGCCGTTCGTCTTCCCGTATTCCCACACGAATGCACACTGCTATCTTCTGCTCATAGCACAAAGGTTGGGGCTACAGTTTCCGAAGGCTATTTTCCCAGGCCAGGGCCAATTACCTCTTCTCTTTGCGGGACCACCAACGCGTCGGGCCTGTTTCGCTTATTGTGCTTACCTCACGAGAAAACAAGACCTGCTGCACGGGAAGCAGCACTTTACCATGTGTTCCTGTTATTACAGCAGGCACTGTGGCGTACGAGGGCTGCTTCTGGGAAAGCTGTCAGCGGCACACTTTGTCGTGACCATGTTTAGGGCACCCTTTGTTACATATGAAGGCCCAGCGTACATACGTAGCGTTTGTGCGCGTGTGGGTGTTTACCGCGAAGCCGTGTACCTCTACCCCCTTACGGTTTCGTCTCGGTGGGCAAGAAAAAGTTTAAAAATACGCGTGCGGATTAAACGTGTCTGTAAAGAAACGGCGTCGTGCTCGGACGCTCTGTGTCAAGGGTGCAGATTCTAAATTTAATAGACGTTCTCGACGCCCCTCCTTGTATGCGCTCAGCGTAAGCGATGAAGGTACAATGCTATGAACCGTTTCAAGGGTACGGATTCTAATTTTAACAGACGTTCTCGACGCTTCTCCTCGTATGCGCTCAGCGTAAGCGATGAAGGTACAATGCTATGAACCATTTCAAGGGTGCGGATTCTAAAGTGAATAGACGTTCTCGACGCTCCTCCTCGTATGCGCTCAGCGTAAGCGATGAAGGCATAATGCTATGAAACGTTTCAAGGGTGCAAACTCTAAAGTTAATAGACGTTCTTCTCCAGAGTCCGCTCTACAAGTTCAACAACATTAGCTCACCCACAGACTTTCGAACGTCTCCCGGACGAAGGGGAGATAGACGAAGACGAGGTCGAGAGGCTGATGGACGTCGACGACTAGGATGACCCCAAGCAATGCGTCATGGCTATGAACGCGTCGAGTAAGATGGTTGCGTAAGATGAAACGTGCATGGCCGGTTTGCAAAATCAGACGCACTTCTTGGCCATAGCTCCCGGTGAAGGTCAGACGCCATTCTCACTCTTGTACGACTATAATGCGGAAGACCATTCAAGCGACGTCGCAATGGGTAATCGTTCTGGGTGTCGTATACCGCTTCGCGGTCCAACCACCTTCACAGCGTGGATTGGAGCCATAATTCTTTTATGGATGTGCAGCTTTATATAAGTGTGTTTTCGTGCATGTGCCTGCTTCAAACGTGTGTCTGTGCGCGTGAGAGTGAAATGGTGGAGTGAGTGAGTGAGTGAGTGAGTGAGTGAGTGAGTGAGTGAGTGAGTGAGTGAGTGAGTGAGTGAGTGAGTGAGTGAGTGAGTGAGTGAGTGAGTGAGTGAGTGAGTGAGTGAGTGAGTGAGTGAGTGAGTGAGTGAGTGAGTGAGTGAGTGAGTGAGTGAGTGAGTGAGTGAGCGAGTGAGTGAGTGAGAGCGCACGAAATTGCGCTTCAGCAAGAGGGATCTTGAATAACTATCACTGATTATTGTTAATCATAAACAAAGCCCCACCCGTTAATAACGTCCCCTCAGAAGAGGGGGCCTTTAAAAGGGGCCCTGCAACACTTTTTCAGCATGGTCAGAAAAAGCTGCTGATCGGTAGCTGAGGCTCCTGAGAACACGCAAGCCAAAGATTATAGCGCAACACATGCGGTCTGGAATTTGCAATAATTATCATAGTCATCTAGAAATCATTCCCTCTTCTCAGGACAAACGATAGCATAAACCCAAATTACCGCACCACAAACCCAAAGACGACGGCTATCGGTTAATTTGAGCATCGTGAGCTGCATAGTTGGCATAGCCGCCAGGTGCCCGCGCTCGCGCTCGCGATCATGCTGAAAGTAAGCCGCGCGTTCAAATAAATAAAAGAAAAGAAGGTAATGAAGGTCATGACGCGCGCTCATGACGAAATGGGCGCACCTTCTTGCCCCTTTGTCACCCCCCTCCCTGCGTAATTTCAGCGCGCTGGCTAGTACGAAAGCAGAGAGAAAACGCTTAAAGCATGCGGCCAATCCCTGTAACTCCGCTCGTACTTTACGGATTCTAAAAATTCTTGCGGCAGTCGATTCGTGAGGCAATTAGCTATTTTAATAGAGCCATTCGTCTTGGGAAAGTGCTGCAGGACCCCTTTAGGGTAATAAACTGAACTTTACTGAAGTGAATTCATATGTTAAAACATTAAATAGCGTAAGTAATATGTTCTTCCTCAATTAAAAAAAAAAAAACTCCCCGGAAGGGTAATTGAACAAGAGTATTACAGAAGGAAACCGAAAAGGAAAATGACCCCATAGTTGTGTAGTTGTTACTATGTTACAGATAGATAGATAGATAGATAGATAGATAGATAGATAGATAGATAGATAGATAGATAGATAGATAGATAGATAGATAGATAGATAGATAGATAGATAGATAGATAGATAGATAGATAGATAGATAGATAGATAGATAGATAGATAGATAGCCAGACAGACAGACAGACAGACAGACAGACAGACAGATAGATAGATAGATAGATAGATAGATAGATAGATAGATAGATAGATAGATAGATAGATAGATAGATAGATAGATAGATAGATAGATAGATAGATAGATAGATAGATAGATAGATAGATAGATAGATAGATAGATAGATAGATAGATAGATAGATAGATAGATAGATAGATAGATAGATAGATAGATAGATAGATAGATAGATATTCAGAGAGAAAATTTTAGACTGAAGATTGAAAAACAAACGGTCAGAGAATATAGAGCCCGGGAAGGCTTGGTTGCGGACTCAGAGCCGCTGATCTTTTTTTAACCACTCGGCGGATTTGTGGTGAGCCCGGGATGCAAGCCCGGGGAAGCAAGAACGTCGCGGCCCGCGCACGCTGAAGAAGCTGCGAGGACCGCAACTATCGACGCCGCGCCAGTATTGAACGAAGAATATTCGAAAGACATATAAATTATTCAAGAATATGAACGGCAACCATGGCCAGCCTCGAGAGCGTTACTCGGGCACTCGTTACGACCACGCACAACCCCTTTGTGTCACGACGGGAACCGAAACCGCCCTCGGGGACAACAACAGATTAAAGAAAAAAAAACAAAGGAAGGGAGGCCGCGCAGTGGATGGTCGCAGAGACCCCCGACGCCGACTTTTGTTTTCTATAGTTTCCCTTACATTAGTTTCTATGCATAATGCAGAGAGATGCGAGTGAAGTGAAGCGCTTCCAGTTTAAAATTTTTTGTTACCTTGCGGCACAAATGCGCCGCGCCCTCAAGTAATTAGGTGGAGGAGGAGGAAGAAGAGGAAGTAAAGGCAGGAAGGTCAACCAGACGCGTGTCCTGTTTGCTATTCTGCGCTAGAGGAAGGATGCGAAAATCAAGCTGTCAGACTAGCAACACAAAAATACAGGCACGCTTGCTCATCCTGATAAAGAAAAAAATAATTCAAGAGACTTGAAGGAATTGTACGATTCCAGGAAAGTGCAAAATGTCGAACCTTCTTCTGCACGTTGTTTGCACTTGCGGCCCAAGTTTTTTTTTTTTTTTTTTGCCGGCTGTGAGTTTCTTTTTTTCGGGGTATTCAGAGTGCAGACGTCATGGCCCGAGCGCTTACCGTTCCACAACCCTTGAGGACTCGGAGAACAGGACACGACTACTGACTTTTAAAGACATTTTGCTCGATTTTAGTGAGCGTAATCGACTCTACCCGGACCCTGCCAAGAGTCTGAGTGGAGCAGATGAGCGAATTCTCTGCAGGCTACTGACCAACGCTCTACTCTGCCCCGCAATAATTCGTTTCTGGGACTCTTAACTCAGACGGGAAGTGCCTGCACTGTGGGGAGATATCAGAGGTATTTCACATGGTGTGGGCATGCACCGGAAACCCCTCTCTTCTTTCTTCCCCATCCCCCATGCGAGAGGCAGGGGTTACCGCCCTTCTCGCTCAATTGGCCCTAGTCCAAAGGACGAGAGTGGCTGCTGAGTTTGCGGTGTCCCGGGTTGAAGACACCGACCATTAGGGCCCACCATAGTGGGCTTCCAAAACCTCTCTATTTTAAATAAAGTTTGTTCTCTGTCTCTCTCCCTTCCTGTACCAGTAAGTGTTCTTCACTCACAGTACTGTTTAGTTTTTGCTGATAGATAAGCTACAGTATTTTAGCAATTAGGCTTTCAAAATTGGTGACAAGTGACAAATAGTTTACATATCAAGAAATTTCATTTTTAGTTACATATCAAGAAATATCAAGAAAGATCAGTTTACATATCAAGAAATTTCATTTTTAGTTACATATCAAGAAATATCAAGAAAGATCAGTTTACATATCAAGAAATTTGTGCAATAAACATCGCAAGAAGTGGCAAGCGGTGCAGCCTGAATTGCCGTTGGTAGCTACTATGCGCCAAATTGGTCACTTTATGATCCCGTCTGGCGACGAAATTTTGAGGTGGGCTCCATGGCTACTTTTACATGCGAAGTATCTGATAGCGGAACTCAAACCGGTGGTGGTGGTGGTGTGCGGCGTGACAACCCTTACTGCGCATGCGCAAACCCTCTCCACACACCTCTCTACTCCCCCTCTGAAAGGCGGGCTCGACATGCCGAAACGCTGCTTCGCATCGCCTCATAGTCCCCTTGAGCGGGAGATGGTGTGCCCCTCTCCTGCAAAACGCCGCGATAAGCACCTGCGCATGCGCGTCCCGTCCCCTCTCTCTCCTCTCCTACGCTCCCCCCTGGCGCGCCTGACGACCGCGTTCCCCTCTCGACTGTGAGAATCAACGGCAAGGCTAGAGGGAAGACACGACCCGCGTAGCGTTCCTCTTCGCGATGCCCAACGAACACCAACGGAACGCCATCGTGCAAGTTCTCCGGCTTCGTATAGCCTCATGGTCCCATTTAGCGGGAGATGGTGCAATTTTTCGCTCCTTTTCGCTCCTTAAATTTTGGCGCATCAAGTTGCTATTTTGATTATCGCTTGCCGATAAAATACACTGGATTCAAGCTTTTCTGTGATATCAGCCGATAAGCGCGCGCGTCCACGCCCCACCAGCAGGATGGTGCGCATCGAGGCATCCCAACGCAACGCGCGTCGACCTGCGAATTTAAAGCGGCGAAGTTGCGTGCATGTTGGGAAACTCCTGACCACCACGCTGCTCACGCTGCCCTCCATCTATGCTGATGATATGCCCATGTTTCTAATTCTGATGCGCAGCGCGTGTTGTTATGTGAACCAAACATGTGATGTGTATGTTGTTCTGTGAACTCGAAAAAGACAGCTATGTGCAACGAAATGAAGTTCGCTGTTTATCTTCGACCAGATTTCACTGGTTGAAGCTGGACTGGTAATATGCAAACTCTACTAATTGAATTCCGTCTCCGTCTTGAAGGAAGAACTGCTTCAAAGATTAATTTTTCTACTGACTCGGCTGGAATACTACAAAAATACTCTGTATTTGGCAAGAACCCCACCTATTCTACGTAAACTATGTGCAAGTGCATGAGTTAAAGAGCAGGAGAATTTATTATAATTTATTCATTTATTTGCAACTCATCTGTGGCTTTAAAACCAAGCAGGGGAGAAAGATTGTGCTCTTATTTCTGATGTTTCGCTTATTTAAAATGGTAATATTTGTTTTTCGATACCACTAACCCCAACCAACTGTTAGTAATCATGCTCTATTTGGCTACAAAGTTTGGCGATAAAATTGAATGGCATGGCTATTTCGGCCTATTTTAGCTCCACCCAATGGGAAGCCTGGTATATTGGTGGCAGGGGCCAGCAGGGCCGAGAATCAAGTACGATTTGTATGTTTGGCCCACGACACGAACCACGCGACAAGCGTTGCGCAGTGGTGCACCGATGAAAGCTGCGTTCGTGTAAATGTTTGGCAAGTATTGAGCAAGTTCTTCGCCAAATTCGCTCGAGTGTTGTTGAATTCAAGAGAAGAAATATTAGAGATGGGAAGAAGGGAGGTTAACCAGTTTAGGAAAACCGGTTTGCTACCCTACACATGGGAACAGGGTGGGGGAGAATTTAAAGATGGAGAGGAAAGAGAGAGAGAGAGAGAAAGACAGCACATGACACAGCACTCACTGAGTCAGTCACAGTCGGTCACTCTTGCCTGGTACGCGACATTTCTGTCACAGCCCCTTGTCCAAGTTCGTCTCTCTTAAAAACCTCAGCAGTGCCTTCAGTCGCCTGCAGCTGCGACGTCTTTTGTTGACGACATGCCAGAATTGTTTCAACAGACATCTTGTCTACTGTCAAGGTGCGCTAGAACGGACGCCAGTGACTGTCTCTGAACATTATACACCGGACAGTAGCACAGGATGTGGCGTAGCAAATTAATTATTTATGCTAGCTGCCTGCTCGCACTGTGACAGAGATGATGTGCCGTAAGCTCAAGTACTCCAAACCATAAGCGTTAGTAACGTGCTACGACACCAACAACGAGTATAACATACATGTGTGATGCATGCTTACAGCAGCATGTTATCGTTTACAGAGCACACTCCTATTTTTATTTGTGTTGGGGTTATATGTGGACTTTGCGAATAAGACAATCTGAATAACAAGAGCCAACGCAAGCGAACGTGTGCACAAAAGTGACGAGAAAACCTTCCTCAACAAAGCGAGCTAAAAGAAGGAAAGTTTCGGCCCCGTAAGTTAAGAATTAAAAGCGGTCTTCTCTTGCCTTTAATAGAAAAAACGGAGAGAGCCGGAGACTCGCGAAAAGCCAGCGGCGCATTAATTCGACATCCCCTCGGTCCGACCTTATCGGAAGGGCCGACCTCGCCCAAACCGTTATCCGGACTTGCCATCCATTAGTAATAACACGGCTCTCTCTCGAGCCACAGCAGCGGCATTCTCGCGGATCGTGGGAGGCCTAGGCGGAGAAGAGCAGCGAAGGGAGTACACACCACGGGGAAGGGTGGGAAGTGCAACGCTGCCGCGGCGGCTCCAGCAGAAGATGCGGGGGATTGGGGAGTCTCCGCCTTTTTTTTACGCAGGGCGCCGCTCCCTTCCCATGCTATTCCCTTTCTCGAGGCCCAATAATGAATGGCGATAGTTGGCGATTCCGTTCCTCTCGTCCACCTTGCTTCCCCTTTTCCCTCCTCGAATGTGTCCTATTGGGGAGTGCCCTTCACGTGCGGTGCCACCAGACGAACGAGTGGAGACAGGGAAGATTCACCTTGAAAATGTTGTACGGATAAGAGACGAAAGAGAGAGGAAAAAGGAGAGAGGGCTCTTGAAAAAGCGAGGACAACGCGATGCGACGACTTCTATGGGCCAGGAACATTACCGCTATGCTGTAATGCAGACGCGAACGGCACCTACACCCGGGATGTTCGTCTGGGTGTATCGCACCCTTCCTCGGCACCTTCGTTTGCAAAGGGGTAAAAAGAAAATATGTATGTATTTCTAGGGGTCATCACAATGTGAAGCTTGCGATAACGTAGCCATTAATAAGATGAGACGCGGGAGGTCGCTCTCGCCGTCCGTAAGCTTGTCTCTGTGGGAACGAAATGAGAACCTAGGTTTACTCATGAAATGAGCTTCCGTGGGTGGAAAGGGGTAGCCGTCACCAAGCAATGGTGACAACAACTTCTTCGTTTATTTTCTATTTCAATAAAAAAAACTCATAGAAACCCCCTTACAGTTCTTGGAATTGCTTTATATTGTCTGATACTCTGTCAATAGTGTTCTTGTTTAACGACTGAACGCTTGAATGCATGAGCGTGGTGTCAGTGGGGCATTACTGTCAAGTGAGAGTAAGTGGTTCAGTAAACAACAGCTCGCTTTTTTAATAAGATATATCTCTGTTGAACTACTTCAGTGTGATCAGATGACTAGTCATTCAGTCCACCAGCTCTCATCTAGTGCGTTATTTCCATAAAAAAAAACATTCTGAATTAATCGAAAGCTGAAGAAGCACTTGCAAACAGGCGGTGCAAGCGTGATTTCTTAAGTATTGAGTTACTCATTTCGTTCTGTAAACGAATACACACCAGGTCACGAACGTTGCTAGCAAGTGCACGCGGTCTACCCATGTACATCATTGAAAGGAGCACTCACATCAAAATTACGCATGTCAAGATTTTTGTATCCACGAGTAGTTATCTACCCCCTAGCAGCGATTCGCAACCGAAAATGCAACTGAGGGACGAATAACTATCTGTTTTGTTGATTTATATCACCAGTATCTAGCACGATTCAAAACGGCCGGCAATCCCGCCATTTCTTAGCGCTGGCAGCGCTCCCTCGCGGTCAACTCCAGACCGCGCCCCAGTCTACCACTTGTCCACAGAAAGGAGTGACGCGAGGATCAGCTGCTCAGCTAACATTTCGTCTGCTAGACGCGCACGTTCAGTGTTCGAAGTGCGCACTCGTAGTGTTCGAAGTGCGCACTAGGGGCAGGATATCCCTATCGCGTTCAACTCCTAAAGGCGAAGCTTAAGCGTCCCCCCAAATTTTTGTTTCACCCTACTCGTGATGGTGTCTCCGGCAAAAGTGCGAACCAGAACTGAATATTAAGGTAACCAAAGGGGTACCGTAAATAGAAAAATATAACCTTCATGGACAGCCAGCTCTTCCCAAGACTCTTTACTGCGTAACACTCAACGGTCGGCAATAGCGACAGGAAGAGAGGGCGGCGAAGCAAGTGCTCGAATCCCTCTGGGCCCATACAAAGATTTTTCTCGAGTCCCTGTTCCGGGCAATCCGAGAACGTGCGGGCAGCCTATCTCGCGCGGTAAGAGAAATCTGACAAAAAAAGCATGGTTGATCCCTCTGTCATAGGAATCGGTATAATACGAAAGCAAAACGTGTCTTTACAGACGTATTTGAGCGTTTCTTGTGCATTGCATCGGCCCGAGGGCGAAGGAAAGAATGTTATAGCAACAAGTTGTAATGTCACGCGAAGAACGGCAAGCAGCTCGATACATGCAACGCGCTGCTCAAACAGAAAGGATGCACGGAACGAACATATACAGGATGAGCGCGAACTAACAACTGTCACAGCTCGATAGATAAAGCGCGCTGGTCAAATACAAAGGAGGACGCACGAAACGAACGCACAAGTATACACAGGATGGGCGCGAACTGTCACAGTTGTAACTTGTTTGTTTGTGAGCAGCGCGCTCCTTTCGCAAAAGCGGCCGCTGCAGTGAGCGAAGTGACCTTCGTGCTCTCATTAACTTGAACGCCAACTTGCGGTGAGAGCGCAAGACGTACAAGATCAGCGCACGCGCGCACGAGCGACCACATCTGTAGGGAGGCGCACGGTCACCTCAACGCGTGGGGCGACGACCTTTAAAGCGCGCCCTCGCCCTTTTAAACTAGGGACTTTACGCCCTTCGAGCTCTTCGCGCCATCTCGCCAGTGATAACGAAAACATGCTGAAGTACCACCGATCTTTGAGTACCGCCACCGGCAAGTGGTGTATATAAATAGCACGCCGTTAGTAAGACGCAGAACGTGCCGTCTGTGGCATAGTCCTTTCGCGCTGCGCGTTGGGAATCGAGAGGTCGTAAGTTCGACTCCCGGTGGCGGAACTTTTTAGTTTTTTTTTTCTTTGCCATATGTTAGTCTTGATATTTTGCAACGTCATATCTGTGACAGAAATGCGTCAGTGGGGCCGGGGTGGACCCCGGCATAAAACACTATCGTGTTAAAAAATAGTAATACGCCACCAATTAAAGAATGTATAAGCCACGTGCAGCAATGACCAATGAGATTTTAGCTCGTGCGCTCGGGTGAAACGGCTCCGATCTCTCGCGAGGCCTCGGAAAAAAGCGAAGCTCTCTTTACGGGGCACCAAGTTTCCCAACGGACCACGGTTATTGCTTGGCGAGGCTTGCTCTGCATTGCGTGAGTGTATAGGAAGATGAGAGAGGGGTGCGTCGGATATTCCTACCTTCTCTCCCATATAAAAGAAAAGAAAGATAGAGTGAAACGGGACAAATTGCGGTAAATAAAGGACAGCGGGATGAGGAGCGGGGAGCCCGAGAGATGTTATCAGGCAATGCAGAAAACGAGAACTCTCGGTGCGGAAGGCGAGAAATACGCGCGTCGTAGAATATGGGACTTCTCGGAGAAGTGGCAGCGTTATCGCCTCGAGGTCGGCTTTCGGCCGACCCGCGGCTTGGCGCGTTTCTGCTTCGAGCTGCACGAGGCTATTAATTAACGAGCGTGCAACACCGCGTCTCTCGTTTTGCTTTCGTCAAGTCTTTGCGTGAGGAGAGATGCACCCGCAAACAGCGAGCCCGCCAGCACTGACGACGTTGTCGTCGTCGGAGACCGGATGCGAAGCCGCTGTGGCACTGCAAGCGCCCTCCGGAAGGAGGCGACGCATGTGCTGTGACAACCCCATTCAGCCGGCCCCAACGCAAACCCTGCCCCGGATGAACTGGCGTGCTTGGTTGGGAGGGAGGGTAGCCGCGGGCGACAAAAACACAATGGACACTAGGCGGCTTTAAGTTTTTTTTGCTCCGCGTGGCTGAGGAGGCGCCGGAGTGTAATTGAATATGCACGCTCACGGCGGAAGGAACAAACGCGAGGTTGCTTGTACGAAGGACGCGAGGCTGTCTCCGAGTGGCCTGGATTTCGAGTGCATGCGTTGAGCACGCCCTTCGTTATCGCTGCTCCATTTGCTACTTCGGTTGAGGAGCGTTGTCAGCCTGATAGGCGTCGGCGAAGGAAGATGTAAAACGAGAGGATGAAAAAAGTAAGCGAATGGTGACAACACCTGTTAGGACTGACATTTGAAGACGTCGCATTAACGATTTTAGTATTCGCGCGTATCACAGGACTGTGTAGGCAGCGTCCTCATTGGAGCACTTGTATAATCTACGCGTATGTCCCACTCTTTCTCTGACCCTTTCATCATTATTAAAGACGATAGTCTTTCTTGGGGAACTTAAATGCAGAAATTTTGGTCTGTCTTTCTGTCTGTCTGTCTGTCTTTCTGTTTGTCGGCACGTACCTCGATTCAGCCACTCGGCCAAAGCTGAACCACTTGCCCAAGGGCCAGCCGTCTTGAACTGGTACGGCTGTTCATACTTGTGAACGTTGTCGATCAAAAAGTAAATATCATGCATATCTGAGGTGCAACATCACTAGGTAAGTATTAGGTGGCGTGTTCCTTTATTAGAAAATGCATACATACGTAATTTTAAGGACCCTAGTTTCTTAAGCTGCGCTGAAAATGCATAAGAATGGAAGCTTGAGCGAGTTGGTATGCGTTCATCTTTGTTGAAACAGCGCTCACTAGACGACGACTAGTAAAAGAAGGCACAGGACCAACACAGGACAGGCGCTGCCTGTCCTGTGCCTTCTTTTACTTCGTCGTCGTCTAGTGAGCGCTGTTTCAACAAAGCTGAAAATGCGACTGCGCTGAAATTTGCCTTCCTCCTTGCCCTTCGCACGAGCTCATGGTTGTGTTTCGGTTTCGGTTCTGTATTGCACTGTATGAATGCCATGGGTTGGTGTTGAAAAACTTTAGTTTGAGAAGGCCAAGAAGGTGAAAAAAAATATTTAAAAAATGAAAAAGCAGCGTTGTGGGCGGTCTTCAGGTTGCCGGTTGTGGGCGCCGCTCTGGCGTTCCTGTTTTACCCAGGCGACGTGTAAATAAAAGAGTGTGTGGAGAGTACTCGTTGAGTGCGGACGTTTCTCTGCTTCAGCGCTTCGCGCCAAACCGCGTTTTCGGGCTGGCTGGCGTCCCCGCCGGTCGCGTTGGTCACCGCCGGTCTTCGCCTGCTGCTGCGCCGGGACTACCAGCACGCAACACAGCACTCATGTTTCCCGACGTATTGCCAGATGGCGTCCATATCTCACACAGCGCCTCTTCTATCGTCTTTACACGACATTTGCAGCGAAGCACGCAGATACGCGGCCAATTTTTTACAGGGTTTTTTTTTTCTACAGAAGTCTTTTTTTATTGGGGGGGGGGGGGGGGCGAGGGGGCGAAGGGCAGGGGCCCACTTGCGGAAGACCTTGAAGAACATCTATTTTCATTATTTATTTTCGGTAAAACACCCCCTCCTCCTTCCATCAGAATTGCGGGGGCACATGCCCCCCCCCCCCGACACCGCTTCCCCCCCCCCCCCGACTACGTGCCTGTTATTCTACTTTATTTGCTGCCCTCCAGTATCTTCTCTCCGCCTTTTCCGTAAAAATCTCTCTCTCTTCCCCGACGAGACATCATTTTCAGCTGTGGCGTTGATCGTGAGCGTTATCGTGATTTAAGTGAATGTTATGAAAACGTGGTTGCGCTTTCTATGGATACGTGCCTATATGAGATACGAAGAGAGGAATCGTAACATAAGCAGTAAATTGTTTTCAGTTCAGAGCGGTGATTTCATGTTAAAAGACATGCATTCGTACGACGTTAATCAGACACGAGGTTTACGTGTACGAGCACTTCACTTCTATACAGATAGTATCGGAAAGGGAACGGCAGGCTTTAATTTTTACTCTCCCTTGCAAGCGTTCACGTAAAGACGATTGTGAAATCTCTTTCGAGCTAAAATGTCGTCGATTACCTACCTTTTGTTGATAACATTAGCTGCGAGCGTTTACTTCTTTTATTCCTATGTAAGAATACCTTTACGGTGACAGCGAGAACATAAGAAATAGAGTGAAATGAAATGCGCAGCTGCCTCTTTATTTTAAATTCTCGCCCTGCGTTCACATGTCAGATATGCCCTGCGATTCACCTTTTACTTGGTGCTTTATTTCTATGTTGCCTAAATGTCCCAGTACATTTGCAAAACTCTCAAAGGTTCTCAATTTATCCTCGTATCCTAGGTAACATACTGCGACCCTGCTCCTCTCCTCCGCCTATAACATTTTATACTAACGAAATGCCAAACGCAAACACTCCAATCACAAAGTTTTGCCCCTATATAACCTTCACAAGCCTCGCCATGTCTTCCCTCTTCCTCAGTTACGTCGCTTCATTGTCCGTCGTCTATCGAGTGAAGGGAGAACGCCACAAAGACAAAGAATAAAATGAACAGAACACAGTGAACGGAGAGAAGGAGTGATGCTCGCCGTGGGTAAACATGGCATTTTTGGAGAACAAAGAGAGCGACCGCGGGCTTCTGCGGGCGGCAGCGCAGCACGGCTGCACCCTAGCCTCCGAGCGGGTCGTGGTCGACGGTGTGGTGCTCGGCGAAGAAGCCGACTTTCCATGCACGGGCAGAAGAAAGCAAGCAACAAAGAGGCAAGCAGCAACAGCATCAGCCCGGTTCGCCAGACAATCAAGCCCAACCGTTCCACCAATCGTGCACCTTGTCGAGCCCGCAGGCAAGGGCTGCTGCGCCAACAAAACTCGCACCGCTAAGGCTTCTCTACCCATGGCCTCGTCCAGCGCTGCTTCTGCTGCTGGTTGCTGACATTCGGTGGCTGCCTATGCAGCAGCCCGGCCGGACAGCCCCTATTGTTCGGACATTCTGGCCCTTCGTGCCATGTCGATCGGTGCCTGCGTGCTTTACGCGCGGAAGTTGGCTACAGTGTCACAAGTGCCAGATGAGATTACAGATAAGGTTTGCTCACTCACGGCGCGGTTTCAACACTTTGTTTGTTGACAATGCCTTTAGTTCCTCGCGCTGGGAATGCAAATTATGGCAAAGTTAGGTAGGTGTGCACGAAATCCACGACGCTGACCGCTGGTTTCCGGAACTTTTGCAAAAACTATGCGTGACAGGGGACCGGAAGCACAGGTTCTTGAACAATTAGTTGGCACCACAGAACGCAGCCTCAGGCCAGGAGTAGCGGCACAGATGACGTTATGCTTTCATCGAAACAGAGGTTGAAAACGCTTTGTGAGGCGTCAGTGCACTCTGAGACCTAATGCGCTGCGTACAGCTGAAGTAGGCATCAGTTCTTCGAAATGCACCTCTTAAATAATAGTGTTCACAGATGTGCTTGGGTGTGAATGGCAACAAAAAGCAAGGATTACTGTGGGGTAGTATATCTGATGGGCATGAAATAAGAAAGCAGAAAACCGCTGCCACCAAACGGCGAACATATCGATCTAAGGAATGACAAGTACACAACGTCCCACTAACTAGATGGTTCGGTAGTAAACTCTCGCTAAACGCTGTGATATTCGTTGGTGTTGCACCCAACTTACTATATTCCCTCCGGCCTGCGGCGCCTAACGAAAGGGCCAGGCTCTCCTGTATATGTTGTTCCTGACTGGCACCTCCCCACCACCCCCCCCCCCCCGCCCACCACATTTTGACTCTCGCTTCAACGCTCCGCATATAGCGTGCGTTCGGCGACACGTATACACACCGTGGAGCTCTGGCTGTCGCTGGCGTCGTTGCACTCAAGAGCGAGCACGGGGCAGCCGTTCAGTGGCGCGCGCCATCGGGCTCCGCCTCGCATGGCTTTGAACCCAGTGGCGTGTCAGTCCATAACAATGGTCTCGTACCGGAGCCGGGAGGTTTTTAATTTGGAAGCCCTTGTCTTCGCTCCCTTCAGGCGCCGCCCCGTGTTTTCCTGAGGGATCGCCGAAAACTTGTTTCTCTTTTTTTCTTTCGACACTTGGGGACAATCGGCAAATTGGGGGCTGGAGTGTGTACCGTGGACCCTAAAACAACTGTGTGCACTTCGTGAATACTACAGCAACCTGAGCTGCTGGCTGTTCTCTGTAATGGCACAAGTTAGTGCTACAAAAACGACACGAGTAATTGCAGTGGCGTGTTGTTTTAACGCAAAACCTATAAGAGATCCAAGTGGTCAACGGTGCAAAAATTTTTTGATTGCTGGTTTTATAGACTGCGGGCGGGCTAGCACATTAAGGTACAAGAAATAAACACACGTACAAATAAGCATTTTCATTACATCTCTATATTGTCCAAGTAATGCAAACATTTCTTCTCTAACCAGCTATAAATAAACGATTAGAGTATATTGGCTAGTGTAACGACAATGACAAGCAGAAAAAAAAACTGCATTCACCATTTCTACAAAAGAGGGAGTTGTTCGGAACAAAACATTGCGAACACCAAATGAATGTTCGCAACTCTAGTATACGAATGGCTACTGCTGTGCGGATTGGTTGTCCGCACGTGTGCAACCCCTCATGTTAAGTTTATAATAATACTGGAGAAGGGCGAGTGCAAGAGCGAGCAAAGGTTCAACGAGCGCCTTAATTATGCTGCTGCGGGGCGCCAGAGATGAATACAATATGGAAGAAAACGACGCTTAGTGATTTCTCGCGCAGACTGGGCTTCATCTTGTGTGCCTGCCTCCGAGTGATACTACGTATACATACGCAGCAAATATACTGTGCAACACCCTTTACTCCCCGTAACATCTTGAGGAGAGTGCGGGTTCGCCCAGATTCAAGATTCACGACGGATTTACGCAGCGCACGCTCCTTGGCTACATCAGCAATGCCGGCTCAGGACGAGAAGGAAAATACGTCAAGCCGTCAAGCAGTATAGCCATCGAGGTGAACTCTTTATTTTCCTTCTCGTCCGGAGCCGGCATTGCTGATGTAGCCAAGGAGCGTCCGCTTCGTAATTCCGTCGTGAATCTTGAATCTGGGCGAACCCGCACTCTCCTCAAAATGTTACGGGGAGAGAAGGGCGTTGCACAATATATTTGCAACGTACACTCTAAAAAAAAGTCACAGTTTCGCCGCAAGGCCGAAGCAATGAATGCGATAGCAAGAAACTAATGCTATATGAAGTGAGGCTCGCCAATGGATACTCTCTGTTTGAACAGCGCCCCTGTTGCAAAGGCGGCCGAAGTAGCGAAGGAAACTAACGTGCATCAAGTGTCGAGCTGTGACACTTGATAGTTCGCGCTCATCTTCTGTTTGTTCGTTTAGCGGCGTTCCTTGAGCTCGAGTGGTTTTCGTACGCTCCGTAACATGAGCGCGGACATCACGGTGAAAGCGTGAAACATCCCTCTTCCCCTCAGCACAAGAAAACCGCGCGAGCAGACAGCGGAAGGGCAAGGTTCTCCCTGCGTAATTATAAGAAGAAGCGAGCGAGCTCGCCGACGACTTTTAAATGCGCCTGTCGCGCTCCTAACGCCATCTCGCTGGTAATGAAGAAACGCTTATAAGCGCAGCCGTTTCTGAGTCCGTCCAGCGGTAAAGGGTGTGTATATAACGCTCGCGGTTACCTACGTGGATGATCTGCGTTTCGTGGCGTAGTGGCTAGCGCCACTCGCTGCGGAGGAAGAGGTCCCTGGTTCGATTCCGCGCTTCGGAAGCATTTTTCTGAATAATTTTTCTTTGGGGCTTTTATATATATATATATATATATATATATATATATATATATATATATATATACTTATACATATACGGTGCATGACGGTGGCGACGGCGACGGCAAAATCCAGCCGAGACTGTCCATATAATTGCTATCGCAATAAAAGGGAGCGAGAATGGAGCAACGGGCTCCGTTCCTCCTTCGGAGCCGCGACTTTCTCCTTTGCGGACGATTTACTCGTCGCGCCCTCTTGCGGCAAGCGCCAAGGGAGAAACTTTTCTCCTCAACCACGTGACTTGCGCGCGCGCGCATGCGCACGCCGAGTTAAATCGTGATTCCGTGCTGCGGAGAGCGGCTGCCCTTTCGCGCTCACTCGGTAGCCTCAAACCAGACTATCCAGTGCTACCGATCTCGGCCAGTCGCGTGCAATTACTTGTACCTAGGATTGATGCGAGCAACACACGAGTGACGTTCATTGTTTTTGTTCTATGTGTTGAGTAACGTGTGTGGCGTTTTTTTTTTCTTTCTTTTATAGGCTCGGCGTATGCGCGATGCGCCGCATACTTCCGTGTGTCTCGTGTTGTTTGTATACGTTTGCGCACGATCTGCTTGTCATAAATACAGTAAGTCCCACTTCACAAAACAGTCTTGTTTTAATGAACACCTTAGACTGTACACCAATAATTCAACTTTTTTCAGCGTTAACATACTTGGCTAGAGCACGCGTTTTTAGTTTTACACAGCACTTATAGCACTTATCAATACAACACGCAATATAAAGCATGAAGGTTAATTTTACAACATTTTAGCAAACGTGATACCATTGGACAGTGCATGCGTGAAAGTACAATAACATATAATTGCTGGAGTTTGACGTGTCGAAACCACCGTATGATTATGAGGCACGCCGTAGTGTGGGACTACGGATTAATTTCGATCAACTGGGGTTCTTTAACCTGCACCCGAACATAAGCGCATGGGTGTTCTTTGCCTTTCGCCCCCATTGAAATGTGGCCGCCGTGGCCGCATTTTAACGTTGACCTGCATCATAATTGCACATATCTGAAAAATAAGTCAATGACTTCTGTCAATTAAGCCAAAATTCTCAATCACATGCGTTTTGGAATACGCACGCCATCACTGAGAATTAGGACCGACTTATGCACGCGTGCAGTATGTATCTCTCGTTCACAGGATTTTGCTTTGGCGTGCGAAACTCAACACAAAATGCGCTTCTAATGACAGCTGTGCACAGTGGGTAATCACTAACACTCTCACTCACCTTTGTGAAAAGAGTATTCCAAATCTAACGCAAGACAAACCACCGCCACAACGACAACAACACAGTTGTCGCACAATGACCACAATTTCACACGCCAGACGAATACCGTGACGTAACAGTAGCAGAGCAGCATGTAGGTACAGCGTACTGAAATATTACAGAACATGTAGTGTGGGTAGCGTTCTTTTCCATAATTCGCGCGGTGTAGCGCCAGTTTCTCTACTCAAGTAATCGAGCTGCCGCGACGCCAAGAGCCACTGACATCGCTCTCGAAAGACCACCGTCCGGTGCGAGGCCATCTTGCCTTGTTTCTTCGCACGACCCGCGTTGTAACCAGGGGCGTAGCCAGGGGGGGGGGGGCTGGGGGGTTCAACCCCCCCCCCCGAAATTTTTCAGTTTTGCTGGCGTATATATACACGCGCACATACAAACGCACGCACGAACATACATGAAGTATGGTTGAACCCCCCCCCCCCCCGAAAAAAATTTCTGGCTACGCCCCTGTTTGTAACGTACGTATACACAAATGAGACGGCCGTACCGCATCAGAAGCATTGTCACTGAAGGGCTAGCAGTTGAAAGAATCCATGGCCCATCGTCATACTTGTGGTCAACGCATGAACAGAATGTGAACAGATGTTAACGCCAAACCACTCAACGAAGTCGACGCGACGAAGGCGACGGAATCTGAACTATGTTGCCGATGTTGCGCCCTCACACAGTAACTATTGAAAATAAAGAAATCAGAGAGAGAAATTTCATCTGTGGCCGCTGTCGGAAGATGGCGCTACTTCAAAATGTCGTCGGAATGGTATAAACGGTTCTCAATATGGTGTTTTCGCACTAAATTAATCAGCTCTTTGTAATTATATTGTTCATTATCATGCGGCTTTAGATTAACTGGTGTGCTTGGCTAAGCCATAGCTACTATTTAATAATGTCGGCGTATATTGTGATGCAGCCATGAAATCGTAAAGAGTTGAAGAAAAATGACTCATCTTTGTGCCACTATGGTCCACTGTAATTCAGTGACTATATAAGGGCCAGCGCTTCTTAGAGGGGTATGTGTAAATGTCTGTACGTATGCGTCTGTAGTGAATTGTTTGTGTTGTAGGTTTTATACATGCGAATGAATTGTGTATGTATTGAATTGAATGTGCGTGCTATGTGTCTGCCTAGTGAACGTGTGCGTATCAACTTTCCGGTGTCCTTGAGTAATCCATGAAAGGGCCTACCTCCCCGAAATGCCGTGTGCAGTATCAACGTACGCCGCCTCAGTCAGAAACAACTTTTTTTAGTATTGGTTAATCCCTCTAGATGGCGCCAGCTACCACCTACTTCGCGGCCGCGGCGCTCTCATAGCTCCACCTACTTATATGAAGTTGAACATCTATCCATATACCTTGATCTATCTATCGAAACAATGCTCTGCTGCGCCGGGATCGTTTTGATGCGACAGAATGTACATTTTGGAGGCACAAACGCGTGGATGACGTCGCTACACCGTGTGACGCTTCGACAAATAAAGACAGCAAGCCTAACGTACAGTCTCCGGGTGAGAGCCCCTTTGCAATATCCGTCTCTTTTAAAGTGAACGCCGTCTCGCTGGCTGTGCGAAACGTACGAGTTCCGTCGTTCCGTTTCGCGAGGTTTTCATCACTACAGGTTTGTCTGCTTGATTTTATTGTCATAGCGTTCGATATTAAGCTCAGCGGGACCGTTTTTTGTGACTGCCAGTGCCGCATACTCTTTATCAGTCGAGAGTCGATGCGCTCGCTAGGCCTAAATCTATTGCTCGCTTCACTGGCTTGGCGTCAGCCATCTTGATTTTGACGGTTTCTCCATTGAAAAAGGAGGAACGGTTTCTCCATTTGAAGACGAACATTGGGGACATCGCCGTTTCTCCCTTAAAGGAGAGAGGGTCACTCCATTTTTTTAAGAGTGTATGTATACGTACAGCACTCAGAGGCAGGCATACAAGATGAAGCCCAGTCTGCACGAGAAATCACTAAGCGTCGTCTTCTTCCGTACTGTGTTCATGTCTGGCGCCCCGTCGCAATATAATTAAGGCGCTCGTTCAACCCTTGCTAGCTCTTTCACTCGCACTTCTACAGTATCATTATAAACTTAACATGAGCAACGGACGAGCCTTCGCCAATTTGCCAGTAGGAGTTGCACACGTGCGGACAACCAATCCGCACGTTGGTACAAGTTATCTACATGTACATCATTTATCTTCTATTCTTTTAGAGCCGTTCATCCTTACATCTGGCTCTGAGTCGTGCTTTCTTAAGGGCTGCAGAAGATAGCACCACCATTCTGACATAGCATTCCTTACATTGGGGGTTACGGGGGGGGGGGGGGGGGCACGTGGATTTTCGTCGCCCTCACGATTGGTCATTGACAGCTTTTTCAGCTAAACTTCTGTACCACTGTACTGGTAAACGGGAGCAGGTATGTTTTTTTCTAAGAGTAACCCACACTATGCTCATGTGTTATTGCCACGCGCGCTCTTACGTAACTGACCCGTTACAATATAACCACTGTCTCGCGCGCCGCCCGAGAATGTCGAACATTCCCGATTGTTTTGGATTGTTCTGATAAGCTTGAGTGTGCAGCGCGAAAAGTAGGGATTATTCCGGCACTAACGCGGTCAACAACAATAAGCCTAGAATCTTCGATGCCGTATGTATAAATGACGACGCGCTCTACCGCTGATCAGGGGTGCTATCGCGGAACGATTCTATTTTATTGCGATAGCAATTATATGGACAGTCTCGGCTGGAAAATGTCCGTCCCCGTCATTCACCGTATATGTATAAGTATGTATATATATAGAAAAGCCATAAAGGAAAATAATTCAGAAATTCTTTCCGACGCGCGGAACCGAACGGGCGACCTCTCGATTTGCAGCCCACCGCATTAGACGTTAGGCCACGACAGCACCGTCTTTCAGCCTGCTAACGGCGCGCTATTTATATACACCACGTAATTCAGCATGCTTTTTTAGTGGCTACATAGATGGCGCGACGTGCGCGCGCCGCTCCTGCGATCGCCGTTGCTCTTCGCTCTACAGGGCGTGGTCGCTTTCGTGCGCTTATCTCGAGGAAAGAAGGGGTGGCCGGTGGGGTGCTTCGCTTCGCTCGCTGCAGCGGCCGCGTTTGCGAAAGGAGCGCGCTGTTCAAACAGAAATAAGTAACAACTGTGACAATTAGTTCGCGCTCGTCTTGTGTGTACCTGTTCGTTCGTTTCGTGCGTCCTGCTTTATGTTTGAGCAGTGCGCTTCAAAGTGTCGAGCTGTGACGCATTAGTTCGCGCTCGTCCTGTGTGCGTTCTTTTCCTGCGTCCTTTGGGCTCGAGCGACGAGCTGGCAATTTCGAGCTGCTTTCCATTCTTCGCGTTACATTACAATTTATTGCTATCGCATTCATTGCTTCGCCGTTGCGGCGAAACTGTGACTTTCTTTATTCCAATGCTTTTCGTGCTTTTCGCGCTTGGCCAGTGGTCAGAACGACGGTCCGTCCGCGTTATCAACGCGATCAGCCAGCCGCGAGTGGTGGATGATAAGAATAGCATAGAATATGGCATTGGAATCGGAAATAGCATCGTGCTGCGATTGCACCCCAGATTACTCGACGGCCGACGACTGTTCTCGCCGCTATGAGTGTAAAGCGTGAATCGCTTGTGCGTTGACTTTTCATTTGCCGGACGCAAGTTCGCCCAAATAAAGCGCCCTGTATTTTTCAGTCTTGCCGCAGCCTTCTTTACCGTCACAACCACGTGGCTTGATACACTTGCGTTTAAAGTAACTAAGCACGCCTGCATGTGTATTCTTAAGCGATCATTCGCGCTGCAACGGATGCCACGTGCCATTGCATGGAGACGCTGTTAGGACGTTTAAGACGTGTCTACTGGTTTACAGAGTTCAAGATGAGGACCGTTGGTTGGCGGGATCCTTCCGCGTTTTGTACCAGTGCCTGTGCGGGAAACCTTCTTATAGCCTGTGAACGCGGCTCTCTCTTGTGACGCTCAGACATCAAAATTGTTCCCAGGGGGATAATCTAACGGCAGTGCGCTTTCACGGTGGCGGCGGCCGCATTCGCGCAAATGTATTTGGGCACGGGTGGTCGCGCTTGTAATCCGACTAATGGGGCGCAGGCCTGCGGCTCCACCGGCGATGATAATCGATGCACCCGTGACAAACACACTGGGGGAGGGAGGTGAGGTTAGGGGAAACGCACAGTCACTGAGGGCTTCTAGGATCGCTCTAAGGAACGCAGAAGTTGATCCGAACGGTCGGCATTCCCTATTTTGCAGCCGTGGTTTCTCCGGGGACTTCAGCCTCGGCGCTACTTCCTTTCCCGCTCAGCTGCGCCGCAGCCATTAACGCCTTTTGTGACTATGGACAACGGAAAGAGAAGCGCAGGGTTAGTATACGGCAGCTTTCTTGTGCAGACCTCCCTACTCGGTTCTCGATAAAATAGGAGCCCTTACTTTACCGAGTGCAGTAAAGGAAAACGTCAGGGTCGTAAATCTTGGCGCAAAGCCGTTGTTTGTGACATATACGGCAGCTTTAGGTGTGCGAGACGCGGTGGAAATAATGGGAGAATCGACAAACGAGTTGTGCATCTAGAAGTGCTATACACGCCGGTTAAATAGAAATATTCTTCCATAAGGTCTGTATAGGTGTTTAATAAAATGATTCCCAAAGTTACATACATTACCGCCTGAAAGACTTAAAGGTTTTTAATTAGTAGTTAATTATTTTTTAGAGGAGCAAGTCGCGCAAAATTAGCCGAACATACTGCAGTTGGCGCGAAACTTAAACAAACAGCGGCACATGATGACATATGGCACGTATAGATTTAGTACGGAAAGAATCATTGGCACAAACAGGGTGAGGTGCCGACGATGGTGAAATATTGTACTAGCTGTAACAGCTGTAGGTACCAGCTATGCACACATTAAGCTCCTCGCATGCAGCCATGTGCGTTTGTCAAGCTAGGCTTTACTGAACTCAATGTGGATAAAAAGAGCTTAGCCAAACGTAAAAAAATCGTCACATGTAATCATTGATACAGCATCAGCGGCCATATTTATATAGTCGCCTCGACTTCACCCGAATACTATGCAATCACTGCGTGTGCATTGACGTCATATGTGTTGCAACATCTGTCACATATTTGTACGGTATCAATTCAGGTATTATATGTGGTATGTTCACCAATGCTATGCTGCTTTGAACAGTATTTTTTTTTCTTTTTGTAGCCAACATCATTTCAGATGGCGGCTTTTGCGTTACAATGCTGCTTAAGGTTCAAAGTGCACACAATACAACTCATTCTAAACAACAGAAGACTTCATTTTCTCACCATTTCTTTTAAGTTCTACAAAATATCACGAATGAATAAAAGATGGATCAATGCTACAGTGGATGAAGATCCTTATTGATCTTCGTAATCCTTACGCGCCATTCTAACAGGTTAAGAAAATAGCTTAGTGGTCGATAAGAGGTGAGGTCTCAACCATCGAGCCGCCGATTCAGTCCCCACCAAGCACGCTCTTTTTCGCAAACAACCACCCTTGTTGCGTGCTGAAAGTATCGCCGCATATATGGCAACCCGAATTCAATTAGAGTAGATTGGAGAAGGAGCTGACACGAAAAGACGAGAGGATTTCGAGCGAGAACAGAGACGACAGTCTTTGACACTCGGGCAGTTGGGGTTGACAAGAAAGGAATTCGCGCACGGCCCAACAAAATGAAAGTCCACACGGGGACTATGAAGTTCTCGGGGAAAAGAATGAAAATGGGAGTGGCGACAATGCATCGGGGCCCGTATTTGCAGGCTTCCGCTGTCAGCCTGTTTTTTCACGCATTCAGAAGGGAGTCCGTTTGCTCAAACCATTCAGATACAACCTATACAATGGGCGGCGCAGAGCAGTACAAACGCGAGCAGAGTGGAAGCTAGCGTTGTTCACCGGCAAATCCCACTGTCTATTCCGTGGAAAGCGCACACGCACGTGTAAGCGCAATATTTATTTTGTTTGTATTTTTTTGTTCCTAACACGAGAGAGTAACTAAAACAAATGACTAGGTTGGGGATAAAGTTAGTGCCGTTAGCACGATATTGATGATGCCCCATGTAATCATCGACGACTCTATATTGCTTAAGAAAAATAATAATATAGTGTTTTTCTCCCAATACTACTGAGGCAACATACACGGAAAGGGATGCGAAGATGCGCTGTTTTAGAGCAAAAGCTATCAGATCCCAATGGCAGTGGGGTAGTTGCCGCCGGTGTCCGTAACCACTATCGCGCTAAATAAGTAAAAAATGAAAGAAATAAAAACATTCAGGATCACATGGGATACGAACCCGGGTCCTCTTCATGACAGTCGAGTATTCTACCACATATCCACGCTGGTGCTTGAAACTTCTTTGCAAAAAGACCCTACAGAGGCGTCATATCGGGCAAAGAATCTCATTAACGTGTGTAATATAGCGTGGCAGAAGATTAAAATAACAACTAGGCGTCACACAACGCTAATTGCGCAACGAGTGTGTAGTTTAAAGCTTTTCACCCATTACAAAGTGTTCAGCCATAATTCTTCATAGTCATCAGCCACATGCAGCATCAACAAAATGCACACAATGCCTTACAGATGTGTAGCGGGTATCTTGCTTAACCGCAGAAAGACGAATAATGGCACAATGGGTGCTTCCCTACCACACAAAAATTATTATTTGTGGCGTAGTGGATACATTGCATGTGCACTTGTGTTCTTCTAGACGTCTTCTAGAAAGGCCGCTCTTAGAGCTTTCGCTGTGACTGTGCTGCGATCTCCGCGCAGGCCTGGCGTTTTTTTTTTAATCCCAACGAGAACCGTAGCGTCTGCCACTAAGATTATCCAAATAACGTAGATAATGTTAGCGGTTCTGTGGTTTGTCAGATGATGTTAGTGTCAACGAACGCTACTTGAACCGTGTTCGTAGCTAGTGCTCACACATGGAAGGTACGACTCACTAGGCGATGTTAAATGCGAAGCATTTCTTAGCGAACCTCAGGCACTTTGGCTGTTTCTATCTACATATCTACCTATCTATCTATCTAGCCGCCTACATCTGGGCGCTCTCCTGACCGTCTCCATAACTTGTAATATACCAAAATTGGCATAGCAGGGGATTAGTGTATCAAGAACACGATTCACTGGTCATGACATGAATCACGCAAAATACCTGTCGCGTACGTCATGAAACCCTTTCTCTCAGTCACGTGTGGCACATACCCGCATATCAGAGTTAATGTTTTACGGGTATGTGCCACAGGTGATACAGGGTCTCAACCAACACAGTAACGGCGAACACACACATCGACACGCAAGGAAAGTGATAATAATAATAATTGTTGGGGTTTATGTCCCAAAACCACGATATGATTGTGAGAGATGCCATAGCGAAGGGCTCCGGAAATTTTGACCATCTGGTGTTCTTTAACGTGCACCGACATCGCACAGTACACGGGCATCTAGCATTTTGCCTCGATCGAAATGCGACCGCTGCGGCCGGGATCGAACTCGCGACCTTCGAGTCAGCAGTCGAGCACCGTAACCGCTATACCACCGCGGCCGATGCAAGGAAAGTGAGGTAGCTGAAGACAGAACATCCAAGGTCAATCTAAATAGGTCGCGAAAGTCGGAACGAAAAGTGGTCGGAAACCTATTGCGACAAACATCAACACCCGCGTGACGATTAAAGCGCTACTAGGTGAGGGGGGGACAAATAATGAAAACAAAAAATTAATGAAGTGTTTTTTTTCATTAGTTTTAATTTTATTTGTCACAAAGTAAATTAGTAGATTACTTTAATCAAACTTTAGTCTTGGGTATGTGGTTGAGTGGCCAACTTTTTTCGTTTATTTTCAGAAACAGCGGGCACATGCAGGCAGTCTGGTAACATGGGCCAACGGTTTTGCGCATTTTGAGATGTAAATGGCGTCGCTCGTTTTTGCGCAGTAGGTTTGTGCCTGTCGTCCGTAGATATTTCCTCGCATAAGCGTTGTTTTCTAGTGATGGTACTTGGCAGAAGGTAATATAGCCCATTGCAGCCATCGGGAACCGTTTCAGTGACTGTGTTTTGCCAGCGCACGGCCGGCGTGCTGTCGCCCTTCGGGACGATGAGTCCGCCACGCTACGCGAAGAAACGCTGCGCTGTCTACGGATGCAAGAGCAACACGTGTGCAAGGTTTGTGTGTGTGATGATGTGGATTGTGTGGCCCGTGACGGGGCGAAGAGGGAACGACAGTTCTGCTCTGCGGTACGCCTTGGAGGGGAAGACGACGAAAAGGAAGCGCGAGCGGGGCGTGCGGCTCGAGGAGTTGGAGCGCGACACGGTTGGAACGGCAGCCGCTGGTCGGCGGTTCGGGTCGCGACATCGCTTAACCAGGCGTCCGGCAGCCATGTGGACCTGGTGAGCCTGATTCCCGCTCTGTGCCCGGTGCTGACACAGAGACCGGCAGCCTAGTCTGTTCCTGGCCTGAGGTCCTGGGGCCCGAGTGGTGTCACGAGGTGGCCGCGGCTCATGTTGGCGACGGGCAGCTAACCTGCGCTGCAGTGACCTGGTGATCTACCGGCCTGCAGTGCCATCATCACCACCACTACCACCTCGCCACGGTCAAGGCAGCGTGACTGTTGACTGCCCAAGGAGTACCGGTGACGACCGACCTCGCCGCAGCGGCAACAGTTCATAACGGCGAGTAGGACAGTTTGTGTGCGAGGCGCGTAGGACGTTTAGGATGTAAATAAGGAATGGTGTAGTGTGTGAATCGTCAGAGTTATCGGTTGTGTTAAAGTCTGTGTTGTGTGTATAGAATCATCTGACTGCCGGTTGAATTATTTCGGATCCTGGGCCCACATTACACCTTCACAGTGTGCACGTTAAATTGTTATGCTACTTCTGATTTCTGTGTTATATATTTTGGGGTAATATCCTGTTCAACTGCAATATTTCGCCAATAAAATACACCTTATTTATCAAATCTGTCTTTTTCGTCTTCCCGTTATCTTGCAGGCTTCCATTATGGAGCCGTCATAGTGATAAGAAAAAGAACATGCAGCTATAAAAAAAGTAAGAAGCGGCGCCCTGTCAAAAAATTTCATAATTTCGCGCCCATCGCGTTAAAACGTGACGTCATTTCCGCTTCCGGTTGTGACGTCATCTTTTTTCTTTTTTTTTAATTCTGTTTGTCCCCTCCTCACATAGATGGCGACTGTTGCAACAACTAGCCACCGGCTTGACACGTGGGCTTCTACGGAAATTACGCTACCAGTTTACATTTACCTTGGAACATCCCTGAAAGACGGTCAACTACCATCCACTCGTCCACGTGGTCCGTAACGTGGAATACGTGGATCACAAAAAAAAAACGAGAAAAAAAAGTGGGGTGAATGCTTCCCTGCAATAAATCGGGCGAGAGAACCAGGCCTCTCATCATTAACGGCGACTTCAACATTGACTTATCAAGACTCAAGAACTCCTGGCCCTTATACTGTGTGAAAGATGGCTTGGATGTGGACAGGGCATCAAAAGGCCTCGCTGCCACGTCCAGGACAGGAGGCACCACAGATCATTTCATCGAAAGAGGCATCCAGGATTTCCACCACCTGTACTATACCTCGCACTTCACTACACTTAGACATATCGTAGCCGCGATCACGAACGGATCGGATATGAAGTCCGGTCCAGCTGCTGGTGCTCACTGACCACGGTGATGATGACTTTGTGCAAGAACTGCCAAGAACCCCTCCTACACATATACACAGGTTCGTGAAACCTGCGTGCGTTCTCCGTCATAGCGGAGAAGTATAAGCATAACAACTGTAACGCAACTGTATACAACTGCAACCGTGACTAACACACGTGCAGTGCGCCTGGGCATGCCACTCGGCTGTGTACCATATATCTAGGGAAACCTTCCTTAATGAAGCTTAGTTGCGAGTAACGCTTGTCCTGTGCGTCTGTGCTTCTTTTTTGTCCTGTTCGAAATCGTGCTGTTTCGTGCTATCCAGTATTAACGCGATAGCGTTAGAGAGCTCATTTCGCAGAAATTCCGCCGTCGGCGTCGGTGTCGGCACCGTTAGTTGTGAGCGAAAAATCGTCCGTGAGCGAAAAATCTAGAAAGCAAATAAAATACAGAACAAAATTTTCGGTCCCATTGAGGATAGGACCCGGGCCATTCGCGTGGCAAGCAGGTATCCTACCACAAAGCCACGATGTTACTTGCAGCTGCTTCGGAAAATAACACTACATAAGTGCCATGTAGTGGAAGGAGTCTCCTTAACGCATTTTGCTCGACAGGTGTCACGACGAAAACGAGCCCATTCGGCGATTTGTAGGCGCATTTGGGAGGCCATCAAACTACGTCGAAAAAGGCCGGGATAGTGCAGCCATCGCCGCTAAAAACACACACGAACTTTGAAACAGTTCTAAAAATGGACAACTATGTCCATCTAGCGGAAAACATATCAAGCCAACGCCGGCTTTCCAGAGGAGGCGTTGATCAAGCAAACAGTAAAGTCCCTCTATTTTTCAAAAGTAGCGAAAGGTCTTGATCCAGCCGCCGCGCCCTGCGATAGGTCGGTAGGCGACACGTGACCTTTTCGCCTTCGCGCCCCGCCCAAAGGGTCCAGCGGTGGCAGCGCTGTGCCGGCGATAGGTACGGATCACTGTTTTCAAGCGTGGAGTGGGGTGATTTTAGCAAGTAGAGTGTGCTTCACGCGCCTCTGTCGCATTGTTGTTGCAAACTAGAAGCGTTTATGTACCTATAGTTGAGTGGACGCAGGAATTCCGCGTTTGAATTTAATGTTTGGAGCGTGTCGTGCTAGTATGTCGGGTCTCTATGCCTTCGGTTGCCTCCCCGCGCGGAGGACAGAAAAAAAGCTTTTCTTTTGTTTTTTCGTTCCTCGCGGTGACAAAAATATATGCTGAAGTAAGGCCCAAGAACATCAGTCGCAAGAAATTTGTACCCACAGAAAACGCCGGATATGCGAAGTAAGTGATTTTGTAATGGTTATAACTTCAAGCAGCCTTTCGCCTGGCCGGCGTGCTTTTGTTCGTGCATATGCATGAGCATTATCTCAGCAATGCTATTATTGCTTCGGCATTCTTTATGCCGTAGATTTTTGCGGAGTAGTCAATGGAGAGTCACGCCCCGTATCTCTAACATTAAATTGCTCGGAATCCAATAAAGCTGCCTTTGTTTTTCTCACCGAAGTGGCTTCAACACTACAAGCTCACAGGGAAATCTTGAAAGGTACTCAAGTTGCTGATATTCCTCAAATGCAGTGTAACTGATTTGAGGAATATCAGCCCTTTTCCTAAAAGAGGAATGCATGAGGAATATCCCCTCTTCTCCTAAGTAAACCTCTTAGAGTATAAACAAAATAAGCTTAGTTAAAGATACCGTGTAACCGTGGGAAGGCTTCCGAACACTGACAAACACAGTTAAACCAATAATAGCGCGTATTTTACGCTACGCAATACAAGAGCGCTAGGTGCCCGATGAAGTTTCCGAAAGTAGCAGTACGCTCACTACCTGCCTATTTTATTCGAGCAAGAAAACAAGCACTTTTAACTCACCCAAACCCCACCTGTTCTTCAAGTTGCACTGAATGTCAAAATATGCAAAGAAAAAAAAAATTAATGCCCTGCATTACTGCTGCTGTGGGGAACCCGCTCGGAATCTGCTTCGGAAACGCACGCGTTTTATTTCAATATTCAACGTGCTCCGGTGCTCGTTAAAGTTATTGTCCCTGTAGTTTGATAACTGATGAGTAACTTAAGCCACAAATATGAATATTTTAGCGGTTCAAGTGAGCACCGAGTTCGGTTTCAGGCGCCCGCAATATGCACGGGAGCGAGCGGCGCGTCGTCTGCTATCGCTGCTCCTTGGACCCCTCGAGAGGGCGCGCGTGTAGTTGTCGCTACCTTTATAAATATAGGGACCTTAGCAAACAGCAAACGCTAGATAATGTGCTGCCATCTGTGAGGCATTGTGAGACTCTTCATGGCCTCCGAGATGGCATGCGCACGGCGTGTATCTTGGATGCCATGTGACTCTTGCTTTAGATCAAAAACCTGTACCACTCGCGCGCGCGCGCGCGCGCGTGTGTGTGTCTGTGTGCGTGTGTGTGTAACAATACACATTATACACATTAATAAGTATGCACTTAGTGGTTGAAGTGCGCATTAGGGGCCGGATTTCGCTATTGCGTACAACTCTTAAAGGCGAAGCTTAAGGGTCCCCCAATTTTTGAAGAATATAAACACTACATATCAGGTTACCGCATCTGGTGTTGGTAACACCCATGTTGCTGTTGGTATCTTTACGCAACTGTAAACAACTGGGTATATAATACATATGTAACTCTTCAACATATGAGTGTGCGTATACCACTTCCACCTTTCTCTAGCGTCATTCCGTAAAGTTTCGCTCAATGCGAAAAATTACGCCACAGTCACCATGCCGCGCATGCTTCGCATAACACCGATTCCCACGGTACATGGGACCTGCCAAATTTTATTGATTTGGACTTTATACAAAACATGACGGCGACGGCGATAGAGAAAATGAGCCTGAAAGGTCCATATGATTGCTATCGCAATAAAATGTGGCACGCTACAGGAACCATACAGCGTACATAATGTCTAAAATATACATGTAGTATGTGTATGCGGTCAGAATGCCATATATTGGAATAGAGTTATACTAAGTACAAGGACCGATAATGACTGCCAGTGGTGGCAAACACATCGAAGACAGCATTCCCTTGTAGCCTCGCATGTTTCTCGGTTAGAATAGTGACTGAATTCTTACAGTCATGCCGCAAATCGATAATGAAGTCATAAGCATCGGGCTCGTTGCGTTTTGCCCTACAGTCTTGCCCTTTGGTAAGCAGTTTATTCTAAACGTTTCGAAAATACAGTAACGCAACAACTGAAGCCTGTCGCAGCTGTCTCGTTTGCGTCTCAGCTCGTGTTGGTATAAGCCCTATTTTCTAATTAACTTAAAAACAAGATTTGAGAAATAATAACGAGAGAAATAACAGCAGCATTGTAAATACTAAAAATGTCATGTCACTGTGTACAGTCGTTTAGTCGGTATTGACAACACCACCGGGACCAGCTTCAAAGGAAACGGCTATGGGAAAGTACAAATGAGAGAGATTTCTGGCCGTCGCATTAAAGACAGTGCAGATGAAAGTTTCAGTCATTTGTGAGGAGTCTATGGCATTTCTAGGTATGCATTCGGTGAATCGCTTCAACGAGGGATTCATTGATCAGCCATCGTGTAGTCATTGTAAACTTAAAGAAAACTTGCAAAATTAAGTCCCAAGGCAAACGTACAGATGAGAAATGTTTATCTTCAGAGAGCTCAAACCAAGCAACCATTGATTCGTCTCTGCCAGTGCTCGACTTCACTCGTAGCTGTTAGCACTCTGGCATAGTTTTTGAGCTAGAAACACAAGCGCCTAATAAATGGTGGAGTCGCTTCGTAACGAACGAAAATTAGGTTCAAAGGCCAATTAAAGAACATACAAGAGAAAACTTAGAGGTAGCTTTACCTGCGCAGATTCCTGAAGCTACAGCTTCATCTAAAAAATTCAACAACTCCACTCCGGAACCGCTTTGCTCCCCACATCATAGGTGCGAGCTGTCTTTAAAATGCTCCTTCCCTCGCATGCCTGTCTGCCCGCCTCCCCGCTGTTTTAACGTGGTAGGCCTAGCGTGTGGGCTTGCAGACTAAGACTGCATCGTTTCTCTTCCTCGCCGCGCTCAACTATGAAGATCGGGAGACTCTTAGGGTGCACACCGCACTATAGGTGCGCAACAGCTGCTAGAGACACGCGCGTTCGTTTTCTTCGTATGTAGCGGCGCGAATTGCTTTTCACACCAGGGTTCTGGGCCGACGGCCAAGGTGTATACCTTAAATGGAGGCACGGAGACGGTGAGGCAGAAGTGCATGGACGACAGAATGTAACGAGTAAGTTCGCTCCGGAAACGTGGCACACGGGAGGTGTAATCCGACACGGTATATGGAACCGACAGGTCTACGGCAGGGTAGCGGCACTGCAGTGCTTCCAAGCGAATGAAGGAAACGAGACGCCACCGCGAGCGATGTTGTTTCTCAGTAATACTTGCTTCGTTTCGTGTCTGCTATCAAAACAATTCCGGAAACGGAACGTAAGCAACGATGAGATACGTTCTTTTCACGCTTCGTGCCTCGTTTTCCGATCGTTTGTTATCGTTTCCTTTTTTTTCTCATCACATCTCATTATCTCACCTGTTACACGTTACGTCAAAAAATCAACCACATATAGCATTCGCCGATCCTCACCGCCTGTTCCTACGCATCTTGCTGCAAAATAAATTGAAAGGAACTAAAATGGACGAAAAAGCAACTTTCCTTCTATACGAACTGAGCCAACAACCTTCGGATAATGCGTCCGATGCTTACAAATAGTGCTACGACGGCGATTGTTCTCCCGTCCACTTTATTGGGTATTTATGCGTGTGTAATCCTGCCAGTGTAGCCAGCGTCACTCGTAGCCATGGCAGCGAGTGTTGAACACTCTTTTCCTTTGCCAGCTGGCACGTTGTTACTGAAATATAGGGATTCAGATCAAATTCTGCAGAGTAATGTGGCGCAAAAATCATGATACGATTGTGAGACACATCGTATTGGGGCATTCCGCATTAATTTTGAACACTGGCGCGCCTAAATCTACGTACATAGGTGTTTAGTTTCTTGATTTCGCCAACATCAAAACGCTGCCGGTTTGACCAAGAATCGAACCCGTAGCCTCGTTCTTAGCAGCGCAATGCTTTAGCCACTAGATCATCACGGCGTTGTTAGTCATTTTTAGATTTGTTTTTTTTTTTTTTTTTGTAGACATCTTCTCTCTCCATTCGCTGAATAGTACACGTTCCAAAAGGCCACCTCAAAAGATGCAGCACACAGTGGCCATTCTGGAGCTTAATACAGACCGAAGCTGTTTCGTCTGTATATCTTGCAACCAGCTTGGACCGTTCGAGGCAGCAAATCGACATGTTAATATTCCATGACGTATCGACTCCACTAAATATACGTACGGCGTCATGACTCGGGAGGTTTGGTTTATAGAAATGCACCACAAAAGGGCACGCAATAACACTGATATTAGGTGTGATTCTCACTCGATGGGCAAAAAATCGAAACATTTCTAAAGTAAGATTCTTTTTGTGCACAAAGATACCTGTCTGTCACAGCCCACACCTAAGCAGTAGCCGATTAGAACGATATCGTATGATGATACCAATCAGTGGTCCGACTGCCATCAGAACAGAGCAATTGCAAAGTATGGAACCACGTTTTCATTGTTTATGAAGTACGCATAATACGTTTTGGCACTGATTAGCGTTAACTAGTATCGTAGTGACTAGCACTGACAAGCAGTTTCTGCCCAATTCAGAAATGTTTCAGGAATTGTGTGCATAAGAAGCTAATTTGTCCATACGAGGATGTAATTACTGTGCACCGACATGCGCTTTGTTACAAAGCAAGCATAATTTCATGCAATGACTGTGCTGTTATACACACCTACGATTGATCTTTCATGGGCTCCAATGCCGATCTTTACGAGAAATCTGATGCTTGGCGCTATTGCAGCACTGCTTTCGGCATATATGTTTGATCATTTTGCTAACATAACACAACGAAAATGCGTTCAGATATTTACAAGTTATTCATTGTCCTGGAATCCAATACTGTGGCGAGCTTGGTATATAAATAAAGAGGCAGGAATGTAAACTTGAGACAAAGACAAAGAAAAGCAAGAAAAATATGATTTTGCTTAGTAACGCCTCGTAGCCAGATGTTAAAACGATGGTTAAACCATCAATGCCCAACAATCGACAAAGTAAGCGTTTATTCCGTTCGCTCTTGGTGACCGTCATCCATCGTGCAGCTGTTTATTAACACGAAAGTGTTTTATGCCGGGGTCCACCACGGCTCCACTGACGCATTTCCGTCACGGATATGACGTACTAAAATATAAATACTAACATATGGCAAAGAAAGAAACTAGAAGAAAAAGTTCCTTCACGGGGAGTCGAACTTACGACCTCTCGATCCTCAGCGCGCAGCGCGAAACGACTCCGCCACAGACAACACGTTCTTCGACATACTAACGACGTGCTATTTATATATACACCATTTTCCAGTGGCTGTACTCAGAGATTGCGGTACATCAGCGTGTTTTCGTTACCACTAGCGAGATGGCGCGAAGGGCTCGGCCGGCGGAACGGCGCGCGTCGCCTCACGCGTTGAGATGAGCGGGCGCCTCTACAGGGCGTGGTCGCTCCTGCGCACGCGCTTATCTTGTACGCCTTTCGCTGTCACCGCAAGTTTGCGCTGAAGTTACAGAGAGCACGAAGGACGCTTCACTCACTGCAGCGGCCGCTTTTGCGAAAGGAGCGCGCTGCTCACCAACAAATAAGTTACAAGTGTGACAGTTCGCGCTCATCCTGTGTATACTCGTGCGTTCGTTTCTTGCGTCCTCCTTTGTATCTGAGCAGGGCGCTTTAACTGTCAAGCTGTGACAGTCGTTGGTTCGCGCTCATCCTGTGTATGTTCTTTACGTGCGTCCTTTCTTCTTGAGCAGCGCGTTGCAAGTTTCGAGTTGCTTGCCGTTCTTCACGTGACATTACAACTTGTTCTTCGCCCTCGGGGCGACACAGTCAACAACAAACGCTCAACTACGTCTGTGAAGACACGTTTCACTTTCGTGTTATACCGATTCCTATGACAGAGGGATCAACCATGTTTTTTTGCTGAGACTGAAACCTTGTACATTTCCCAACATTCGAACACGTTCCACGAGTTACTAATTTTAAATACGTCGATATATACGAATTTAAAGCGCTACCTTAAACATTTGCTGCTATAATCGCTACACTACGTTACGAAGAGACGAAACTGAGCCAAAATCCAGAGTTACAAAGAACTATCAATTTACAGTGGAAATTCCTTCCTTCCTTCATTCATTCATTCATTCATTCATTCATTCATTCATTCATTCATTCATTCATTCAGACGCGTTCCATGCAGTGCCTCCACAGGGTCGTTTTTCGTCTATTTTTATTATTTACAACCTTTACGGAGTCTACCTGGAAACGTCAGTCAGTCCAAATTCTACAACAGGAAATATTAAATTTAGTTTCTTTACAAGGAAAACACAGCCTTAGACTATTCCTCCCGTGAACATGGGTACGCTTTGTCTAATAGTTCGAGAAATTCAGCGACACCTTTGGCAGTTCAGACTGGTGCTCTTGTTCACGTATCTTTCGTTTATTGTAGTTTTCTCCCTGTTCATCTTCCAGTCTGCGTCAGATACGTTGCACTTTCAAGCACCCATTGCGCGTACCAACGTGCAGCATCAACAAATTAATAAAAAAGGACCCGCTTATTTTTTAAGCCCCTGTATTTGCACGCTTCGCAACATTCTCAACATACAATGCATATCACCTAGCAACAAGCCACTGTTACAAACACCGGTGACCTCCGAAATTATCCAGAGACAGGGACGGCGACCCGTAACTTCGTTTCGGCGCTGTCACGGTTGCCATGTCTAGTCGGCCATCGAAGTTGAACGCTGCGTCCGCACAGCCGCCAGTCGATCTATACAAGAAGCCCAAAATATCGCAACATCAAGCACAAGGGCGGACTTATTCGTCCTCGTCACCGCTTCGACTGCGAACAAAGGACTCGAGTTGGCAAAGGGGGCTCGACGCACTCGGTTACAACTCTATCGAAGGGCGTCGACAGCCCGCAAACAAATCACGGCTGCTCTACTCCGACAGTGAGCGACGCACAGGAAGTGAAGGTAAGCATGAGGCGAAGCGGGAGCACTCTGGCTTACGCCTAATTGCCGTTAAACTCAACAACATCTACGTGCCCCATGTCTGCCTGATAACGAGGGCTACATTCATAGTGTGGCACCCAAGTACGACGATACAAAGCACAAAGCGTGGTTGCATCAGATTCTGGCTGTTTCTTAAACAGGACAGCTCACATAATGAAGAATGTGCTGCGCGCGCGACATAGGTGTAAACTTTATTTTATTGCGATAGCAATTATATGGACAGTCCCAGCTGGAAAATGTCCGTCCCCGTCGCCGTCATTCACCGTATATGTATAAGTATGTATATATATAGAAAAGCCACAAAGAAAAATAACTCAGAAATTCTTTCCGGCGCGCGGAATTGAACGGGCGCCCTCTCGCTTTGCAGCCCGCCGCGTTAGACGTTAGGCCACGACAGCACCGTCTTTCAGCCTCCTAACGGAGGGCTATTTATATACACCATGTAATTCAGCATGCTTTAGTGGCCACATAGATGGCGCGACCCGCTCCTGCGAACTAAAGTCCCTGGATATGTTTGGGAAAGTACCGTCTTTCTTTTAACCGAGCCGCCACGCCGAGCACCCTCCTCTCTCGCCTTCCACCTCCCCGCTTCACGGGCCGTCGCCTGGGAAACGCGCGCGTCATCTGCGTGACATAGCACTCTTGATAGGAAGTGGCGCGAGCCGGGTTATACGGCCGGCGCCCGCATGGTGGTCGTTTGGGATATGAGATAGCTTGGGACACTTGGGAGAGGAGGGTTGGACACTTGGGAGAGGATATGGGGGGAGAGTGTCGCTACTTTCTATATATCAAGGGACTTTACTGCGAACGCCGTTGCTCTTCGCTCTACGGGAGACCAGCGCTGGATAGGTGGCGCGCCGAAAAAATGCGCCTGGCGGGAAGTCGCGGCATAAGTCCGCCGCTCGATCCGACGACATTTGTTGCAGCTCGCATATGTTTCGGCTGTGCGCGTCGTTTCACTTCGGTTCAAGCTTCTGAGAGAGAGAAAATAAAACATTAACAAGGTTCTGCGAATACTCATTCAGCTAGCGCCATCAAGCGAAAGAATACTGAAGAAAATTTGCAATGCTTTATATATTTTTCGCAGTGTGCCGCGGCGAGCGCGCCTGCGTAAACCCGCTAGCGTGGTTCCCGGGTTCGCGGTCCCGTGCTTGTTTAAGTTGTCGACAGCTATGGCGCCAGTTGTGCTCCGATATGGTTTTAGTAAAATAACATGGCCTGAGGACCACTTCCGTAGAAAGGCACTTGAAAACGGGGCGAAGCTGTGCAAGGCGAAATACGTGCACGATGTGGAAGAGACGGTGTCGTGCCGTGACACGGATTCTCAAGTTGCAGCGAAATGCCACTCGCAAGTACACCAAGCCAGCTATGATGTCACACTTCAGGTAAGCGAGCATTTGATGCTAGATCGGTTATTACCGCGTGTTCCTGTCCTGTTTCTTTACGGCGCGTGTAGTTGTGTAAAATAAGCGCGAAGCTGTACGCAGTAAATCGCACAGTTCGTTTAATCGTACAGCGAGTTGACTTCCGTGCGTGATCGCAACGCTGGCACTACATGTTTTCATTTCGAACGAAAACTTGTGCACATTTACTTAATGCAGTTTTTATGTGTTCGCCTCTAGCTGTCGTCTCAGCGCCTGATAAGTGGGGCCACCTGTTCCTGCAATGCCGGCAGCGACGGCGCCTGCAAGCACGTCGCAGCGGTAGCACTCGAGCTCAATAACTTAGCCGATGCAACGTCGTCAACTGACGTGCCTCAAGTGCTCCCATAGCTGGCCGTCTTCACTGTTGTATAAAACAATGAAACACGCGAAATCACTTTAGACCCCAGCTCGACGCCGCCAGAGGGGACCGAACTTACCCCGCTCGCCTGACAGCTTGTATCTAACGTTGCCTCCGTTCTTGCTCGTATGGTTTCGCAGGAAAGACGTAGAAAGATATATCACCTCTCATTCCTACTTAGTTATGATAATTATATACGCTGCAGTAACCGTCGGCCTCCTTTTTTTTTGTTCGGCGTTCAGTGCCCGCACCGCCTTCGCTAGTAGCCATCCTTGTGCGTGTCGTCCGCGGGAGCGGCTGAGAAGTGCGCGCTTTGACCGCCAGGGCGGCACGGAAACTCCAGCGCTGGTTCCCTTATCTCGAGGAAACGAGGGGCGGCCGGTGGGGTGCTTCGCTTCGTTCGCTGCAGCGGCCGCGTTTGCGGAAGGAGCGCGTTGTTCAAACAGAAATAAGTAACAACTGTGACAAATAGTTCGCGCTCGTCATGTGTGCACATGTTCGTTCGTTTCGTGCGTCCTGCTTTATGTTTGAGCAGTGCGCTTCAAGTGTCGAGCTGTGACGCATTAGTTCGCGCTCATCCTTTGTGAGTTCTTTTCGTGCGTCCTTTGGGCTCGAGCGACGCGCTGGCAATTTCGAGCTGCTTTCCGTTCTTCGCGTTACATTACAATTTATTGCTATCGCATTCATTACTTAGCCCTTGCGGCGAAACCGTGACTTTTTTTAGCGCTATCGATATTTGTGGGACAAAAGGAGAGCAAAGAAAACATCGTGGCGACATGTAAAGTTCATGCAGTTACGAACTTTGAGTTTTGCTCTCAAGGTTATCTTTGAGAAATGCAAACGGGGACATAGAGAAGCAACGAAACACGCAGAAGATAACAAGACGCACGACCATTTGCTGCCCTGCAGTGGAAGAAAATATAGAGGCGCATATATATATATATATATATATATATATATATATATATATATATATATATATATATATATATATATATATATATATATATATATATATATATATATATCATATGGTTTCTTCCTCCCGTTAGTGTAGGGTAGCAAACCACATGTTTCACTTCTCTCCCTTTCCTCATTTTTATATATATCTCTATCTGATTCTCTCTCTTCAGTATCTAGAATGAGCGTGCTCCTCCAAGTGCGCGCGTTTAGCGCTAAAGGAGAAATGCTCAGTCCGATCAGCTGTAGGATGGTGCAGGTATGGCCGCAGCACCAGGAAAGAGATCAAGGATGTTAAGCCGCTCTTTCTTATAATTGCGGTACTTGCCGTGTGAGCAAGACGACGTTGGTCACGAAGTGGATGACGGTGTGGTTTCTTTTTCGAAGCACAACAAGCGTCAAGCTTTGCTTGCCCCATCTTGGCCATTGTAACGTCCGCTGATAGCTCTGTGTACTTTCACAACGGTTACTGCAAGACTTCACCGACTAGCCAATTTATTAGAAGCCAGTTTTTGACTCAAATGTGCGTGCATTCTGTTCTTTCTTTCTTTCTTTCTTTCTTTCTTTCTTTCTTTCTTTCTTTCTTTCTTTCTTTCTTTCTTTCTTTCTTTCTTTCTTTCTTTCTTTCTTTCTTTCTTTCTTTCTTTCTTTCTTTCTGCAGCGAGAAGCTGTTGGACCATATTGTGAGGACCTAAACAATAACAAATGCAGCGTGACTACAGCGCGTATGATGTAATGCAATATATTGACAAGTGTGTAAAGTGTCTGTTCTAGACGAATGAGCTCCAGAAGGTTCCCGCTAAATTGCTAAAACCTTGCTTCTTTCTACGAAGAAAGGATGACGTTACTTCGGTGTTGACTTTAGGGTGAAAACAATCGTTACGATGCGTGTGAAAGCGTAGCCATATGGTTTCTTGTCAGAAAGAAAAGAATAAGAAAACAAGAAAGTCAGCTTCTGAAGAAAAAAAAAAAAGATTCAGCATTCCTTGCCTTCGTAAATTGCTCAGCGGTGGCAACGTCAAGTCACTCGCAACACTCTTCCAGGTGCAATAACGTCAAGGCAGCGTTTTCGATTACGTTCGGTAAAATAAACAAGGTTGAAAACAAAACACTACGTATTCGAGCGAATAGAAGAACGTACAAAAAGCAAAAACAAAAGAGTGTTTATGGGTATACCCTTGGAGTTGAGCTAATGAAGGCTTCATAGTTCATAGAGAAATATGACGATGAGGAATAAACTTCTTTTCACGAGCAAGCGAAGACAGCTGTCCCCAGGTGGGCGGTGACCAAAACGCCGGGATTACATGCCGCTAATTAGCTCTTCCTATGCCACTCTTCGCGCCCGGTCGGTCAGTCAAGGTGATCATCAGTGCGGGAGCTGGTCAACAAAGAGAAAAGGACATGGTTGATCCCTCCGCCATAGGAATCGGCATAACACGAAAGTAAAACGTGTCCTTACAGAGAAGTAGTTAAGGTTTACTGTACGTTGATATAAGAGAACTTGCTCAATGTCAGTTGAGGTTTGGCAGCTATAGAGCCGTGTAACGTGGATGCATCCGAGTTGACACTTGGTGGCACATCTCCATCCCGACGACCAACGTCCATGATCAACGATTAGACAAGCCTTTGCGGTAGCTGTAGTAGTTGACGGCGAGAGCGTAATCAGACAAAGTGGTGTGACAGCCAGAAGAGCGTCGGCTAAGGTCGCCCTCCCGCGGCATGTTAGAGTAAAAAAGACCACCACGGCCGGACTAGAGAGAAACGCAACGCGCGTCTTGTTTCCTTTCTAGCTCGGCCGCAATTTTTCTCTGGGCGAGCGTAAGCGGGGAACGCAGTGTTACAGAGGCAGGCGCGCGTCGCAGAGCTATTTTTTATATGGATGGATGCTATAAGCGAGGCCGAGGCTTGGGCTAAGGTCGCCACCTCGCGGCGTGTTAAGGCATTGACAAAATTGCACTTCTATTGGAAACGCGCCGAATGGGACGGACGCGTAGCAACGACGAGTTGCAAAAGCCCATCGCGAAAGTCATGTTCATGATGTATTACTTCACTTTACCGCTCCCAGACGGCGACACCACCCCGCCGACCAAGAGCACTGTGATGGGAAAGTGTGAGATATACCTACACATCCTTGTTGCAAATGTAATGGTCGTGAAAAACGCTGTCAGGTCTCTACTGTGCCAAGCCCAATAATGACGTGCGTCCGGCTACAGCGAACGAGCAAGAAGTAGCCAAGTGAAAATATATCTGCATGTTGAAAGTCAGCCACATTATATAGTGATATCGAAGCATTCTAGTTTTGGGTGATTCTGCAAGTGTTACCTGCGCAATAATGTTCGAAGCATCGGACGAGGAGGCAGATGGGCTGCTTGACCAACCCTGAGGCTATCTTACAGACTGTATATTCCGGTAGTAAGCGTGGTGCCAGAAGCACTTCATGAACGCCACGTTTTAAATACAGCTTTTTTTAACTCGCGAGAGTTTGCTTCTGTGCTTGTTGTTCCGCGACGTATTCGAACGCCAGAGATGGCAGAGTGAATCTGGTGTTTGACTCACACGGGACAGATGAACCCGTCACAACGCCCGCGGCGGTAGAAAGTGAAATGCCGACGTGCAAACCACCGAAACCTCGCGCGGTGATCTCCCGCGGCTTCCTTACCGGCCCCAACGTAATGGTGACGTGGTTACACTTTAGTTCGGCTTGGTTCCTGGGAGTGGTTTTCTCACCGCGTGATCTTTAGGGGCTGGCTCGATCGTCCCTTAAGACACATATTTCTGTCATGCCGTCGGTAGTTGTAAACAAATCTCTGCCTCTTAACCCCCGGTTGCGCTGATGGCGTGAAAGGGGCCTGCAAAGCAGTGGACACGGGTGCACGCCGCAGTGGTGCCTGCTCGGGGTGCCTTCCATGCTTGCTTTTAAACAGGCATTTCTTCTACATGCGAGTTATCTCCGTTGCTATCGGTCCAGTTCAGTTCGACAGTCGCCGCATCCGAAACGTCTCTGTCATGAAATAAGTGATACGCGTGCATTCAACGCTTCTTTCTCAGCGCCGGCTGAGCCTGCCCTCGCTCCTACGACCTTGGTTTACTGTTCTTATTTGTGTACAACGCAGCAGTACCCCAAAAGCCCTTCGGTTGAAAGGCTCTTAAATACTGCCAAGGAGGTGCTGATGAACAAACAGGTTCGTCTGTTGGACATAAAGTCCCTAGATTTTTCCTTTTTACTTAAGTACCGACAACTGCCTCCTTTCACGGCCCTCTCTCACGCGCAGCTGGCGTCCGACGCCATTTTCTTCCTAACTTGGAAGATTTACAAAGCCATGTGCGTCTAAGTACATTAGCCACGCATCTTTCAGCGGAAAATATGCTACCGCGACGCGCCTTTCTCCTCCCGTCAATCCCCTGTCATTAGTGAATGGGGGACGCGTTTCACCAGGTGCTGGAAAAGAGTTAGGAAGAACATGGCTACCGAAAACGAGCGTTAGCCAATGAGATTCGTCGCCGGCGCTTCAATGGTTGTCGGTACTTAAGAAAGAACAGGGAAAAATCTAGGGACTTTAGTTGGACACCAACACCGAGATGCAACTCTAGCTGAGTTCAAACAAGGGGCTGATGTAGTCGGGGGTCAGCCCATAGGACCAGGGAGCAGCCTGGCCTCAGGGAGAAGTAGAGCTCAGGAGCCGGAGTTTGCTGTTCGCTAAACCATCTGTCCAATCCCGTCGCGAGTGGCCGCGAAGCGTGGTTCTTGGCTGGTTTCTGTGCCGCCGAGGCACGTGATGACGGTGACGTTCGGCCCACGGAATGAATCAGCAATTCGGTCTGGCGTCCTGACACCGAGGTCACCTAACACTCTCCTTGCGGCCGTGGAAACGTCTGCCTGATCCCAAGACGCAGTGCCATCATAATACCGTGCTGGTTCAGTGCGCTAGTGCAATGAGTTTCGCTGTGGTTTCTAAGACTTATTTCAGTTGTACTGCAAGCTAGTCACCCGCCCGAAGCGCTCGACACTGCGCTTCGTCCTGCTGCTCATTTGGTGAGTATACGTGTGCATATTTTACTTCTGAACAGGCATTAACTCTCGAAAAACACAAGGGAAAAGTGGGTCAGAGCAAGGTTCACGTGTCCAAATGTGTCTGATTTACTTTGCTGCATCACTTAGGGCTTCTTTGTCAGGCATTTTTACGTGTGAGCGGGCCGAATCGTGTGCAGTCGATGAGCACATTTTACTAGCCGTGTACGCGGCACCGAAAACTGAAAGGCATGCGGTAATGCTATAGTGTTAGTTGCAAAGGTGTGAAACTTCTTTTAGCGCGCACTAAAGACGAGGACACAGAAAGAAGGTACAAACGGGGCCTCACATGTTTGTACCTTCTTTCTGTGTCCTCTTCTTTTGTGCGCACTAAAAAAGTTTCAAACATGAATTCATACCAACTCACCCAGCTATCAGTTTTACTGGTTTATGGGAATTGCAGTAGAACTTTGTCCCCGAATAAATTGATTACGATGTCAAACTATAGATAATAATGCAATAGGATTGGTGTCTTTAGGCGTTGAGATGGTGGCAGTCAACGTCGCAACGAGGAACCAGCCGTTGCTGCTCAACACACACTGCCACCGGTGCTATTTCGCGTTGTTGGAGGAGATTCAGAAAGACTTCCGAACGTTGAAAATTGCTCTCTCTCTCTCTCTTGGTGCTGCCTCGTGGATTAATTTATCTAATGGGGTCACAGGGCTCTTCTGAACCGCCTTACCTTAAAATGTCGATTTGCTGCTCATTCCTTAGTTTCGCTCGCCTCCGTAACCAGTTGTTACGGTCTCTCGCGCTGGAAAAGGCCGCATTTCGCAAAACCTTCTGGAATATATCGGTCTGCGCTAGAGAAACATGGGTGGTATTCATTTTCGAGAGTATATAAGGCTTATGAAACACCTAGGGGTCGCAAGAGAAGAAAGACAGAAAAACGAGCCGGGGAGTCCACGGAATTGGCATCGTGCCAAGTCGTTACAACGTCATCTCTTTTCGCAATAGTCCGACATATACACTTTATTTTATAGACCACTGTGCCGTGTGATAGTTAATTTTTTTTTTTTGTTGAACAAGAAAGCTGCATGACACGTCAAAATATCAAGCAACGTACGCCTAAGAAAATTCTAGAATTGTGCCAGAAATTGATGAGGCAGAGCGCATTTCGGTAATATGCTGTTTCATAATAGTGTTAGCTTTAGCGTTGCTAGCGGGCAGTGCGTTGCTTTAGTAACTTAAGGTGCATACCCAAGATGACAGCTAATGACGCATGCGCAGTAGGGACAAATGGTTACGCAAGGCTTTGCGTATCCTATTATTAAAACATCGTGAGAATTGCTTCTTCTACAAAGGGTATCTTGACGCACACCAACGATCGCCTTGCCACCGCTGCTCGTATGCAAGAACATGCGCAGTCTTCACACGCGTAAATACCAAGACAACGCGAAAGCTCAGCTCGCTTTAGAATTCCCGTGGTTTAGTTGTAGCCTTGCTTGCACCGTCGCGTCGCAGGCACGCTTTGCTTTCATTCGCTGGGCAAAGAGAGCTCGTTGGAAAGCTCATACGGAAAAGGTGAGCGTTCAGAGAAACCGTAGAAGGCATGCGTGCTTGTGTTCTTCCAAGCGCTTTCACATTCAGTGCCATGCGGGTAAGTCTAGAGGACCCAGACTAGGCCGGGACACGCACTTTTGTCGCTTCGCGAGTTATTCAGGAATGGCCAACGGGCTTTTAGACGCGGCCGTCGACTTGCAAAATGCTGTGCCACAGTCACTGAAAAGAAAACCGGCGGCAGCTCTGTGTTCGTTGTATTACGCCCCTATCTTCCCGCCGCGCTCTTTTCATCTTCGCGTGTGAGCTAACGCGGCTTCAGGCGGCAGTTAAAGGCATGTATATGCAAGTACTACAGACGGGAACTCTAGGAGGTTCTTTTGTCGGCAACTTGAAATGTCACGGCAACTCAGGAACACTCTGGTCCCTCGGGAAATCATTTCGAGCCCGGCTAACGCATGAGCACGCGTCGCCTAACTTTTGTTTCGTTCGTGTTCAGTCGTTTGGACTTCCTCTGTGCGTCTTGCATTTCTCGAAGACTCGGACGTTTTGACATGTTTCACTCTGTCGTCGCGTCTTGAGCCTATTTAATTAAAACAGCCGCAAGCCACCGTGTGACTGACGACGAGAGACGACCGTTTAGTCGGGAGGCCCGCGGCGTGCTTCGCGTGGCCAGATCAGTTAAATGATGGAGTCCGACGAGAAGTTAGAGCGACGGAGTAAGAAACTTTCGGCCTTTGGTCTCAATGGAGACGGCAGCGCACTATAGAACACGGAAATTGAAAATTAACTTCTCTGGTGCCCGGACAAGGATGTGGTTACGAGGGAAGTATTATATAGTGTCGGAGTCTGGATTAATTTTTGACCAGTTCGAGGTTTCTTTGGTGCACCCAATGGTATACAGGGACGCATTTTGCATTTCGTGTCCATCTGAATGTGGCCGCTGTGGCCGAGATTTGATTCCGTAACCTCGCGTTTAATAGAATTACGCGATAGCGAATAAACCACCAAGGTGAGTGTCAAGGAAATTGAATGGTGCCGGAAGCGGGCCCAGGATGTCTAATAGTCGTAGAATACACAAGAAGATCTAACAGATAGACTGTGACGCCGCTAAGTTCGTGCTTTTCTTTTTTTCTCTTCGTCGACTGTCTCTCAGGAGATACAATGCTACTGCGCTTGTTTCTGCTGAAGAAGGAAACATGGGAGAAGGAAACATTACGACCTTAATCAATGTCTGGCAATCGCTATAGCTCTGCGGTTTTGCCACCCAAAGGAAGGCGCTGCAGGGCCTTGGGACAACGCGAGCGAAATAATCCGAGAGTGAATTGCGTTCTGCGTATGCGTCCTGGCGGCTCGCAAGCTGTCTAGTGTTTCGCCGGAGTTGGGATGTGGGCCTTCGAGTTGTACTTTGACATACAAAGCGTGGTCGACCGCGCTCGCGCGATTATCTCTTGAGGGGGAGTTTTGTACGTCTTGCGCTTTCTCCGCAAAGTTTGCGTTAAAGCTATAGACTACACGAAGGTCACTTTGCTCGCTGTAGCGGCCGCTTTTGCGAAAGGAATGATCTGCTAGCTAAAAGAGCCAAAGTAGGGGTTAGTTGAAGTAACGACTGTGACAGTTCGCGCTCGTCCTATGTATACCTTTGCGTTCTTTTCGTGCCTCTTTCTGTGTATTCGAGCAGCGCGCTGCAAGTTTCCAGCTGTGACAGTAGTTAGTTCGCACTCGCCTTTCGTTTTTTTTTTATTTTCCAGCGTCATTTTTGCTTGAGATAGATAGATAGATAGATAGATAGATAGATAGATAGATAGATAGATAGATAGATAGATAGATAGATAGATAGATAGATAGATAGATAGATAGATAGATAGATAGATAGATAGATAGATAGATAGATAGATAGATAGATAGATAGATAGATAGATAGATAGATAGATAGTGTAAGCACATTTATCGTACTTCATCGTTCTCACTTGTACATAACCATCATCATCGCCATTGGGTTGGTTGGTTGCTGTTCTGAGCCGAGGCAGACATCGCGGAATAAACGCTGCTGCTGGCCCTGCCTGGTGAAGTCTTCCTGCGTCTTTCAGAGTGGTGGAGGTGGGTCAAGATCCCGACGTCCTCCTACGTTCGCGTCCCACCTGGAGCTACGATCCGGTCGCCGCTTGCGCCCGGCCACCCCCACAGCTATGCAGACAACGGAACCAACACCTAGCCCTAACCCTACCGCGCCGATGCCTGCGGCTGCCCTCCCTTCGTCCACTGTCACCAGCCCTCAGCGCGAACCACCCGTATTCGCTGGTCTCCGCGGTGACGACGTCGAGGACTGGCTCGACCTTTACAACCGTGTGGGTTCAGCCAATCGGTGGACCGAAGCGGAGAAATTGAGCTATCTCCCATTCTACCTGAACGGCGTTGCCAAAACGTGGTATTTCAACCACGAAACTGACTTCGTCGATTGGTTGACCTTTGCCACCAAGCTGCGACAAATCTTCGGATGCTCGTCAGGTCGTTCCGAAACCGCCAAACAGAAGCTGGCTACGCGGGTTCAACTTGCACAGGAGACATACACTTCATATATCGAGGATGTTTTGGCCCTCTGTCGCCGTGCGAACAGCGATATGACGGAAGCCGAGCGCGTTCGCCACATCCTTAAAGGAATTGGCACGATTGCGTTCAACGCCTTGGCTGTTAACAATCCAACTACGGTTGAAAACATCATTTCCACATGCCAACGCCTTGACCAATTGCAGTCCCTCCGCCTTCAACAAGACAGCGATCCTCGCCTTATGCCTCCCTCTGATTTGAAAGCTCTTATCCGCGCCATCATCCGTGAAGAACTTCGAGACCTGGAACAGCAGCGGTCCACTGCCGTCTCAACTCCACCCGCACCGTTCGACCTGCGGAATCTTGTGAAGCAGGAGTTGGCGGCCATGACAACACCGACAGCGCCGGTCGCTTCACCAGCACGCCCGCTGCCCACATACGCTGATGTGGCCTCCCTGACGACACCGACAGCATCAGTTGCTCAAACACTGATGCCCACATATGCCGATATAGCTGCAATTCCGCCTGCTGCGGTCACGTCTGGGCCTGCTGACATTACTTGTGGCCATTTGGCTTCTGTGCGAGGTGCGGTACCTGCTCCACCCTCGTCTCCTCAGTGGCGTCCGTCCCGTCCTGTTTGTTTTTACTGCGGTATCCGAGGCCACATATCTCGTTACTGCCGTCGCCGCCAGCAGGATGAACGACGAGGCTATGCTGAGTTCGAGCGAGACCGGTTTCGAAGACCCGATCATTATGGTCCAGACTCCTACCCATTCACGCAGTACCGGGCTCCGTCTCCTCCAGCGTCCCCGCGTCAACATCAGGACTACCGCTCCTCCAGACGACGCTCTCCATCACCCTACCGCCGCTCGGCATCGCCGCTTCGGCCCCTCTCCCGCACTCTTGAACAACATTCGGAAAACTAAGGATTGCAGTTTTTGGAGGGAAAACTGCGTCCCGTCGATCATCAAAAATGCCTCCCGTTTCCCCGGCTAACCTGTTGTCAGTGACTATTGAAGGTGTTCCTGTGCAAGCGCTTGTTGATACCGGTGCCGCTACTTCTGTTATACGTAGTGACTTGTGCTCGCGGCTCCGTAAAGTCAGAACACCTTATGTGGGACCTGTGTTGCGTGGCGCAAATAACGTACTCATCCAACCTGATGGACAGTGTACGGCTCGCGTTTTCATCGACGGCATACGTCACCACATCGAGATGATTGTGCTACGCACGTGCGTTCATGAACTTATCCTGGGTTGGGACTTCCTACATTCTGCTTCCGCTGTCATATCATGTAAAGAACACGTCGTTCACATCACGGACACATCGGATGCATCTATGTCAGCCCCGCCTTCATTGATCTTCAACTTGGCTGTCGCTGAAGACTGTGTTTTGCGCCCTGGTCATGAACACGTGGTAGCTGTTGCATCTAGCCAAGTAGCCGATGGTGACGCCCTAGTTGCCCCTGCTCCTCGCTGCATCTCTCGTGGAATTCTCGTCGCCCCCTGTCTCCTCCGGTTGTCTCATGGCCGCGCGCTTCTGCCCATTTGCAACACAACTGCAGAATCTACGATGTTGCCCAAGGGGATGACTGTAGCGACGATAGACCATCTCCACTGACCTCCATTGCAGCACTTTGCCCGTCTTCATCGTCAGTACCCACGTCAGGTGCGAGTTCTTCCCCTTTCCGAGCAGTAATCGGCTCCGATCTAACCTCTGCACAATCCACAGCGTTATTGGCGCTTTTAGCTAAGCATAAGGCCTGCTTCGATAGCTGTGCCACGACACTGAGTCAGACTCCCGTGGCCGTACACCGCATTGAAACGGATGGTTCTGGTGTTATACGCCGTCGGCCTTATCGTGTCTCACAATCGGAAAGAAAAGTCATTGAAGAACAAGTTGATGATATGCTATCACGCAAGATAATACGGCCATCTTCCAGTTCCTGGGCTTCTCCGGTCGTCTTAGTGAAGAAAAAAGATGGCTCCGTTCGTTTCTGCGTTGATTATCGAGCGCTGAATAAGATCACGCGCAAGGATGTATATCCTATGCCTCGAATAGATGACGCCTTGGACACACTACAAGGAGCGCAGTATTTTTCCAGCCTTGACCTACGATCGGGGTATTGGCAAATCCCTATGAATGAGGCTGACAAAGAGAAAACCGCCTTTGCTACGCCGGATGGGCTCTACGAATTTAACGTAATGCCATTTGGCCTGTGCAACGCTCCGGCAACATTTGAGCGCATGATAGATACTGTTCTTCGTGGCCTAAAATGGAAGACCTGCCTCTGTTATTTAGATGATATTGTTGTGTTTTCATCTACCTTTGCCCAACACCTTCAACGATTAGACGAGGTACTTCAGTGCCTTTCAAACGCTGGCCTTCAGATAAATACCAAAAAGTGCATGTTTGCCAGCAAAAGTATAAAAGTCCTCGGTCACGTCGTTTCCAAAGACGGAGTCCGGCCAGATCCCGACAAGATAGCCGCTGTATTGCAGTTTCCTCGGCCTTCCACCCAAAAGACGTTGCGCAGTTTTCTTGGCCTGGCGTCATACTTTCGCCGCTTTATACGCAACTTCGCGACTATAGCGGCTCCCCTAAATAAGCTATTAGTCGCTGGTGCTCCTTTCGCTTGGTCCGACGACTGCGAGATCGCATTTGCAGTCCTTAAAGAACGCCTGACTTCCAGGACCAGTGCTTCGCCACTTTGACGAGAGCGCGCCTACTGTCCTCCACACTGACGCAAGTGCGCAAGGTATTGGAGCAGTACTTTTGCAGCGTGATGCCGCCTCTAAAGAGCAGGTTGTGGCATACGCCAGCCGGACTCTGTCGACAGCGGAGAGGAACTACACGATCACGGAGCAGGAATGCCTGGCTATTGTCTGGTCGATACAAAAATTCCGCCCGTACCTCTACGGTCGGCACTTCACTATCGTCACAGACCATCACGCACTGTGTTGGTTGTCCTCGATGAAGAATATGTCAGGACGTCTAGCGCGCTGGGTCCTGCGCTTGCAAGAGCATGACTTTACCATCACATATAAGTCTGGCAAATGTCATCATGATGCCGACGCGCTGTCCCGATGCCCACTTTCACTATCTCTTCACAATACGTCCTCCGCATCGCCTCCTCAGAGCTCCGACATCCCGCCTGCCTCACGACACCTGTCGATCACCTCATTGGACCAAATTCAACCTTCTTCGCAAGCCGGTTTCCGTTCACTTCAGCGGGCCGACACCTACTGTCGAACTTTCCTTGACTACCTTCGCGGCATCACTAAACCACCTAACAGCCGCTTGAGACGCCAGCTCGGACAATTCCGCCTCGACGACGGTGTGCTCGAACGCTATATTTATCATCCCACGGGTAACAAGTGGGTGCCGGTCCTTCCCCGCTGTCTTCGTCTTCGCGTTTTAGAAGCATTTCACGATGACATTGCTGCTGGTCATCTAGGTTTTCGCAAGACCTACGACCGCATCAGGACCCGCTGTTTCTGGCCCGGCTTGTCCACGTCGGTAGCCAAATACGTGGGCTCGTGCGCGTCATGTCAGCACCGTAAGCGGTCCACGTCCCCACCCGCCGGTTTCCTGCAGCCTCTTCCCTGTCCGACAACACCTTTTGAATTTGTCGGAATTGACTTGTATGGTCCCTTGCCGTTGACGTCTAACGGTCACCGTTGGATCGTCACTGCAGTCGATCATTTGACAAGATACGCCGAGACTGCGTCTCTTCGGTCCGGTACTGCTACAGAAGTCGCCGACTTTTTCTTGCAGTCCATCGTCTTGCGCCATGGAGCTCCTCGCGTTCTTCTGAGTGACCGGGGCAAAGCCTTCATTTCGCACGTCCTCGAGGAAGTCCTACGGGCCTGTAGAACGACGCATAAAACCACTTCTACGTACCACCCACAGACGAACGGTCTTACTGAGCGCTTTCACCGAACGCTCTCTGACATGATCTCCATGTACCTACGTCCGGATCACAAAAACTGGGACAATATTTTGCCATTTGTCACCTTCGCATATAATACCGCGACACAAAGATCTACCGGCTACAGCCCTTTCTTCCTTGTGTATGGACGATCTGCATCCTCAGTCTTCGACACGGCATTCTTCTTTGGTCCAGCTCCGTCCAGTACTCCTCTACCAGAAGAGTTCGCAGCTCGAGTCGCGCAATGCCGTGAAATTGCTCGGCGCAACACGGAAGCCACTCAAGAAGAACGAAAACGTCGCTGCGATAGCAAAAGACGCGACGTGACATTTCATTCCGGAGATAAGGTCTTACTATGGACCCCGACTCGAGCGTCAGGGCTCTGCGAGAAATTTCTTCACCGGTACGTTGGCCCATACACCGTTCTACGACGAACTTCCCCAGTGAACTATCTCGTCACCCCGCTTCAGTCCGTCACTGACCACCGTCGTCGCAGCACAGAAATTGTTCACGTGTCACGCATGAAGCCTTTCATTACTCGTTCAGGCTGATCTTTGAGTTGCGGCCAGGCTGGCCGCTTCGAAGAGGGGGGGAAATTAGTGTAAGCACATTTATCGTACTTCATCGTTCTCACTTGTACATAACCATCATCATCGCCATTGGGTTGGTTGGTTGCTGTTCTGAGCCGAGGCAGACATCGCGGAATAAACGCTGCTGCTGGCCCTGCCTGGTGAAGTCTTCCTGCGTCTTTCAATAGATAGATAGATAGATAGATAGATAGATAGATAGATAGATAGATAGATAGATAGATAGATAGATAGATAGATAGATAGATAGATAGATAGATAGATAGATAGATAGATAGATAGATAGATAGATAGATAGATAGATAGATAGATAGATAGATAGATAGATAGATAGATAGATAGATAGATAGATAGATAGATACGCTCGAAATGTCCTTGGTTCGCTAATAAATGATTCGCATTTAATAACTGCAAAAGACGAAGGCTGCTATCATTGCCATTTTAATTTGCTCGCGCCGTGCTTAATTAGGGCTACTAGAATTAGGGCTACTAGTCTAACGCACGCTATTACTTTTCTTGGCGCTTAACTCCTTAAAAGGCAGTTTACCTACCGGGGATCTGACGAGCCCATAGTTCTGACTGTATGCTACCCTGATGAACTGCGATTTAAAGCTAAGGCTATATTTGCTTCTAATAACTGCTGAATGTATACCAGCCATTCTATTTCGTAAATTTAGAATCGTTTGAATTTTCCCATACCTTCTGCCCGTATACGACGTTTGAACAGTGGGGGAATTACTTTTTGGAAATCGCTCTTTTAAGTGATATACTTCTTCCCATTCGTTGTTTATTGTTTCACCTGGAGTAGCAAGACAGGCGACAAACCAGGCTAACCTCTCCGGGCATTTCATTAAAGAATATTATCTCTCTCTCTCTCTCTCTCTCGCTTTATTGCGGGGGCTGCTATTCTGATATCACTGTGACCAACTTATGCCATTCCGGTTGCAGCATGAAACCGACAACTTGCTCGATATTGAAGTTAAGGATCATGCACACACGTTATGCACTGTTAAACGATGATGCAATCCTTTGTGAAACGCTTGTCTACCCTTAAGCAGTTGTCGCCTTAATTCAGAGCATTACGCGTAGTTTGGTATCTTGCACAGATTTTCCTGTTTTTGTTTTGACTTTACTTGTTCAACAATATTACGAAAGTTAACTAGCGCGTTGTATCCAAGCTTCGACGAGCTCACTGCGCGCATGGCGCCAAGAAAGCGACGTGAGCACCTTGAAATGCAATGCATTCTCTAAAAACATGCACCCATGAGTACCACACTGAGTGTATTTCTATTTTTCTGGCGTATAAAAATCCGTCTTCGCCCGTTATCTGCTTCTACATGGCTATTTTAACTTCCTACGCGTTAGCATAACCTGACGAGCCTTCTAATACATTATAGTCATTACCCATATAGCAAGAAAGGATGTACAGAAGCAAAAACTAAAATGTACGATCGTGATTACGCAACCAATTTATTGATGGGTGACTGTTTTACCTTCACGCTCAGCCTCTCCACATAAGTGTAAGAGTCTTCGTCTGCTTGCTCTGTCTTTATTGTCCTAGCTTTCATACTTCCATCGGTGTTTGATAATTGCCTAGGAACATAATCTTTATGCCAATAGCTCCAGCTTTCCACCATTAAAGCGTCTGTCTCGCTCCTCGTTACAGTCTAGACACATTATTCATGGGTGGTCGGGCCCATGCTATCCATTATGTGTGGGAAGTCGAACTACAATGAAGAGAAAAAGGGGCCACCTATTGAGCAACCTGGTTATACTGAGAAAAAAAGAGCTTTGCATAAACGATTGTACTACCTCCGGTCTTCTGGGCGCGTGTCACTGCTTGAAGAGCATGAAACTACCCCGTTTGCCCATTGCGTAATCCCGGTCACTTAAGGAACTTAATAAAGCAGAGGCTTTATTAAGTTCCCAACCGCTTCTTTCTCGTCGTGTTTCATTGTCTTCAGACTCGAATTCTGATTGCTATTCGTTAATTTATTTAAAAGGATGGTTTCGCTTTAGGAAGATTGTCAAACTTTTTGCAATACCTGTCATTCAGTAAAGAATTAAGTCGTATGATTATAAATATACAAACCGCCCTTAGGCAAATGCCTTTCGGAGCTGATTTTTACTCGTCTCTGAGCCACGCATGTTAGTCCTGCGCTAGGAGGAAGCAGTGCTCCTATGAAAGAACATGTTTAAAAAGTTTCTATAGTAAAACATATTTAGTTCGCCGATTGTTGGCAGTGACGCGCGTACTTGTTTCTTTATTTCTAATTTTTCAGTGTGATAGGGTTTTAAGATAGTTACACGTGTTGTCATTAGCCCGAGTCATTATATATATAGACGTATACATATCCAGCTTTTGTGGACACATCACAGCCAGCGCCCCTGGCGGCCCCGGCGCGAAGCTAGCGCGTTTTCAATGGAACTGGCGAGTTTTTCCCGAATAATTAAGTGTAGAGGGTGAATGTTGAAAAACGCAGACCACAGAGCGCTTCTGGGAACCTAAACGCACGAGAAGACTGCAGCGATCATGTTGCAGTAAGCTACAATTTTGTTCCCAGAGCAGTTAAAGATTGTACAATGGGAGTCTATGGAAACGGCGGAAAATGTGGCCTGTTTTTCGAGACAAAAACGGTCACTGTCGTAAAACTAAGCAAGTTATGGTAATGGTCAGGAAATCACATGTAGTCCTGACAATCAGCTTTCGTTTGAATGCAATCTCAACCTGCCGTAAATGGCATAACATTGTTCCCTAACGCGTTTTTTGAAGCGCGGTCGTTCACATGTTTGTGGTAAATTGAGAAACCCTTGCTTACCTCCGGCGACAATGCGTCATCCGTGGGGCGAGCGAGCTAATCGCTCAAGTTCTAAGCGCGGCATAACCGCGCCGTCATAGGTTCGATTCCTGGCGATGGATCAGCATTTTTTTTTTTTCAGCCCGTGACTTAGTTCTGCAGCTTCGCACAGGATGTCGCCGCCGAAACAAAAAAGGGGCTTTCGTTTCGGTTTCGGTTCTTGACTGTAATCTTGAGCTGCCGTTTCTTTTTTCTCTTTATTATATTACTTTTTTAGTGTATGTTTAAACATTCCACGCGTATCACATCGTTCAGATCTACATTTGTAATTCTTACTTTATGCTTTTATAAACGTCCTAAGGAACAGAACGCCCGATCAAGTTATAGTGAACAAAGCTCTTTCGAACTTTTGTACGCGTATTGTGGTGGAAACTTATTTCTCCCTTCTCAATGATGTCGTTACGATCTTCTCAGGTACCTACAATTCAGCAACGTAAAGGAAGCGAACTAAGCTTAGACAAGCGAGGCATAGTAATTAAATGACAAAGTTAGGCGTTTTTGCAGTTGCTTTTTACTTTAGGGCTAACGCAAGTGTTTGAGTAATCTTAACGAACGAAGGGGAATTTTTCGAGGTGTTCTTTTTTTTTCTTAGACACTACTAATGAAACCAACTGATAATTAAGCCAATCAAAGAATACGAAAAATTATTTGTTCTTTTTCAAACAGCAGTGCAATGATTTCGCCCTAACTTAAATGAAATCAAAATCGCTATCTCGACAAGCATCAGCGGACGGCTCATGTACCCTTCTATATGCTGCGCTCTCAACTCGAAGAGACTGCGAAATCCCCTTTCCTACCTGGAGTGGCTGTGTTCTCTTACAGCACCATTTTGTAGAGTTACGCGAGACTGCATCTGAGTTAGCTGCCTGCAGCTTTACATCATTTGTTGCTATCGCACTCATTGCATCGTCCTTGCGGTGAAACTGGGATTTTTATTCATCTCTTGTCATATCTATCGCCCTACGTGAACAGAAAAAAATGCCCCCACCTCCCCGAAGAGAATTGTGAGGAAATGCGAATGCATTTCTTCCGCCGAGAGAGGGTACCGTTGCCGTCAGACATTCGCCTTCACCGACTTCTGCAATCGCCTTGAGAGGCACCCAGCCAGCGAACGGTCGAGAGTGAGGCACGAGCGGACGGGAGAGTGCGGCGCAGGGAGGAGAGAGAGCGAACGGCGAGAAAAGGAGCGGCGAAGCACTGCACCTACCCTCTCCTACACTCTCTCGCACCACATACTCCGGTTGCTAGGGGCGAGGATAAGCGCGCGCGCCCGCAGCTGTTACTATGGGAGAGGGCGCCGCGGACAACGCCGGACGCCTGACATAGCCCGACTAAGAAATGCATTCGCATTTAAAAAACCAGCATGCCTTCTCCTTTAACATCACATAGCACTGTGCGCTGCATCGGATAGGTCCGTGTGATATGACGTGTGTGGATCAAAGCTTTCGGGAAGTCCAGGGACTGGCGCTCCCAGTTACAAAACGAAAATCCTGTGATTAAGCAGCTTTTCGCACGCACTCGCAGCCCACCTCAACGTACCGCAATAAGATGCCATTTTAAACATCTGTAAATGAAAATGTGCGCAGCATGTACTGGTTGCGTAAGGCTGGAACCGAAAGCGGAGCTAGCGTTCGACCTAGCTTCTTCTAAGGTTTTGCTAGTAATACCAAGCTATTGCTAGAGGTGCAAAGTTTTTGCAATATAGTATTATAGGATATGGCTAGCCTTGGATAATCTATTCTTCTCAGGTTTCGGTCGGTTCCCCAGACTACGCACTTGTTGCGTGGTTCTGAAGGGGAAATGTCGCGTCACTAGTAGTTACGTGATGGGATTTTAGTCACGTGGCTGAATGGTTTGATCATCCATGCTGGCTGTTTGCGCGCAATCGCTGGGGCCTTGGTTCGAATCGCAATGCGGTTTTTTCTTTTTTTTTTTGTCTCTCTCAGAATTGCTTATGTTTGCCGCGGTGGTACAGCGGTTACGGTGCTCGGCTGCTGACCCAAAGGGCACAGGTTTGACGGCGGCTCCAGCATTTTTGAACAAGGCGAAAATGCTAGAGGCTCTGCTAGAGGCTCGTGTACTTGGTTTTAGATGCACGTTACGAACCTGAAGTGGTCGAAATTTCCGCAGCCCTCCTCTACGGCATGCCTCATAAACATATTATGGTTTGGGCACGTAGATCTCCAGCAATTATTATTACTAGTACAGCCAAGATATTTGCTCCAGTTTCGGTTTCGCTTTTGGAAATGGAGCAAGTAGACTTATAATGTTTTATTTTTTATTACCACGCAACCCATTACTTAATAACGAAGAAAAGGAACCCAGATTTTAGTTAACCTCAACCATAAGAAGACAATACAAAACGAAACCAAGGCAAGCATGACGGCAGCCTATTGTAATATAATGAAGCGTTTTAAAGAAGTACTCTACTATTAGAGACGACGCAGAAACGTAACCAGTAATAGTAGAACCAACGCAAAGCTTGTATTGTTGAATCGTCGCCGTTTTTTCTACGGGAGCAGCGTTCTCTGCTTCTGCAAGTAGTGCTGCTCTTTTGCATTACATTTTCGCCCCCTTTGAAAAAGAGCCATCCTGGCTAATTACGGACAGCTGTACAGTGACAGTGAGGCTTTAGCAGGTCCATATGCACAATCTCATGACTCCACATTGTTTGATTACAAAAAGTCTCAAGCGACTTGACGGCGTATATGATGAAGTACGAGGCTTGCTAGACCACACGGTACGGGCCGTGGTACTTCGGAAGAAGTTTCGTAGACCGACCGGGGCCACCTAGGAGTCCAGAGGCCAGGCCCGTAGCTAGGGGGTATGTCCCAAGGGCCCGCCTACACTCCCAAAAGTTTGACGGAGGCAGTGTTTTACTGACAAGAATATTGAGAATGGGTGTTTCTCTCAAACTGTCAAGGCCTTCAGCAAGTGCCCCCTCCCTTTACCCAACACCCCCCCTCGCTGACTGGCGCAGGCCGGCGGCGGGGAGCGGTGTGCACGGAAGAGACGGCGAAACGGTAGGCAAGCAGACTCGGAAGCAAGCGCGGCCGCGCGCGCTGTTGCCATAGCAACGACGGAGAGATCTTCAACCGGCTGCTTTGCTGCTGGCTTGCGTTTCCTTTCTTGAATTCTCGGCACTCTCCACTTTCCTCTGAAGAATGCTGTCTCACGCTCATAACGTGCATTCCATTTGTGACCTGGAAGCGCCGAGCGCGCGGCGATAATGCAATCGAGAGGCATGCACGATATCAGGACTGTTTTTGTGAGGCGAAACGACACCCTTTCAAAACGTTCTTTAGTGTACGCTGCTTTCCTGAAAAGCATAGGTAATTTTATAGGGAATATTAGCCGATTACACACTGCATTTATTGCCGCAACGCCACTTCACGCCGTTGAAAGGCTAATAAGAGGGAGTAACTAAGAGGGAAGTCCAGGCATGGAAACATGCATGTTGTCTTTACTGATGGCTTTCCATAACAGGTACCCATGTTAGCGGCAATGTACAACAGAGTGAATGAAAACAGCGAGGAAGAAGACTTCAAAACTAACAGGCGCTTTTCGCTTTACAGTTCTGCTTACCGATTCAATGAGCCAAGTATTCAACGCTCACTAGATTGCCCTCCGCACTGTGTTCCCGAGCCAAGCCTAATTACGGTTCATCAAACTAATGAACAGATCAAGCTCGTCTTGCTTGTTCGCCTCAGGTTTATGACCAACGTGGTCGGTAATGCAATATATATATATATATATATATATATATATATATATATATATATATATATATATATATATATATATATATATATATATATATATATATATATATAACGTGTGTATGTGTGTGTGTGTGTGTGTGTGTGTGTGTGTTTTTGTAGAGAGAATGCCTTGCGGGTTGTACTCACTGAAAAAAGTAAAGATGCCTTTACTAACGTTTCAGCCGTGACACCGCCTACGTAGGTCAGTGTCTTGCGGAGCCCGTGCCACAGCCCCAGCGGTATGGAATGCCTTTTTTCCGGTTTTTGATGTGTGCTACCTGGAAGTTCATTCAATGTAGAAAGCGGCGCGCGCATGCGCCGTTGCTCGACATGCGTTCACTAGTAGTCGCGAAGGCAACGCCACCTCTCAACGTCAACTCCTTTTACTTTTTTATAAGCACAGAATAAATCGAGGATGCCTAATACGTGCGGATTAATTTTAAACGCACTTTTTTCTTTAGTAAATAGCAGCGGACTGCGTGCAGCATTCTGCACATCTCATTCGTGCACTATGAAGGCTTGCCCGTCAGGCAACGCGACATGCCGTTGTGACTTTCAAAGCGCAATTCAACAATACAAATCCTAATCATATGGTGAAAAAGAAAAAGCTCGTTTATGTTACTGTAATTCACAACCAGGGTCTTGTGACACATTTCGATCGGTTGTCAGGCCCTTTAAGAAAGCACATCGCGAATATATATAGTGATAGAGTAATTATTTACTTTAAAAAGGCGTGACCTCACTCATGCTCACCTCATCTTCCACGATCCCAAATATTTGTCCATAAGTAAATATTGAGAAGGTTATTGTGTATACATATTTGAACTTTCTCACTCTCGAGGAGGTAATTTCCGCGTCACTACAAAATCAGCCCTAAATGGTGGCTCTGCGCTAGGGATGGTCGATTAAAATTTTTAATCGATTAATCGTTAATTGTTAGTTGTTTTAGCCTTTAATCGATTAATTTCTTTCGGTGGAATGTTTTAATCGATTAATCGATTAATCGACAGTTTTTATGGTGCTTTAAAACCGATATCTCTTTGCGTGAGAGGCATCGTTCGTGTTTGATATGGACCCAAATCTTTTTATCAGACGCGCTGACGATCGAAAATTCCCACTTTCGAAAGTGTCGACGACGGGCCCCTTGTGTCCAGTGTGCGAAAATTCCTACTTTCGCACACTGGGCACAAGGGGCCCGTCGTCGTTGGTTGATGTCGTGGATTCAAACATCTGTGGCCATCATTCCTGGACTGTTTGGCAGCAGGTCGTATTTTCTCGAAGCCTGCCTACTCGAGCTCATCGAAACCGGAGGCGAATTCGGGGACCACACTGGTTGAAAAGTCGCAGCTGAAACATGCAGTGTGCCGAAGGGTGAGGAAATCCCGAGAAAGGAAAAAGAGAGACGAGGAGGAAGAGGAATTAAATAAGATGCTCGCTCTCGTAAGGACGGCGTCTTTTCTCGGTTTGTCGTTTAGATATTGTGGAAGCCCTACATAATACTATAATTGGGGACTCACGCGATCTTTTCCTTGAGGTCACTCATGCACAGATTACACAGAAACATATTGGCCTCAAACAGAGCATCGGTACAGGCAACTGCGGGAAATAGAGTGACATGAGTTCTTGCCTCCCGGCTAGAATAAACAGCACCTTTTCACCTTTTCAATCGTGCGTACAGCCTGAACTGTGAGCGCTATCTAGTGTATCAGGCATTACAACATAAATTTCGCGACTGTCCTTCTTTCTTGTCACAGCAGAAGATTGGGGCCTCTAGCTCAAAGCTGTATTTCTCCCTAAATATGCGACTCTGCAGTATTACAAGTGCTACAGGGTCACTTCTTCAATAGTAATGCACTGGATGCTAGACGTTCGGTAAACCGACGCGTGAAGTTGCGGATTACATAAAGGGTCTATAAGACCCTTTTCACAATTCGCGAGTGCGCATTCGTGCGCTACATTTTCTCTCAACTAATGGCAGCAACTTTCGTGCTTCAAGTGGAGACGAGGTCGTAGTTGCACGTGCTGGCGTTTGTCTATTATGCGTGTTCGTGTCAAGAGAGCCGAGCCTACATTTTCGGCGTCCCAGCGCAAGCAAACCGCTCTTGAACACTCTGTTTGAAGAAGTCACTAGCTGCCATTAATTGGGCTAACTGCATCGAAGGAAAGATAGCTGAACAATTATGAAAATGGTATATACCCTATAAGACGGACAGTTGGGCTAGTTGGTACATAGCATAATAAAAAATGGTTACTTGCGTCCTTGTCTTCTTTACGCTAGCAAACGTGTCTTATTATGTATATACGGATTACCTAATGCTCTCCCCATCACCGTACTTCATCACTCGTTTTCCCCCGTTGCGTTTTCCAATGTGCAGAGTAGAAGGCAGGGGCGTGCTAGCTCAGGCCACCCTCTCTGCCTTGTAATATATTTTCTCTCTCTCTCTTTCATTGGTAAACAATATTTATTTACTAAAGAGTATAACAGAAGGGCACTAAGAACCAGTGAGTAAATAAGCAGCGCATATTACAATGCCGCACTTACACAAGAAACGAGTAAAATCTGAGGGTTGAATAAAATACAAAGAAAGTTGCGACTGACACTACAGGCGACGAAAACTACTCGTTTATCAAATGTAAAGATAGATGTCTTTATGCAGCAACACGATGAAACATCGCGGACAAAAACGAACACGAACAAAATAAGCAACAAGACGATGCGCTGGCACGTATGAAATTTACAGAAAACAATAAACTTCTCTTTTGAAAGTTGGCGAATCCACGTGCTGCTTACTTTCTCAACAGTCCCCTTTTGTTTGTTTCATGGGGTTGCTGCTCCGAACCACATGCATTTTTCTACTGAGCGAAGAAATGTCAGTTGCCCGAGATGCTCGGGAGACAACCTACACCTCCTTTGGGTCGCCATACATCCAGCATGCGATAAAAGGCGCTCGAATGCTACTGACGTTGCAGGAATTGGCAAATACTCCATTGCAGCGTCAAACACATGATCTAGGCCAGTTCGCATGCTGTGGTGCGTCGATCGACTACAGGGTTACTATAGTATGTCTTTAACTGAGAAGGCAATTGGTTCATCGGATCGTCCTCCAGTGCAACTGGTGCAACGCAATTGCGTAAAAGTGCGCGTGGTGCGCGATCGACGGCAACCAGCTTAAGGGAGAGGAGGTGAAGGCAGTAGTGGCAGTAGCAGCAGTAGACTTTGAGCCGGAGAGAAGCGGGCAAGTTCATTTCTGCCTCGATGTGGCGGCGCCTCCTCCTGCCTGGGCTTGAAGCTTGGGGGAATGCTTGGAGTTGGACGCCGTACGGGACGGAGATCAGGGCGAGTTCATATCTTTCTCTACGGGGTATGGCCGCCGCCAGCTCGGGGCACGTTCTCCTAGCGCAGAAATATGCGCTGTAGTGAAAGCAGTGAAAGAGAGGCGATGTGCACGGCATCTGCGTCTCAGGATAGCGCGCGTCGCAGTCATGCGCTCCGGCCAAGGGGCGAGGTTAGGGGGCGGGATTGGAGGGTGCCGTGATCGATTAATCGAATAGTTTTAATCGATTAATTCGATTAATCGAGAGGCGGAAATCGATGAAGATTAATCGATTAATTGTGGACCTTTAATCGATTAATCGATTAATCGTTCATCGATTTTAACACCCCTACTCTGCGCTGTACAGCACACGTGTGCGCTGTACAGCGCAGAGCCACCATTTAGGGCAGATTTAGGGCCTAATCTAAGAAAAAAAATAACATGTTATCAGATTGACAGGAATTCAATTCTTTGAGCTATTTCCACTCAGACAAAGCAGAGAGGGAATACCATGTCTAGAGGGTGTTTTCTAAAACGCATGCATCTATGATAGCACTGTGCTATCGATGCGCATTAACCAGACTTCACACCTGTGTGCAGATATCCCTATTATTAAAGTCGAGGCTACATGCCAGTTATCGTGTCTTCTGAAATATTATTAATTTTTCTTAGTCGCTTTCGCGCGTATTTCTATTGTAACTTTTATGTTGCAGTAAAATTTAATATTGAATTATATATTTCTTACTATCTATTTTACTATGATTTCCTTATCTACAATAGAGACAAAACTACCCGATGCAGTGGAAGGGACTTTCAAGGTGGGCCTACACGTTTGAGCCAAAAAAGAATCCCAACCAGGAATGTCTTCGCAGCTTTGACATTCCTATCAAGCCAGAAGATTCCAGGATTCAATACGCGGCTGATGTTTTGCATCATGAAGTACAAAAAAAAGCTCCGGTTTTGAAGACCCTCGAGCGGAGCTGTAATCATTCTATTTGACATGGGTCATTTTCCGTTGGGCTTTCAGAGGAAGAAGACTACTGCTTGAAAAGCAGTATATATTATGAGAAAAAGCAGATTTCGCTAGGCTTTACCTGGCTAAAGACTGGTATTTTTCAGTCATTGCTACGAGCGAAAAACTACTAATCAAAATTCCTGTGCGCATAAACACCATTGTTCTCTTAAGGGAACCTCCTGGAAAGAAAGGCTTAAGATTTCATTTGGAACGCCTGCACATCTTCGTGGCAACAGAAGCAGCTCCACTCACAACTGAAGAAATTTTCATATGATGGGTGAACGAAAGAAGGGGGAATTAAAGGGTTCGCTTTTCTCTGATGTGTCTTGTGAACCGTTGTTGAGCAAGTCAAATGCATTTTGTATTCTACATCAGGAGTGATACAGAATAAAGAAGTGATCCTGAGAGATTGTAGGAATAGTTACTATATTATGTTGCATTAACAATCGTTGTCAGCGCAAAAACGCCAAAATTCGCTCTTCTGAATTTCTTTGTGCTGATCAAAGTGGACGATTGGGCCAGTAGGTGATTCATGATCGACTTTGTGCTTGTTGTAGTGCAAAGTTGAAAGAGACTGAGCCTACAGAACATGAAAGGAGAGCTTAAGGAGAACTTCCAGCCCATTAGAGTAACCTATTGGTGTATCTGCGCCAACAGGATTCAAGACAATCACCTCGAGCATATGAGTCAGTCGACCATGAGAAAAAAAGGGAAAAAAAGAAAGAGAAAGAAGAAATGCAATTATGATAAGTGCCTTTTTTAGCAGGATAGACGGCTGATCTAGAGATTATTACACAACACGTCAGTCGTATATGTTCTACTATATGTTCATTCCTAACAAAAAAACTAACCAAGTTCACATTTTCCGGTGTACAAGATCATCTTTCAACGACTGTATCATTTTTGCACACCCGCTTTGACGGCGTCAAGCTTGCGGTGGCAGCCACATTTCAATAAGAACTAAATGAAAACAAATAAAAACTATCTTTAACTTCCTTTTTTTTACTCTCATTCCTAGCGTTCTCAAATTTATCCAGTTCTAATTTGAGGTAACGCAAGGAGCAAACAAGCATCACCCAAGTGGTACACCAAAGGAAATTTGGTAATTATGCAACCGCAATATCCTGTTCGTACCCAAACATAATGGTTCCCGCTAGCTGAAAAAAGAAACTCGGAAAGCAGCATGCTGCTTCAATATCCCACCGGTACGGCAGCGCAAGAAACTAAACAAACAAATAAAAGCACGATTCTCTTGATGCATCGCGGGCGCGTCTATAACGGCCAGACATTTGGCGTGGCACGTCTACAAAAACTGCCGATTCATTGCCAGTCGGCGCCGTCGAGATAACGCCGACACACAGCGCTCTCTTTTCTGCGCACTGAGGTGAAGCGACAGTCTCGGGGCGTGTGTACTGTTTCTTTTGATTCTCTTTTATTTAGTGTCGCGTCACTGCATACGTCATGGCGGGACTTTTGAATTCTTTAAGGTCGATACGCCACGTGGTGTCGTTCACGCGAACTAGGCCGCTGGTGTCCAGAAAAGCTGCATATGTAAAATCAACTGCGCTTTCTAGATCTTTTAATTCTTCACCATAAAAGAAAACAAAAAGCTGTAAAAAAGAATAACAAGAATGATACAGCAAGAACAAATATGTGTAGCAAACTGTAAATTACGAGTACGTAAAAACGCCGTATAAGGCGATTTAGCATTCTGTACACAGGCCTTGTGTTCGTTCCGTCTGCCTGCCGCTGGGCGCATATTTCCTAGATGGTTTAGAATAAGACTTTGTCCAACTCAAACCAAAATGCAAAATTATCGCACGCACAGCGCTGCCAAAAGGCTGAAAAAACTTCTGCGGCATGCACGTGCCGAAGTAGGGTAAGGCGGGGCAAAATGAGACGCGGGGCAAAACGCGACATTTTGGCTTTGCCGCCCTTTACAGCTAATACAAAAAGTACCTTTTCTTTGTTTCTCTATTTCAGCGATAGGTGCCGGTAGTTTTTGACGTTTTTTGTGAAAAGTTTATGATCGCTCACAGCGTTCGCGCGGCAAAAAATGCGCGGCTGCTGTCAGTGTGTTCGTGACCCGCCAAAAGGCGCGAATTTTTGCTCGGCCAAATTTTCGGATCCGTTGATGAAGCTACTCCGGCGTCAGTACAAGAACGCAAGTTTTTATATTGTTATTGGTGGAATGTATACTGCTAGCTAAATTCCACCAAAAGTTTATTTCATTTGGTGCCGTGGGCCAAAGGGCAAATTTTTCTGAATTTGGGCATGTGAGAGGGGCAAAACGCGACAAAAAGGCATTGAATTGCCTTAGAGAGTGTCTTATTAAGTGAACCATTTATTTACGCTCTATATATATGCTGTTTTTTTTTGTTTAGGATGATACGGACGTACAAGAGAATATTATCTAGAGTTTCCTGGGAGGAAAACGACATAAAAAATGCCTTGAATGCTTTTACGAGTTTCGGAGCAACACAGCGTCGGGTCCTGTTTGGATTCAATGCGAGAAGTGCAAAGACTGGGCTCATGAAGACTGCGTGGTGACCGACGGAGTGAATTTCAAGTGCTTCTACTGCAAGTACTCAAAGGATAAAATTTTTTCACACTGTCTCGTTTTGCCTCACGCAGCGTCTCGTTTTGCCCCGCAGGTTGAGGACAAAATGAGACATCTGGTCCATTTTTTGTTTCTTTTTAAAATAAACTTTTGCACAGTCGCAACATCGCCATATTTATGTAGCACATACCTTGTACCCAAACGAAAGTTCCTGCATTGATGTTTTATGGTAATGAGTGAAATAAAATAGAATATTCGCTATTTTCACATTTTTGTCGCATTTTGCCTTACCCTAGACTACTCAGAAAAAAAGATGACTTACGTTTCTTCTAAATTCTTTAAAGCGTCTTAGACTTTACGCCCTATTAGATTTAACGTGCTAATATGAACGTCTTGCGGCACGTGGCGACAAACGTATCCGTGACAATCTAGTCAAAACAGCATACAAATCCAAAATTGACGCGAAGCAGCTTTGGCAGCGGCTTCGGTACACGTGCGATAAATAGGGGCTTAAACGCTAACCTAAAGAGTGGTTTGTATTTTACGCATGCGCAGTGGTGACAATCCAGGATGATAGCGTGCGAAAAGCTCTGCATATTCATTTCGAAATCTCTAAAACCTCCAGCAAAGTTCTGTGTAAATGTTCTGGAAGAGCGATTGAGCTAGGGTTGCATCTTTCTATTCTACACAAGTGGCACCTACGAATATGTTTTTTTTTTTTTTGTCTCCGATTCTACCCATTGCAGACGAGCGCCTTAACATTCTGCTCAGAAGCGCGACAGTCGCATAAAATGTGCCGCATTTAGACACCTTGAAACTCGAAACTCAATAGTACCCTTGTCACACAGACAGCCTAAACCTCGGTTAGTGCAACCGCAGTTCCGCGTAACCGCGGTTCGCTTATGTTACACGGTATGCGAAACCGCGGTTATGCCGCTAACCGCGGTTGTACGAAACCGAGCTTGGGGATCTCGGTTTGGCAGTTGACCGAGAAAATGGCGGCCTCCATGGAGGACGTGTGCACACCGGCGAACGTTCGTGAAAACGAATGAATTGGACTGCACGACCCACGGAAGGCATGATTAGGATTTGGTAAAACAATTTGAGTCATCTACGGAGCACCTCAAGGAATGCGAAAGTGGAAGTGGCAATAACAGCCGAGTTGAACGCCGGACATGCAGCCAGACGCGGATCCATTCACGCCAAAGCAAGTCCGCTTTATTCGAGGACACTTGTGCGCCGTGTAACATCGGCGAGCCGTCGTTGGCGCGAACCGTAGTTCAACGCGGTTAACCGTGGTTGGTCGTAACTGCGGTTAACTTGCCTGTGTAACAAGTGTATAACTCGAAAAGACAACTTGAAACTTGAAAGTCGGATCTGCCTTATGTTTCTCTTTACTTCTTTTTCTCAACGAATATACTTGACTTGTCAAAAAACCACAGTGGTAGATTACATTTAAAAAAGAATTACTGTTGTAGGCAAAAACCTGATTTTTCTCATGCGGCAATCATCGAATATCTTTGGCAACTTAGATACTCAGTTACTCTCTTAGTTATTGCTAAGAAATTTGAAGAATCGGTGAATAGAAAAGAGGCGTAAAATTAAGAAAAGCACCTGTAGCATCATGCACAAATATTCAGTCCATTCTCGAAGACGCCACCGTTCTGGATTTTTTTTTTTCCTTTGGAAGCCTTGAAGCTTCATACGGCACCTTGTAGAAAAATAGCCTTTTAACGCAATAGCGCTAAAGAGCTCGTTTCGGAAAAATTCCGGTGTAGGCGTCGGTGTAGGCAATGGCGTCGTTGGTTGTGAGCGAAAAATAATCACCTTGTCCGTGACCAAAAAATCGAGAAAGGTGCGAATAAAATAAATCATAAAAATCTTGGGTTCTAGTGACAATCGAACCCAGGCCATCTGCGTGGCATGCAGGTGTTCTACCACAGTCACGCTATTGCTTGAAACTGCTTCGGAAAAAAGATTCGGCAGATCTCACGCATTGTGGGAATCGGTTTCATGCGAAGCAGTCAGCGAGTACTTCTATGCTGTATTTTATGGCTTTGAGCCAAGTGTTACAAGGTGCATCGACGTCTTTTTGTAACTGTAGTAGCTGTCTGCACATCGTGGGCTTACCAGGTACGTCGACGACACTGGCGTTTAAAGGGTAAGTTATGGTGCGACGTAACTTCAGCCCTCTCGATGGAGTACATGCGTCAGGATTATCGAAATTAAGTGTATTTTATGGTGCAATCATGTGCATATCATACAGAACTTTCCTGAATATATTCCGCCGGGGTCCAGCAATGCTTCAATATAGCTTGCTGAATCATAGGAATAAAATGTAATGTTTATTAGACTGCTATAAAAGCGCGTCCAACGCTGGAACCACAAACGTTAATCTTTCTTTTAAAGTGATTTCTTTTAAAGTTAGATAGCCAGCACCACAACCACAATTGACGTTGCACCGGCATTACGCATGCATAGGCTGTTTTTTTTTTTCAAAACAGTTTATAGACCCGGTATGGCTCTGTGGTATAATACCTGATTGCCACGCAAATGCTTGGTTTCGATTCCTGCTGGGATCCTAATTTTCATTCTTTCTATTCGTCGGCTCAACGCTGCCGATGTCGGTTTTTCTAGAGGAAAGGGTTTGACGACTACGTGACAGGGTTTTCACGTTATTCATGTCATGACCCGATAGTCATATTCGTCAAATCCTCTTACCCTTCCATGCCCATTTTGGTCTACACCAAGTTAAGGAGGCGATCACGAGAGCACCCAGACCTAGGCAGATAGATAGACAGATACGTAGATAGAAACGCTCAAAGTGCTAAAGGTTCGATAACAAATGCTTCGCATATAAAAACGTAGTGTTCCTCGTAGGAGCTCAAGAATGCCTTCTTTATCACTCGACCAGCGCTTCACTTCTTCTTCTCTTTACTGAAAACATTCACATACGATGCGATCTCGTAGCTGCTGAGGCATGTGTCTTCACGGTCTTGTTTCATCAGCGCGCCGTTGTCCGCTTTAAGGGTGCACGAACCTGCGAGGGTAATTTGAAGATTGTTTCATGTCTTTCATCATTATGTTTGTTGGCAGCCACACAAACACACACACAAACATATGTACACACGCAATCACAGCAGACAGGGAAGGACGGTGAGAGAGGAAGAGAGGGAGAGAAATATAAGAGAAAAGTTCGAAGAGGAGGCGTGTTCAGACTTGCTAAATTACCAGCAGGCTACTCAGCATTAAGCTCGCAGCCACACATAACAAAAATAAAAAGTATTCACCTTCGTCAGTTTTCTTCCATGACCTGTATTGTTCTTTATAATCGATGAATTGTTAATGCACTTTATTCCACAAGATATTATCAGTGCGGTAGAAGAGGCTGCCGACGCATTGTTTATCAAAGTATACCCTGCACCTCTCACTATTTGTGTTCAATGTCTACAAATTAAAAAAGAAGAGCGATGGACTGACTCGTAATGTGATTTATTAAGCGATTTCGTTATAGTATAAATTTGAGTGATCCCACGCAACCGACCATAAAAAGCTGGTTCGGTGTATCTGGCATGATTCGGGGGCTGGTTAGGAGGCATATTCCGAAAGTGGTTGTTTACACGCCTTTGGTACTTGAGCAATCACCTAATGGCCCATAGCTTCTGAGGTGCACTCCTTTAGTGGCTTCCTGCAATACATACTACAGGTGCAGGCTGCCTTCATGGAGGAGCGCGCAACTGACGCTGTACTCTTGATATTGTTGAACCCCCACAGCAGCTGTCCATATCCTCGGACTGGTGAAGTATGCGAAGCTCTAGGGATTCAGCTACGAGCTATGCTGCTCGGTACTGAACATTGTGGAGTGGGTAGGAACTCAGTGTTGCGGGCTTCAATGCGGAGATATATCTTCAGAATTCAGTCACCCTTCGGCGGCGTATACTTGCAGGGATTAATTATCGCCGCATTCAACTCTGAGTACAGTTATCGTATGGCCTGAGGTTTATTATCATGTGTCGATTGCAATATAATATCGTTGCCGTACTTACTGCCACCGACTAAGGTGACGTGAAGCAGAACTCCACTCTATTACTTATTGCCATGTCCTAAATTTTAACGCATAAATTTAACACTCACACATGACATACTGAACATGTGGTTTACTGTGTGTTTATATAATAGTTCAGGCTTGCATCACTACTTTTTGCTGTGTTCCATGTTCTCGAATGACCCTAATTCAAAGGCCATGTTATGTGGCGCGTAAGATATATTGAAAGGCTTGTAGCGGATTTGCTCGAAAAGGATGGTCCCGGCGAAAGGAGCAAAAGGAAATTATTGCAAAAAATGACATAGTTGTAATTTCTCGGGAATATTCCCGTCTCTCGTTCATGATTCACGCTGGCCAAGCTCGAAACTGAGAAAATTTTCTACAAATGGTAGCGAGCATACGTTCTCTGTGATTACGCGCCTACTAATTATGAAGGGAAAGACGAGAAAAATATTGAGGTTAGCGCCGTCAATACAGAAAAAGTGAAGAGATGCCTGAAAGGAAAACTGATGCGCGGGAGGCGTCCTCTTCTGCGTCCTTGGATGCTATGCAAGATGGCCCGAGCTTCTCGGGAACACGAATTTGCTGCGAGCTCGTGACAACTCGTGACTGTCATGGTGCCGGTGCGGCTGTCAAGCGTTTCATGTGGTGGACGCTAAGCAGCAGCTTCTTTGCAAATAGAATAATTTGGTCAGCTAGTACTACTTGTGCAAGGCTGGAGCCATCGCAGGAGCTTGTGATCACCTACCTTATTCCAGCTTTTTACGTGGCTCGTCTACTCAGTCTGCTCGGTCAGCTTTGGAGTGACGACCGCATCAGTTCGGTCTCAATTTTGCTTGTATTAATTCGCTAGGGCCTAAGTGGCATGACTGTGAATAGCCCTGTCTTAATCGCTGTTTTAATTACTACGACAAAAATAATCAGACATAATTATCAAGTTCAGAATCACTGTGGAGCTAATTAGCCCGATCTTAATTAGCATGATGTTAGTGAGCAAAGTCCTAATTAGCTCGGCTTTAGTTAGCGCGCTTTCTAATAAGTGCCGTGTTAATCGACATGTCCTTAATGAGCTCGTTCTTAGCTTTACACGGCTTCATTGGAATGATCTTAGTAAGATGCGGCTTAATTAGCTCGGTCTTAGCATAACATGGCTTAATTAGCTTGGTCATAACACGTACTGACTTAATTAGCTAGGTGTACCACCCAGCCAATTAGCTAATCAGCCGGGCGCACGTGCTCGGGGAGCGATCAGACGATGATGAAGGGGAGGTAGAGGGCTTGCGCCGGCCGTGCAACGCGGTAGAATGCGCAGTCGGCGTCAAATGAAACCCGAACAGCGGCAAGCCTTCGCACCGGTATAGTGCACGCCGTCCAGTTATCACCATTGATAGGCGCGCGCACCCGGTTCGGCCACACTGCGAATATGCGCGCCTGTCCATCGTGATAACTGGAAGGCGTGCACTATACCAGTGCGAAGGACCGCTGTTCGGGTTTCCTTTGACGCTACAGGCCGACCATGGTGATTATACAAGTGGCGTCGGCGATTAGCTCCGGCCGCAGTGTTGTAAGGCGCTCGGCCGGAGGTAACCTCAGAAACCGCGGAGCAGATTATTCTAAAGGATACTTGGTGCAGACATTAAGCGCTTGAAAATGCATTTAAACAGCCCGTACCTCTAAAAAATATGGTTAGTAAACGTTTCTCACACTTTTCTTGCATGGATGCACTTATGCACTCAGTGGAACGACAAACGAATGAAATGAAAAAAAAGATGCAACTGGTTTGAAGGCACCACCCAACTTTGTCGACCGCCCTTGACGTGAAGCCGCATTGCATCGTAATCAATGGAACGCAGCGCGCGCTGAGGGTTGGATTTGACCTTTTCGTATTGTTAGCTCGTTCAAAAGGTGGTGTCGCCAGAGCTCGCAAGGATTCGGAGTTTCGCCAAACTCAGGCAATGCAGCATAGCACCCCTTGTCACCAATTTTGGCGCTAGAAGTCGCGCAAGGGAGAAGAGGCGAAGGAATAAACTTTATTAGCAGAAACCAGCCAGGGAGAGAAAAATGTTTTTTTTTTTATTCTCTGACTCTTTATTTTTCTTGGCGGGGTATTCCTGGCCCTTATTATGAATCGTGGACCGTGAGGTGATTGCGAAAGGTTGTAACAAACTTTCTTTTGCTCATACATGCACAGGCTAAAAACAGACTACCGCTTCCTTTTTTTTTCTCCCAATCGATGATCAAGAATGAAATTTTAATAAAGGGAAACAGACGTTTAGAAGAGCGATGAATTGGGCTAGAATTGGGAAACAGACCACTTCCACATTTAAGTAATGTGAAGTTTTTGTCCCTGATTCATTGGTTCGGTTCTTCAATCTAATATCCAGCCGGTTCCTGTTATGTATGTTACGCGTTTGGGACGACGTGTGAGGATAATCTCTTATATTGTCATTTCTGACCTTATCTGAAACTTAATTTGCATAACTGAAAGCGTCTCTTTTGAAGTAGGATGAGAGTTACCTTGCCATTTTTTTTATTATTCTGCGCTTTCTTTTTTATTTTTCGCCTCGCGCATTGAGCAATGAATTTTCATGTATGCGAAATTCGAGGTCATCCTTCATATTCTGCCCGAAACGAAGCGTTGTAAAACAGGCACGATTTTGTTCGCATTGATAGAGTGAACTATTCTTTCAGAACTGCCGCCGGAACGTGGCATTTCGAATGACCAATCGAACAGTCGAACATGGCCGCGCCTTGAGCAAAGCGATCGTCTGTAGCGATATAGGTACGTAACACATTCCGATTATACAAATGAAACATTGAATATGCTGTAGTTTAATTCATCTTAAGCTTAATTTCTTCTGCTCTTCTTGGCTACCATTCGACAGAACTTGCAAAATAAAGTTCCGTGCTCAGATGTGCGCACCTCGCCTCAAGAGGAGAATAAAGTCAGTCTATAAACCGCAAAAAGCATACACATCAAAACTCGCTTTCTCACCGATTGAACACTACGTCTCTGTCCATTTAAGTTAATGATGATGATTGCATGGATATCGTTCACAGTTTAGTGGGTCCTATTCATGATAATCCTAAATGTAGTATTCCAAAACGCTAAGTCGTTTCTATGTTGCGGTGTTTTTGTGAACTTACTCGGTAGACAAAATAGTTGGTTGGTTGGTCAAACTTTATTAAAGGGGCACTAAAGGCAAATATTAAGTCAACGTTGATTGTTGAAATAGCGGTCCAGAAACCTCGTAGTGATACTTTTGTGCCAAGGAAGTGCTTATTTTGAAATAAAATCCCGTTTTAGTGGTCCGCATCGCGTTAGCGCACTTCAAATCACCCGCCTGAGAGTGGTCTTTGGGACGTCACTGTTGCAGTGCCCAACGTTTCCCGCCTTTACTGCGCGGCGGCGTAGACTGGCGGCGTGCACCATTCGGGCATCCGACAACATCACATGCGTGCGGCGTTTTGTAGAACATTCTGCCAGAGCGACTTTCACGAGCGTGCAAAACACACGCGGCAGTACGCATTACCGAAACTACCACTGAGACGCGAACGCTTAAAGGTTGGACGCCAGGCGAAGCGCAGTTGCGAAAACGGAACTTTGAACCATGCACGCCGTTCCCCATGGCAACGCCAAAGAGGTTCTTTTTTCCATGAATCATACAGAAACAAACAAGCAACATTTTATTATGTCTCTTGATGCACGGAAGGTTCTTTTTTATTGCAGCTAGTTTGATTACTAGTGATTAATTGTAGTCGGACGCTCTCACGTCATCGGGATCATTTCCAAAATGTCCTACACGTGGCGCATGTCGTGTGATACATTTAGCTTAATTTCTTGGTAAGTAGGGCACTGCTGTTGATAATATTGCCGTTTTAGACGTTGTCATACATTGAGCTTTCACTCTGACATAAATTGTTATTTGCATTTAGTGTCCCTTCAAACTGTCATGAGAGACGCGACCAGCGCGCAGTGGGCTCTTTTTTTTTTTTTACAGCGAAAGCTGTTATGAGATCATTTCAGCAGCCGTTTTTAGCGCCGTAGTTCTCCGCCGCCGCCGCCGCCGCCGCCGGTGTACGTAACCACTATCGCTCGAAATAAGAAAAAAAATACGAAATAAGAAAAAAATTCCAGGATGGAACGAGGTTCGAACCTGGGCCCTCTGCGTGGGAGCCCAGTATTCAACCTCTGAGCCATGCCGGTGCTTGGAACTGCTTTGCAAAAAGGTCCTATACAGGCTTCATGTCGGGAAGGAACCACATTAACATATGCAATGTAGCGTGGTAGAAGAGTAAAATAAGCACCAAGCGTCGCACAACGCCAAGTCTTTAACCAGGCGTCACACAATGCGAATTGCGCAACGAGTAGGTTGTTGAATGCTTCCAACCCATTACAAAGAGCTCGGCCATAATGCCTCATCGTCATAAGGCACAGTATCAACAAAGCGCATAATACCTTACATACGTTTAGCAGGTACCACGGCTCTCCGTAGAATGACCAAAAATGGCATAGTGTCTGCTTCCCTACTTCTAAAAAATTACAATAATTTATAGCGTAGTGGGTTCCTCGCAAGTGCACTTGTATTGGTTGCCAAGGAAGCCCATAAGCGCATGATTTGTTTCCTAGAGGTCTCAGTAAAGTTCTTCGCACCCCCCCCCCTCTCTATCCCACGTCAACGTATGTTATACAGCATGGCGGGAGAGGGAAATAGCGACCGGGCGTCACCCAATGCAAATTGCTAACTGGTGGGCCGTTTAAAGCTTCCAACCCATTACAAAGGGCTGAGCCATAATTCTTCATCGTCATCAGTCGTCGCGTAAACAAAGTGCACATAATGCCTTACAGACGTGTAGCTGGTGCCTCGCTTCTCCGCAGAATGACGAATAATGGCTTAGTAGGTGCTTCCCAACTTCACAGAAATTGTGATTTATGGAGTAGTGGGTACCTTGCTTGTATTTCTAATAGAAATTTCTAATACCTAAAGACAAAGAAAACTTCAAGACATTTAGAAAACATAGAAATACTACAAACTCTTTATTAAGGAAAAGCAAACTTGAATATTTTAGCAACCTTTTCAGCCCTGCAAAAACCAAAACGTCCGAAGCCATCTGGAAAACGTTAAACATGTTGCTCCACCCATACTCGGATGATAGCACATACCCGACTAAACTCATTGTAGACAACCGCGTTCTAACTGGTGATGACCTTACTGAAGCCTTCAATAAATTCTTTACCTCTATTGGAGAGAGCTCGCACGACAATAATTTTGCGCGATTCATGGGTTCGCAAGTAGGCGAAAGTGCATTTCTATTTCCAGTGACTACAGAGGAGGTTACGGCAGATTTCATGTCACTGAAGAATAGCAGGTGTTGTGACGTAGACGGCCTAGAAATCCGTCCAGTTAAGCATGTTATTCATGTCATATCTCCTATTTCAGAATACATCATTAACTTAATCTTCTTATTGGGCACGTTTCCTAGTCGTCTTCAGATAGCCAAAGTTTCTATTATTTTCAAAGGTGGTGACAAAAATAGCATGACCAATTACAGACCAATTTCTATTTTACCTGTATTTTCTAAAGTAATTGAAAAGTTGTTACATAAACGAATGGTGTCATTCTTAAACAAGCACCACATTATGACGCCTTTTCAATTTGGTTTCACAAAGCAGCGCTCAACAGAAACTGCCCTACTAATGCAAAAAGAAATCATACTCGATGCATTTGAAAAGGAAATATATACACTTGGAATTTTTGTAGATTTCTCAAAAAGCATTTGACAGAATCAACCACATTACATTAATTGAAATACTAGAACACTATGGTTTTCGGGGGAACTTTATAAATGTCATAAAAACCTATTTGAAATACCGACAGCAAAAAGTAGATATTAATGGCTACGCATCTAGTTTTAAAAAACTGTCACATGGCGTGCCCCAAGCAAGTATTCTGGGTCCCCTGCTTTTTAATCTGTATGTGAACGACTTGACAAACATCGATAACAATACAACATTTATTATTTATGCAGATGATACCAGCTTATTTTTTAAGGACTGCGATTTGCATAAACTAGTTGACAAAGCAAATAGTGTCTTGAAACTGCTGCACATTTGGAGCATAAGAAATTCGCTAATTATAAACACCTCAAAAACAAAATCTGTGCTCTTTCGTCCAATAAATAAGCCCGTAAACTGCGATTTATCATTAGTGATTGGCTCAGAATCTATTAAAATTGAACCGATAGTGAAAACTCTGGGAGTAATTTTCCACGAAAACATGCTATGGAAGGACCAGGCTGAGTTTGTCCATACTAAACTTTCTCGTACTGTAGGTATCTTATCGCACTTACGTTTTCTCTTGCCACAAAAAATTAAACTCTTACTATATAATTCGCTATTTTTATCTACATTAAGCTATTGCTATCTAGTATGGGGCACCGCATCGGAAAAGAACTTAGGCCGAATATATAGATTACAGAAAAAGGCTGTGCGCATAATTACAGGTGTTCCTCACGATGAACATTCCAAACCAATTTTCGAAGCCCTTAATTTACAACCAATGCCTGAGATGTACAATACAATTTTAATGAAGCGATATCGTACTTCCTGAAAGAATCACGACTCTTTCCTTACTGATTTAGCGCGTTTGACACCCTATACCTGCCCCTATAGCACACGAGCCACCGATAACTGGAAAATTCCTTACGTACTAACTATGGTCGCCAGATGATGAGCTACTTACTGCCACTAACCTTAAACAGTTTCTTACAATAAACCATTTATACTGCTCCGTTCTGTAAATGTTTTTCAACGTGTTAATAAAATGCAAATCGGCATGACCTTGAAGTACATGTTTTGATATTGTATAATAACTGATGATCTCATGCTGCTGTTGCTATGTTGTCAAATGGTGCGAAAGCCTTCGTCAAGCCTTAATGGCTTTTTGCTTTCGCCCCACAGCATCACTGTTGTGACTTTTGTAATGTCTCCTGTGATGTCGGAATAAACTGAATTGAATTGAATTGAATTTATGGCGTAGTGGGTACTTGTATTAGTAGCCCCAAGAGAGCTTACAACGGGCTCTAGAAACGCCACTCTTCCAGCTTTCGCTGTGACTGTGCTGCGGTTTCAGCGCAGGCCTGGATGTTTATTTAGTTCTTGTACGCGAATTCCACACTCACAATCTTTCACGTCATATTTACGAAGTCCGGCCGTTATACTAGGAAAACTACTGATCGCAGAGAGAAAGCCCATTCCACTAAAGCCCCGAAAAAAAAAGTGAGCGTTAAAAGAGACCCGCATATTGGTTCAAGTGTCGTTAATGGTCTTCAACAGTTTCAGCCATTGTGCAGCCATACTGGTCATTAGCGAGTGTTTAAGCAGGGGAAATTCATTAGCGCGTAATTCAGCCTCGTTAATGCGAACAACACACTCGGAAAGGAGAATTTGTTTCGCTTGCTTGCCGTTTTGTTTTGGGCGCGATCCATGCTCGCTGTAACGAAGCGTGTGCCAGCTTGTGTGCGTGGGAGCACCCTAATGAGGAACCGCTGTTCGGAGCTGTTTGGGAAAACGGAGCTGGAAGTGTCCACAACACCCGGTCCGCGTATTTTGGAGGGCTCATTCCTAAATAGTGGCCGTAAATAGATGGACTGCAGCGAAACCAAGAAAGGGACACCCTAACATTAAGTGCCACCTTGGTTTGAGAGACGACGGAGTTCAGAGCACTGCTTTTACTTAGACGACAAATACTGTGGCTTTGCTCGTCGTATATTTGGTGTTCTAGTTGATGTTTGTGCACATAAGCCAAAATGCGATGATTGTTAAGCTTATATTGCCTCTCCTGCTAAGCCGCGTCATCGTTGACGATGCCCGCGTTGGAGCAACCATCATATTTATCTCACTTTAGTTATTATTCCTGCTACTACTGGCAGTCCACCCAAAAGCAGTATTCTGCAGTCTCCGCGTTCCCGCTTCAGGATCGTTCGCTTGCACTGCCCAACCGATACCGTGTATCTCTCTAGTTAAACCACGTGATCTCAGCCCACCTGGAATTCATTAGACTTTTGACATGTCGCCCCTGTATTGTCCTTAAACATGTATTTTCATGAAAAATATTTTGTGTTTTTTTTTTCAGACGCCGGTTGCCGCACGTGCAAAGCCGCAATGTGCAATGCGGAACTTGTTTCCACGTGTACTGTCCTTTTACCGGTTGCAAGAGGAAGGCAAAATACGATCCATTGCCACACTGACAGCCCCCCTCCAACTGTAAAAGCTTTAAAAAAACTGCGGCCGAAAGCGTAACAACAACAACGCCAACAATTTCGGCCCACGGATCGCCTGCTCACGTTAAGGGGTCGTTTACATAAGCAAGACTTGCACGACTCTCTTGTTCGCCATAACATTGGAAAACATAAAGATTGAACCTCCGTGAAAGTAACAACAAAAGGCACGAGAGAGCGACGGCAGCGCGCACGTATCGTATATGTAAACATCAACAGTTTGCAGGTTTTTTCGTGCGTCTTGCCATCGGTGTTTGCATGGCTGATATTTAAAGGAATGCTCTTGGAATGTTTTGCTATTTACGTAAACAAACAACGACGTCGTCTTCAAGAAGATGCACAACGTTCACGCTGTGGCGCGGTAAGTCTGAGCCGCCGGATGACTACGCTTGCACTGGGAAAATCTTATTCGACTTATGCAACAGATTATCGCTTAGCATGCTGATTTCATACCTTTATTTTTTGGAGTTATCACTACCCTTGTCATATTAGGAGGACATATTAGAGGACTTCGTTATGTCAACGGAGAGCTTGGATATTATTAAACGTGAGCGAAAGTTTACCTGTCAAACTTACCACCTAGACGGAAAAAAAATAGAGCTAACGAGAAAACAAGCCGATGTCTCTCATTCGTGACTTTACCCTTTGCACAGTAAGCTTGCCATGGGTAAGAACACTTCAGCGTCTTCTTTTAAAGCTTGCCGAAAAAATTACCACATTAGAAAGTTGGCTAAATTCAACGGGTTCTGCAAAGTGCATTAAAGTACAGTGGTTACTATGCTCGGCGGCTGACCCGAAGTCGCGGCTTCAATCTCGGTTGGATTATTCATGTGCACGTTAAAGAACCCTAGGTGGTCAAAATTTCCGAAGCCTTCCACTACGTTGTTCCTCGTAATAATATCGTGGCTTGGGAGCGCAGACCCCTAGCAATTATTATTATTATTACGCGTCAACCTGCAAAAGTTACGATACGTCATGGCATCGTCAGCGTCGTGTTGTTTCATCGTCGGAAACAGCGCGAGCACACGGGACCAGAAAGACAGACAGGACTTTGCGCTGTCCTATCTGTGACTAGCGCAAAGTCCTGTCTGTCTTTTAGTCCCGCGTGCTCGCGCTGTTTCCGACGATGAAGCCATGCCAACAAGCTCAAGTTGACACCCTCCTAAAGTCGTGTTGGTTAACGTGTTGTTTCATAGACAAAGCTTCATTATCGCTGACCTAATGTATACTGCTGAATTCTCATCTTTTCCTTATCTCTTCTTCTAAAAATCTTATGTCTTTTGTAAGATTGAAAATCTTGTTTTTCGTCTTTGCCAGCGCAGGGCTGTTAACAGGGCTTGGCTTGCTTACAATCTTGCTCTTTATTTATAAGTTACCCTAATCAAGCGGAGCTTGTTATGAATGACAGATTTCAGTGGTAGCGGCGGCATACTACGCGAGAAACGCTGCACTGTGCGGAAACGCGGCCCTCGAAGCTGTGCGGTCACATGCGTATGTCTATTGATGTTCTAATGATAACAATAAAAATATCTGAGGTTTAACGTCCCAAAACCACGATATGAATATGATAGACGCCGCAGGGGAGGCCTCCGGAAATTTCGACCACCTGGTGTTCTTTAACGTGCACTGACATCGCCTCTCTCGAAATGACATTTCGCCTCTATGGAAATGCGATCAAACCAGCGACCTTCGGGTTATAATTTGATGACCTCCCGATCGTGTGCTTCTCGATCAGCCTTTTCTGCTATTGCAATATGTTTTATCGAAGTGACTAGTCATTTCAGGTCGCCGCATTTCATCGTTGCTTTAATATGAACGCATGGCATTCGTTGTTGCCAGTAGAAACTGAAGTGTTGCGCTGTTGATCGCATGGGGGAAGGTCGAATTCCCGGCATGGAGGAAGAAAAACGTTAGGAGGGTGTATTGTGCGATGGGATAGAAAAAAGTGCAGCACGTCAGGCACCCAAACGCCAAGCTTCGCTTGCAGTGCACTTTCCCGTTAAGGCAAAATATTGTGCTTTATTTTTTGTGCTATTTCCGCCTCTGCTGATTTCCTGAGTGACAATTTTCCTTTCGCTTGCAGAAGTGATGCATGAGTGTAGTAGGCCCCAAACTGGGCTGAAAGAAGTGCCAGTCAAGTCAGAGCCGCCAAATATTATCTTTCGTCCATTGGGTTCTCTTTTTCAGGAAACCAATGAAAATCGGCAAAACAAAGCGGTTACCATAGTAAACACTCGTGACTGCCAGTGAAAGGTACTTAGTTTCATCTACCATTAATAACTACGCATATCTAACGAGGGTGGGGTAGAAGCATCCAGAATAAAAGCCATAATTATATATACGCATGACGAATTTGACTTACAAGGGTTCAGCGTGAGACATTAGGATATGAAAACGATTTCGCGACAAAAAACAACAACAACAACGAAGAACGAAAGGAAAACGTAATTACCTCGCTAACAAAGACAGCATTAAGTACGCCGCAAGTGGAACAAAAGCATAGGGAAACATCACAACGAAAAGCAGTCAATTAATTGTGACACGTGCAAAGAAGCGCCATGTGCCCTGGCGTTCGATATAATCACTCCCAAATGAGACATGGGAAGCACGCACTTTTCTTTCTCTCGAAAGCCTGCCCTTAGGCAAAGTAATTCGCTCTATGAAAAGTACACATACAAATTTGCTTCATGTAATTCATGTTCCATTTATTTGTGTCACCGACTTTCCAGCGCAGTTCCTTTGTTTGGTGCGCGGCTCCCTAATCTTTCTCTAGGCCATGCATTAAATATCAACACTGGAGGAACGTTACATGTGGAGCACAACTATGCCATGTACGGTAAACATTTTTATAAAAAGAAAGAGCCAATTTCAAGCTTTGCGCACTGGGTAAATGGCCTTTTTCTTACTGTGGGAATTCTTTCATAAAAGCAATATACATCGATGCAAAAGACTGTAAGGACTCGTCCTCTTCTCTTTGTGTGTGTGTGTGTGTGTGTGTGTGTGTGTGTGTGTGTGTGTGTGTGTGTGTGTGTGTGTGTGTGTGTGTGTGTGTGTGTGTGTGTGTGTGTGTGTGTGTGTGTGTGTGTGTGTGTGTGTGTGTGTGTGTGTGTGTGTGTGTGTGTGTGTGTGTGTGTGTGTGTGTGTGTGTGTGTGTGTGTGTGTGTGTGTGTGTGTGTGTGTGTGTGTGTGTGTGTGTGTGTGTGTGAGCCATTTTCCTTTAAATGGTAATCTCTTCATTCCTCTTCTGCACATCGCACCTTAGGAAGGACTTGAATTACCTTAATCACAGTGACCTTCAAGTAAAAATAGGCCAATCAATTCCAAGTTATGGAAATGGCGCAAAAGTCAGTCTTCAGTATCGTGCGCGCATAAGCCACGTTGCTGTTCCTATGCGTTGAGGCTATGTCTAGGTTTACCGAAAAAGATATCGACAGTAGGTACCCTGACCGAAAGCAAACACCTCTCGACTACCCTGTTAATGAACCAAGATTTCATCCAAGTCTGTGTTTTGCGGTCAGAGTAAAAGATCATCCATTTGCTTCAGTCAGCACATCTGAGGTGCGTATGTTGCTCCCTCCGACGCATCAAAAGCCGTCGATATTCACGGGGCCCCCATGGCAGCTTCGTTCCTAAACGATAGTCACGAGAGTGCCGGGGTTCAAGAGCAAGAAAAACACACCTGGGCCAGCGCTGACATACTTTTCTCTTGAACACATTAACACCAATTATAGAAACCAATTATAGAAATTATAGAAATTGGGAATAGTTAGGGAGAAGAGTTAATGGAGAGTATCTCAGTAACCTACGATTCGCTGATGACATTGCATTGATGAGTAACGCGGGAGACGAATTGCAGCGCATGATTACTGAACTGGATACGGAAAATAGAAGAGTAGGTCTGAAAGTTAATATGCATAAAACTAAAGTAATGTGGAACAATCTCGGCAGAGAACAGCGCTTTGTGCTAGGTGGCGAGACACTGGAAGTTGTAAAGGAGTACGTCTACTTAGGACAGGTTATAACCGCAGAGCCGAACCATGAGAGTGAAATAACTAGAAGAATAAGGATAGGTTGGGGCTCATTCGGCAAGCATTATCAAATCATGAATGGCAATCTACCACTATCCCTCAAGAGGAAGGTATATACTAGCTGCATCTTACCGGTACTTACCTACGGAGCAGAAACCTGGAGACTTACAAAGAGGGTTCAACTTAAATTGAGGACGACGCAGCGAGCGATGGAAAGGAAAATGATAGGTGTAACCTTAAGAGACAGGAAGAGAGCAGAGTGGGTCAGGGAACAAACGGGGGTTAAGGACATCATAGTTGAAATCAAGAAGAAGAAATGGATATGGGCCGGGCACGTAGCACATCAGCAGGATAACCGGTGGTCATTAAGGGTAACTGACTGGATTCCAAGAGATGGCAATCGCGTGAGGGGGTGACAGAAACTTAAGTGGGTAGATGAGATTAAGAAGTTTGCAGGTACAACGTGGCAGCAGAAAGCGCAGAACCGGGTCGATTGGCGGAACATGGGAGAGGCCTTCGCCCTGCAGTGGGCGTAGAAAGGATGATGATGATGATGATGATGATGATGATGATAGAAACCGCCGTCACGTTTGTACAGATGGGTTTGTCACAGATGGATCAGATGCTATAGGTGTGTAGATACCGTCGGCGAATCGCCTCTGCCAATCTCATTCACCGTACTTCCACCGCTTCCACTGAGCTGGCTGCACTGCGGAAATTTCAGTGGGCGGTTTTTAACATGCACTGATATCGCGCAGTACACGGACCTCTCGCATTTCGCTTCCATCGAAATGCAGTCCCCGCGGCCGCGATCTAACTTGTTGCAATAAGATTTTTTTGCAGGTTAGTTGATTCATATCACTGAACGGGTCGTGCCCTGCGCAAGCACGAAGGATGGAAAAAGAAAGAGACAAGAAAGAGCGCAGTTCTTTCCTGTCTGTCGCCACTGGGCTCTTTCCTGTCTCTCTTTCTTCTTCCATTCTTCGTGCTTGCGCAGTGCGCTACCCGTTCAACGGGATCTAACCTGCGACATTCGGGTTGGCATCAGAGCACCGTAACCACTGCACTACCGAGGCGGCGCGCGCGACAGGAGAAAATTCATGTATGTTGAGGGTAGTGTGGAAGTGCGCAGATTGGTAGTTTTTTTTTTTTTTTTTTTGCTACAGCCCCTAGAAACAACGTGGGACGCGGGTGTAGGGAAACAACCGTTGGCGTAGACAACATAGTCCACAGTGGAGGTCACATATACACAGCAGCCCGGAAACGCCAAAGTCGTACTTTACGAGCGCGGAAGGACCCTTGGCCCGCTCATTCGCATAACGTTGTGCTGAGTAATTAAGAGGGGCCACATCGTCCTCGGAATTATTAATACCGAGGAAAGCCTTCTCTGTACCATTTTCTGTCTATATACAGGCTGTCCCACATAACTTGAGCCAAGACTTTGAAAATGAAAGGCACTTCAGAGGCAAATTGAACCAAACGTATACTACTCGCACTAGCCTATAGATACTCAGGCTATTTTTTATTTTCCCCTAAATCAATTAGTTAATTATTTTAATTACTTAACTTTTTTTAATTATTGGCTGAAAACCCAAAATATGAACACTGAGCTGTAGAGCACTTTTTGAAACCACCGAGTGAATTCTTTCCTGTACGATACGACTCGCGGTGTTATTTTTTCCGCGTTGTAAAGAAAGCCCGCGAAATTTAAAAAGAGGCCACGTGACGGGCCGCGAGCGCACTGCTATAGTGCTGCTCTCAAACGTGCAACCGGTGAACGAGGTCGCCCGCGGCTGCCACGGGGAAGCGACAGGGTGCCTTGAAGGTGGCCGATGTTTGGGCGTCCGTCTTTCGTTGAATGACGGTGCAAATGTACGCTGCTGGCCGAGCGCTGCCGAGATAAGCGTCCGAGACGGATAAATAAAACATGAAAATAGCTTTATTGTCTCTTTTGAACTTGAGTTGCGTAAAAGGAGGCGACGACGTGAAGCTAGTCACGGGTGGCGTTGGAAGGTGAACGGCATGAGGAGACTTTTTTTTTTTTCGGTGATCGGTGCTCGTAAAATTAAGCTGCGATTACAGAACATGTTCACAGAGGTCGCCATCTGCTGCAATACAACTCTGGCATCTCTTTATCAGATTTTCCGTGACGTTCTTGACCATGGTTTCGGGAATGGAGTCGCAAACATGTCTATTTTTTTCTTTTAGATTGCCTGATGTTGTGGTTGGTGCCTGGTATACCTGACTCTTGACGTACCCCCAAAGAAAAAAATCAAGGGGGTTTAAATCTGGAGAAGTAGATAGTGAAAAAAAGAAAGGCAAGGACGTAAATCAGACGCATGTCCAGTTTGATTCCGTGCATTAGAAGTTTGCGAAGGCGTTAAAGGGAAACAACAAAGAAAGGAGAATTAGAGAAAGCTCTGGAATGAAGCATTGCCATAGTGAACATGCAGGGCTGCCGAAAGCAGGCTTTAAAATATTTCATGCCATCAATGGGGCAACGCAAAACTATTCAGTGAAGTAAATACTAGAGTTTGTTTAGATATTCGACGCAGTGATTTATATTTGAGAGGTGTGAGCTTAAATATAATTACATAAAGCCCATCTTAAATTAATGGAGAAGACTGTACTGGACATTGCACTTGACCTCTTCTCATCTCACGATCATCTTCATTCATTTTTGCTATACGCCACTCAGTAAATAGTCGCTGTAAACCGCGTCTTCGCATTCATATATTTGAAAGCGCGCCATATTACGTTACCGTGTGCAGTGTTCTGCATAATAGCAATCTTTTTTTTTTTGCTTGTGTTATGTAGATTAACGAGAGTTGAACGGCTGAAGGAGTGGCATTCTGAACTGTTTTTTAATATCTTTTTTCTGGGTTCCTACGTACTCCGCTTACTGCATTTCGAATCCGATTTCGTCTGTGCAAAGTCCATCCATTCATAAGCCATGTTTCATGTTTGTGCTCAACTTTGCGCGCTGACCCAGACCTTCTATTAAAAGCTCTAAAAACGATCCAGATAAGTTTAGGCAGCTTCATTTTTTCTTCTTTCTATATAATCACGTCCTTTCTAGGAAGTCAGTTTCTCTATATAACCCATGCCTGAACCAGTTATAAAGATTAGATTTTCTTTCGCAATTCGCTTCTATACCGGGCAGTTAATCATTTCCGTGCGTTTCCGTCGGTATTCCTCATACGCCGGCAAACAGACGAAGTAGACTGAGGCAGTCGCGGGAGCAAGACTCAATTTGCGGCCTTTAGGTGAGCATAGCGGGAAAAGGTAGTGAGGAGTTCCAGTCCGCCTCCGCTCTTCATCCATCATTGGTTGGATCCAAGCCAGCTGCCAGAAACAGAGCTGCAACGTCGCTGAGTGACTGAGCACGGAGGAAGAGATTTGAGCCGTAGGGCCAGATTCGTTCACACCGATGTCTCTTCGCAGCTCGCATCCACCTCCAGTTCCGCCCTGTGTTCGCTATTATAAGGCTGTATGATTGGAGCTAAGCAACACGCGAGGCAACTGGTCAGGGCAGATATAAAATAACAAAGGCGGAGCTTCTGCCGTGATGAAATCTTTGAAAGAGCGTGGTGAGCGTTTTTTTTTACTCGGATTGTAATATTAAAGTTCATACGCTAGTGCTTGGAAAATTTCTTAATGGTTCATTTCGATGATGATCGCGACACACACGCGCACGCACGCACACGTGGTTGAAAAAAAAAATCCAGATCCCTATAGAGGGTATGCCATGCCAGCGGTTATATAAGTGCCGCAAAAATCTGTTTTTCCAACAAAGAGTCTCTCTTTCTCTCTCTCCTTTTGATACGCTATACACCTGGCAGTGAAAGCAACAAAGGCTAGTCGATGAAGGCAAGGCAGCAAGGTTGCCGCCTTGAAGAAAAAAATACTTGTCAAAACATTGGCTCCAGCTGGTACACGCCGTGTTCAAGGATTTCTTCATCGCTTCGAGCTACCATCTTCCCGCGAACTTCTGCCTTATTTGGGATTCTACTGCAAGTAGCCCGCAATAACTCGCAGCATTAAATATTCATATTTATCAAGGAAACTGATAAACACGGGAAACTTGATCGCATATAAAATATCAAATATGCAATGAACTGCTGCCGTGAAGTTCTCATAGCAGCATTCGCTTTTTATTCACGTACGAGAGATCTGAGTGCCATGTTCTCATTTCTAAACACATACAGTAGGAAACAACAAACGTAGAAGGGTTCACTCAAAAAAGTGCATTATTCAGTAAAAACGCACAACTGAGGCACTAGATGTATCCGCAAAGACTTGACACATGAGTTTACGCGCACTTTATTGCAAGTTTAGAGCGCGCAACTATCAGTACAAACAAGTCTGAAAGTTGACTTCCTGTAGCCGCTTAGAAAGTTTGCTACAGTACTTACGCTGAAGTATAATGCAAAAATTTGAACGCAGTACATCTTGTTGAATTCGCATACAGCGCACTCGTGGTGGGCGCGCTAATTTGCTTTCACATACATCTGCCGGACGCTAAATTCCCATCGCCATACTACACGTCAGTTCTGCCTCCTGTAGGTATTGCCACGAGCAGCTGCCGGGAGCCGTGCCAGATGCTTTACGCAGCAAGTACGACACTGCATAACCATACATAATGACGCTTTCCAACGCGCACGACATTTCTTCTCCCTTTTTTATGAAGAGGAAATCATCAAATGTGCGAGATGTTGAGTTATACATACAATCGATAACTTAGCTACACACAACACTATTAGAACTAACAGACGAGAAAGCCAAGGAAAATATAGGGGGTGTTATTTGTAATAATTATTATGTAAATGCGAAGAAAGTAAAGTGGACAAAAGCATAACTTGCCGCCAGCAGGGACCGATCCTGGACCTTCGAATAACGCGTCCGATGTTCCACCACTGAACCACGCCGGCGGTCATCCTCCCGTCTACTTCATGGGACATGTATGTGCATTTAAACCTACGAGTGTTAGTCAGCGCTGCTAGTAGCCGTGGCGACAAGCGTGGGACACTCTTTTTGTGCCTGTTAGCGTCACGAAGCACATGATCTTTTTACGAGCTGGCAGCTGACCAATAATCCCTGAAGGCATCCAGTCTGCCATAGAACGAGGCCCTTCCTATAATTGAACGAAAGGGGGATTTTACGGGCTCCTTTTTGTTTGCTAGGCACAACAATAATTAGAACTAACAGACAAGAAATTCAATGAAAGTATAGGTGGTAGGATAGGGGGATAGGAGCAAGGTGAAGGTCGCAGGTTCGGTCCCTGCCGGCGGCAAGGTATCTTTTTGTCCACTTTACTTTCCTCAAATTTACATCATAATTACTACAAATAACACCCTCTATGCTTTCCTTGGATTTCTTGTCTATTATTTCTCATTATTTTGTGTCTAGCAAAGAAAAACGAGCTCTTAAAGTCCTCCTTCTTTCGTTCTTTTATAGGGAGGGTTTCGTTCTGGCAGACTGGATGCCTTCATGTAGTATGCGAGGAATTATTGGTCAGCAGCCAGCTCGTAAAAAGATCACGCGCTTCGTGACGCCAGCAGGCAGATAAAGTGTGTTCCACACTCGCCGTCATGGCTACTAGCGGCCTGACTAACACAGTCCTATTGGCCGCGAGATCGAGCGGAGTCGCCGCCTGGCGACTTCTGGCTGAACCGCGCTTAGTGTGGATTGCTCGATGCGTCGTCTGCTAGCCACGTTGTGTTTACATGTGCGCGTACGTCATGCAGGTCCTCAAAGGGCGGTTTGTTCCGTTGCGTTAGTGCAACTTTAACCGCTCGTATGTATGTCTAACACGATGTAAAGGAGTATTTGGCCTTGATCGGTTGTATATGTACTGTAATAAGATTATTGAGTGCACTTGTCGAAAGTGGTGTGTGTAGTCGTCGTACCCTCCGTTCACGAGAGTCATATCAGTGTATGTGCCACTTTGTGGTCCAAGCGCATTGCAAAGTGCACTTGGCGTTTTCCTAAAGATGAAAGTATTCAATCTCATGTGAATATAGCGTTTTAGCGGCTCGGTGGTAAAAAAAGGGGGCTATCATGTCCTTGCGCGTTGTGGTTGGGTGTATAACTTCAGGTTTATAGGCTACGCGACGAGTTTTAGTTGTGTACGGTCCTGGTCCCACTGAGAGAAATATTTCTGTCAAGTCTGACATTTCAATACGTAAATTGTTCCCTAAACGGAACAGAAAATGGAATGACACGGAAATCGCAAAACTGAGTTGCCTGCGGAATTATAACTTGTGGCGAAATGCATACAAAGACACCCGTGTACTTAGATTAAGATACGCGTTAAAGAGCCTTAATGGTCGAAATTAATCCAAACGGCGCACTTTACATTTATGTCGTAGTAATTTCACGCGAAGCCACATCTTTTTTCTTTACATTATCTAGAGCGCTTGTGTTGCGTTGTTATAGTAGACTGACGGAAGGCAGCGGACATTATTCGCTTGAGAAAACGTACTTAGGTCCCGTGAAACAACCGGGCCGTTGTTCCATTACTGTCGTGCAAGTAATTAATCTAAGAAAGTTCCGTGCTGTACAGTTACCTTTGTGTACTGTTACTGGAATGAAAACAAGCGTGTGCGTGTTAGTCCCCGTAGCGCTAAAGTGCTGTCAGGCTTGCCTCAGTAAACCCATCAACTGTCCTACATTTCATGGAGAGCTGAACAAGAAATGCGGATGAACATTTGAGCACGCAGTGCACATGGTGCTATTTGAATTCATCGTGCATGAATATGGGCTTTCTTTTTGTTGGGGTGTATCCAGATGAACAAGGAGTAAATACCTAATTCAGTTGCACTACAGCAGTCAGTAGTCGGTGGAACACAAGCTAAACATGTACAAAAAAACAAACAAACAAGAAAACGTCATATTTTGCGAAAATGCCGACAGGTTGCCAAAGGCGAGCTACCCGTTCGTTGGCAGAATGCGCTTCTCTCACAAGTAATAGTAACGTTTGGCGCATTTCGTGCATTAATTCGGGAATGAAGAGCGCACACATTACCAGAAAGCTGGAGTCAACACATTTTGTTTGCTGGAAATCGGGTCAAATCGCTCACAGTGATGTGCTGTTCATACGCGCCGACAACCGCCTATCCACACTAGCGCGGCGACGGTGCTGCCACCTGTAGCCCGATCTCGCCGCGAATAGCTTTAAAGGCACATATATATAACCCATGAAGTGGACGGGGGATGACCGCCGCCGTAGATCAGTGGTAGAGTATCGGACGTGTTATTTGAAGGTCGCCGGTTCGGTCCCTGCTGGCGGCATGTTATCTTTCAGTCCATTTTACTTTCTTCACATTTATATCATAATTACTACAAATAACACCCCCTATACTTTACTTGGCTTTCTTGTCTGTTAGTTCTATAATGCTGCGTCTAGCAAAAAAAAAATCGAACCCTTAACATCTTCCTTCCTTCGTCAATCGATTACTTTATGTTATCTGCATCAATATTATCACTGCGTTGAGCAACAAACGATGCAGTGAAAATGGCGTAAGAATGACTATTTTTAACTCTCAGGTTGCTGAACGAAATAAGATGAATGATTTGAGCGGCCCGGTTCTTTAGGCAACTATATATAGGCAACAGAATATGAAGCCAGAAAGTCAGGTGGTGTTACTTGTAGCATTTATATACCGCGGAGACCGCCTGCTATACCGGTAAATGAACTGGCCCTGGAAGTCTATTTTATTGTATGTACTCGACTCCTGCTCACGGATCTTCCACTGACCAACATAGCAGGTGTGCCGATTAAACTTCATTGTGCGTTTGTGTTCCTGACGATCGTGGCTCCTTGCTAAATATCGCGACGATCATTCACATGGAGTCTTCCACACCGAAACACTATAACGTCTCGGAACGGCATACAAAGATATTTTTCTTCGTGAAAGTAAGTTTACCAGCGCTAACTTTTGCAACAAGCACACAGAAAGGCATGACAGGACAGGCGCTGTACTCCAGCTAAGCTTATCAAAACAGTTACACGCTACACTTTACAGAACTTACACAAAGATAAGCTTCGCGTTTTCGCATGAACGGCTGATTTGGTTAACGTTGGTCTACCGCAGTATCTCACCTCCCGCCTTTCTTTTTCTTCATCGCCACTTCAGAGAACATCTAAAGCAGGCCTGCGTATTCCTCGTTCACGCACTCTTGCGACGCTTTCTGATCTTTTGTGAGAATCGCGTTGCCTATGCAGAAGATCGAAAGTGCCGCAGGCGCTGTAGTTACCATCCAAAAGCAATTTCCTTGATTGTTCGCTGCCTCAGACGCTTGCGGGCATCCGTCGCCGCTGTGAAGAAACGCGTCTGCGCAACCTACATTCAACGAGCCTCGAGCCTCCCTGTATTGCTTGTAGCCCATGTGTCCTAATTTAATCCCTCGGGAAAATGAAGATTTGCGACTGACTGCGAAACATCCTTGCCAACACGATTTCTTAACGGCCTGTTTCTATTACTTTTAGTTCCCTTGAGCCTCAGTGGGTCCCCAATGTGTTACTTTGTGTTATTTTCACCACTTCCAAAAGCTTCATGCATGAGAATCGTCTATAGGCGCCCCTAAATCCTGCGCCGGCGGCATTCGGTTTGACACGGTAGGGCTCCTAGAAACCTGACAGGCCTTCTTCCACACTACTTTGCATGGAGAATGCGAATTCGCGAAGCCAAATAGGTCGGCAAATTGTTCCCTGCGCGATTCTTTATGGGTTCGTCACAGCTTCTACGTCATCGTTCTTAGAGCATCCCTTGCTGTTGCAACAGTTGTGACGCGTAGGTATGTGTCGAATTATTTCGATAAAAGCAAGAAACAAGTTAGTGTTGCTGAAACATTTGAAGAACACAAACATCATTCAGAGTCTACTCCTGTTTTAGATGCCATTACTTTCTATTTCGATTTGTGAAACTCATACATTCAGTCCGAAAAAATCTGTGCTACTATAATGCTGTAAGCGTGGACAACGTTTAGACACACATTCAGCAAAAGAAGTCAAGGAACGCCGTTACTGATTGATTTTTGAAAAGCTTTCCAGAAAAGCGTGAGCTATATAGGAACACAAAGGTGAGCCGCCTCGAAAGTTGCGGTATATACAGCCCAATTCACCGATGATACACCTTTTCACATTCAGCCCACTTGTACCAGCTATGGGTGTCCACATTCCCTCCTATCCTTAGCGCCCTAATTTTTAACAGCAAAGTTGATCCAGCGTGCCGAGGAAGCCGCTTCGAGACAAGGTCTCGGAACCGCGTCCGCGGTGGGTGCCCAGGCCCACTAAAAAGACGCCGGACTCAAATCCCATTGATTTGACAATAAAGTTTCCGTTTTTCTTCTGTTTAAGGCAGGCGTAATTTGCGCGGCCTATCCTGTGTGGACTATCAGGTATGTGCCTCAGAAATTGAGTAAATCCCACCACTGACCACTCGTCCACTAAAGAAAGAAGAAGGAGACAGTTGGCCCAACACTAGAGGACGGGAAAGGCAACGGTGGCTGCAAGAAACTATCATCATCAGAAACAGGTGTGCCACAGAAATTGGGTAAATTCCACTACTCACCGCTGTTCACTAAAAAGGAAGACGGCAACAGTTAGCCCAACACTATAGGGAACGGGAAAGGAAACGGCGGCTGCGAGACAACCCTGAAGGATGGAAGGCCCACGAGTTTGTCTCTGGTTGGACATCCATGTCGTGGGTGCGAACGCTTGGTTTCAGCGACAGTTTCTGCCTCTGGAGTTTAGACATCTGTGTCGTGTCTGTGAATGTGTGTGGCTTAACTCGAACCTCTCTGCGCTGAGAATCAATGTAGAAAGAACCTAGCATCACCTAGCTAAAATCTGGCAACGACGTAGAAGCAACCTAGAAACAACCCTTATCACCTAGCTGAGGCCCAGAAATAACCTACAAGCAACCAGATTCGTCTTCAGAATCGTTCAGTTCCACTGTTTCAAGACTTGCGCGGCTTAGTGCTTAGTGCAAGCTTCGCCAGATTTTTTTCCTACCCCGTCTTTGCCCTGTCCGTGGCAAAGTGGAGGCAGTAAATGCCATTCCCATGGCTCCAAGCTTCCGTTGATAAGGATATGACTGCGTCCAGGAAGCTGCATTCAGTCATCGCCGCAACCGATGCCCTTTCTCGGGCTCTCTCACCGAAATGATTGACGGCCACGACAAACTACGGAAGCTCGACGGAGTCTGCCACACACGCGAAAGAAAGCCGACACAACGCAGAAGTGAAGCTGTTGCGTTTCTCTAACGCGCGATATAGCGCACGCGTGCAACTCTGTAGAATTTATGACGGGCAGTGACGGTCTATCGCTCGTGTCTGCCTCAGTATGTAAGTGATGGCGGGCAATTTAGAGACGCCGCGTACATACACATTCACTCTCGTCCTGATGGTTCCGCATTTTAAGCAACTTGACAAGAAACCAGCGAACGGTCATCGGATGGGCGACAGAGCGGTGCCTTGCACACTGCGTTTGCCATGGAAACGTTGCAGCCGTTGTGCTCTGTATATACATTGTTTTTCGTTCTTTCGTTACTAGCCTTCAAATGCTAAACTGATCAATAGGAGTGAATTTTGCCTGTGTTTTCGATAAAATTCACACGACGCTACGCGCGTGCTTATGTGGCATGAAATTGCGGAAAAAAATTACGGCAGCTTCGCACTAGTGGCGCCAAGCCTGAAGGAAGAGCTGAGCTGGGCGGCCTTAATTCCTTGTCTCTCTATATGTTTTTTTTTTCTTTCTTTCGCTTTGTCTCTGTTTCTGGTATCTCTTTTTTGTATCTGTTTCTTCCTCTTTTTTTCTTTCTCAATCTATCTATTTCATTCTGTTTCTCGATATTTCTACATTTCATTCTCTTCCTTTCTCTCTCTGTATTTATCGCTTCCTCTTTCCATCTCTTTCTCTCTCTTCCTTTTTCTCTCTTTCTTTGTTTCTCTCTCTGTCTGTGTTTTTCTGTCTTCTTATTCTTCTATGTCTCTGTTCCCTTCATACTTCTCTTTTATCCCTTCCTCCTTCTATCTATCACTTTCTTTCTTTCACTCACTCTCTGTTTATTTCACTCTGTTTTCTATATCTTTGTTTCTCTCACTCTTTTTTGCGTGTTTGTTTTCGCTTGACACTCGCACCTGTTTTACACAGTAATGGGGCTAGCCGAATTCCAGAGGCGCATACCCACCGGAGGAGATTTGTACGATGGATCACAAGTTACCGATGGGTTAAACGGCTTCATTGTATAGCGAATGAAGAGAGCGCCTGCCGGTTCATGAGAGTGATAGTTTTTTTTTACGACGGGGCACAAGTTACCGACAGGTTAAACAGCTTCGCTGTGAAAAAAAAAAGGAAGCCTGTTCTTTCTGTTTTCCTTTTTTTTCTTCTCTTTCTTTTTTTGCACCACCAGTAAATCAGCACCTGGAAGACGGAAGCTGTTGATAAATGTCAGGAGCCGCCCATTATGGAAAAAAAATGTCTTTGTCTGGTGCGCGGCAACGCTCTTCACTACGGTGGCTAAGCGGGCTCGTTGGTACGTACATATAGTTATCTCAAAAAATAGGCAACGCTCTTGTTTCAAGAACCACGGCTGCTCGATAAAAAAAAATCATCGCATATCCACGAAGTGAACGATGATGAAGGAGCTCTCTCCAGAGGTTAAATCCGGTAAACCATGAATCCTCTGTACATCTGCTCAATCGTCATCATATAAAGAAGTGACACGAGAGTTGTCGTCGTGTGATTGTATATCCACATGTTTACAATTTACATATCGATGCTTTATACACACAAATTAACATATTGATGCAGTATATACAATCTGTTCAAGACCTTATTTACGGATCACTAAGCTCGGGGGAACGTTTTCCTTTATTATAATGGCACTGTGATCCGTAATGTCCAAAGCCAGAGGATCTTGAATTAAAGGATGTAGTGCAACGTTCGAGAAGGCGATGTGTATACAAGTGCCCCTGATGGTGGTGGTATGTTTGTATGAAATGCACCGAAGAGCATCACGCGACATCATGTGTTGGAATAGCCAGTCGTCGTGCATGATGTCCACGTTGAAGTATCCGGTGAGTACGAAGGGGCCGTGTTTGTATTCTTTTTCATGTTGCAGCATCGCCTTCTCGATGTACTTGACGACGTCTCCCTTGGACAGGTTAGGTGCCAAGTACACTGAGCACACATTGTACTCACTGTGGTCAGTTGACGACATGACGGCAAACTCCCGCTGCAGCACGGCGATGGGTTGGCGCGGGACTGGCTCGTTGCGGATGGTCGAGATTGTGATGAGGTTGTTGTGAAATCCACAAGCGGTCACATACCTTGCAGCTGTGGCCGAAACTGCGATTTCGGAAATCGCGCCTAAAGCGAGCATCGGCGCCACCAACCTCAGGTAGCGACAGCTTCAGGCGCTTGGCCGCTGCATCCCGCTCCCGTCCAGATTCGAGGTCCGCTTGTCGACGCCTCCGCGCTGATTCTATCTGCTTCGCGGGCTCTCAGTTCGGGGTTCGCTTGTCTTTGCGCCCGCTTCGCGGCGGCCTCGCGGGCCCGTAACGCATCCGGGTCCGCTTGTCGACGAGCACGTTTAGCTTCGGCATCGCGAGAGCCCTCGCTGTTTCCGCCGCCTCGGTGCTGGTAGTGGCTTGTGCTCGCTGGCGTCTCTCTCCGGCTTCGCAGGCTCTCACCGCAAGGTCTTGGCGGCGAGCCCGCACTGCTGCCTTGGCTTCTTCGGTGTTCATGATGAGTAGCGGTAGCGAAGTCCACTGCGTGATGTCCAGCGAAAGCGAAAGGAAGCGCGCCAAGAGCAAGCGCTATCTAAGGCGCGACCCTCTAGCGGTCTCCTATCAAAATATAGCACGCACCGAGGCATTCATAACTAACGTACACGGCAGGAGGGACGAGAGACAATCGCCTAGCAAAAGGAGCAAGCTCCTAAAAGTTGCAGCTGTGAGAGGACAATGGTCTGGAGTTTTGTGGTCTCTCCTGTACGATGTAAAACAACGATAGGGCAACTTTTCACATGGCACGACATTATCAAAATGCTTGTTCTATTGCGAGTCACCTTAACAATTACATTTAGAGCGCTCAAGATAGTCCACTCACAGAATTATCTGGTTTCCATGAAACACTTATAAATTTTGTTTTAAGTTTTAATACATTTATAGGAGGATATTTTACTGGTTCGTATAATATATCTAACACACCAAACGACATATGGGCTATTAGAAAAGCCGTAATTGGCCATGTGGAATAATTTCAAACATCTGGGATTCCTAATGTACCTTAAGCTGTCAGAAGAAATGAGAAGGAAAACATAGATAGATAGATAGATAGATAGATAGATAGATAGATAGATAGATAGATAGATAGATAGATAGATAGATAGATAGATAGATAGATAGATAGATAGATAGATAGATAGATAGATAGATAGATAGATAGATAGATAGATAGATAGATAGATAGATAGATAGATAGATAGATAGATAGATAGATAGATAGATAGATAGATAGATAGATAGATAGATAGATAGATAGATAGATAGATAGATAGATAGATAGATAGATAGATAGATAGATAGGTTCCATGCACTGTGGAAATCAATGTTGTGTAAAGCAGTCAGCAAAAGCTCGCTGTGAGTGAGACACGGCAAGGTGGCGCTACCGCAAATTAAGATATAGGTTGTTCATTATAACCGCAAACGATTAATTAACACGCATCGATATTTCATATCCATGAAACAAAAATATTTCACATCTTTCATCAATCAAATCAAATGTCATAATTTCAGACTGCATTTTGCAACGATGCACCTTCCAATTAACAATGCATAGTTGTTTGTGAAAATACGCTGAGTTAGCATCTTAGTCCATATATCATCAGGAAACACACAAAGCTAAGCTACTCGTGCACACGCCTGTTCCCTTCTCCGTAACGTGCAGTGGCGTCGCAGTTGCTCGAATTTTCACAGATGTAAATATTTCACAATCAACTTCAAACTCTCGGGTGACGTATAATCTGACCGAATGCTCATCGACTTCACGAGCCTACGTGAAACCCACATCTCCCATCGCCGGCATCTTCACATTTTTTTCGTTATAATCTGGGTCTATGGCCACGGCTCTGGTGCATGTTATGCTACGATATTAGCTATCTATACGCCATGGCCATCCTATCTCAAAATGAGGGCTCTTCTAGTGGGAATTAAGGCTCCTTGCTTAGATGCTTGTCTACCCAGCTCGTCCGTTGCGACAGCGATTTGCCAGCTGGACTGCCGGCAAACACTGCCTAGGCTGGCAGGACAAGGTGAATAGGATAAGCAGGCAGGCAGGTCATCCACCACGTTTCCTTCTTTGCAATGTCTGCATTCACATCAGGCACTGCATGCGCCAAATCCAATACTTCACGCACCTGACCTCATTACTACATAAATGTATTAGATGCGCCTTCAAACATGATGCCTCCGAGGTCTGGCACCTAATTTTCCGTTAGTATATAATGTCACGCACGCTTCTTTTTCTTTTTTTAATGCAACCGACCCGTTATGTGTCAAACCACTGAATTGTGCGCACCGCGCCGGAATGTATAACTTTCACGATTATTTCTTCGGATCAGCTTGAGTACACAACGCGAACAGTACAGGTTATTCTGGAACTAACCCGACCACCAACAATAATGCTTGAATATTCGATGACACAGGTACCAAATGCCGACGCGTTTTATTGCTGATCAGATTATAGACGGCCGACGCTCTGTTTGCCTCTGTGAGTGTACAGTCTGTATTGCTTGTACTTAGAATTTTTGTTTCCCGAGCACAAATGCGCCCAAATAAAGATTTTCATCTTGAATACAGCTACTGCAGCATTCTTCAACATTACGACCACGTGACAATATTCACATACATTAATATGTTGCACTTAACGTCCCAAAACCGATTATAAGGAACATCGTAGAGGAGGGCTTCGGAAATAGTGGAGGGATCCCGAGTGGTGTCCAAGCGATGGAATGAACTTTTTTCCGGCGTAAGCAGCTTTATTATCTCTGCATTCTTTTTTCTCTAGAAGAGCTCGCATGTCGCTTTTCGGCGAAAAGAATGACTGGGGCGCTTGCCTATCTTGAGGCGAAACGGGGAAGAAGTTTTGTTGAATTTTTACGTTAAGAAGAGTCGCTGCAAACCGGTTTTGTGGGTATAGCTCTAGGCAGCTGTAGTTTGAGAGGTGTTTCAGGCAGGAAGAAAAACACAAGTAAGCATAAGTTAGCACAGGGCATTTACACACGGAGTTAAAAAAAAAACATGGCTGATCCCTCCGTCATAGGAATCTATATAACACGACAGTGAAACGTGTCTTCACAAAAGTATATATAGTGCTTATTGTACATAAAAATTGATCTATGAGAGCTTGTGCAATGTCTGTTTTGTTGTTTGGTAGCTATAGCACAGTTTGACGTGGAAACACCCATGCTGACGCCTAGTGGCATGTCTCCACCGCGACTACTAACGACCATGATCATGATTAAACTGTTGTGGTAGCTGAAGTTGTGAAGATATATTTGGACACAGCGAATCGTGAATCCCACTGGGACTATGTAATAGAAGGCAGTGCAGATCATGCTGACACCAGCAAAAAAATTATTGGTAAACCAGCTAGGATGAATGAAGTGGAAGGAGGGCCTCAATCGCCTAGCGCTGGTTCTTTCAATATGAAGGAAAGCTGAGTCGCGGCAATATTTATACCGTACACACGAAGGGACGGTTGTCTTGCACGCCGTTCCACTTTTCAGTACCATGCCTTTATTTTGTCGGTGCTTTCGTATCAGAAGGAAAGAAAAACGACATCGGCTGGAGAAGTGCGCGGAATGGTCGCAAAAGTGTGAAATAAATCTTTTTTCGAAATCGGGAGGGGAGCTAAATCGACGACGATTTCGCCTGCAGTGCGTACTGAGGGTAAAGACACACACGCACGCGCCATTGCACAAGGTTGAGAGGAACAGTGTAAACGCACGACTGAAGATGGCCACGAAATCTGTAAGCACGGATGGAAATCTACGGACGTGCTTTCTCTATTGAAATCGGGACAATCCGAACGACCATGTAGCCCATTTCAAGATCATTTAGAATGAGTGCCTATAAGCGCGGATGTGACGTTTATGGTTTGGATATAACAGAAGAAGCCAGTTTAATGACTAAAAGCATGGGAGTGGAAACGATCAAGACGTTAGCAATTTTATGGGGCACTGCAAAGTCTGAACAATGGAATACAGTTCTGTTGAGTGAACTCGATGTTGAATGCACATGTAACACGATGAGCGCATGCAGCAATTTCCTTCTGTGAGCTTAGTTCGCAGAAACGTAAACTGACAATCTGCGCATAATTTTGGTGGCTTTCTTATTATAGATTGCAGCCACTGCATGCGCTTAGATTTTTAATAGAATTCCGTGTTATCGGACACTGCCTCTCTGCTCCTTGCCTGATAATGACGATGGAGTTTTCGTATATTCCCTGACCATTTAAAATACTGAGCTATTTTTGGCAAGGGCACTGCAAGCTACGGACATTAAACATTCCGCCTAATAAGCTAATGTAAAGAAAGCGTGTGCCCATTTTGCAGTAGCAGCTATTTTTTTTTCCAATGTGGCGCGAACAAATTCCGGTGGTATAAGCGCTCTAGGCTTAACCAAAGATTAACTTTTAAACAAAACTCAAATACAAATAGTTGTTCTATAGAATTGAGCAACAACAACAAAATGTTGCTACGAGCTTACTTATGGTGTAGCCGTGAATGTACAACGACGCGCATCAGTGGAGAATGGACGCCGTTAGCGCGAGAACCCCATAACATCCTTGAGAATTACCACTGTCGCTTAGGTGTCTTTTAATGCACAGCTAGTAATTTGCAGCAAAAAACATCGACGGCGTCGACTTTTTACCAGAACGAGATTTTGTGCAGCAAAGTACAGAAGCGTCCTAGCACGTGAGGATGCGTAAAGTTCTAACACAATGTTGCGAGGTCCGGTTAACGAAGAAGAATAGCCCCGAGTTTTATTATGACCCAATGAGGATCGCTAATAGCCGAGTGTATACGTCGAGCCTCTTAAGCTTTAAGCGACCTTGCAGATGTTAATGTAAGCATTGTAATCAGTCCTTTTACAGCAACTTCTGCGCTGCTCGTGGAACAAAAATGATATAACATTTGTTTTCTGCTGTTTATGCAGTGGGTTATTTAACAAAAAAATATCCGCTTGGCTTTGCCCTACAGTAGACTCAATCTTGCTTGTTAAATATTTATGATATCACGCTATTTGCCCACGAGCGTATGACATAAGTGCAATGGTGAATGCTTGCAATAAGCAGCTCTGAAGAAAAACACTAAACTTGCTTTGTGCGCTCTCTTTTTTGTAACTATGAGCCACCTAAATGAGAACAAGTGAGGCTCTCATGAAAAGTAGGTCGGAAATTTTTATATTAGCTTGCTGCGCGCTTTCTTGCAGCGCTTGCCAGGAAACCCATTATAGGTGTAGCTTCCATTAATTTTCATGATAAATTACCTGCGTTAATGCTAATGCAGACCAACGGGGCTAATGTTCGTGCTTGCAGTAGCCCACGCTGCTAGTGCGCATACCACCTGCTTTGTTGTTTTGTTTAGAACGTTTTTACGGCGAATTGTGACAGACAGATTTTTTACTACCAGTTTAACTGAATTTCTAGAAGAGCAGTAATCGCAATGTCTCGGTGACTAATATGACAAAAAACATTTCTCATTTACTTGAGCAGACGAGCCGAAATTGTGAAAAGCAACGAAGTACCAGTAAAGGCACACCCACTTATTAAAAATTTTCAAATGAGCATTGCTTTGGAGATTTACAGTACTCGGCAATTGAAACGCGATATCGGAGCATGCGGCTGCCGGAGCTTGATGGGCCGCAGGTGAGCGCCTCTAAAAGCTAGCCGACGCATTGTGGCATACGGTGAGAGCGCTCGCTACTCATGATGACCCGGGGCCTCAGCGATTAGCTCGAGCAGCGGGCCGCTGCTCCGGCGCTCCCATTTGGTGCATTTCCAAGCGGTGAAGTGTGATTTGTATAACGCGTTTGCACGCTGCGAGGTGGCGACCTGAGCGCACGGCTCACTCAAAGCATCCACAGCATGCACAGCATACATTCTGAAAATGTGGAGATGCACATCACTCTTGTCTCTTACGACAGGCTCTGGAACTCAGACAAGATTTACTTTATGCGTTTAGTTTACCAACACATGCTTGTGCGCCGGCTGAGAGTGAATACGAGGATACCATCTCGTGATTACTCCTGCTGTTATAGATCTAAAGCCGTGTAATGCCATTTTGCAAATCTGTTTTGATCGTTTTTGTTAATTGCTCGGACATCACTTTTTGCCCTGCCCTCTTTTTTTTCCTTCTATCTTCCCTTTCTATATGTTTTCTGTTACCGAAGGTGCAAGCAGGCGTTGTGCCCCTTTAGGTGGCAGCTGTCAGCCTGTTCCCTCCCTGTTTCCCATGTGTCTTTTTGTATCCAAACCGAATAATAATAATAATAATAATAGAATAAATATAATAAAATAATAATATAATACATATACTAATAATAATAATAATAATATTATTATTATTATTATTATTATATTTATTATTATTATTATTATTATTATTATTATTATTATTATTATTATTATTATTATTATTATTATTATTACTAACGTCCCCGTCATATTCTTGTAAATAGGAGTCGAAAAGTATCCGCATCTTCCGGAAAGAGTGGTTCTGAGAGAAGCGACGTCAATCTCGCACTAGAAACATGCAGGCAAGACAGTCTGGCACGCCTCGCCGATCTCTTCTTTCCGGTTCAATCATTCAGCCGCCTTGCGGGCATGCGCCAGGCAGGTGGCTTCTCTCCACCCGATGACAAATGATCGGTTTAACAGGAACGGATATCGCCTGTCGATAGCAGTAGCAGTCCTCCCAGAGCGGCCGTGAGGATCGAAGTTTGATAGGTGGTTTCCTGTTCCTGCTCACGTATTCGCAAAGCTGCACGCAAGTGATAGTGTTACATGTTTGCGTTCAAACCTTTTTGCTTCCGTTGTGTTATGCTTACTAATGCGTTCTTTCCTTTCGTTTTTTTTAATATATCGTACGGAAAAGTAAGCGGATACAGCTTGAAATTTTAGTTTTGTACAACATATTTAGCTGCCTCTTTTGAATAAAAATAGAAGTCCATAATAGGTGTGTTAACGTTGGAAAGCAACACAAAAAATGCTAGAGACCACTTAGTGGAGGGCTTCAGAATTATGGAGATCTGTTCTGCGAAGCTAAATTTAAGTGCAAGGACATTTCTGTGTCTCACCCTTGAAAGGTTCTTGTAAAAAAGAAAGACTAGATTGACGTGCGATGGTTGTCGCTGATAGACCAGGCATTAAAACGCTCGTAAGTGATCTAAGAGACTGTTTACATCGCGGCCGAGCGTGCATAAAAGAAACAATAAAGACCCAAATACGTGGTCCTGATTTTTTATCAGAATCCCGCCCCACTCACCTCTGTTCTTCTTTGTCCTTCACCAAAAGTATGGCGACATAACTGCTAGCAAATGGGTTGACTCAGGTGTGTTTGTAGTACTCCTGTCACGATTGAAGCTACCTTAACAGCTAAAGTTAGGAAACCTCACATGGTGTGGAATGAACGCGGTTTCTATACTCATTCTCGCGAAGTCAATAAGAGGGAATATCATATATGTAGCAGTGTGATAAGACAGCGCGCACAGTTATTAATTTTGATTTCTCTAAGCAGCAAAAAAAAAGAAGCCGTTTACTAAGGACATACACCAAAACCCAGTTTCGCACCATATCATTATATTACTTGAAATATGTGCCGTACACAGAATAAATTGCGAAGAATTACCGATGTTAGTGAACGCGTGGACGGTTCAGATAAACGGCGTGTACGTCAAAGGACTCTAGCCGTTTCTTCACAGTTTGCTGCTCGAGAGACAAAATCGCACAAACGCAAAATAAGGGAGAAGCCCAAATTGAAGAAGCCAATCTTTTTTATCCTTGCTCAAATTATGCCGAACAGAGCATATTATCTGTGCCCGCTTCCTCTGTTATCCCAAGAGCCTTTTCTTGTGATTTCTCTTGTTATTTTTGAACTGACAGCTCTCATCTCTGGTCGACTCCCGCGTAGATTGCTTCCGCCATTCAAACACCGGTAACTCAACCGCATCTGGCATTCGGCTGAGCTTGTTCGATTTGAAATGCCTCAAATAAATTATACAGATTAAGAAAAAAGAGTGCCTCGTAGAATCGAGGGGACCTGTGGCCTAAAATTCGAGAGAAATGTAAGTGGCGTCATTCTCATATTATTGCCAGCCAACAGGAGGACACATCGACTTGATTATAAGTTTGACGGTAGCGTGATTCTCCACTTAGCTTGGCTGACTGTCAGGGGCTTCTAAATTAAACACGAATCGAATTGGTAGGCTTGTCTAATTTTCAGAAACGCTCGGCAACTGCGTGTGGTTTGTGTCCCGAAATAGCTTAAATATTACGTTAAATAAACATGTATCAAGCCAGGTACGGTGGGCTCAATTGTAATTCAAATACGCAAATTTGATATTACGAAGTTTAATATCCTGATGTTTAATTTGTCTAACATCCTTGGCTTCATGCAAAAAAGATTACACATGCGCTCCACAAACGCAGGGGAAAATGTATATATGTTGAAATATGAGATATTTCTGGTCGTTAGATGTCTTTATCTTAACAATCAACTGCAGTCTCCAAAGACGTAGCAGTAGCGTACGAAGGCACTCGACATACAATGTTCGAGCTCTGCAAACTTTCGGCTACATAAAATGACTTTCATCTTGTAGAAGTCACAGAAAATATACACAGAAGTGAGAAATTATCTATGAGGACGCAGTGCTATAAAAATGAAAACGATGTGGAGGCTTCGAATACACGGCAACATTCGTACGTATGAGATGGGCCGACAAATCTCGGGGTCACATAGCACGGCTCCCCGCACATATCGGCAGAAGCCATCAAAAGTTGCAATAGCGAAATATGAGCAAGCTCCTTGAAAGCCGAATGCTGCATACGCCAAATGTGAATGCACGTATGCAACAGCACAATGCAAAAAGTCGAGAAAAGAAACAAGGCGACCAGAATACGAAATGGAAAAGAAGAGGATGACCTTCATTTTATATCTGGCGGTCCCATGCAGCCAATTCCCCACAGGCTAGGTGCCCTCCGAAGCGACTATGTGCTTCGTTCTGCTGAGCACCAGGCCGGAAGTGCGCTTGTACCTATTTCACCGCCAGGCACCAGGCGGCTGCAATTCTCTGCCTCCCACATTAGCGCCGGATGCTTGACCACTTCACCAAGGCTGTGGTGGGTTAAGGCGCGCCCAGGTGCCTTCACAGAACCTTATAGAGATAAGCAACCATAACCAACCGAGCGCCAGGTCGGTGTACTCCTCTATCTATTAGGAAAAACCGGTGGTTTTTCCGGTCGGTACTGGGAATCGAACTCGGTACCTACCGCATTGGAATCGGGCGCTCAACCATGAAGCCACCGCTGCGGTTGAGTATTGGCCTTTCGTATTTTCCTCGAGAAGCGAAGAAAACGACGAGCAACAGGAACATAGCAGGACATGAGTGTGCTGGCAAAGACGTTTCGTAGTCTTGTCCCAAATCCTTATTTTCCTAGGGGATTAGATTATGACACACGGTCTGTGCAAGAGAGCAAAAGCCGTCGAACAGGGGGCCGCACGCGAACGTTGGTTCACCGGGTGGGCCTGAATGCCCGCAAGCGTCGAAAGCGGCGAGTCATCAAGGAAATTGCTTTTGAATGGTAACTGCTGTGCCCGCGGCGGTTTCTTTTCTAGTGCGCGTGGTTCGCACAAAAGAAGCCGAAAGCGTCGCACATGCTCCAGAAAGAGGGCTACTGGAGGTGGGAGCATGGTCGCCGTAGTGGAAGTGAAGAGCAGAGAGAAGAGGCTGGCGTTGCAGGCATATTGAGCTGAAGCTTTCCGCTGCTTTCGGCAGCGCCAGAATGCATAAATTGGAGGAAAGTGACGCAGATTCACCGCGAGACTTCTAAATGCATGGCGCAGGCGTATAATTTCCAATGACTGAAGCTCTCCTACTGCGCATGCTTTACGTGGCCTGAAGAAGCGTTTACAGTCCCAATGGGGACCGTAAACACTGCTAATCTTGAGCTTGGTAAAGCTCAGCGAGTAACATTTATACGAGTGATAAAGTATGGGTCGCTGGCATAAGAAACGTTATCTCATTTTGCTTGGATTTCTTTAGTAGCCGGAGTCGGCGACGCTCCTGCGGTAATAAGTTAAAACGCCGAAGCGCCATCCTGTCAGTGCACGTGCCTATACGTAGTAAGTCTTGGATTGTTTCATCTGTTATCGATTGTGGTAAACATTCACAAACACGCATGAGCAAAATGCTTCTGAGAACGAGAAACTGTGTTTGGTTGCGGGCGTGGCGCCACCCGGTAGTTATAAGCAATGGATAACACGACTTCATTTTTTTTTCCTGTTTATACTATCGCTTTTTGCCTGACTTCGTTTGGATATTTCTCGGGACCTGCTGTAATAGCGCAGCTGCAGAGGCCGTTACTTCAGCCCCTCACACCTTTCCAGACGCTGTTTTTTTTTTATTTGCTGAACCATACAGCAGTAGTTCTGTGCTCCGACTAAGGCATATTCTTGCAGTAGTGCTGAGTACAAGCATTCGCAGATGTGTGCGGAGTGATTTTTTATGGAGACAGAGAAATACCAATGCACCTAGCAGAGAGCGCTGCTTTTTGGTGAAGCATTACAGGGACGCCCATCGAACGATTACAGATATGTGCCTTGGCCAGCGAAACCGTCGATCTTTCAGTGACTTGCAAATTTGCCATTGCTTCTCTAGTTCTCTTCGACTGATGGTTCGCTGCCCTATGCCCTGATGAACAAAACGTATATCAGCAAACAGGTCTTGCATTTCTTAACGCCATCGACCTTCCAACCTAGAAACGTTTGAGTTTCGTAAAGTGTTGAGCGTGATGCGTTAGAAGTCTATGCCTCTTATGCACAGTGGTTCATAAGGCGAATCGCAGCTGCTCGTGACTGGCTATAAGTAAATTGATTAACAGTGAAGTTAACTGGTTGTTGGGCCAGTAAGGAGGCTGAGTGGGTTCGTATTTGAAGACCATCAAAAAATGCCTGTTTTACGTTTTGAAAAATTCCCTGAGCTGCTGCCGCTAACTGCAGCTTTTGCGAGATCGATAACACACCGCGGTAATATTAGGGGCAAGCCTTAGATGCCTCATCAAACGCGGAAATGGGCTGTCGGCGTCCCGCGGAGTCGGGGACAGCACGAGTGATGCAAAAGATCATCATCAGTGAAGTCATCACATGACGTCACCATGATGTCACAGATAGCGATGATTTGTGACGTCATTATGACGTCGCGTAACGTCACATGATTATGTGATCACACGAGATCGTAGCTTGGTCAAACGTGGGCCATCACGGAGGCAGTGCAAAACCACGTAAGGTGCCGAAAGGATTCGGAGGTTGGCGGGGCAGGGTCAATACATCGACTGATAAGAAAAAGGTAGCTTTCGCCTTCGAGTCGTCTTAGGTGAATGCATAAAGGATTCTGTGAGTTTTTAGCGTTAGTAACGCCCATGAGACCCCTATCTGCAAGTGATACATTGTGACATCCTTTCGAAACGCAATGCTGTTTAGAAAAGCTTAACGCTACTGCAGGCGAAAATTTCCCGTAAAGATTTGGACAGATCGCAGTCCATCAACATTAGAAGTTGTATCGAGTGGTAGGTAGAAGCAAAGTTGAAGCTAGCTAAAGATAAGCCGTAATATTTCGGATGACTTAACTGCATAGGGCGTTAAGTCGTCGAAACCTGCAGCTTTGTGAAGTCTTGGTTAATTCATGAACGATACTTCTGACACTCGATATTCTGTTCGCACTTAGCAATGCGAAGTTAAATTATTGCACCTTACGTACCTCATACAAAACTGTCGTATGTGGGCGACGAAAATATATTACAGCTCTGTGACCACGGAGGTTTAATAAAGATGCAGGAGTGGGAGCTGGAGGAGAGAGCAGAGGTCGAGGAAAGGAAAAGACACTATTTCTCAGCCCTAATTGGGAGCACGTCTCAGCCTCGGAGGGGAAGCTCTCCCATCGCCTTACTGGCTGAAGTGAAACCAGCGCTTGCCCACCGTTTATCCTGGAAACATGTTTCTTTCAGGTGGTGCCCGCTTAGAGATAAAGGTTTTTTGGTGTGTTAATGTAAAACGCTAGGCTAATTTTAAAATAAGAGATCGATGTTCCCGACGAAAGCAACTTTTCGAAGTAACTATTGATGACTTGATTTCCAATACAATTTGGTTAGACTTCGAGGTTCCTTGACAAAATCAGTAACACAACGATAGACATTGAGAACATATTGAACTTGTAGGGCGTGGAAGCAAAACAATCCATTTTCTGCTCAGAACGCTAACCGTCCATCCTGGGGCCGTATTCTCAAACGATCGCAAAAGGCGACAATCGCAATAGCATCGCCTTTGGTGCGCGCTGACTGGCTATTGAGCAAAACCAGAAAAGTGAGGGTGCCATCTAGTATTTCCGTAGACGTGACAGTGCTCTACAGCGCTCCTGACATGCCTGGAATAAACGAACACACCTTGTCACCGTCGGTTGGTGGTGAAGTCTTACATTTCAGTGACATAGACGGTAGGTTCTAGTATTCAGCCCTCGGTGGATGTGCGCAGCATTTTTTACGCTGAAGCTTTCAGCGAGCATTACTTTGAGGTTTCTTCGGTACTCTTTCTTTGCCAGCGCATGTTTTTTTTTTGTGTGTGGTTTGAACGCTCCAGGAATATGAACCGTGGGTCGCTTGCGTGCTTTATCGTAGCTTATAAGTGTTGAGGCTTGGGCTATAGTTGGTTTGTAATCATACTGGCAGGTTTTTGCAGCGCGCGAACATAGGAAAAAACGACAGAGTAGACAGAAAGAGTGCTGCCAACTGACTTTATTTCGCAAGTGGCAAAACGTATATGTGCGGAAAAGGAAGATAAAAAGCAAACATACTAGCCCAATCAAGGTGACTGTAATCAAAGCACGTGGAACGGATCCACCATTGCTTTAACACCCGGCCAAGTATTCACGTTCTGACTGTGATAATGCAACTGATGGGGAGCTTATACGCGGTTTTCACCCAGTGAGTTAATTATTCCTGCTTCGATTATCTCGCGGGTTAACCGATCCCTCTGCCTTTCCTTTATCGCGCATCGATCGAAGAGGGGAGTGCAACCGCAGTCCCGGCAATGGACGTCAAGGCCCCCTTATATTACATTATCTACATTATTTCGGTGCTCTCGCAAGCGGTCGTTTACGCACCTGCCGGTTTAGCCGCCATAAGCCTTCCCACACGTCAGTGGGATCGAGTAGACGACTCCCACTGCGCATGGGGCGTAGCGTGACCTGTGCGCTACAGTGCAAGGGGCAGAGTACGCGCGAGGTGTGTTAACCTGCTTGCATAGTCTCTGAAAATTTTCCAGTGCGGAAAAGCGCTCTTTCTGTCAACCCTGTCCTTTTTCCCATGTTCGCGCGCTCAAAAACCTGCCAGTATGCTTTATCGTGCGCCGGCAACATGGTGAGATGTTGAGACGATGTCGCTGCGGCGGCGCACTACAGCTGAACGCTCTGAGTACGCCGTGTTAAACTCTCAACAAAAAAAAATTCGGCAGATCCCACGCACTGTGGGAATCGATGTAATGCGAAGCAGCCAGCAAAGAGCTGCATACATCGCCTTGTTTGTCTTTGAGCCAAATGAAATCATTCATGCCATGGCATCTAGTCCCCCATATATCATTTTAACATATGGTGTAGTAGCGCAGATTCGACGGGGACAAAGAGGACAAGAAGCAAACACGACACTCGCTACGACGTTTGCTTCTTGTCCTCTTTGTCCCCGTCGAATCTGCGCCACTACACCATATGTTAAAATGATATCTCACCAACTAGCCCAGCTCTCAACCCTACTGACCCCCATATATCGCATGTTAGCCATGCACGCATGCATGCACAATCTAGTCTACACTATGCTAATGAAACGCATATTCCGGTATATAAATACATTACCTGTTGTTTATGTTCATCACGCTCTCATGTCGTGCCATACCAATCTTGGTATATATCCAGTTAACGAAACGGCTGGAAGCACACCATGACAGTGGCATATAAATCATACCGTACATGACATGCATAACATGATTCGCATGTTAAAACCTCTAATTTATGTTCGTCACACAGTCACATCGCGCAATACCAATTTCGGTGTATATCAAACGAGCGAAATGGCCGCGAGTGCACCATGAGTATAGCATGTAAATCATGGCATACATGACATGCATGTCATGATTTTCATGTTAACACCTTTCATTTACGTTCGACATACAGTCGCTGCGCGCAATACCAATTTTGGTGTCCACCAAGCTAGCGAAGCGGCCGCGAATGCATCATGAGCGTGGCATGTAAATCATGACATATATGACATGCATGTCGTGGTTTTCATATTACCAACTGTTATTCATGTTCTTCATACAGTCACTTCGCGCAATACCAATTTTGGTGTATATCAATCTACTGAAACGGCCGCTAGCACACCATGAGCGTGGCATGTAAACCAGGTTGTACATGACTTGAATGTCATGGTTTTCATGTTACCACCTCTCACGTTCGTCATACGGTCGTGTCGCGCAATACCAGTTTTGGTGTATATCATGCAAGCGAAACGACCGCGAGCGCGCCATGAGCGTGACATGTAAATCATGTCATACATGACATGCATGTCATGATTTTCATGTTACCACGTGTAAGTTATGTTCGTCATACAGAAATGTCTCGTCATACCTGTTTTCGTATATATCCCTTCATTTAAACGGCCGCAAGCGCCCAGAGACCATGTCATGTAAATCATGCTGCACATGACATGCGCGTCATGATTTGCATGTTACGACCTGTCATTATGTTCGCCATGAATTCTGCTCACGCCGTACCAATTTTGGTGTATATGAAATAAACGGAACGGCCGCAAGAGCCTAAGGTCGTGGAATGTAAATCATGCTGTTCATGACATGCGTGTCATGATTTTCATGATCTGACCTGCCATGTATGTTCGTAATAAGGCCATGTTATGACACACCAATTCTGGTATACATCCGATTAACGAAATGGCCACGAGAGCACAAAGTCGTAGGCGACTAGATAGATAGATAGATAGATAGATAGATAGATAGATAGATAGATAGATAGATAGATAGATAGATAGATAGATAGATAGATAGATAGATAGATAGATAGATAGATAGATAGATAGATAGATAGATAGATAGATAGATAGATAGATAGATAGATAGATAGATAGATAGATAGATAGATAGATAGATAGATAGATAGATAGATAGATAGATAGATAGATAGATAGATACGCTCAAAGTCGCAGAAGTTCGCTAAGAAATGCTTGGCATTTAAAAGACATTTCACACAGTTGTAATCTTTAAATATTCTACTGTGCATTAAGCAACTGCACAAGAAAACGTTGGAAGCACTTTCAACACGTCATATTTTTCAAGTAGCCACAGCCAAGCCTAGCCACTGCGTAGAAACCAGCATACGCTCGAAAACGCTGCACTCGGGTCGCTCTGCGCTCGTACGGTACGCTCACTCCTACACCGACGGCCATTGCACCAATGACGTCACAAGCAAGTGTTTCTTCAGTTATTTAACGCAACAGATTCTACGCCACCAAACGCGATAGTATCGCCTTTCGCGATCGTTTGAGAATACGGGCCCTGCCCCTACTGAGACAGTAGCTGCGCCGCCATCTTACGGTGAGTAAAGGCCGAGGCAGACGGCACGATTTTCCTTCCGATGCGACGTCCGATGCGGCAGTGCGGCAGCCAGAATGGTGGCTCTCCGATGCTATGAAAGGTCATCACTCCGGCTGCCGCACCGACGCGTCGGCCGTCGCATCGCACGGAAAATCGTACCGTCTGTCTCGCGCTTAAGGATTCACTCTTGAGGCATAATTTAAACACCACCCAACTTTTTTTAAACCTCGTTGTGTATTACGTTGTCCTTTGTGATGGTCTTTCTATGCCTTGCATGATCATGTACAGCAGGAGCGTTTATTAGCTGGTTTTCCCAATTATGATTCAGTTGATGGTAAGCGTTTGTGTTGTTTCTACGACTTCCTTTATGTTTGTTTTGAGTACGCCGTTGTTGTTAGCCGTAAGTTTATGCTAACTTGTCCCCTTTGTATCTTTTTCAAGAAGAAGGTGAGCGTAAAGTATTCACGGACACACAAAGTGGTACGAGGAGAGACAGAGAGAGAAAACTTTATTTTAAAAAGTCGGTCAATCACGTCAGGCATTGCCCGTCGGCCGGAATCCCTTGAATAATAAAAAAAAGAAATTGGCCAATTTTATGGATACTTTATGAATAGAACAAAATTATGGCAAATCTCCTTTTCATTAGACACGGTATGAGTACTTGTAAGTTTTATGGTTCAGTGAGAAAAAACGCGCAAATGTGAAAGCAGTCAAATTAATGTCCTTGCCCATGGAATGGGAAAAAGCTGTGATGTCGACGGAGGATAAGCGAATCGAGATACTTTAGAAAAGACGCTCAAATGAACAAGCGCACTGTTAAAAGCGAATGGAACTTCGAAGAGAGTGGCCGAGAGCGAAATTCATAGAACCTGCGGGTGAGCTAGGTCTTGGCACAGGGTGGGGAAGGGGGGTGGGGGCCGTGCAAGGATAGAAGAGATTCCACGAAAGTTTCCTCATGGATGTAGCTAATGCGACTTACGTAGCAGTCGGCGCGAACACGAAAATGACACTTCCGACCCATTTGAGAACAGCCTGTCGTCGAGCTCCGTGTAGAGAGACGTTCAGCGTCAAACAGAGTTACGCGCAGCGTGGCAGCATGCCGACTCGGAAGAGAACACAGTCTGGACATGGCTGTACGAGGAAGGAAGAAGGGGTGACACGGAAAGGCAAGCTCAGGATATTGCAAAGGTTGCTTGGCGAGGGCTGGAGATACAAGAAATGGGCAATAAATGCAACAGGAAACACTGGATCACAGTGCTATAACGAGGCTGCCGAGTTTGCCTGGATATCGGCGGCACTTCTTGGACAAGAAGAGGCGCGGTGGTGCGGCGAGATGGAGGTGCAGGGGAAAGAAGGTGGTGAAGAACGAGATAGAATTCGAGTCATGTGTGAAATAGGCCAAGTAATGAGATAGAGCCGTGCGGTAGCCGAAGCCGATTGCGAGTACAAAAGACGTCAGAGTGGGACGAAAATGGCATACAGTTTGCAAGCGTCCTCACTACACCTTTGAAGAAAGTTTCAAGCTGTGTAAGAAGCTGGAAAGAATACACGAGACATCATCAGAGAAGGATGCTTTTGCGCTTACGTAGAGCAGCTAATCGCCCATGAGGTACATTTCTGACCACTTGTCCCAGAAAAGGGGTTGGCGCAGGGTGTAGAGCATTAGCGGTGTTCAAATTATGTTCTGCAAAGCAGCTAACTTTCTATGGAGCACGACCGTTTTCTTTTACGAGCAGCACTGGCTGCAATCGTGAAGCTATCATTGCGAGGCTGTGTATGCATTGCCGAGCACTAGCTTTAGGGAGCTTACAAGTTGTCCCTGTTAACCACTTCAAACAATTCAGGCACTCAGATTATACCCTTTGCTTGCATATTTTTGTAAATTTAGAGTCAGCGCAGTCTTTTACAGCGAAAGCTGTTATGAGATCATTTCAGCGGCCGCTTTTGGCGCCGTAGTTGTCCGCCGCCGGTGTCCGTAACCACTATCGCTCGAAATAAGAAAAAAAAACGAAATAAGAAAAGAACAGGATGGAACGAGGTTCGAACCTGGGTCCTCTGCGTGGGAGCCCAGTATTCAACCTCTGAGCCATGACGGTGCTTGAAACTGCTTGCAAAAAAGGTCCTATAGAGGCTTCATGTCGGGAAGGAACCACATTATTATATGCAATATAGCGTCGTAGAAGAGTAAAATAAGTACCAAGCGTCGCACAACGCGAATTCTGTAACCAGGCGTCACACAATCCGAATTGCGCAAAGAGTTGGTTGTTGAATGCTTCCAACCCATTACAAAGGGCTCCGCCATAATTCTTCATCGTCATCAGGCACAGCATCAACAAAGTGCGCATAATGCCTTACATGCGTTTAGCAGGTACCACGGCTCTCCGTAGAATAACAAAAAATGGCACAGTGCCTGCTTCCCTACTTCTCAAAAATTTATAGCGTAGTGGGTACCTCGCAAGTGCACTTGTATTGGTTGCCAAGGAAGCCCATAAGCCCATCATCCATTTCCTCAGGGTCTCAATAAGTTCTTCGCCACCCCCCCCCCCCGCCCTCTCTCTCTCTCCCACGTCAACGTATGTTATACAGCATGACGGGAGAGGGAAATAGCGACTGGGCGTCACCCAATGCAAATTGCATAACTGGTGGGCCGTTTAAAGCTTCCCACCCATTACAAAAGTCTGAGCCATAATTCTTCATCGTCATCAGTCGTCGTGTCAACAAAGTGCACATAATGCCTTACAGACGTGTAACTGGTGCCTCGCTTTTCCGCAGAATGACGAATAATGTCTTAGTAGGTGCTTCCCAACTTCACAAAAATTGTGATTTATGGCGTAGTGGGTACCCTGCTAGTGTATTTGTATTAGTAGCCCCAAGAGAGCTTACAACGGGCTCTAGAAACGCCGCTCTTCCAGCTTTCGCTGTGTCTGTGCTGCGGTTTCAGCGCAGGCCTGGCGTTTTCTTTTTCTTACTAGAAAAGCCGTCCAAGTGTCTCACTGAGAAACATGCAATCAACGAATCAAAAGTAGAATAATCATTACTCGAGAGCGGTGAAGTCCAGAAAGAGAACTCAGGGCTTTTATTGGAAAGAAAAAAAATCTAGTCATTAATGCAACAGGAGAAAAGCAACCAGAGAACAAAACAGATGCCTCAGATACAAAAGTTTGCACTTCTTTCTTATTGTCTAGCTTTATTTTCTCTTAATGAGGTTAACTTGCATCAACGAAGGCGAGCGCGCTTGTCGGAAACGGCATGTGGCTGCCTGGGTTGTGTTCTGACATCAAGTTCTACTTTTCATTATGAGTCTCCCCAACCTACTTGCCCGTTCCTATTGCTTTTTTTATTATTTCCAGTTTCAGTACATACAGATTGGTTAACAATACAATAATATAACAAGAAGTGAATAGTTAAAAACGTTCTCTGGTCTTAGAGAACGTGGTTCCCGTTCCTATTGCCACGTGCGTTTCTTTATCACTTTTGCTGTATTCGGTTTTCGGCCACAAAGACTGTCAGCAACGCTCAGCGCGAACCGCGCCTCATTGTTCGAGAAGCTTCGCGATCATTGTCCTTACCCAAAGGACAATGGGTAACGACAAAGGCCTTATCCAAAGGCAGTGCCGCCGAGGTAGCCAAATTCTTCGTGGAGCACATCGTCTTGCGTCATGGCCCCCACAGGTCCTCATCACAGACAGAGGTACCGCCTTTACGGCGCACCTAACTCAGGCGATCTTCAAATACAGCGAGACGAGCCACCGCCGCACCACCGCCTACCACCCGCAGACCAATGGCCTCACCGAGCGTCTAAATAAGACCATCGCCGACATGCTGGCGTTGTACGTCGTCGTCGAACACAAGACATGGGACGCCATCCTTCCGTACGTGACCTTCGCGTACAACACGGCCGTACAAGAAACGACACAGATGACGCCATACAAGTTGGTCTACGGACGGAGCCCGGCAACGACGCTCGACGCCATGTTACCAAACGTGACCGACGAGGAAAACATCGACGTGACCACCTACCTACAGCGCGCCGAAGAAGCACGACAGCTCGCCCGCCTACGGATTAAGAACCAGCAGACGACTGACAGCCGCCGCTACAACCTGCGACGACGCCGCATGGAATACCAACCCGGTGACCGTGTATGGGTATGGACGCCAATACGCCGACGGGGACTTAGTGAGAAGCTTCTTCGACGATACTTCGGACCGTACAGGGTACTTCGACGCCTCGGCGCACTCGACTACGAGGTTGTCCCTCACGGCATTACGAACTCTCATCGACGGCGTTCACGACATAAGTCGTCCATGTCGTGCGCCTCAAACCATATTACGCGCGTTAGCGAATCTGAGGACTGTCATTTTGCTTTATTATTGTACTTTCTTGCTTGTGCTTATTGTTTACTGTACTTTATTGCTTTATTCTTGTTATTTTATTGTTGCATACATTGGCCTGTTCTGTTTTAAGCATCGGGACGATGCTTTTGCAGAGGGGGGCATTGCCACGTGCGTTTCTTTATCACTTTTGCTGTATTCGGTTTTCGGCCACAAAGACTGTCAGCAACGCTCAGCGCGAACCGCGCCTCATTTTTCGAGAAGCTTCGCGATCATTGTAGATCGTTTTGTTAAGATTGCGCGCAAGACGCGCACACTCGAGCTTATTCTAGAATTTGCACGACAGCCAGCGATAACGCTGGAATATTCGACGGCACATGTTTAAATGCCGACGCGCTTCACCGCTTGTCAGTTGATCGACGGTCGACGCTCTGTTCGCCGCTATCAGTGTATAGCTGTAGTTTGAGTTTCAGTTTCCCGGCCACAAGTTCGGCCAAATAAAGAGTTTCATCTCTGACATGTGCTGACTGCTGCCTTCGTTGACGTCACGACCACGTGACACTATTAACTCTCCCTCTCCCCACCTTCAAGTTTAATCGCAATTTCTCAATGTCTAGCACCACATACCGTTCAATCTCATTGACTTTCCTCTCCCTTGCGTTTTGGCAAATGGAGTTGAATCGACTATTCTGATGTGCGCCTACAGACTACTCAAATCTACACCAAAGGGACTCTGCTAGAGTGGAGCTCCAGTTGGAGCCATCGACCTAAAGATTGTTTTCCTCCTCGTCTCAAGGCCCTGTTAACTTCTCCATCTACGTCTTGTTTCTCTTATATCGTTCATGACGTCACCTCGTTCTTTTTCGAGTGAGTCTCTTAGTCATTGTTTTGGTTAATAGTGGTAGCGCTCTCATGTTGCAGGCGGTGTATATTTCTTGAAATCACAATTTTTTGTTCTTAGTTACATATATATTTCGTATATATAAGGTCAACAAAAGAAATATAAGTACGCGGAGGAACGGGATATACAAAAGAAAGATAAAAAAACGAGAGATACTCTGGCTGCTGAGGTTGCTTGCTTTCCTGAGTCCTCAGTTGAATGGAGCGTGAAGTGCACCGAGAGCCTTCCGACCAAATTGCACGCCGCTTTTTTCCATCAAGTCCTGTCAGATGAATGGATTGGGTTTTCTGCGTGAACTAGGCCAATGCGATTTCCGTAATGAACTTCGCTACGTTGACTCGTCGGTTCGACTGACCTACAAATTAGTGGTCCTGCCCATTTCCTCTAGACAAACAAATATAGACGTCTTATTTGCTGCTTCTTAGCCGTACATCTTCTTCCTTTGAAGTCCGTTTGTTGTAGGTTGCTGTTCTTAGCGACCGCCCATATATTCCCTCAGTCTAGTCATGAGCAGCCATAATGTTTAAGAAGTTACTCACACATACTTAATTTACATTGTCATCCTTACGTTAAGCTAACTGCAGAGTGAAATACGCTCATACTTCTGTTTAGTCGATCAGACTTGTAGCTGTAATTTTAACCAGATGTAAAATTCAAATAAACAATAACGTTCTCTTATCAGACGCGTGTAAATTATAGGCTGTTTTGCTGCTTTAGACAAAACATGCTTTGCAGGCTGCTTAACCATACGCATTTACACAGAACGCGTGTGTGTGCTTGCGTAAGCGTGTATGCGTGTGCGTTTGTGTGTGCCGATGCGTGCTCGTTTCAGTGTTATCTCATTTTTATGAACTTTGATAAGTAAATATTATTGGTATGTTGAGGCGCCTGTATAGCTCCGCGTTCTTTAGGACAAGAGCAGCGTTTCTTTTAGATGCGAAGCAGCTTTTACTCGGGGCTGTGTCCGTAGTTCCATTGGCGACCGTCCGCTTTCTACCACCTAGCATAGCCATCTGAGCGCGCGCTCGCGCCAATGAGAAGTCTTCTTCCTCTTGTTCTTCGACCGCCTTGATAAGGATACGTGCACAGCACTTTAAAGGCCCGGGCTGCCGTATGCTGTCCTATAGCTTGGCGTAACGCAGACAAAACCATGTGTGCTGGCACGCGCTAGCGCGTTCGGGCCTCTGTAAGGGGCTGGGTAAGCCGCTGTGGCCTCTCCCCGTTACACTGTCTCAGCAAGCATGTGATGGCGTCGGGGAACGAGATCCTGCAGACGCGCGATGAACCAACGCGTTATATATATGCGCGTGTGTGTGGCTTTGTGTTTGTATAATTATGTAAGATTGTATGTATATCTATAGATATGTATGTTTATGTGTGATATTGCCTCACTGCCAAATACAAAGGGTTGTAGGCTTGTCAAGCTGTCCGGGGACAGCTTTTTTTTCTACAATCCCCTTATCTGTATTTCACAAAGATGGCAAATAAACTTATTATATTATTATATTAATATTATTATATCCTAGTCATAACGCGCCGGCACGCGGTAGCGCGTTCGGGCCTGTGTAATGGGCCGGGTAAGACGCTGTGGCCTCTCCCCCTTACACACTCTCAGCAATCACGTGATGGCGTCGGGGAACGAGATTCTGCAGACGCGCGATGAACCCGCGTGGCGTGCTCCAACGAGAATTCGGGACGAGTAACAGCAACTACCGTGAATTCGTGGTGTGCACCACTTCCAAGGACGCGTTAACATCGGGCGAGGTGCCCGTGATGAACGGAACTTTAAGTCGACCCATGCGTTGCTTCGCATCCCTACATGGTTCCCTTTAGTGGGAGATGGTGTAATTTTTTAAACCTCTACTCACTTTGTCCTTTCTGACTGTGGGGCCTCGGTGTCATATGACAGACACCGAGCGCTTTTACTGAGCGCCAGAAACAGCGGCAAAGCTGATGCACCGTACACCATGATGGTACTTCGACAGAACAGGGTGATGGTACTTCGGCAGAGGTATCATGTATCATGATGAGTGGGTAAAGCTGAGGAAAGGACACATAAAAATTACACCATTTCCCGCTAAAGGGGACCATGAGGCGATTCGAAGCCGGAGCACTTGCACGATCGCGTTCCGTTGGCGTTCTTTGGGCATGCTACCGACCTCGCGTCGTGGAACGCGTAGAGGAACGCTACGCGCGTCTTGTCTTCCCTCTAGCCTGGCCGTTAATTCTCACAGGGCGAGCGGGGAACGCAGTCGGCAAGCGTGCGAGAGGGGGGCAGCGTAGGAGAGGAGAGAGAGGGGGAGGGGGACGCGCATGCGCTGATTGTCATCGCGGCGTTGCGCAGGAGAGAATTTCGGCATGCCTAGCCCGCGTTTCAGAGGAAAAGTGGAAAGGGTGAGAGGGGAAGGGAAGAGGGATAGTGGAGAGGGGGAAATGGGTGAGGGGTAGTGGAGAGGTGGAGGGGAGAGGGGAAGTGGAGAGGGTGAGTGGATAGGGTATGCGCATGCGCAGTAAGGGTGGTCACGCCGCACACCTGAACTCCGCCATAAGATACTTCGCATCTAATAAATGCCTAAAATCTCTATTTGTGATTGATTAATGACGTCCTGAACGAAGTAGTATACTTCCTCAGCACTTTGTGCGCTGGTTGATGAGGCATCAGAAATCGTGTTAACAAGAGCAATTGAGATTGTTATAAACAATCTCACTTTGGGAGGTCTGTGGTGCCGATAACCCTGCGCACACCTATGTCTGTGTCATCAATCGTGGTAAAGGGAACAACTTTGGATGAAGTATCCAGTGGATATGCTGATAATAATTAGGAATAAGAATCGTCTTCCTTGCCTAAAGACTTCCAACGGCAAGCAAACAAGCCGTTCTTTATTCCAACAGCCGAAGAGTAGTGTCAGCTCTGCTGAGGGCAGAGACATGCGTAATGGGACAATCGCCCAGCACCGTTGGTAACGAAGGTGGGCATCAAAAGAATGCGGTTACCGAAATCACACTACAGCCCAGCTGCCCGAAGTAGTTCTTTCACCCAAGATTGCCGGAAAACCTTATTATGGTAAGCATCGTTTACAATGGTGCGACGCATGCCAACAGATGTTTGGATACTGAAAGGGCATGTTTGCGCGGCTGTCGAAGCCGACTATTAGGACTTCTTTTTAAATGCTGTTTCTTTGTCTCATTAGGTAGCGGTTTGCTCTTCACTTCTGCAACACCACGTGCTGTAACCACCGGAGCTCTTTCATTTCATCTATAAAATGTGAGTTGTGACTCACGCCAGTGTGCCATCGTGCGCGTTGCTTTCCTGTTATCTAAACGTGACAGTTATTCAGCGGTAGCTGCTAAGTGAGAAGACAGCACATATGAGAGTGAGAGAGGGGGTATTAAGTGAAAAGCAGGGAGGTTAATCATTGGACGTATGATTCAGTGGTTATGCTTACATATTCCACTCATTCGCCCTTTCTCTCTCTCTCTCTCTCTCTCTCTCTCTCTCTCGACTAAAGTTGTACCGTGAAAACACCATGAATAACTTTTCAGGCCAGAGCGGGCGTGATATTCTGAGAAAGGAACAGAATAATGCTGCATTAATATAAAAAATGCGCATTTTAGCACATTTGAACGCGAAAAGGGCACCATCAGAATACGCCAGGTCATAGGTACTAAATTTGTCACCTCGCGAATCTAGCGCGCTAACAGCGTTGCTTATTACTTAAAATACGTAATGCAAATTTTTTCATTGCTTCTATTGCAGCGCGGTGTACGCAGTATGGAAATATATGCGAAATCCTCTAAGAGCAAGCTCAGCCATTTCTAGAACAGTCTAAAGCAGTGGCTTCTCATTAAGGCGCGCCCACGCACACAACCGCACCGCTCTTATGAGCAAAACACAAATAGCGCCACAAGTGAAGAGGCGTGCGAGCGAGACTGGCTCGCCTCGCTACACTTGACATACAGCAGCGCCTGAAGTACGCACTAATGAATTTGCCTGCCTAAACGCTCCCTAATGACCAGCATGGCGGGACACTGGCGAGAACTGCTCAATCCCAATAACGACCCATGAAACACTAGGCGGGTCCCGTTTAAGCGCCTCATTTCATGGGTGGAACGTCTCAGTATACGACGAGCAGGTCTGTGAGCCGAGCCGCATTTAAGACTATCAGGGCACCCAGGTAGAGCTGGCTTCTTAGAACTTTGCCTTAAAACGAAAGACAAATAGAACAAATCAATCTGCTTAGCTAAGCAAGTATATATCGACAGCACGTGTCTTCGAGTTGTTCACGGTAGAACGATTGGAGATGGCAATAAACTATAAACGAAGTTTTTTTAATCATCATGCATTGGCTGCAATAAATGCGCGGTAAATTTCCAGTGTTCGGAAAATGACTAGTCTCATAAGTATTGTTTCTGAAATGCTCATATTGTACCAAACAATCCGCATAAAATACTACATACCTGCCGGTGCATTTTTATATTCTTTAATAACACCAAAGTGTTTTATGCCGGGGTCCACCAAGACTTCAGTGACGTATTTCCGTCACAGAAATGACGTCGCAAGAATTTACACGATCAGATGGCAAAGAAAAAAAACTTCCGTCAACGGGCATCGAACCCACGACCGCTCGGTCCGCAACAACAGATGCCGGGCACGCTATCCACTGCGCCACGGTCACTTTCTTTTTCTCTTTAATGCATGGTAATAATGCCATCAAATCTCGCCATCTATTACAAAATAAAGCACTGCGCCACGGTCACAGACTCTAGAAGCTTTACAAACGCGCCTTTTATATCTACCACTCTCCCGGTCGGCGGGGTGGTGTTCTCCTCTGGGAGCGGTAAAGTAAAGTAATTCGTCATTACTCTGGCATCCGCGATTAGCACCTGCAACGCGTTACAGGTCCATCCTATTCGGCGCATTTTCAATAGTTCAATTTTGTCAGTGCCTTAACACACCGCGAGGTGGCGATCTTAGCCCAAGCGTCGTAAAAGCGTCGGCCTCGCTCATAGCATCATGCTAATCCAAACCAAAAAAATCACAGCATATCCACGGAGTGAATGATGATGAGTGGGCGAAGCTGCGGAGGTTCATCGGTAAACCGTGAATCTTCCGTGAATTCTGCCCAGTACATCTTCACCGACGTGAGATCGGGCGCGTTTATACTAAAGGTTCCATGAGTTATGACGACTTGCAGCTTACTTTAATTTTACATGCACGCTGTGAATTTTCATTGTTTAGAAAACCATTGCTTTAGAAAACATCTGGCGTCTTTCGTTAAGCAGCTGGCGTCTTTTCGTTTTGCTTTAGAAACATCTGGCGTTCTTTCGTTTTGCTTTTAGAAAACATCTGGCGTCTTTCGTTGGTTTATTTCATCAATCAACGGCGTTTTGAACAAAATTTTTATTGTTTAATCACGCACAGGAGAAATCTCACCAGGCACTACCTTGGAGGTAAACGATGGCTGCTAATGGGAATGAGAGACAGAAGAAGACGGCTTTTAGCTAACACTTACACTTCTACTTCTACTAACGTTTCCTACTGGAACATGCGAATGGCTGCTAATAGGGAATGAGAGACAGAAGAATTCGGTTTTTAGTTAAAGGGCCCCTCACCAGGCTACATAGCAAATTTTAGTTACACACTGGAAGTTGTTGTGTGCCGAATGAAGAGCAGTATGCCGCAAGAGTTTTTCAAGTCGGTTCATTACGAGCTGAGAAAAAATCACAGCATATCCACGGGGTGAATGATGATGAGTGGGGCGAAGCTACGGAGGGAATCATCTGTAAACCGTGAAACTCTTCCGTGAAATGCGCCCAGTACATAATATAAAGAGTGTGAAACATCGTGTATATATTAAACATCAAACTTTTATTGTACTGTTGGTTTACGTGGTCCCTTCATTATCACTTGTGATCGGTGAGATGCAAGGAAGAAGTCCGCTCCCGAGCGAAAGAGCGCCAAGAGCGACCGCATTCCCCGCTCGCCCTGTGCGAATTAAAGGCAAGGCTAGAGGGAAGACAGGACGCGCGTTCCACGACGCGCCCAACGAAAGCCAACGGAACGCGATCGTGCAAGTGCTCCGGCTTCGCATCGCCTCATGGTTCCATTTAGCGTCCCAAAACCAAATATATTGCTCAAGGTGTGCCTTGCGTTTTTCGTAGAAATAATTTCTTTATCATGTACATTAAGACGAAAAGTTGAAAGCTCACTAGAGTGTATCGCCCGCAAAGTATGTCTTTTAGTGTGATTTAACTCTCGTACGGCAGGGTCCTCGCGCCGTTGCCGGTCCACCTCGCCCGATCGTCAACGGGCGAGGTGGCTACATACAACTACTACTACTACACTTTAAGAAAAACATCTGGCGTTCTTTCGTTCTGCTTTTAGAAAACATCTGGCGTCTTTCGTTGGTTTATTTCATCAATCAACGGCGTTTTGAACAAAATTTTTATTGTTTAATCACGCACAGGAGAAATCTCACCAGGCACTACCTTGGAGGTAAACAATGGCTGCTAATGAGAATGAGAGACAGAAGAAGTCGGCTTTTAGCTAACACTTACACTTCTACTTCTACTAACGTTTCCTACTGGAACATGCCAATGGCTGCTAATGGGGAATGAGAGACAGAAGAATTCGGCTTTTAGTTAACGCGCACGCTGCGAATTTTTTATTGTTCAACAACGCACAGGAGAAATCTCCCACCGGCACCACCTTGGAGGTCAAAGCGTAAGACTTGTTACGGACTACTACGATGACGACGATTACGAGGGACGAACGGGTGCCGCCTTAAGGAGCTTCGCCCCTAAAACAATAATTTGTAGCGGCACGAAACCATGATGCGAGGAGGCGAGTTTCAAACCCTTGCCACTCGCCCCGTGTAGCCTTAGCAAGCCAAATCCCTTCCTTGCCCTCTTCACTTGACACATACGCATGAACACGTAATGCGCATGCATGGCCACGTGCGCATGACGTGCCCGAGCCAGCCCGAACACGCGAGCGGCGTTGCACGGCCGCTACCATTTTTTTTTATGTAGCGGCCGTGGGCGTTTTGTCGGCGTTCTCTGTAGTGTACTGCCTGTTTCTGCGGGACGGGCATGATAGATGAGACATTTGTACGGGCACGAGAGTGGCGGTATCATGAGCCAGTGCCGCATTAACGTTTACTTGGACGTGGTAGAATAAATGAGCGTAATGAGTACTCGAACGCGCCAGAACATTACTTTCGCTTCCAGGGCTGGCGTCTGCTCGATGCGCTAACCGCGGGGACATGAACGCATGGGAAAGGGAGGCACATTAGCCCCGCATCTCGCTGCAATTCACCAAAATAAAATGAAAAAGACGCACACATTCTCTTTGTGTGTCTCATTATTTCTCTCAAGTTTTATTAATCTATTCAAGCAACAAATTACACAAACTACACACGTCGTGTCAAATAATTATCGCAGTGTCACGTGCTCCTGTTGGCGACGTCAGAGCACAGTCGTCTACGTAGAGGAGCGACGTCACAGCACTACCATCTACGTAGGGCCATTTTCTCATGTACGTCATCCCCTCATTCTCTAAAGCGCGCGGCCGCGAGAGGAAGGGCAAGCAGCGTTCACCTTTAAATTTTCCCATTTCCGCGGCGCGTAGCGTTGCAAATTTTGGCAGACGTGATCGTGAACGCCCAGTGTATGCATTGCGCTCGTTAGCTCAAAATTGTCAAACCTGGTGAGGGGCCCTTTAACGCGCACGCTGAGAATTTTTTTATTGTTCAACAACGCACAGGAGAAATCTCCCACCGGCACCACCTTGGAGGTCAAGATCTGGTACTAGCGTTAAGACTGGTTACGCACTACGACGGGGACGATGCAACGCGCGCCTGCCTCACCTGGCTGTACACCGCGTTCCCCGCTCACGCGCTCGCCCTGAGAAAAATCGCGACTGGGCTACCGGGGCGGCACGACGCGCTTTGCGTTTCCCTCTAGTCCGGCCGTGGTATGGTATGGATAACCTTATTGATGTCCTGAGGATTCAGTCCAGGACTGATGCGGGCCGCTCCCATGTCGGGACAGAGAGGCCAAGCCCTTCTGCCGCCACACGGGCCCTCTGGACAGCCCTGAGTTGGTCCGCCAGCGCGTCACTGTGCAGCATTCGCTGCCACCACTGTTCACCTTGAGAACCATCACCGGCCAACGCCGAGCAGCGCCAAAGCATGTGGTCTAAATCGAGCAAACCCCCGCACTTACTACAATAGACTGAAATCCCGCAGTCCAGATTATTTTATTCATGACGACCGGGTTAGGGTACGTCCGCGTCTGCAGAAGCCTTAACGTAACCGCCTGTGGCCTGTTTAATCTAGAATGTGGCAAGGGCAATGCCCTGCGCCCTAGGTAATAGTGCTTGGTGATATCGTTATAAGTTAATAGCTGGTCCCTAAACTCAGGAGCGGGAGATCCGACCTCCTCAGGGAGTGCACGGCACACTAATCCTCGTGCCTCCCTGTGCGCCACCTCGTTGAGGTTACGCGGGGCTCCCTCCACTGACCCCATGTGCGCCGGAAACCAAGTAACTGTATGCGAAGTGATGTCCCTACCCTGCAGCAGTCTGTAAGCCGGTTCTGCAACAACTCCCCTCGAGAAGGCTTTAATCGCAGATCGCGAGTCACTAAAGACTAAAACTCTGCCTGAATCAATGAGTGCTAGAGCAATAGCCACCTGCTCAGCGACCCCCGGATTTTTTGTGTAAACGGAAGCGGCATTGCGAACGCTCCCTTTGCCATCTACCACCACCACCGAGTAAGCATCTTTCCCATTAATCCATGCAGCGTCAACAAACGCCGACTCCTCCTCCCGATCCTTTGCCTCTCGCAACAGAGCCCTAGCTCTCGCCTTTCGCCTCCCTACATTGTGCACAGGGTGCACATTCCGCGGAAACGGATGAACCATGATATTAGCCCTAAGGTTCGCGTTCAACTCGTATAGACGCTCCCCATCGCGCGACGCAACCACCGATTCTCCAATTGACTCTAAGATATACCTACCCGCCGGTGTACCTAGCAACCGCTCTTTCTGTGCCGTACGCTGAGCCTCCGCAATTTCATCCAAAGTATTATGCAATCCCAACCGCAACAAGATATCGTTTGACGTACTCACAGGCAGACCAAGAGCCGCCTTAACGGCTTTTCTAATTAAAGCGTCCAATTTATCTCTCTCCCCCTTTTCCAATTTAGCATAGCTGCCACATACGAGAAATGGCACAAAATAAACGCGTGAACTAACCGCATCGCGCCTTCTTCTCCTAATCCCCTATGCCTATTAGAGATCCTTCTGATAAGTCTTATGGCCTCCTGCGTCCTCTTGGTAATACGCTGAATGGTTATATTATTCGATCCATTTGCTTCAACTACCAAGCCGAGGACTCTGATAGCCTCTACTTTTGGTATCAGTGACCCATCCCTAGTATGGAGTGTAATGCAATTCTCAACTTCTGGTACCCAATCCTTGGGCCTCCGACCTAATTTCCTAGATTTGAAGATTAACATCTCCGACTTTTTAGTGGAGCACTTGAGCCCCATAAGACCCAAACACTCTTCCGTAAGCGTTACCACTTCCTGCAGCCTAGCCTCAAGCTCTCCGTCACTACCACCGACACTCCATACAGTAACATCATCCGCGTAGATAGTATAGCCAATACCCTCGACAGTGTCCAGTACATTAGCCAACTTTGACATCGCCAGATTGAACAACATAGGCGAGAGGACGGATCCCTGCGGCGTACCACGACAACCCAATTTAAAGACTTCCGACTTGATCTCCCCTAACCTAAGACATGTCCGTCTATCCATAAGGAAAGCCTTAACAAAATGGAAAAGCCGTTGCCCCAGATTCAAGTCCGACAGCACTCGTAGAATAAAAGAGTGTCGGAGATTATCAAAAGCTTTTTCCACATCAAGTCCAAGTAGTACTTTAGTATCCCTCGTCCGCCGATCAAGTAGCTGATGCTTAATCCTGATCATAGCATCCTGAGTCGAGAGGCCGGGCCGAAATCCTATCATCGAGGGCGAAAAGACCCCATTGTCCTCAACATAACGTGTCAGCCTATTTAAGATCACATGCTCAGCCACTTTCCCCAAACACGATGTCAGCGAAATTGGTCTGAGATTTTCAAGCCCTATGGCCTTCCCTGGTTTCGGGATGAGAACTGTAGTTGCAAGTTTCCACTCTTCTGGGAAAGATCCTTCCTTCCATTGGCTGTTTATCTCCCGCGTAAAGAACTGAATAGACCCCTCGTCTAAATTCCGTAACATTTTATTTGTAATGCCATCCGGCCCTGATGCCGATCGACTATTAAGATCCTGCAACGCCACCCTTATATCACTTTCAGTAAATTCATCATCCATAATTCTATTCTCATTCCCACTATATTCCAGGACAACGTCAGGCGTGTCCTGCAAGTTCTCCAACGGAAGGTATCTGTCAGCCAAATCCTTCAGTACCTCCACCTCCGTGGAGTCCCGACACGCCTCATGGACCAGCTTACCTATTATCGTCCTCTGATTAGACTTAGTGTTTGTCTCATCCAGTAAATGTCGCAACAAATTCCAGGCGCCTCCCCTTTTAATGCCACCATCAATCGAATTACATACTTCATCCCATTGCTGCTTGCACAATACCCGACAATGGTCTTCAATTTGCCGATTAATCATTGCTATACGCTTTCTAAGCCTTCTGTTCAACCTCTGACCCTTCCATCTCGCTAACATTGACTGCTTCGCTTCCAACAAATGCGCCAGACGACTATCCATTTGCTCTGTGTCAATATCTGTTTTAATTTCTTTAGTGGTCGCCTCAACGTCACTTTTAAGCTGACCAGTCCACTGTTCTAAGGTCAACTCACTACCCTCATCTTCGTTTCTCTGAGTTCTTCGTTTCCTAAATGCATCCCAGTCAACAACCCTAAATGTGCGCTCCTTTTTTTTAGACATTACCAAAGTAATCATAAGTATGTAATGATCGCTACCAAAATCTATATTAGAATTTGACCAAGAGGAATCCACCACCCCCCGAACAAAAGTAAGATCCGGTGTCGAATCTCTACATGTCGACGTGCCGCATCGAGTGGGATACGAAGGGTCTGTAATCAGAGATAAATTCAAGTCTAGTGCCTGCTGCCATAGTCTCTCCCCCTTAGTAGTGCTATAGACATACTTCCATACATGATATGGGGCATTAAAGTCTCCTCCAATAAGCAATGGCGCATTCTTAGCTAGACTGGCTGCCTTGTTCAAGAGAGATTTGAAACTCTGTTTCGTGTCTCGGGGGCTGCTGTACAAGTTAAGCAGGTAGACGCTCCTCTGACATGCCCTTTGCCGACCTAAAATTACTTCCACCATAATATATTCAATCCTGCAATCCGCCATGTGAAGATCATGCCTAACATACGCCAACCTTCTATTAATGAGTGTTGCGAGCCCTCTGCCCTGCTCATTACCTTTAACCTCCGCTTTGAAACCGGTTAAGGTCACGCTAGACGTTAGGGTTTCCTGTAGCATGATGACCTGAGGTTTCACACTACCCGTTCTAACAAACTGCTGCAGGGACGCCTTCTTATGATTGAATCCCCTACAATTCCACTGCCAAATACTAAATGAACTATTTATTGGAGCCGCCATCTTGACCATGTAAATTCGGTTTACTTAAGTTGAGCTTAATGCCACTAGGAGATTTATCCTGCTGGGCAAGCGGCCGAGAGCACTCCCGCTCCATAACAGGAACCACCGTCTCATTTAGATAGACTTCAATTTTGCCTAATCTCTGATCCGTGACATTTTCTCGCTCTTCTATCCGCTCCAATCTATTAATGACCTGATTTACGCTTTCTTGCAATGCCGCCATCATTTCTTTAAGCTCGGAACCAACCTTGGCCTGAACCCGCACAGTCGAGGAGAGGGCCCTCTTTTTCGGAGCTGGCGTCTCCTCGTCAGCCATGTTCTCTTTAGCAACCTCCACAGACCTTGGTACCTCAACCGGGCCATCAGGTTTGCTACCCTGACCTGAGCTACCGCTGTTAGCGGACTGTAAGCTTCTCTTAAGTTCAGCTATCTCTTTTACAAGCCCTTCAATGGCTGCTTTTAAGCTATGATTTTCTTTCTCCAATTGCGCAATCCTGTCTTTATCCCTATTACCAGACACATGCTCCTGGCTCTGCTCACGCGTTCGGCCGGTGTTGATGCTGCCCTTGACCTTGTCAGCCCAGGTGGCCCGGCCTCCAGCTGCACCGCCGCCTCCACCAATAGACACAGAGCGGCTCCTGGGGGCTGGAGTCCCAGACGATGACTGCCGCCTCGACTTTGACCGGCTCCGAGAGCGCGAGCATCCCCTAGAGCGTTGGGGGACGCTCGCCAGCTGCGCCGCTTCGGCTGCTTCTTGTTCCGCTGCTAGCTCCGCCCTGGCTCTCTCCTGTCGTCGAACACGCACGACGTAGGGAACCTGGTACCGTTGTCTGCATTGTTTATCCGCCGTCAGGTGTCGGCCGCCACAAAGTTTGCAACAAGGCTCACAGTTATGGTCCTCTTCAGGGTTCCGAGCCCCACATCCTCGGCATTCAAGACAATCGGGCGCCGGACAGACATCCGCCCGATGTCAAAGCTTGCCACACACATAACATATGTCCACTTGCTTTCGATACAAGTAACACCGGACCAAGGTTGGCCCATACCTAACAAAATTGGGCACACTTAAGCCGTCGAAGACAATGATGACTGAGCCTGTATTCTTGATTCTTTTGACCGCCATAGCCAGTGGATTGCGATCATTCACGATGTTCCGCTCAAGGGTCGCAGGGCCATCCATAATGTCCACATTGCGAATGACCCCTTTACACGTCGTGTGTGGGGCCGTCTCGTACGCACTGACTTCAAAATCCTTGTCCGCCACTCTGATTGACCTGATTCTCACATATCGTTCAGCGTTGTTCCTTTCTGGCGTACTAGCCACCAAGATGTTTTGCATAAAGTTGGGGCAGATAACATCTTCTGTAGTCTGCTCAGTAGTGAGGCCTGCCGCCTCGACGATAGCCCTGCCCACCGTTGTGGGGCTAACTTTCTCCAAATTCAATCCACCCCGTGGGCGAATGACTATCTTGATGTGCTCTTCTGGCATCGGCGGCATTCGCGACGCCTTCACAATGCGTTGCTTGATTACCAAGCCTTTGCGCCGTTCACCTGCGCCCCTTCGTTCAGCCATCTCGCCTTGTGAACCGTCATCGCCTAATCCAGGCTTCGTCAGAGCTCTTGATTTTCGGCTGGGCACCGTCCGCCATCCCAGGTCTTCAGTAAATTCCTCTGTCGGGAGCACCTGCACTTCGACTTGCATTGCTGCCATGCCGGACGCGCGCGTCCCTCCACGTATAGGGCTACCAGACGCTGGGCCAGCTCCCGGCCAACGCGGCGCGAGCACAAAAGTCCAAATAAATTCCAAAAAAGGGTGGCCCACCTCAAAGTCAAGTATCCGCCGAATCCTCTCGTCTTCACGGATCAGATGATGTCAAATTTGCACCACACAGTGCTCCGGCCGTGGTGTTCAATCATATTTTAACATACCGCAGGATGGCGACCAAGTTCTGCGTCCAATATGCGACGTTCTTCTGCCTATCACACCTCGTTCTCCGACTACGCTTTCACCGCCAACTACTACAGCTACCACGAGGGATTGTTGAATCATTTAACATGGGCGTTAGTCGTCGGGATGGAGATGTACCACGAATCATCAAAGTTGGTGCATCCACGTTAAACGGTGCTATAGCTGCCAGGCATCAATATACATTGTACAAACTAGAGCACTGCTTGGGCTCGGGCCTACCCGGAAACCCGGGCCGGGCCGGGTAAAGTAGCTCTCACGGTGGGCCCGGGCCGGGCTCGGGCCTGAAGCTCCGGGCTTAGGGCCGGGCCCGGGTTTGAGGTGGCGGGCTAGGGTCGGGCCGGGCTTGGACTTTGCCGGGTTCTTAAATGGACACTATAGTGAAGCACTGAATCGGCTTAGACCGATAAAGTGAAGTCTAAGAACTCGAATGTCGTTCATTTCACCGTCATAAGTTTATTATCAGACGAGAAAATCAAGGTCAAAATTCCATTTTTTTTTTTAATTTCGCGCCGAAATCTCCGAGCGTGACGCCACGGATTTCAAACTGTGTTTGTCGTATTTGGGGACATTGGCTCTATAAAATTTCCTGAAACTCGGTATGTTAGGTCTATGGCCCCCTCAGAGGTCAATCTACTTCATTTTTAGTGATTAGCAACTACGTAGGCCCCATTAGACGCCGTCAGAGTGTAAGATATCACGGTGTCTGCTGCGCGAACTTAAAGGGGGCGTCGTCACCCGTATTTACCTTTTTGCGCACTTTCTCACTTACCAAGAGTCTTGTCCCGGCGAGCGTGGTGATTTAGAAATTGCTAAAGAGTTCTTTACTGATAATAGAGACATTGTTTTTCTTTCTAGTGCCCCTTCATGTTTGTTCCACATAGGTTGTGCGTACGTATATATATGTTTCACATGTGTGCGTGTTTTTTTTTCGTTTTCATTTTATCTCTGTCTCTCTCTCTCTGTCTTGAAACTGAACTTATGCTGCAAATTACTTTACCTGCTGCAATATCTACTACAAAACGCTCTTGATGACCCCCATTGCACTAGCAAAAAAAGAAAAAAAAAACGTTATAGGATACCATTGCCGAACAAACGTTCATTGAACCCAATATGTCCACTCAACTCTTTCCACTGTGAGCCCCTTTTTACACGAAATTACCGTAGGTTTAAGTAGAATTGTTAGCGAAATATTCGCCAGCAAAGCGTAGATATTTGTTACTTAAAGCGCTTTGCTTTAGATTCTGTGCTCTGGCAACACCACCTATATTTATAGGCTCGGGTGTCGGGCCTGATCTGCCGTCGGGCCGGGCCGGGCCGGGAAGGCGAAATTTTTTCTCGGGTTCGGGCCGGGCTCGGGTCGCGTATTGAATCACCGGGCCGGAGTCGGGCCGGGCCCGGGCCCAAAATCCCGGCCCGTGCAGTGGGAAAGAACGCAAACCACACTGGGTAGTGACCACCACCTAATTCGCATAGCAGTGAATTATCAACGACCTCGGCGCAAATTTACCGTTAGGCGCGTTAAGTGGGACCAGCTCCGCAAATTCAGGCAAGCGCGGCCAACACAGGCCCCCTTCGACTTTGACTCCTGGGTTAGGCAGTTGCAAGAGGACATCCGCCAGCATACCCAAACGCTAGATACAACTCCAAAAATCCCCGTTATCGACAGTAAGCTCGCCCATCTCCTGGAAGCTCATGATAACATTACGCAAAGGTGGAAAACTCAAAAGCACAACAGGAAACTAAAACTAAAACTCGCGCAGCTGCAAACCCAAATAGAACAGCACAGCACCACCCTTTGCAAAGCTAACTGGGCTCAGATCTGTGAGGACCTCCGTGGCAATCTCTCTACAACCCGCGCTTGGCACCTGTTGCGCCACATGCTAGACCCCACGCAATCTAAAAACCAGACGCGTCTTAGCCTTCGCCGCCTCACTCATAACCATCGGCAGGACACAGATGCCTTCCTTACGCAGGTAAAATGCATCTATGCTACACCTGGTCTTCCTAGCAAGCACCCCGAGTACACAGGTTCACCCCAACCCCAGCTTGATGCCCTTATTACAGAATCAGAATTTCGTGCAGCCCTACTGAAATTACGCAATACAGCGCCCGGTGAAGACCAAATTACCAATGCTGCCATCCGCAATCTTGATGATGCTTCCATATCTGATCTAGTGAACTACTTTAACGAATGTTGGGAAGCTGGTACCCTCCCTGCCTCCTGGAAGCACGCCAAAATAATATTTATCCCTAAACCTCACAAACCCATTACCATCGACAATATTCGCCCCATTTCATTGACATCCTGTCTTGCCAAGGTCTTCGAGCACATAATTCTTGCTCGCCTGACGACGTACATGGAAGACAATAACCTTTTCCCCCACAGTATGAGTGGATTTCGTGCGCATCTTTCTGCGCAGGATGCCCTGCTCCAAATTACGCACGACGTGCTTGACGATACCATACGTCACCTCACTAAAGCTATCCTGGCGGTAGACCTCACTAAGGCATTTGATAGAATTCGACACGATGCCATCTTAAGGCAACTGCAGGCACTGCAGGTAGGCCCCAAAACTTATAACTACGTTCGTGCCTTTCTCTCTGGGCGCACTGCCTCCTTGCACATTGATAACCTGAGCACGGCCCCTTATACGCTCGGCGAGGTCGGAACTCCTCAAGGCGCGGTCCTCTCCCCCTTTCTCTTTAATATTGCTCTTATCCCCTTAGCCCACAAACTTGATCTCATCCCACACCTAAAGCATACCCTGTACGCCGATGATATTACCACATGGACTACTCATGGCTCCGACGGGGAAATAGAGGAAACTCTTCAATTAGCAGCCGACACCATCTCAGCTCACGCGTCATCTATTGGGCTCGAATGCTCCCCCTCTAAATCTGCGCTCCTTCTCATGAGACCAAAATCAGCCGCTAACTCGCCCATTGAAATCACTTTAGAAGGAACCGCTATCCCCCTCACCCCCACACTGCGCATCCTTGGCCTCTACTTGCAGGATTCCGGACGAAATGACCACACCCTAAAAACACTCAAGACTTCCACGCAATCCGTGTTGCAGCTTTTACGCCGCGTATCCTCCATGCACAAGGGTTTAGACGAAGCGGACAACATGAAAGTTGTACATGCTTTCACGCTTAGCCGAATTTTATACGCCACCCCATATCTCAAGCTGAACCGCACAGAAACTGAACGCGTGAACGCCATGATCCGCCTCGCAACTAAGGCAGCCCTGAACCTTCCTCGCAGCACAAGCACAGCCAAACTCCTTGAACTGGGCATGCATAATACCCTTTCTGAGCTAGTTGAAGCACATCTTCAGGCGCAGTATTTAAGACTTTCCGTGAGCGCCACTGGCCGCCATATTCTCGCTTCCATTCGCATAAACATACCCGCTAATCAGCCAACCTTTATACCCATTCCTCGACACATTCATGCCTCTATAATAGTTAAACCCCTGCCCCGCAATGTGCATCCTCAGCATCACATCGCTCGCCGCGTAGCTCGCGCAAATGCCCTTCACCAGAGTTATGGACAAGCTCAGGATGCCATTTGGGTAGACGCTGCTTGTACAGCACAAGAAGCTGTAGCAGTTGCCTACAACCCTACTCTGCCTCATCCTCTGATTCACCGCCTTCCTTCAGGCTCTACAGCTGAGGAGGCAGAGGAGGCTGCCATCGCCCTAGCCCTTGCCCAATCAGACGCACAGTACATCTTCACTGACTCAAAAACTGCTCTGTACAACTACGCCAGGGGCAGGATACACCCGCCTGCCTGGCAGTTGCTGAACACCCCCACGCAAAATTTACCACGCATGGTAGAACTCCAGTGGGTGCCGGCTCATTCAGGGAACCCCGGAAACGAGGCTGCCGATAAATTGGCCCGAGGATTAATACACCGGGCTCAGGACAGCCTCGATTCGGGCTTCTCGAAGGAGCGGGCGCACACTTTTGCCGAGCTCACGCAAATACCCCGTTTGAACCGTCGGACATACCCTCCCCCAAATCCCTCCCTTACCCACTCCCAACAAATCCTATGGAGACGTCTCCAGACCCGCACTCTTCCTTCCCCTCAACTGTTGTCCCACTACTGTGGCACTTCCCCTGAATGTATTCTTTTCGGCTGCCCTGCTGATCCTCCCCCGCAGGGACAGCCTGCCATCTCCAGCTGGGAGGACTGGGAGGTCCTGCTCTCGTCTGGGGACCCGGCGTTGCAACTTGCTGCGGTGACTCGGGCTGCCGATGTCATCGCAGTGAGAGGCATGACCGTGTAGACGTGGCGTAGGACCGCGCAGTGGTCCAGGGACCCGGGGGGTCCAAACACACTTGCAAATAAAGTTTTTCTCTCTCTCTCTCTCTCTCTCTTATATCAATGTACAGTAAACATTCAGTTACTTCCGTGAGGGCAGCTTTACTTTCGTGTTATTCCGATTCCTATGATAGACGGATCAACCATCTTCTTTTTTTCCACACTTCATTTGAATCTTTTGTTTTTCTTTTTTGCATTGATAATGTCAGATTGTGAGCGAATTTACAAAGCTTTTTGCTCGTAAGTTGTTCGCACAACTGTGCGGACGTCTTTCTTAATAATATGTCGAGTACTAAGACCGGTTCAAACTAGCTATTGCGAACTAGTTTCGCACAGGAGCTTCCTGGGAACGCGGGCCTCGAGTTTTTTGTTTTTTTTTTTATCACTGACGTCAATGATTCGTAATGCATATTCACATAGGACTTGTTCGCAGCTGTCATTGAGGGATCGCTTTTTAGGTTCAAGTTGAGCAACCATGAATTACAAAGAAGCATCGGTATTCCACTGAGAAAAGAGGAGTGCTATTATATTGTATTACTGTATTATATTATACTGTATATTGCGTTTTATTGTGGTGTCTTTATCAGACCAATATTCTTTGAGCAAACCCACACAAAGCTTTCCGTTGTATTTTGCATACCATGTAATACACAGTCAAAACAGTATTAATTAGGACTAACAGACACTGATGTCAAGGAATGTATAGGCGATCTTATTTGTAATAATTGGGATATAAATGTTAAGAAAGTAAAGTGGACGAAAAGATAACTTGCTGCCGGCAGGGTCCCTGCCGGTCCCTGCCGGCGGCAAGCTATATTTTCGTCCACTTTACTTTCTTAACATTTATATCCCAATTACTACAAATAAGATCCCCTATACTTTCCTTGACATTATTGTCTGTTAGTTCTAATAATATTATTGCGATAGCAATTATATGGACAGTCTCGGCTGGAAAATGTCCGTCCCCGTCGCCGCCATTCACCGTATATGTATAAGTATGTATATATATAGAAAAGCCACAAAGAAAAATACTTAGGAAATACTTTCCGTCGCGCGGAATCGAACCGGCGACCTCTCGCTTTGCAGCCCACCGCGTTAGACGTCAGGCCACGACAGCACCGTCCTTCAGAATGCTAACGGCGTGCTATTTATATACACCATGTACTTCAGCATGCTTTCTTAGTTGCCACATAGATGGCGCGATGTGCGCGCGTGTGGCACGCTTTAAAGATCGTCGCCCCGCTTCTGCGAACGCCGTTGCTCTTCACCCTACAGGGCATGGTCGCCTACGTGAGCTTATCTCGAGGAAAGAAGGGGGTGGTGAAGCGGGGGGTTGTATGTCTTGTGCTTTCCCCGCGAGGTCCGCGCTGAAGTCACAGAGCGTACGAAGGTCAATTCTTTCGCTGCAGCGGCCGCGTTTGAGAAAGAAGAGCGCTGTTCAAACAGAAATGAGTAACAACAGTGACAATTAGTTCGCGCTCGTCCTGTGTGTACCTGTTCGTTCGTTTCGTGCGTCCTGCTTTATGTTTGAACAGTGCGCTTCAAGTATCGAGCTGTGATGCATTAGTTCGCGCTCGTCCTGTGTGCGTTCTTTTCGTACGTCCTTTGGGCTCGAGCGACGCGCTAGCAATTCCGAGCTGCTTTCCGTTCTTCGCGTTACATTCCAATTTATTGTTATCGCATTCATTGCTTCGCCATTGCGGCGAAACTGTGACTTTTTGTGTCTAACAATAAAAAACGAGCCCTTAAAAGTCATCTTCTTTCCTTCATTCATAACGAGGGTCTCGTTCTGGCAGACTTGATGCCTTCAATTAGTATGCGAGGGATTATTGGTCAGCTGCCTGCTCGTAAAAAGATCATGTGCTACGTGACGCCAAAGGGCAGAAAAAATCACAGCATATCCACGGAGTGAATGATGATGAGTGGGCGAAGCTGCGGAGGTTCATCGGTAAACCGTGAATCTTCCGTGAATTCTGCCCAGTACATCATCACCGACGGGAGATCCGGCGCGTTTATACTAAAGGTTCGATGAGTTATGACGACTTGCAGGTCACTTTAATTTTACATCTACGCTGTGAATTTTCATTGTTTAGAAAACCATTGCTTTAGAAAACACCTGGCGTCTTTCGTTAAGCAGCTGGCGTCTTTTCGTTTTGCTTTAGAAACATCTGGCGTTCTTTCGTTTTGCTTTTACAAAACATCTGGCGTCTTTCGTTGGTTTATTTCATCAATCAACGGCGTTTTGAACAAAATTTTTATTGTTTAATCACGCACAGGAGAAATCTCACCAGGCACTACCTTGGAGGTAAACAATGGCTGCTAATGGGAATGGGAGACAGAAGCAGTGGGCTTTTAGCTAACACATACACTTCTACTTCTACTAACGTTTCCTACTGGAACATGCCAATGGCTGCTAATGGGGAATGAGAGACAGAAGAATTCGGCTTTTAGTTAACGCGCACGCTGCGAATTTTTTATTGTTCAACAACGCACATGAAAAATCTCCCACCGGCACCACCTTGGAGGTCAAAGCGTAAGACTGGTTACGCACTACGACTACTACTACTACGACTACGAGGGACGAACGGGTGCCGCCTTAAGGAGCTCCGCCCCTTAAAGAGTGTTCCACACTCGCCGCCATGGCTTCGATCGGCGCTGACTAACACTCCTAGGTTTAAATGCACATATATACCCTATAAATTGGACGGGGGGATTACCGCCGCCGTAGCTCAGTGGTACAGCATCGGACGCGTTATTCGAAGATCGCTGGTACGGTCCCTGCCGGCGGCAAGTTATCTTTTCGTGCACTTTACCTTCTTAGCATTTATATCCCAATTATTACAAATAAGATCCCCTACACTTTCCTTGACATTATTGTCTGTTAGTTCTAAATAATATTGTGTCTAACAAAGAAAAACGAGCCCTTAAAAGTCATCTTCTTTCTTACAATAAAAACAGGAAAGAAGTTAATCCTACTGCCTTTCCTGTTTTGGCCTGTACATATTTCCCAACCGAATAACGAGTTTTCTGCTTCAACGGCAATAAGTAAGCAGATAATATATTGTCGTTGTACTCATTAATAAAATTGACTCAAATATCTTATAACAATGTAGACTTGTCCAGTACTTGCTCAAGAACGTCGCCTTTATTTAAAAAAAGAACAAGAAAAACGAGGCACACAGATCAATACCACGCCTTGCATATTTACGGTTGTTGTTGTTACTAACAGCAATTATCAGTCGGATCACGTCCGTCTCGGTAAGCGTGCTTTTCAGTTCGTGCATCCATATTCTCCCTTCGGCATCGTAATAAATCACAGATTGAGATACATATACAGGGTCATATTTTTTGCGAAATGTCAGAATGATAAAACTGTGCTGCGTGAAGCTGGCTGTCGCATTTGAATTTCAAAGCCGACCAAAGCGCCAGGCAAAGAATCAGATAGTGTCAGTGTTTCAATGACAGGCAAGCTGCAGACGCCAGCTGAAGGAGCGCTTTTTGATCTGCAGCATGACATTGCGTTTTTCTTTAACTGCATTCATGGATACCCGAGGCAAACTTGTCATTATGCATCTATGCTGCGTGCGTTCATATCTGTGTACCCATCTGTATTGCCGCAGCAGCATTTCCTGCGCTAGATATGAATGCTCTTATTCTAGATTCTCTCCAAATTGCCTCCGCCTGATTACCGCAACGATGTGGTAATAAGGTCATCCGTGCCAGCTTGCTCCCGAAGCTTGTCTTTGGACTCTCTCAAATAACCCGTGTTTTTTGTTACGTTTTTGTTTTGTTTTTCTTTTCTTTGCAATTTACAAAACTGGAGACAAATGGCACTTCATTGAAGTGCTGGTTACGGTTTCAGCTTCTCTGCTCTACGAGTCTTTGCAATGCTTTGCGTTATCTGTGCGTCTAACATTTTGTAGACTTAGACCGTAAGGAAAGCATTCAAAGGATAACAGAATCACGAAATTAAAACAAATGTAGTTGGGAAATAAATCTTAGGTTGTGATATTCAGAATAAGAACCTTTACTCAGTTGCATCTACTTTAAATAACCCGCACTACAATCACAACGCATACATTAGAATTCCAAGGGTGGAGTTGGTTCACACCGCATTCTTAAGGCGAGAATTCCCTGTGTCGCCGCTTGCTAACTTCAAATAATTTAATATTATTCATCACAACCTATTATTTTAACCTGGACGTGAGTGAAAACACCAATCTTACTTTATACCCGCATTTTAAATAGTACAGACTAATAAATAATATAGGCATGTGTGTTACTGCACCAAGATTTCACAATATGAAAAGCTGACCGCACAAACTATTTTTTTCTGGATTTCGTAGCAAGCGTAGTGATTTCCAGTGCCGTATTTCACATACCTCTTAAGTAAGAACATCGGGAGACCAGCTCTTAAATGGGGCTACGTTTGCCATGTGAGGCTGCAAAAAAATCAGGAAAAGAAAACCTACCTTAAAATCGTTAAGTTTCGCAACTTCTTTGATAGGGAACATCACCTGAATGTATTACGATCATGTTCTACCGTTTAAGCAAAAGGAAATGTAACAAAACTGTCTAACCTTCAGTTCAACACTCAATACAACATATAGTTGTTATAAACTGTACGTGACCCGCAGATGGTGTTGATAACAAAGGTTATTTTATACCGTTTAGACATTGCTACATGCCCACGGTTGCGTGAATAAGTACCGGCCATACCGGTACTATTCACGCAACGTTGTATATTCCCAGTGCATTGATATTGCACGATACCCCTTCCAAAGCTGCTGTCACTTGTTCCGTGTACGCTTAAGCCCTAACGCGAAAAGAAAAGCTCGGATAGCCGGCTCATAAATACATTCTCTTAGAAGAGAACAATGTGTGGATGAAAAAGGCAGAAGCGCCGGCGTAAAGCGCTTGCCTCTAGCTAAACAACCTACGTCCAGCAAAATTGAAAAAAAAAAAAAGGAGAGCAATTGAGATAAAGTTCTATGTTCGACATCTCTACGAGCTAAGGAGAAGCCGGCGCCTTATTTGTGCGCCAAAATCTCCATACATCATGTCAATAGAAAAAAAAAGGCAAATGAAGTCCCTGACGTTTATGTGGTGAATGTAACAATTACGCAACGGGCGCTCTGTATGCCCTCGAGACGTTCCTTGTGTAATCGTTCCTACCCATCTTTTAGAGCGATGCTGTATACGCCGAAAGTAATATTCGTCCTTCCTACATACGCCAGAACTCGTAGCGCGTATGTGCTACAGAGATTGGGCAAGCTAGTGGTTCACTGAGAATGAAGACGCGAATGCATGGGCGGCATATAAGAATTCTGCACAGAAGTAACCAATAATTGAGAAAGACTTTACTGAACCGTCAAAACTATCCCAGAGAGAAACACCGGGATCGCAAGCTTCATCTTCGCTGGTTTACCATCTGTACGGGGTGCTTGGCGGATGATTTTCAAATATTTTTTTATCCTGTTTCTCTACGCTCTTAGGGTTAAGACTTGAAAGAAATAGAAAGGCTTTAATAATAATTGTTGGCGTTTGACGTCCCATGACCACGAGATGATTATGCGGGACGCCGTAGTGGAGATATCTTGACCACCCGAGGTTCTTTAACGGGCACCTAAATTTTCATTAATATTTTAAATTTGGAAGGATACAGAAAGGGAGAAGGCACGGAAGTTGACCAGAAAAACTCCCGGTTGGCTATCCCACGGGATTTGTGAAAGGGGAATAGAAAGATGAGCGAGAGAGAGAGGAGGAAAGAGAAGAAAAAGAGAATTTTGATTAAAATGTCAGTAGAAGCAAACAGCTCTGCAGCATTTTGCCTCCATCGGAATGCGGCCGCCGCGGCCGAGATTTGATCCCGTGACCAGCAGTCGAGCATCGTAACCAGAAAGATACCGCGCCTGATCTGGCGGTTATCGCGGAAGGCTTTGTAAGTATAAACTCACACGTCAGTGATTGTTATTTCGTGGTAAGATGAGACAACAGGCAAGGGCACTGAGAATAGAATAAAATAAATTATGTTGTAATGCGGTCTCTATAGATACCTGCTGTGAGGTTCTGCTCAGCATCTGTTTTACGAAGGATAGTTTAGACCGTTTGGCGAAGAATTCGAGAATTTATTTTTATTTTGGTGGTGGAACTACGCAAAATTAGCGTTGTTCTGAAGTCTGGTCACGTAAATGTTGGGAACACTTGGCATAGGGCACATTTTCACGCTTTCCACCAGCAGCATCTGCTCATTACAAAGTGATATGCAAATGTAAAACACTAACAAAAAGAAAGGTATTCTGCCAAGCCATAATGCGGTGTTTAAAAAATTCGGTTAGTCATTACAAATTTTTTTAGATGTAACGTTATAATTACTGGTATGCACCATCTTTCAACCGTGACATACTGTTTTCCTTCTTTCTTTGAGCAGAAGTTAAAATTTTAAGAAAACGCCAAGCCTGCGCAGAAAGCGCAGCACAGCTGGTTTGAGCAAATCATATTATGTTTAGATACAAATGATGTTATCTGCGCTGATAGTATGTTTTCAAACATATCAATTGCACTTAACACAGATATCGGTCTGTAACTTGAGACACTTGAACAGTCTGTATCTTTATATACACGAACGACTTTGCCCAAGTTAAGCTCACTTGAGAACATACCACAGTCCTGCCAGTGTTGAAACGTGTACAGCGAATTGTCTGCCAGAATGTCTGTTATTTTTTAATATTATAAGTGTAATAGTATCGAGCCCAGCCGCTTTACTGGCGTCTAGCTTTTTTACTATTGACACTATATGGGACGTTTCTATCTCAAACATGGCAAAGCTATCAGAAACCGGTCTTTCGGGACGCGTGTGATCTGTAGTGTCAGAAAACTGAGCAGCCAAAGCACGCCCGACGTCTGCAAAATAATTGCTAAAGCGATCCACCGCGTCTTCAGTTATATCATCAGGCAGTACACGTTTGTCCGAGTGAAGGCCGACTGCTGCTTTTGCTATCTCCCAAATTCTCTTGGTGTTGCCCTCTGCCTCTTCGATAAGCTTACCACAGTATTATTTTTTAAATGCGAATGCATTTCTTAGTCGGGCTATGTCAGGCGCCCGGCGTTGTCCGCGCGCCCCTCCGCTCTCACTCCCTCTCCCATAGCAACAGCTGCGGGCGCGCGCACTTATCCTCGCCCCTGGCAACCGGAGCAGGTGGTGCGGGCGGAGTAGCGGAGAGTGAGTGGAGAGGAGGAGCTCCCGCGTGTGTGGAGAGAGTGTATGAGAGGGTAGGTGCAGTGCTTCGCTGCTCCTTCTCTCGCCGTTCCCTCTCTCTCCTCCCTGCGCCCCACTCTCCCGTCCGCTGGAGTCAAGCGCGCCTCACTCTCGACCGTTCGCTGGCTGGGCGCCTCTCAAGGCGATGGCAGAAGTCGGCGAAGGCGAATGTCTGACGGCGTCATTAATTTACGCCATTAAAATTACTACGCCGTGTACTCTCGGTGCAAGAAATGCCTATATACATCCTCGTCACACATAGCGCAAAAATCGAATTGACTTATTTTGTCTCGTAGTTACTTATAGTCAGTCTTTGTAGTTTCTTTTCTCCTATAAAGTTTGATATTGAGAGGCTAACTGTAAAGGGTAATAAAAATACGCAAGTGATCGGCACAGAAGTGATCGCAAGTGATACGCAAGTGATCGGCGCAAGTGATCGGAACAGAAAGCATGGCAGCATGCACAGCATTGCCATCGTTGCAACATGCACGATCAATAAGAGTACATGACGTGTTAGTGATGCCTGTTTCTACCCGTCTTCCTGCTCTGTTTGCCTGGCATTCAAACAAAATGTTTTCCTGCTTTTGCAGACACTTGTACGGCCATACGATAGGCCGCTTTCACTTATAATTTCTTTTTGTATTTATTTTTCCTTTAAGTATTTGGCTGCTCTTCGGCGGCTCTTGCTTTCAGGCTCTTCACATGCGGAACACTCCTACGCGTCTTTCTATGTTTTATTCTTTTTTTTTGTTCGCTTCTGCGCGCTCACATCTTGCCCGCGGCATCCTTACTTCGAGGCTTGCGACTCTGTCGCGAGACCTCATACATAACGGCGCTCTTGAATATGTTAAGTTCCCTCCTTTTATTTATCTTGAACAAGAAAATAAAAAAAAGAAGTGTGGCCGTAGAAGAAGATAAAGTGAAGAAAATCAGGTGAAAATCGTGGCGTATTCCTATTTTTTTTCCTTAGCCGACATGTTGGAACACTGCTGCCCCGACTGTTGTATATAAAAAAAGCTACCACGGAGCAGTAAGGGTACTTGTCCCCGAAGACCAGTGGAATATCTAGAGCGAGGCCTCGTTCATAGCCAACAAGTATGTTTGACCTTTAGCACACGTTTCTTTCTTTCTTCCAGTTTCCGCCAGCTTAACGTGACGCCTAAATGAGGCTGACAGAAAGTAGGGAGAGGGGACGCTGTAAGTGATAATGAGCTTACCTCAAGGCGTTCAGAGCACCTTGCCATAACATACATAGATGCAATACCAGCTTCTTACTCCCTTGCCATCTGTAACATTCAACTGTGTAAGCGCCACGGGTAAAATACACATCTCAGTAATCAGTTTCTTTTTGCCGAAGCCGCAATTTTACCGCAAGACTCGCCTAAGTGCCAAAACTTGAGATATTTTGTGCCAACCGCTGTTGTTTAGCGCACCACTAAATCTAAGGTTACGTTTATTTTTTGCATTTTTCCCCCGTCGATATGCGGCTTCATATGGCCTCACTACTTCCACACAGGTTAACGAATATTGTTGACACCCGCATGTTGCCACAGTTTTATCTTTCATCTATTCCCTAATCGTACTTGCCAATGTGTTGTGAAACGCATGACAACACTGCGCTTGTATAAAGCCTATTTAACTCATTATACATTAGTACATTCAATTATTAAATTCGGGCGGAACGAATACAATTTCGCAATATATATTTTTAGAGTTGCCACGTCTCGTCGTACTTGTCCGCTTAAATTTATTTATTTCTGCTGTATGCTAATTTTCTGTTTTTTAGTTACTTGTGGAAACCAGGTGTAAATTATATGAGACCGGGAGTAGGAACGGGAAGTGGATTAAAAGAACGGAATTAGTTCGTAGAGTGAATTTCCGATCAGAAGTGCGTAACAGGAACTCCGTTGTGCTAGATGGCAGCAGTAGCACGAATTTTGTTGTCTGGTTTCTTCGTCTAGAATAAGTACTTATTTTATTTTTAATAAGCTCCTTTCCTTTTATTGATGTTTATTTCGGTAAGAAATCGCACATAATCGCACCCTGATACAGAATGTGCGTAAAAGTGGTCCTGGAAGAGATTGTGTTCAATATACGCCTTCATTGTAGCTTCTTAAGTTCGCAGCACACACTATTTAATGCGTTTCTTCATACTATATGGGGCTGCTGGCCATTCCAATTAGATATGAGTAGGCCTTCGTGAAGGCAACCCCGAGCCACAGGCGGCACAGGAGCGTCTCCTCAGCTCTAGTTATTCCCGATGGAAGACGGAGCTGTAGATTCGGGTCCAAGTTGTGAAGACGGGCGTTGGTAAATTCCGTCGAGTTCCACTGTGCCAGTGTCACTTCACGTGCATGGGAACGAAGCCTTGTTGCGGCGTCCGTTCTTGACAGTGGTATAGCCGCACAATGGAGAGCATCATGCATGGCAGATCGGACGGCTTCATCGGCACGGTCATTTCCGTAGATACCGCTATGTCCCGGTATCCATTGATAGGTTATACTGTGCTGCTTCTCAGTGGCGCGGTGATGAAGCAGTCTTATGTCAGCCCACATGAAATGACTGTAGCTGCGAGGAGACAATCGCCCATCTTCTCTGTGAGTGTCCTCGTTTCAGTGCACCAAGAGAAGAACTGTCCAAAGTGTTTGATAGACTTGGCAATCGTCCACTGTCGGAGGAAAAGATCTTAGGACACTGGCCGAAACCGTCCTCGGCACGGAAAGCTTTGAAAGCGTTGTTGCGCTTTTTGCGCACTAGTCTCATAGACAGACTTTAAGCAGTGTCGTTTATCGTATTTTTGTTTTTTCTTCTTCTTCTTTTTCTTTTTGTAACCTCTCTTTTCTATTACCTTTCACTCCCCTTTCCCCTTTCCCCAGCACAGGGTAGCCAGCCGGTCTGAGAACTGGCTAACCTCCTTGTCTTTCCGTTTTTCTCCTCCTCCTCCTCCTTCTTTATACTATAACTGTGGCTCCGCGCGGATTCAATATTATCTACTGCCGAGTAGCAGCCATGTAATAAGAAACATTTAGTCTTTATGTCACCGCCTTGACTGAAAACGTACAGGCGTGGTAAAAAATTGCCAGGCCGCAATCGCATGTAAAGATATGGAAGCGTTGCCTGGGAACTTTTGACCACCCCTGTACGTACCTTGGTCGTTTCTTGTTGTTTCAAGGCGATGCATTTTTTCATCTATTGCTTCATAATACAGTCGAACCCGCATATATCGAACTCGCTAAAAGACGGGAATAACTTCGATATATCGTATAATTCGATTGGATTGGATTGGAAGAACTTTATTAACAAAGTCCGGAGGCGTGTGCCTTAGCACATGGCGGGCCGCTCCCACGACGGGACAGTCAGGCCGAGACCTACCGCCGCATCGTGGGCCCTCTGGACAGCCCAAAGTTGTGACTGAATGCCCGGACTCCTCAGAGCGGAACCCCACTTCCTGGCCGATGCCGTATGAGTGCCACGTACCGAGGGGCACTCCCAAAGCATGTGGTGTAAGGTGGCTAAACCGCCACATTTCGTACCAGGATATAGCTTGTGTAGAAAGGCAGGGTTAGGATATGTTTCAGTTTGCAGCAATCTCAGTGTCAAAGCCTGCGCCCTGTTTAACTTCCGAGCTGGAGGCGGGAAGACTCTCCTACCCATAGCGAAATGTAAAGTAATTTCATTGTACGTGGTCGGTTGATCCCTATTTACCAATCCTCCAGGTTGACCCAGAAGTCCTCCATGGTCGCGGATAACCCTCGCGCCCTGGAGTGGGCCAGCTCATTGAGATTGATAATCCCTCCTACCATGGAGCCCATATGAGCAGGGAACCATGTAAGGGTATGAGTTGTAATTGACTTTTCACCGAGTATTGCTTTGGCCTCCTTGCACACAGCACCAACACTGAAAGCGCGAATGGCCGCCCTAGAATCACTATATATTTTCGTGATTTTCATCTAGGAGAGCCATGGCGATGGCAACCTGCTCGGCTGCATTAGCAGTTTGGGCGTATACCGACGCCGCATTAATGGTAACCCCCCCGCCCCGCCACGGTGGTCTAGTGGTTATGGCGCTCGACTGCTGACCCGAAGGTCGCGGGATCGAATCCCGGCCGCGGCGGCTGCATTTTCGATGGAGGCGAAAATGTTTGAGGCCCGTGTACTTAGATTTAGGTGCACGTTAAAGAACCCCAGGTGGTCGAAATTTCCGGAGCCCTCCACTACGGCGTCTCTCATAATCATAGCGTGGTTTTGGGACGTTAAACCCCAGATATTATTATTATTGGTAACCCCCTGGTGGTCAATTGCAACTACCGTAAACCTGCCACTGTTGCCGTCATATTGTGCCGCGTCTACGAAGCAGCCACCCCCTTGGAGACCCTCAACGTCGCGGAGAAGGGCCAGAGCTCGCGCTCTCCTCCTACCTACATTTCGCTGGGGATGCATGTTTCTCGGGACAGGCGAGACGATAATGTTCTCCTTCTGATCTCTCGTCAACACTTGGTACAGAGCGTCAACCTGAGCCAGTGGATTACCTATATCCGCGAGAATTCTCCTGCCTGCTTTTGAGCCAGAGAGTCGAATTACCGGTGCTCTTTCTTGCGCTTCCGCTATTTCCTCTAATGTATTATGAATTCCCAACTGCAGGAGACGATCCGTGTGGGTATAATTGGGGAGCCCCAGGGCACTCTTTACCCCCCTCCTAATCATCGCATTAAGCTTATCCCTTTCCACTCTCTTCCAAACGTGCATTGCCGCCACCTGTGTAAAATGGTACAACAGAAAGGCATGGATAAGTCTGACCAAGTTATCCTCTGATAACCCTGCCCGTCGATTAGCCACCCTCCTAATTAACCTAATAACACTATCTGTCTTTTTCGCTAATTTTTGAAGCGTGATGTTATTGGTGCCCGTCGCTTCTAGCGTCATACCTAGGATTCGAATGGAAGCGACCTTGGGGATTAACCCACCACTCTTGGTACGGAGGTGGATGTCGGTCTCAAGTGGTGGCACCCAGCCTCTCGGTCGGGGGCCCCTCCTGACCGGCTTATACAGGAGAAGTTCAGACTTCTCCGGGGAGCAAGAAAGACCTGTGCCCTCCAGAAAGCGCTCGGTAGTGTCGATTGCCTCCTGCAGGGCAGCCTCTACAGCGCCATCACTACCTCCCGGACACCAAATGGTGATATCATCTGCGTAAATTGTGTGACCAACATCCTGAATTCCACTAAGCTGCCTCGAGAGACCAGCCATGGCAATGTTAAAAAGTAGGGGTGAAAGAACAGAGCCCTGCGGGGTGCCCTTATCGCCCAGGACTTTCACATCCGATTCCAGATCGCCAACTTTAAGGATGGCTCTCCGGCTGCTCAGGAAGGATCTGACAAACGCATGAAACGAGGAACCTAGGTTGAGACCAGAGATTGCATTCAGAATAAAATCATGACGGACATTATCAAAAGCTTTTTTTTTTTAAATCCAAGCCCAGGATCGCCCTGGTATCCCTAGTATGATTCTCTAAAATTTGAGTCTTAATGATTTTCATAGCATCCTGGGTGAAGAGGCCCGGCCTAAAGCCAATTAAGTAATGAGGAAAGATACCATTGTGTTCTATGTAAGCCGCAATTCTGTTCTGGATAACGTGCTCCGCCACCTTTCCCACGCATGACGTGAGAGAGATGGGACGGAGATTATCCAAGCTCGGCGCTTTACCGGGCTTGTGTATCAGTATCACCTTGGCCAGTTTCCATTGCTCCGGGATATCGCCTCCCTTCCAAATCTTATTAATCTCGTCAGTGAGATATTCAACAGAGTCATCTTCCAAGTTTCCAAGTGCTTTATTGCTAACCCTATCCGGACCCGGTGCAGAACCGCCGTTGAGATCGTGCAGGGCTCGTCGCACGTCACTTACTCCGAAGGGTTCATCCAAATGGGGACACGGTGTCCCTTCATACGCCGGATAGGCTTGCATGTTGGAATCGGGAGCTAGCGGTAGATACTTGTTAGACAGCTGCTCTAATATCTCCGCTCCCGAGGAGGACTTTTGAGCAAGATGGGAGTATTTTAGCAAGGACCCCCCTTTTATTATATTTTGTGCCCGACTCATCCAGAAGATGTTTTAGAAGATTCCATTTACTCCTCGTTCGCATTTGTCCCTCGACTGAATTACAAATTTCATCCCACTGCTGCCTGGATAATGTTTGGCAATGTTCTTCAACTTGCTTATTTATCTCTGCAATCTTTTTACTAACCTTACGATTAAGCCGCTGGCCCTTCCATCGTTCCAACAGTGATTGCTCGGCCTCCAATAAATGCGCAAGTCTACTGTCCATTTGGTCGGTCGGTACCTCTGTCTCAATCGTCTTATAATTCGATATAAAATTTTTAGACAATTAACCCTATTTCGATTGTCAATTTGGGGGCGCAAGCTGGTTTCGCGGCACCGCTTGGCGATAATGCATTGTAGGCGGCTTACAAGAATACGCGGAGATTTTTTTTATTTTTCCGCGGTTGGTAGTTGGGAATGCTTGCTATGTGCAGGCGCGGGTTGTAGGCGAGAAAATCCGGTATCGATGTAAATAGCGGCTCAACGTCTTTATACGCCGCTGTGCGTGCTCGTCGGGCGCCGGACGCCTATAGTCTGCCTTGGCCCTAGCGTTGGCGTCGTTCTTTAATATCATACTCAGCGTACTTCTTCGGATGGTGTACGCAGCGGCTACGTCAGACTTGTTTTCTCCGAGTTCAAACTGTGTTTATTATCGCCAGCTTTCCGGTGAACGGCCAGGTTCTTCCGTTTCACGGCAGCCATTGCGTTACCAAAGGCAGCTGAGGAGCGAACGGCGATCTCGCACGACTGCCGCGACAAGGAATCATGGAAGAAAGCATTCGATGGCAAGCGCTATTTTCTACTGTAGTGTGTTTGACTGCAGTGCCTTTATAATGACTCCGCTGCTTTCGCAATGATTTGCAGCAAATAAAAAGAAAGCATTGCACTTCGGCATTTATCGTACATTCACACTGTCGCCGACGATGCTTTATTTAACACTAAAAGGTCAGCATGACAGCGGGCTGACATTCAATCAGTGGAATGTCGTCAGTTCGGAATTAAATTCTTTTTTACTTATGGCACAACGTTATTCACCCTGACTGCGTTTCCAATGCTTAAAAGAACGTCCGTATCGATGATGTGATTCGTCACGATAGATTAAACGGGTTAGTACATAGAATTGTCCAACGGCTAGCCATAACAGAGAAGCTTTTTTTTTTTTGTCCTTGTCTGGAACAAGTGCGTACTAGGCGCAGTGAAAAACATTCACGACGTTGCATGTCGGAGAACTCCTTAACCCGCGATTGCTGCTGTAGTGTTCCTTGCGTACAGACTCACACTACACTAATGACCGCTTTTATTCGAGATCACTGATTATGAGACCTGACTTTTACCTGTCATGGTAGAAAAAAAAACCAGTTGTGGCATAAATCATGCGGTGTTCTACGTTAGCCAAGTCCTCGCTCCACGCAAGAAAGGCAACAGCTTGGCGACGCAAAGGGGGACAAAAGGCAGCGGGAGGAAGAAAGGCGCGTTACCAACGCCCCCGAAAACTGGAGCAAAATTCTCGTAAACGTGTCGTTTCGCGCTGGTGCCATGAACTAATGTGCCGAGATATAAATAGCGCGGCCGAGGCACGTCAATACACCGACGTATGCCGGCGCCTGCAGAATCACTGATAGAGCTGGTACGCTATGTACGTTACAAAGTCGAAATCGATACGCATCTGCTACTAGTCCGCCATAAAGCGTGTCGTGGCTTAATGAAGGAAAGGCTGTCGTTGCTCTTTCAGAGCCATTATTATATTGACTTCTCATGTGCCAGAGATATAAAGAGGCCTGTAGCAGAGTTAACCACGCGACTTGGCCTGGCTTTGAGCCAAGCGTTACGAAGCGGATCGAAGTCTTTGTGTAAATTCAGTTGTTGTGCGCATACGCGGGTTTACGAGGCACGTCGACTACATTGTAACGCCTAAAGGCACCTTATGGTCCGATGAAACGTCGGCACTCACGTTAGAGCACAGACGTCAGTATCCTCCAAGTGAACTGCACGCTGCGGTGCGCTGATTGCGTATCAAAAGCAGGTTTCCCTGGTGTATACCTGCAGGGTCGGGCATCGCTAGACTGTGGCTTGCTCACTCACAGTAGTACATAAGCAATGTTTGTGACGTTGTTATAACAACAAATAGGCAGCACTGCAACCAGAATTGACATTAGACGATGACCATCACCACAACTGATGCTAGACAATCATCGCAACTGCTGATATAATACAATTATTTACGATTTCTGCAGCTTAATCAATACTGATGGTCATTGCAGCACGTTTGTCGGGGCTTATGCGATGTGTGATGTGTGCATTAAAATATCTAACTATAAAGAACATGCGCCATACGTGATAGGGGAGAGGGGGTGATTTATGACATACATGACTGTCATATCATATTCATGTCATGACCTGTCACTCATGTTCATCCTAGCTTATGTCGTCCTATGCCAATTTTTGCATAAGATAGTTTGCTGGGCTTGACATTCCAAAATAGCGGTGTGATTATAAGGCACGCCGTAGTGGAGGGCTGTCTATAGTGGAGACACTGCACTCTTAAGTGTTACTTAGAACGTAGTCCCCGAACTCAAGATCTCATTAAATTATAGGCTGCTGGCTTGCCTTTGCTTTCTGCATCCTGCTAGGCAGTTGCACATGAAGTGCACTGCGCTATCATGTCAATTGAAACTTTTTAAAGAATTATAACGCCATTTGTAATCACATTTCTGATATATCTATCGATTTAGTCTGATATGCTTTAGAAATAAGTGATAGGTTATAAGATGGCTGATCAACCAACATTTTTTATCGAGCGGCCGTAGTGTAGAATGGTGCGTAAGTTTCATTTAGAGTTCGTTTTGCGGTGTATTCCAAGTTCAAACAAAAGAAAGACGATTTAAGTGCATTCATGTTATTGAACTGTTACGAAGATATCGAGAATATATTAGCGATAGTTTATTTTCGCTACCTTTTTCAGTGGTCGCTTTAGCTTTACTGTCTTGGACGCCTCGATACAGACACCTCAGGGTGAATCGTGTAAGGGCTTCGCGATCAAACTTTCTTATCCCAGGCGTGCCGCAGTTAAAAAGGCACGGATATCTGTAAGGTCTTCTTTCAAAGAAAATTCAAAGGAGTCTGGAAGAAGTTGCGAACGCATTATGACACTTCGAGCAGGAGCATGTAGACGAGACGTTGAGCCTGTTGAGCAAAGCGATCACGCAACAGTTTAAAGAAAGAAACCCTTAGATTTGCTCATGAAAGTTTCGATGTCCTGTGTATACACAGCCATTCGCAAGTAGACTGCACAGAACTCGGGCAAAAAAAGAGCGCCTAGCATTTTTCCGGTTTCTCCTGCGTGACGGCATCAATGCGAAAGAGGTGCCCATTTGCAGTAAACTATAGGTTTTCTTCCCGGAAACAGCCGCCGAGTTCCACGTAAAATTCTAGTTGTTTATAGTATAAACTGTGCCCCGAATTTACAGTCCACGTTTCCTTGCAGAGAGCAATGAAATTCTTTTTAGAGAATTGTTTTCACCGTTACCGGGAAGTACGCCTCGAACGCCACGTGAATCGAAAAAAGAAGTGTATCTGCAAAAGTATTTAATCAAAAGTAGGGCAGCTTCGCATTGGTGGTGCCAACACTGAAGGAACCGCGGAGCTGGACGGCCTTTGTTGTTCTACCAGCCAAGCCTATAGGCTAGACAGAGGCACTTCAGCTTAGGCAGTTAAGACTAGGAAAGCCGATTTGAGCCTCTCTCTCTCTCTCCTTATCTCGCTCTTTGTCTTTCTACCTCTTTCTGTCTCTTCTCTTTATTTCTTTCTATCTCTCTTTCTGTAAGTTCATCTCCCTTTTCTCTTTCTCTCTTTTTTTTTTCTCGTTCGCTTGCCTGCAGCAACGTAATCATATGGTTCCGATAAATGCTTGTTCTGCTAGCATGCCAGGATAACCGAGTGGTTACGACGCTCACCTTCGGACTGTGGGTACCCGGGATGTAACGTAACGATAGTATGTTTCTCAGAGAGGAAGAACAATTACGATTCTCCGCGACACCTCAACATCTGCGGAATTAAACAGCAGGAATGACGAAGACGAAATAAACACGAACACACAGGATTAGTACTGGTCCTGTGTGTTTATGTTTCTTTCATCTTCGTGCTGCTCAACATCGCAGATGTCGCATAAACTTCCCCGGACCAAAGCACTCATAAACCTCAACAAAGTGGCCTTGTCAAACGCTGGTGTAAACCGCTTTCCTAATCCTAGAACAAGTTAGCGTCATAGCCATACTAGCTACTAATATGCACCTGCACAACGAACTTTTTTCGCATGGACACGTGGATAACTTTATCGCGCTCGTCTAGATCGCCTATAGCAAAAGATAACTGATTAAAAGGAAGAAAACGCAGGTTGGTTTTATCCTTCATCCGTGTGTCCGCATTCGAGAGAAATCATCGAGATACCTTTCTCGAGAAACGATGCGGCGACACCCGTATCGGCACACGCTTGGCCTCCAGCGATCCCTCTGGACAGTTGCTAGTCACCAATATATGGACCACTTTACAAGATTGACCCATCGTGTAACTTCGATATGCCGCGAGACCTAAACAGACAAGAGGAAACATGCTTGCACCACATCGGACTAAACGTCGCGTACACGAACTACTTCAGGAGCAGGATTAAGCTGTCGGACTCACCAATGTGCGTCCAATGTAACGTCCAAGAAGATCTCCATGTTCTTTGGAGAAGATGTCCATGTTCTTTGTGAATGCAAGTGATACGCGTCAGAGAGACAGTCTCTGAAGGCGGCCTTGCATCTTCAACGGGGATCGTGCTTAGAGTTGCGACATGTTCTGGGCCCATGGCGAAGCAGCACCTGTGCGCTACGTGCCACAAAAGCGCTGTTGACTTCCTTGCGGGTCACGAGCCTGAACGAAACTTTGTAAACTTGTGTGGCTGTATTTGTTATGCGTTTATCACTGTATATATCATAATCGTCACCCAGCACCTGGAGTAGCATGTCAGGCGAACAGCCAGGCAAACATCTCCAGCTTTTCATTGAAATTTTTATCTCTCTCCCTTGCAGTAATCACTGAGAGCATTAATTAGCGGCTGAAGTTCCTGTTGCAGATGTCATCAAATCCCTCTAAGCTAGGCAACAGTACTGTCCCTCCAAGTCCTCTCTATACAAGCGACCGCGCAAGTAGTTTGGGCGGACGCAGGAAGGAACGAGAAAACTGCACACGAAAAAGTCCCATGGACTCTCATTCGTTTGCCTACGACTACTCGAACGCAAAGGTCATCTTCTTTTAACTGCGGAGAAGGTTAAGGGAAGGCCCTGTCGTCGTCTCATATGTCACGCGTTGTTGTCACGCAGTCGCATGTCTCGCGTTGGCGTCACGTAGGTCCCACGTTTGATACACGTAAGCCGAGCAGGGTGCACGTTTGGTACGCCAGCGCGCGCTTGCCCTTGAGAGAGAGAGAAGGAATGTAGGAAAGGCAGGGAGGTTAACTAGACTATGCGTCCAGTTTGCTACCCTACATATTGGGAGGGGGAAAAGAGGAGTAAAAGAGAGAGAGAGAGAGAGGAGGACAGACACATGTCACATCACACACACAGTGCCGAGTTTCCCAGGCGGTCGCTCAATAGGGTTCCCTTGAATGCCAGCATCGCCTATGGGCTAATTCGTTTGTCCGAGCCAGCGAAGCGACAGCGTAACGCCAGCGACGAGAGTTAGATCACGGCCGCTACATAAAAAAAACAGGTGTGGTTAGACACAGATGTACGGAAGAGAGAAGCGGAGGCCAACCACCAGCGCCGAGAGTTAGACGCACCACTCTCGGAGCAGCAAACAGTAGAAAAATAATGGATAGGAGACCATAGAGCAGAAAACAGATAGTCGCAAAACAAATGCGATAATCACAAGAAAGGAACCGAAAAGGATGCAAAATGCCACATAATTACACCAAAAAGGACCGAAAAGAAAAGACAAACACAGGAAAAGAAGACAGAAAAAAGCAGACTTCACTTTACGTCATTATTACTCAACTGAAATTAAAGACAACGATTATTTGCATCTATGCTTTCGCTGGGCAAATTGTCTGTTGGATTATTTTGCGGATAACTCCACTATGTATGCGTGGCATTATGCGCGATGTGGCGAAGTTCCCTTGTAGCTTCTACTCTCCAAAAGTCTATTCCAATCGTCGCCCACCGAGTCTTCATTCATTGCTACAGCTAAAAATGTCATCCAAGATTTCTCGACGTTAAGCTACAATATTGTGTGCGCTGTGGGTTGGTTTAGCTTTTATCAACTCATTCAGCTATGGCATTGGTATGGCAGATTGGTCGATGCGCGATTACTGCAACTGTGTAGACACTATAGATCATCTCTTGTGCCGCTGTCCCCAATTTGAACAACATCGTCGTACTCTCCAGTGTGCCTTGAGGAGACTCGATGATCGGCCCTTTACTGAAGGAAAGATCGTGGAAGCCTGGCCTCGCAGCTCATCAGCCCAGAGTGCCACATGAACCCTCCTGCAGTATTTCAAGGCCACAGAATTGAGCGGCCGCCTGTGATACGTTGCACGGTGTGTGTGTTGTGAGGTGTCTCTCTTTCTCTCTTTTACTCTCTTATTCCCCTCCCCATGTGTTGGGTGGCAAACTGGACTTACTCCAGTTAACCTTCCTGCCTTCCATTCTCTCTCTCTCTCCCTGGATTCATTTCCTTTTGTCCAACAAAGGAACGAACCTCTGGAAAAAATTTCCCCTCTTTCGTTCGTTCATAACGGAGGCCTCACCCCGGCAGCCTTAACGCCTTAGGTTAGCGTGCGAGGGTTTATTGGTTTAGCTGCCACCACGTGCAATATCACGAACCACGTGACGGTCTCTGGCAAAAAGAGTGTTCCACACTAGCCGCCTTGGCTACTGGCAGCGCTGGCTAACATTCCCAGGGATTTCACATACAGAAATACCCGACAAAGTGGACGGGGAAGCGCCTTCCATCCTAGCCCAAATGGTCGAGCACCGGATGCGTAATTCCAAGGCTGTTGGTTTAGCAAGGTCTGGGTACGGGCTAGTTGGTATTCCATTTTAAATTGTGATCACAGCGCAAAGTAAGACACGAGGACAGCACTCGTCTTTGTTGCTTTCTGTCCCGTGTGTTACTTTGAGCGGTGATCACAATTTAAAATGTGGGTTTAGATCCGCCCGACGGAAAACGGGATTTTTCGTGCACTTTATTTCATTTCAATTTACGTCATTATTACTACACTACTGTTAAAAAAACCACAATTAGTGGCCCCTATGCTTCCCCTGACCTTATTGTCTGTTTGATTCATTGGCTCATTAGCGGCAAAAAGTAACTTAATTGCTGTAATTTCATTACTGTAATTGCATCACTGCTTAGTCTAATTTAGAGTTGTGAGTGAGTGAAGAAACTTTATTACCCTTTTTAAGAAAGGGGAGGAGCCGGAGGGGAGAGAGGAAGGTCTGTGATCCAGTCCCAGTAAGCGTCCTTCACCACTTCGTGTGGCATAACGTCAGGCTACCAGTCATGGTAGGCCTCCGCTACCTCCTCAGCCCACCTCACGACTCGGTCCTGGAGGGTGGGATCGGAGCTGCGCAGGGCAGTCTCCCACAGTTCCTCACTACTAATTAATGGTTTGAGAGTGCGGGCGGGAAATTTGATGGGACACTGCCACATGATATGCGAGAGATCTGCTATCTGGACAGGGCAGAAGCGACATTGGGGGGACGGGTATGTGGCAGGGAAAAATAAGTGCAGAGTTCGCGGTGTAAGAAATGTGCGAGTTTGTAGTTGCCGCCACAGTATTTCTCTCTGGCGCGTGCTAGGCAGAGAAAGAGGTGGATATGTGTAGCGTTGGTGTCTGTTATGCAAATTGTTGTGCAAATTTCATGAAATGTGATCAGCGAGTCTCTGCCTAACATGTGCCTACCGTAGGGAAGTTGGGCCCTCGTCAGGTGTATTAACACACCTTTTAGCCCAATTTCCTCGGTATACAGTGTTCGCTGTACACCGGAATAAAATTTGATTTGATTTGATTTGGTTTGATTTGATTTATGGGTGTCTTGTGAGGCGTTATTGGGTCCTAGAGGTTGGCGCACATTTGCGGCCACTCGGTCTGTGAATCCTCGAGCAGCTGCATGAGCCATTTCGTTTCCTCGGAGTCCTTGATGTGCTGGAGTTCAGACTAGGGCGATGTTGTTTTGTGGTGGGTGAGCGACGAGTAAGGAATGTGCGGTATTGGTAATATAACCACTAATGAAGTTCCGGATAGCTGTCTTAGAGTCGCTAATTATGACATCGCAGTCAGGTAGCCCGGATGCGAGTGCGATAGTGGCTTCTTCCGCGTCGCCCGCCGAGGTGGTCTTGATTGACGCTGAACGAACAATGTTGCCCTGGTTGTCCACGACCGCTAGGACATAGCGGTGTTTAGTGGTGTAGGCGGTGGCGTCCACATAATATACTCCTTCTGCTTGGCCGTAGCTGCGTTCTAGCTTCTTGGCTCAAAGTTTCCGGCGTTCGATATGAAATTCGGGGTGCCTGTTTCTCGGTAGTGGTGGGATGTTGTACTGATCGTGTATGTTCGGAGGAATTTGATGTCGTTTGTTCTCGTTGAATGGCGGAGCGTAGTGGAGTTGTCTGAGGATGTCACGGCCAGCTTCAGTGTTGGTAAGTCTGTGGTATTGGGATCATAAATGAGCCTCAGTTAATTCTTCAAGGGTATTGATTGTGCCTGTGGCCATAATTCTTTGTGTCGACGCTCTAATTGGAAGACCAAGAGCGACTTTGTATATCTTACGGATCAAACAGTTCACAGTTTCCTCTTCCTTCCTAGAGAGCGACCGATATGGTAGCGCAAAGGTGATTTTGCTTAAGACAAAAGCCTGGATGAGCTGAATCAGCTCCTTCTCTCGAAGCCCTCCGTGTTTGTTGGAGATTCGCCCTATGAGGTGGAGCGTATCATCCACTGTTGTTTGTAGTGTTTGTAGGGTATGGTGATTTGCTCGGTTGCGTTGAAGGTAGGGCCTTAGGACCCTAAATATATCTACCTGGGGTATAGGGTGTCCTTCATCTGTGAGTTGAACATTCGGGGGCGACGTCTTGAAGCGTCTAGTAGGAGGTAGAAGGAGAAGCTCTGATTTCGTAGGGGAGCACCTGAGATTCAACTCGTGGCCTACTTGCTCAATTTCGTGAATTGCTGTTTGCAAGGTGTCTTGAATGTGCCCATCAGACTCACCAGTCATCCACAGCGTAATATCGTCCGCGTACAATGCAAATCTGAGGTCCGGGATCTTCTTTAATGTAAGAACTAAATGGCGCATAGCCAAATTGAAGAGGATAGGAGACAGCACTGCACCCTGGGGTGTACCAGTGCTTCCTAAGCTTATTTGGCCAGACTGTTCGCTGCCTAACTGGAGCGTCGCAGTGCGATTCGTGAGGAAGCTGCGTATATAGCGGTAGATTTTCTCTCCGCAGTTTATACTGTTAAGTTCGCGCAGAATGGCTAAGTGGGACACATTGTTGAAAGCTCCCTTGAGGTCTAGGCCGAGCAATGCTTGTGTGTCACGTGAGTCGCTCGGGTCAATAATGTCTTGTTTGATTCTTAGCATGACATCCTGACAAGAAAGAGAATGGCGAAAACCAGTCATCTCCGAAGGAAAGAAGTGATTATTTTCGATGTATTTGGTGAGGCATAGGTGGATGACGTGCTCCATGATCTTCCCTATGCATGAAGTGAGCGAATTCGGACGGAAGTTATCGATATGAATAGGTTTATTTGGGTTAGGAATGAAGATTACCTTGGCTACTTTCCATTGTTGGGGTATATCGCCCTTCTCGAGACAGTGATTGTAATATTCAGTGAGTTTGCTTATTGACTGGTCATCAAGACTGCGAAGCGTCTTGTTCGTCACCTAGTCTGGACCGGGCGCTGTGGTAGTTCGCGCTTTGTTAAGGGCATGTCGAACCTCCGCTTCTGTGATGGCCCTGCGAAGTTCTTTGTTTGGTGCACCAACATAATCGGGCTTGGGGATTTGCGTAGGAGGGGGCATGTGTTTGGAGGCCAGGTTGCTGAACATGCTCGAGAGGTCCGCTGCGTGATCATGTAGTAGCTTATTGATGTGGTTGTTGCTATGGGTTCTAGACGTAGTGGGGTCGAGCAGATGCCGAAGCAGTTGCCAGGTTTTCTTAGTGCTAAGATGACCATGTGTCCCCTCACATACCTGCGTCCATTCCTGTGCCGCCAATTTGGTAGCGTATTGCTGGATATGACAGTCCAATTTGGCGATTCTGATTCGGAGTTTGTGGTTGTAACGGGCTGTTAACCATTTCTTGAGCAATGCTTGCTTAGCTTCCCACATGTGTAGCAGCTTCGAATCAATTTGAGCTAAAGCGGTGTCTTGCGGCAGAGTGGTGCTATAGGCCTCTACGTCTGCTTGTAAGGTGCTTGCCCATTGCTCTATGTCAGTGATGTCTTCTTCGGTAAGGCTGCTGCGAGATTTCCTAAATTCCGTCCAATTAGTCAGACGTAACGGTTTCGTGGCTAGCGGCCTGTGCATGAAATCTAGGCTGAGTTCGAGGATGTAATGGTCGCTTCCCAAGTTGTTTTGGAGGTTGCGCCATGTCGCCTGAGTGATGCGGTGAGTTAAGGTGAGGTCGGGGATGTATCCCTATTGACGCTATTTCCTAGCCGGGTATGGAGGGTAAAGTCGTTATGGATGGTCAAACCCTGATTCTGTATGTACTGCCACAGTGCTCTTCCTTTAGGAGTGGATGTGGAGTGGCCCCACATTTGGTGGGAGGCATTGAAGTCGCCCATGACGACTAGCGGTTGTTTGTTGGCGTTAGCTTTGGCTTGTGCTAACATCTGCTCAAAACGGTGTTGTCGAGCATTGGGGGAGCTATAAACATTCAACACGTATAGGTTGGGTTGTTTGAGCTTTTGAGGAATAATTTCTATAAAATCGTGGGGAATGTCAGTACTACTAAACGTATCCCATTTAACTGTGAGATGTCATCGTACGAGTATGGCAGTGTTGGGCTTTTCTATGTCAGGGTCTTGGAAAGTGCTCTATCCAGATAGAGCAGATTTCCCGTGTGTTTCCTGTAAGGCTATAATGTCAGGGAGTTCGTTAAGACTCTGTAGAAAAAGTAGTAGACTGGCTCGCTTGTTGCGGAACCCCCTGCAGTACCACTGCCAGATTTTCAGGCTACGTGCTGGCTTCATTATTATTGTTGTTGTAGGGGAGGGGAGCTTGTGACGTCGCGTGCGGTCGTCCACGAGTGTCAGTTAGCTCTTGTAACCTCGAGAACTGCGCAGATACCTCACCGATAAAGGCTTCAATCTTGCTTTCTAGCCGGTTTTCAAGAGCAGTAAATCTGTTTTCTAGGGCGTTCATGCGGTCATTGAGGACAAACAGGGTGTTTTCAATGATGCTATCGGTGTCTGTTATTTCGGCATTCTTCCTTTTAGCCGGTGGAGGATGCATGGTTGCTGAAAGTGTTCTTGGTGTCGCTGCTTCAGTCGTAGCAGAGGGTGCAGCAGTGTCCATTTGTTCTGTCGGAGGGTGTGTAGTTGTGGGAGCAAGTTGTTGTGGCAGAGGGTTGGTAGGGGCGGCAGGAGTTTCATTGACATCAGCGCGGGGTTGGAGCATTGCCTTGAGCTGCTTAATTTCGTTTTTAAGCATTTCACTCTGATTAAGCAAGTATCTAATGAGAGAGGTATTAACGTCTTGTGAGGAGCTACTATTCTGGGAGACTACCCCTGCCCAGCTCACTGTTGTTGGGTCGACGGGTGGTGTCTCGTGGTTGCGTGGAGTCAGCGGAATGCCAAGCTTGCTTTGGTGAGGGAGGCTGTGCTGCTGTTGCAGGGTTCTTGCGACCAGGGCTGCTCTGCGGCTTCTCTTGTCCAGGGCGTTGGCTGGTGGCTTGGGTGGTTCTCTTGGCCGGAAGTGCCAGTTTAGCTTCTGGGGTTGCCGGGGGTGGTGTCCGTGGCGGTTTGTAATGAAGCCTGCACTCGGAGGAGCCAGTCTCATGCGCTCCGTTACAGATGATGCAGGTGGGGATCTGGTGTTCCGCATTTGGGGCAGAGAGCTGTGGTCGCGCTGGAACAGACGTCTTGACGGTGGCCAAGCTGTCGGCACTTAGTACACGCTTCCACTTTTTGCCGATATGGCCGGCAGCGGAGATCTGTGCGGAGGTAATCAATGTAGAAGGGGACCCTCAATCCCTCGAAAGCGACCAGGATGAAATCAGTGGTGCCCATTCGCGGAGCAGTTAGGATGTTGATTGCTGGATTAGACTCTCGAAGGTTAGCCAGCACGTTCCCTTCGACAAGGGAGGCCGGAAGCTTGATGATGCCCTAGCACGAATTTTTGGGGTCTGCCACGTGCGTGGAGACGTCGTAGCTCTTGTCCATGATAGTGATGGTGGCAATCTTCAAATAGCGATCAGCTCTGTCCATGCAGGGGGTGCTGATGATGATTGTGTTGTTAATCTCATTGGCCCGGAGTCGATCTAGCGACGCTGCAGCCGCGGAGAGGCCAGTGGACTTGATCACGATGTCGCGGAGAGAGACTAGATGTATGCTGGCACAGTTGACGCCGCCACGTACACGAAGAATGACCTTGTATCAGCGGCCGGGAGTGGAGGAGGACGAGGTAGAATGTGGCTTACTTGCGGACGCGATGTCAGGGTGCTTGGTGAGGTGGGCAGAGGCTTCTTGGCACCGGAGTGAACAAACTTCTCGCGCCGATCGATGATTTCTTCTGGAGTCATGTCGACGCTGTCGGCGACGCCGATTTGGCTCATGGCTGCAGCCGCTACAACCACCGACGCACACTACCGGCGTGGCGCGGCAGAGACGCGGAGGTTCGAATGTTGCGAAAATCGATGATAAGTTGTGAATGCTCTTTGGTAACGTTTACTACTTTCATCCAGCAATGGAAACAGACAGGCTGTTTCAGAATCAAGAAATAAAATGCAGCTGATGAACGTCCAAGAATATAGACAAGGAGAGAATAGCTATCGGGACTGTTGCCGGGCTTTCTTGGTTAGGCGAACGTTATGGGCGCGGTACAGCAGCTGTCAGAGAAGCTGGCTTCGCCAGAGTTCATTACCACAGGTCGTCCCAGCTGAGTTTGTTGTGTCTCGGCTACTCTTCGCTGCCCCGAGGACGGTGGTTTTTTTTTCTTTTTTTCTTTGGACAAAGCGCAGTACAGCGAGTTAGTGGAAGTTTGGCGCAACCGCTTTCAACGATGTTCACGATCCATTCGGTAGTGGAGCTGTTGTAACAACAAACGCCCCTTCACTGCTGTCTGTCCTCTCTTTCCTCGTCAAGCTATCTCTCTCCTAAATTGGCAATAGGTCTGCCATTGTCTGCCATCGTCTGCCCCATGTTCTCTTTATTTTGCCGCTCAAAAGCAAGCTACGAGCGACGCTATCTGCAAGAGTCTCGACTGTGCGCCGATGCTCTGTTCGTATCCCACTGTCGGGAAACCAGAAGACTTAAGAAACCGGCTGCGCAAGAGAAAATATAGGAGCACACAAAAAATGTTTCTGACGTCGAAATTACAAAAGAAGAGGGAAGTGGCGCGAAATAGACGAAGTTCACCGAAGCCATGGGTATTGGGATCGATTGGCCGACATCGAGCTTTATTCTCGCGAATCCCTGCGGTGCCGACCCGAACACAGCTTTAGTCTCGCGCCTTACGTGAGGCTCATTTTCTCTAGCCATGTGCCCGAAGAAAAGAAAAAAAAAGGGAGATATTTACAGATTGCGAAGCCTTTTATGCGAAAATAGACGTGTGGCGCCGTTTGATGGGTTGCCCAAATAGAAAAAAAGAGGGGCCATAGTATGACATCAGACAGATGAATGAATGAATGAATGAATGAATGAATGAATGAATGAATGAATGAATGAATGAATGAATGAATGAATGAATGAATTTGAAGGAATATAGAGTACAGTACGCGCCATATATATCGCTTGTGTGCAGTTCCTCTGTGAAAATCTTCTGTATTGAAGTGACGAAAAATGTAAGTCTTCACGTCACTCTAGAGTGCACTGCTGGATGAGTCATGGACGAACAAGGTAGCGAATAAAAAAGTTCTAAGAGCGGCGCTTCTCAGGACCTCAAAAAAGCTCTTCGTCTTTCTGTCTGGCGGCCTCAGAAACTGAGGGTCTTTTTATAGTTCATCCTTCGGCCATATCAAAACCTTAAAGAGTATAGCGTGCGTGTCGGGTTCGGTAAATAGGGCACACACCAATATTCATAAGGGTCAAAAAAAGAAAAAGACTGCGCACCTAACACGCATTATTTAGGTAGCTGTCAAACTTCCAGTAAGAAGGATCGTTCACTCAGCACTCTCCTCATCTATAATCTAACTATTGTAAGTTACATCTATAACGCAACTTGAAGTCTTGATTTTGTTCATGATTTAATCTAACTATAATGGCATCGAAAGTTCACCATGTCACACCCGTACTGCTCCAAGTGCTCCTATTCCGATACACACCGAAGATTCACCTTTACTTGAAGCAACAACTGCTTAACGTGGACAAAAAAAAATTCACTGATGATTACGACACTGCCTAATACGAATTCTGAGCGCAGCTTCGTATTGGGGCAACGGCAACTCTGTTTGAAGTTCTGACTTTCCACAGTCGTAGCAGTGTAACATTCTTTACATATTGCCACGGAAACTGCCAGCGCTCGAGTGCTGCGCAGATCAATCTGTGCATTGCAGGCATCGCGAACCAAGCGAAACCCCGACAGCCCCGTCACGACAAGCGAGGCCAGCCGCAGTGCATGTGCCGGCCCTGCATGCGCACGAGCTCCGACCGAGGGGCCAGCGCGCGTGACGGAGAAGAAAACTAGGTTAGAGGCCAGTGGCTCATGATATCAACAGACTTCGTGTTCACTTTCTTTCTTCCTCGTTCGCTCTATCGGTTCCGCCGACGCCGACGCCGACACCAACGGCGATGCCGCTCAACGCAGGAACGGGCCCCTTAGAGCTGAGCTCTAAAATGCCAGACCGGCGCGGAACGCGCAGCACAGTCCCAGCGAAAGCTGGAAGAGCAACCTTACTAGAGCCCGTTCTAAACTCTCTTGGGGCAACTAATACAAGGACACATGCAAGGTATCCACTACGCCATAAATCATAATTTTTTGTGAAGTAGGAAGCACCTACTACACCATTATTCGTCTTTTTGCGGATAAGCGACGTACCCGCTACACATTTGTAAGGTATTATGTGCACTTTGTTGATGTTGCATGTGGCCGATGACGATGAATAATTATTGCTGACCATTTTGCAGTGGGCGGGAAGCTTTAAACCACACACTTGTTGTGCAAACAGTGTGTGATGCCTGGTTGTTATTTTACTCTTCTCCCGAGCTATTTACATAGGTTAACGTGATTCCTTGCCCGACATGACGCCTTATATGGTCTTTTTGCAAATGTGTTTCAAGCACCAGCATGGCTCTGTGGTAGAATACTCGACTGCCACGCACAGTGCCCAGGTTGAAATCCCATTCAATCCTGCATATCTTTTCTCATTTTATTTTTTCATGTCTGTCGGTTACGCCGACGCCGACGATGACGCCGCTCAACGCAGGAACGGGCGCCAGAGAGCTGCGCTCTAAAATGTCGGCATTAACAACAACCCAATTCAGCAGCCTTCTTTCTTCGTTGTCGTTTCTGCTTCCGCTCTTTCACCACTACCACCACCAAGGAAAAACAATGAACCCTAAGGGGAAATAGGCTGCTGCTGGAATGGGGGCACTTGGCGTTTCCATAATACAATGCCAGGTGCGTCATCCTCCCAACAGCCATACTGCCAAAAAACTGCCTCTCGCTATGAAAGAAATGAAATTCCTACAAATTCAGTGAACCGGTATGACGCGTATTGTGATAAGGCACGCGCGCCTTTTTCTCGCAGTCACTGCCACCGCACAGATTGTATCGCCCAATGAACCTACGCAGCTCACTGTACTTTACAAGGAAAGGTGCGTGCACGTCTTTTGGCATTGCCTATGCAGTATCCGACGTTGCAATTTTTTCGGTGACAGCGCTATGAAGCTTAGCAATGCTTTCTGACGTCCGTGCCTGCACACCTAGCACTCAACTACGTATACCGTCCAATCTATGACGACGTGACTCTACCCTGCTGGTCTGTCTGTAGCTTGGAGTGGCCTTCTCAAATGATTATTCACTTATTGTAGAAATGGCTTATAGCCCGCTATATGAACTCTGCGGGGGCAGTGAAATTACCGCGCCCCTTCTCTGTGAGTGCACCCGCTTCAACTCTGAAAGAGCAGCCCTCTCAGACGCACTAGACGAGCTAGACCACCTCCCCTTCACAGAAAACAAGATCGTAGGTCATCGGCATGCCAGGTCTACAACACGGGCCACCCTGAGGTCGTTTTTGCGGTTTCTTCGAAAAACCGGACTAAATGACAAATTTTAACGCGAAAACGTTAAAGAGCTGGTTTCGCAGAAATTTATTTGTCGGGTCGTTAACTGTGAACAAAAGATCAGCGTTGCCCGTGAGCGAATATTCGCGATAGATGTAAATTAAGAAATAATAATAACATCTTCGGCTTCAGGGAGAATCAAAACCAGGAATTGTGCGTGGGAAGCAGGTGTTCTACCACAGAGCTACGCCCGTGCTCTAAATTGCTCCGAAAAAAAAACACTATATGAACCTTGTGTAGTGCTAGGAATGTCATTAGCACATGTAATATTGCGTGGCAGAAACATAGAATCACAGCCAGGTGTCAAAGCATGTGAATTGTACATAGTGTCGTTGGTTTAAAACCTACCAATTACAAGGCATACAGGCATAATTATCATTATCAACAACAGCATCAACACTGAGTGCAGCGGCGCAGGTGCACGTGTCGCGTTAGGCACGCGTAGTAGGTACCTTGGCAACTCGCAAAAGGAATTATGTTCTAGTGGGCACTTCGCAACTGAAATTGCAGTAGGCATTCTAGGATATTTTGAAGGGACCAATTTACACGCGGACAGAGCTTCCTTACCTTGCGGCAAGGTTTAGGTGTCCACCGAGATGCGAAGCTAGGCTAGCGATTGAGAAGACGATGAGAAGAGGGTCCGATTACGACTATCGCGTTCTACTCTTGAAGAAAGCTCGAGGGTCCTCCAAGTTTTTTTACAATGCGAAGAGAATGTTGGTGTGCCTTACTTCAACGGTGCTGACGTTGTAGTGATGACGTTGTAGTGTCGTCACAGACTTTTTCTTCTTGTGTTCCATTTTTTTACACCCCATTTCCCCTCCCCAAGAACAGGGTGGCAAACCGAAGACTTCGTATGGTTAATCTCCCGGTCTTTCCTTTATATTTCTCTCTCTTTCTTTCTGATGGCAATTAAATGCCGACAATTAAATGCAGTGCTGGATGCGTTGCACCTTTCTCACTACATAATTAACAAAAATTAACGTTACTTGCTTCTATAGAAATAGGCTCATAATTCAGAAGTCGTTTCTCCGTAAGCAATCTTTGCGATTGGCTGGTCTCTCACTGTTGAAATAGCTATCTTCAGGTCTGGCTGGAACTTCTTTTTAGCAAAAATAATCTATGGCATAAATCTATCAAGTGCGCAAAACATTTCTTTCGGCTAATCACGATGGATTGCGAATAGGTGGACGATCCAACTACGTACGCACACACTCAGCATACGTGTGTTACAACTTACTGGCGCTTTTACCCACATCCGCGATGGGGGTCTAGTGATGGTGCCTGACTGCTGTCTCGAAGGTCGCGGCGGCCGCATTTCGATGGAGGCGAAATGCTAGAGGCCCGTGTGCTTAAATTTAGGAGCACATTAAAAAACCTCGGGTGGTCGAAATTTCCGGAGTCCTCCAATACGGCGTCTGTGGTAGCTAGGCCTACGTGTGCCCTCAAATTGACAGCAACACCAACAATAGTGACACTTTTCTCCAAATTGGATGGAGCTTTAGGTGAAGTGCTTTTGCTGCTTGAGGGTGCGCCATTCTTGAAAGAAGCCACTTAACCCTCACTTGTTCGCCGACGTGTCATATCTACCTTTTGACAGGAAGCCTCGCCAAAGATAACCTTCTTTTGGGTAGACATCTGCTGTCAGGAAAATTGAGAAAAGAAGGCTTCTGAGTATCCTTAGAAGCGCTTCAGATAAGGATTCAGAGTAAACACCGAATGAAAGCGCGACGTGTGAAACGTCGCAACCATTTTTGTTATATTACTGTAGCTGTTGCCACTTTTTGGATAACATTCTGCGGTGCTGTCAGTGTTGTCAATCATGTACAGTGCCTAAACAGTGTTAATTTAAACGACACTAGAGTCGATGTATGGAAGTGAAGTTTATTATTCGCGCAATCAACTAAACCAATAGCTTTAATTATAATTACAACATTGATTAGATAAAACGCAACTATGACATATCGTAGTTCTTGAACTTCATAGTTTTCAGGTGATCGAAACTTCCGCAGCCCTCCACTGCGGTGTCCCTCATAATCATATCGTAGTTTTGGGACGTTAAACCCCAGATATTATTATTATAACTTCATAGTTTTGCAGTTAGGCAGCACTGCGGTGCTGGAGTGCTTGCGGTATCTCAAGCGCATACCGCTGCTATTCAGATGGTTCTCATATTTGCATACACGTACAATAAGGGTGGAGGGCTCCTGCTAAATACCTGAATTTATAGCATAGAGTCATTGCAGATATACAGCAGTCCAGATACAACCATATGAAAATATTAAGCATGGTATAAAACATTTGCGCTTGGACTCATATTAGTACAGAGGTTAACGGATCAACTACGTTACTTTTGAGTTCATTTATTCACCTAGTGTGTAGGAAAAGCTGCTACACAGTAATATCAAGTTTAGACTTAGCAGCAGTTCCCACTAAGTTTTCGTAAAATGTACAGGTCAGAACTGCTAATGATATACGCTACTGCCCCTTCTACAAAGTAATATTTTTTTTATTTCTTAAATTGGATGCATGTATTGGTGTGATTAGTATAGCGTTAGATTAATAAGTACTTATGGGGAATTAGACAAAAATATTAGAAATATAGCGTAAGACCATCTCATTTGGCATTAACTAAAAGCACGAGAGGAGACGTAATTTGACTGGGTCTTACGCTATTTAGCGAATAGCATGGTATCTTGCTGCCATTAATTTTACTAAGGTCGAAAATAAACTCCTCAGTGAACCATCTTATTTATCTTGTCGTACTAATCACCGTCATAAACTGCAAGCCAGTGCGTACCCAGAGGTTGGCGCGCCGGGCCCGTGCTCACCCGGACTCCCTCAGACTCAGACTCACGGCCCTATCTGAGTCTGAGTAACTATGAGTGAGGCGACTCATGAGTGAGATTTCCGACCTATGTTTGAGGCCTCGTTCGGCTTTTAGCTAACACTTATACTTATACTTCTACTAACGTTTCCTACTGGAACATGCCAATGGCTGCTAATGGGGAATGAGAGACAGAAGAATTCGGCTTTTAGTTAACGCGCACGCTGCGAATTTTTTGTTGTTCAACAACGCACAGGAAAAATCTCCCACCGGCACCAGCTTGGAGGTCAAGATCTGGTACTAGCGTTACGACTGGTTACGCACTACGACTACGAAAAACGAACGGGTGCCGCTTTAAGGAGCTTCGCCCCTAAATGATGCTTATGGCAATTTCGCTCGCTTTGTTCTCGGCAAACGAACATTTTCAACTCTTACGCCCTACATCGGCCAACATTTGAATAAGGTTTACCGGCTTCTTGGATGCGAAGATCGTTTCCCTCGCGCGTGAGCTTCATGTTTGAACTCCTACGCAGTGGAGCGCAGCGACGCCTCCTAGTTATGTCTGGTTGAGTTATTCGCAGCTATGCTTCATTCTCATTCATGCCTAAATGTTCTACGTTGCTTCCGAGAATAATTTTACTTCATTCATAACAGCTAAAGCTCTTGCTGGCTTTGAGACAAGTTAGTTTTTTTGAGCTATGGATGTTCCTTATCTCAGCGTAATACATTACATTTCCCTGCAAAATATTTCTGACAATCACTGCTGAACTCGGTCAAGAAGCTTGCATTGTAGCTGGCATCAGTCATACCGAAGCCTGCTGGAATATTGGCATATCCCTCACAGACGATAGTGCTTAAATGTGCAAGACCCTAAATGTTGAGTGTGCACATAAACATACTATAAATTCACATACTCTTCTTCTTTCTTCTCTACCCTTTCCTTTCTATTATTTCCCCTTCCCCCACCCCAAGTGCAGGGTAGCCAACCGAGCCAAAGCTTGGTTAACCTCCCTGCCTTTGCTCTTCGTTTCTCTCTCTCTCTCTCCTTCTCTCACATAAGCTAGGTAAGTTTGCTTTATGATACAGCAATCCGATTTGTGGAGAAACCTGATTTTCCAGCTTATTTGTGCAGGGACAGTAAGCTTTTTTGCAAGCTTTCTAGACGTAGTCACCCCGTCAGGAGCTTTCGCTCTTTGTCCAATACTTGCTTTTTAGAGTGCTAAGTATAGTTAACATCAGCCTGTCATCAGCCTGTCTACGCAGTGGGAGTAGACAGGCTGATGATGATTATGATTATGATGATGATGATGAAGTATAGTTAACAGAGTTTATGGGTTGAGTGTCGATGCCTAACAAGTAAGGGCTCGACCTTACGCGGAGGAGCTCTTATCCTTGTATAAATACAAGTTTTCTTTTTCTCTCTCTCTCTTATCTACCCTAAGCCATTCGCAACTTCTTTTGTTGATGTACCGATATTGTTTTTACTGCGTTCGTACCTGCAGCGTGTTTGTTTTCTCTAGAGTGGAGACAATAAAACACTCAGAGTAGCTTATTCCGACCATTGCTGTTCGCAGGACGCGAACAGCACTGATTTCTTTTCGCTTTTATTCAACCGTTTTTTATGCGAACGAGCCGTCCTTCAGAACGTGCCAAGAATCTTCTCAGCAAGAAAAGATACTAAGGAAAAATGCAGAAGTATGCAAACGGTAGCGACGGAAATATGCATGACATAATAAAAAAATTTGTCGGGAAACTTCTGCGCATATGTTGAGCTATGTTTACACTACCGAGCCCAGAAGCCCAGATGTTTTCTTTGCCTGCTTTCTCAGATGCGAGAGTTGAGATTTGTTGCGTTATGCAATACTGATGTTCTGAGCTTGAAGTTATAGTGCAAACATATGGCACAAATACACATAATGCAGATAAAAACCTAACAGGCGTCTGAGATCCTATATGTGACGCGCAGATGTCGTCTATCCGCTTTATGGTGAAATAGATATATAGTTGTTGTTAAGTTTCCCTAAGGTCAAAACTTATGTCTGAGAATTATCATATCGATGCTCACCCTAAAAAGTTCTTTAAATGGACGCCTTTTCTCTGTGTGCAAAGTCTGTGTGTGCACTGCTCTCCTAACCCTAATATTCTAATTCTTGTTTGCTTTCCCCAGTCGAAGGTAACTAAGCGATTTCACACTGGTTAACGACACTGCCTTTCCTGTCTGGCATCTCTGTCTCTCTCTTTCATTCTTTCTTCCTCTCTATTATTTGCCTTTTCGCCTTAAAGATCTACGCAAAACTCATCGCACAGCCAAAAGGAAGGAAAGTTCAATCTGGAACCTCACGAAAAGGAGAAAAGAGTGGACGGCAGGAAAACACAAGGTACTAGCTTATGAGCTAGAGAGGGTGATAACAGCCTCTGCATGACTTCGTCGCCCCGTTGTTGCCGTTGCGAGAAACAGCGTGCGGTGTCCGAAGAAACCGCAACGTCGTCGGGCATACACTCCCGCTTCCATTCTCATGCGGATGGTTCATTACTACTGGTTGATGGAGATAATGGATGCGCAACCACATCACACAGTGAGGCAAAACAACAGGGATATGGCACGGCAGAGCTTAGACCACGGTGTCTTAGACGCATGGGCTCGTCTTTCTTAGCGTGGAGTTTTTCTGTTTTTTGAGGGGGAGGGGAGGCGGGAAATAAGAGTGGCTGAGGGTACGGCGCTGTCTTTTCATAGCACCGCGTTTATAGTTTCTGATATGAGAAGAGTTCAGGGGCTGCTGACGGCGCAACTTTTGAAAAGATTGACATGGGACGGTAGGGTGTCGTAAATTGTCGAAAACGTTTCGAGAGTTTTGTGCACCGCGGTTCTCATTAATACTCACTCGCCTGTGAGGCCTGAAGCGTGTGCTCTAAATTCTTCGTTTCATTTCTGTTGAAGATGACAATGTCGTTGCTTAAACTGTTAAAAAAATACTAACGAACTTATTTGTGTAAACACGTAGATATTAAGCTTGTTTCTCAAGTCGAAACAAACGCGTGTTGATATTCTGTTGTGAGTTCTTATGTATGAATACACATGTTCATATTTTACGCGTGTACTACCGCAGTGTCTTATAGTTTCCAAGGAGACTGCTTTGGATGCGTAGCAAAACTCAACGGAATCGGGTGCCTAACAACTCGAAGTTCTTACACGAGTCCGTTAAGGCCCATGACGGTGCACGGAAAGGCACAGTTTGCATCCAATACATCCGGGCCAGTCATAAGTATCCAGTTGAGATGAGAGTACAATTGATAACGCGTTTTGTTGCATTTAAATTTAATTGAACGTTCGATCGGTTGTCGAGAGGTAGATAGCACGTAGCGCACCATACGGTTTTCTCTTTTTTTGAGAGAGGGCAATTGTTTGCAGCTTTTAATTCGCTCACCTTAAAAGGCAAAAAAGGCGTGAAGGCTTTCACCGATCGCTTAATGTGTGTAGCGGCGCATTGGACTCATTTTAACAATCGCACCTCAGAAATCGATACGCTTTCTGGCAGTCAGTACACTGATGACAGTGACAGCTCGCTAGAGAAAGCCAATTGAAGATGACCAAGCAAAAATTCAAATTCACTAACTAAAGAAAGCGAAGCTACAAAATAAGGAAAACGAAGAAAATATACCTGCAGTATGGTAGACGAAGCTTAAGTGCTTTCTTCAGCGCGTTTGAATTTACCTGCATCGATCTAGCGCGCTCGCAGCTTGCGAACTTATAGAATACAACTTTTCGCCGGTTTCTGCAAACACGCGCCATTTGCCTTAAAATGCAGCAGGCGAGACATCAACAGCCTTCCCGGTTCTTCCATTGAGCGGGTGCTGTTACTTGAAGAATATGCCTCGGGGAATTGATTTGTAACTTGTTTTTGAAGCGCTCCTTTTTTCTCATGTCTCGTCGCATATATCGCGCTTTTAACGCCAGTAGGACTGCCTTGATTGAAACACCTGCAAGAAGGCTAACCACGCCTTTCGCTTTTGCTAGTTAGTTCACCGCGTGCCATTAAGTAGTAAGAGAGAGAAATGTTTTAATGAAAAGCTGGAGTAGTAAGAACATGAAGTAGTAAGAATAACATAGACAAAAGCTAAAAGAAAAGCACCGTGTTCTGACTCGCATCGTTTCTTTATGTGTGCATTACGGGGGTTTTCGTGCCTTCAAGGAGACGCACCGTTGAACGATAGGTGGCATTTTTTTGTTACAACTTATGCAGGTTCAGCGTGTAGGCGACAGTACTGTTGCTATGTGGACATTTTCAGGTAGATGGCGAGGAAGAAAGAATACTCTAGACAGACCGCAAACTTAGAAATGGCTTTTTGTTTGTTTGTTTTTCTCAGAAAGAAGAATGAAATGTTTGCAGGAATGTAGTACACTTGGAAGTTAGCGCTTCCCTTTTGCTGCTGATTTTTATTGACTATGTACTTTTTCTTGGACAATGTTTATACCCCCGTATTCAGATATGCGGCTCAACCTGAACGCACAGCTTGACCTCATCAAGTCCGGATAAAGCATACTACTGAAATGAACGTACTCAAGACGCTCACAGCCCCGCCACGGTGGTCTAGTGGTTATGGCGCTCGACTGCGGACCCGAAGGTCGCGGGATCGAATCCCGGCCGCGGCGGCTGCATTTTCGATGGAGGCGAAAATGTTTGAGGCCCGTGTACTTAGATTTAGGTGCACGTTAAAGAACCCCAGGTGGTCGAAATTTCCGGAGCCCTCCACTACGGCGTCTCTCATAATCATATCTTGGTTTTGGGACGTTAAACCCCAGATATTATTATTATTATTCAAGACGCTCACTGTATTTCATTGGGCGCGTGTGCAAGTGGTATTGCGATGACGTGTGGACATCTAGTTTATGGCGTCAAGCGAAGTCGCGTTTGCTAATGCGGGTGTTAATAATGGCCAAACCAACAAGTCCAAAAAGTCCTATGATGTGTAGCAGACATTGAGATTTTGAAAGATAGAAAGCGCGAAGGATACCACAAGGGACCATTGTTTTTCTTCAAGCTGCTCCCGCAAGGTCTCCCGTGAAGGCGGTGTAAGCAATAAAAATAATACAAGTAACGCTAGAACAAAGCGCGATCCCAACAGTACTTGTAATATGAAAGAGGCAACCAACACACTAGTGATAAAGGATATCATATTGAGAGAAATCAAGGTTGCCGGGAAAAAGCGCGTTGACAGGAACGTTGACAGTGATATGCCGACTTCTTTTACTAAAGAGGAGACTGAGAACAACAAACGGCAGATGAGCTAATTATTCTTAACGTAATTGTATTGTATGACTTGTATGATTTTATCACGGCTAATTGCAATACAAAACTAATTCAGCGGTACATGCAACAAAACAGAGAATAAAAGAGGAAGGGTCGGGGAGAGAAAAAATGATACGCAAGTGATTCTTCAGGGCACTAAAGAACTCGTAGCTGAACTTGATAAGGACATGACGCCTGGCGAGTCGGTTTGACGTGATAACGTATGTTACAATATAGACAATAGTAAAATGCGAGGACACGTCATAAGCGGGCGCCTTTTAATAAGCAAGTGTTTTTTCCGGGGTTCACCAAGAATTGATGCACGTCACTTTCATCACTGAAGTGACGTCAGTAAAAGGGCACGAGGGTTGCTGAGAAAGTAATTCTGATAAAAACCTTTTCTCACCGACTGAGGAACTGAACATTTTAACACACGACTTGCGACCACAAAAGCCTGACACAATGACGACTACGACACAAACGCAAACAGGTTCATTACGCGTCATATGTGCTTACCGCTTCGGCAGGAATGGCGCCATCATCTAGGACCGGTGTTGTGAAGCACTACGCCGAAGCGTTGCGGGAGCGTGTAGGCGCAGCGTGGCACAATCAGGACCAACGTTTGACAGGACTGCGTTGGACCATCGAGACGCGCGAGCAGGACGCACAACGCTTTCGCGCGTTCGAGGCGCACATTGCTTTGACTCTCGCATTCGTGAACGTTAGCATGTCGCAACATAACGGGATGCCAACCCCCACTGCGCAATCATAAAATTTCCCCGTGGGAGATGTGGCAATGAGTGTCGATATGGCTGCATCCGCGTCGATGGTTGTGGTTAACAGGGGCATGGCCAGAAAGTTTTTTTCGGGGGGGGGGGGGGTTCAACCATACTTTATGTATGTTCGTGCGTGCGTTTGTATGTGTGCGTGCATATATACACAGGCAAAATTGAAAATTTTCGGGGAGGGAGGGTTGATTCCCCCCCCCCCCCCTGGCTACGCCCCTGGTGGTTAAGGTGGTGGTGATGGAGGCGGGGTTAGGCTGGCCACGGCCGGACTAGAAAGGCACGCTAGCGTTCCGTCTTACGGCTTTCGCAATCGAGTTCAACGCAAGCGAGTGTAGACGAACCGTGTTTCAGGGGCGTAGCTCCTCTTAGTCTAACCTTGTCCCATGTCAGGCGTAACCGGCAGTATCTCCCGAACAGTATAATAGATGGCGCTGTTTCGTAGAAGTACATATAAACTGGAGTTGATTGATGATATTCTAGATGGCGCTGTACACAATCTGTGTTGGTCCAATAGAAGTGTCTGCATAGTGCGCTTGTGTGAATCGCCACTAGATGGCGGTGGAAGTGCCGCTACTCTCCGATCGGCTGCTGCGCGGGCTGTGCCTGGGTTGCGGGCAACGAGTGCCTCTCTCAGTCTCCTGGATCGTCGCCGTACGTGTCGGATCGTTGGTGGGGCATGGACGAAGCGGAGTGGCGGGCGCGGAGGGCGGCGGCGGCTCGTGCTCGTCGCCAGGATCCCGCGGTGCGAGCCCGAGAAGCGGCGGCGAAGTGAGCGCGGCGTCTGGCAGACCTTGATGGTGCTCGTGCGCGGGAAGCGGCGCCAGCGGTCTCACATTCAAGGAGCCGACGCGCGGTTCTAGCGGGAATTTCTCGCTCATTCGTTTGGCCACAGTTGTGACGTGTGTGATCGACTTTGGTTCGATAATAACCTCACCGCGGTGTTTCACACTCTTTATATGATGTACTGGGCGAATTTCACGGCAGAGTTTCACGGTTTACCGATGATTTCCTCCGGAGCTTCGCCCGACTCATCATCATTCACCCCGTGGATATGCCGTGATTTTTTTACTCTATACAGTAGGGTTTACTCGGCGCGAATAAGCCCTCTTGTGACACAGGGTTGATGTGGCGAATTCCATAAAGAGCGAACATGGCATCGAATTGTTTCTTCTGGTTGTTGTTGAGTCACAGGAGCTCTGAATGTCGGTTGTCTTGAAAGCGCGTCGTTGGCCAGGGCGTGTGTTCTTTCGTTGCCGCTGACACCAACATGAGAAGGTATCCCCTGGAATGTTATCTTGATGCCTTTTTTGGTATTGTCATTCAGTGATGCTAGCGACTGGAGAGAAAACTTTATTCTGGGAGTCCCTCGAGAGTGTTGTTACATTGCCGAGTCCGAGAGAATTGCGACTTGTTGCGCGGGTCCATTTTTCAGCTTGCGAAGAGCAGCAGCAATAGCGGCGCTCTCTGCACCTGTCGAGGAGACTATAGTGTGATACAACTTAAGAAGTCCGCAGAAACACCGCCCAGATGACCGAAGCGCGGCAGCCGATCGCCTCCACGACTAAATAAATAGTCCCACTCATTTACTCGGCGTCCGCCGCGCTGGTATAGCGGTTGCGGTGCTCGGCTGCTGACCCGAAGCTCGCGGGTTCGATCACGGCCGCGGCGGTCGCATTTTGATGGTGGCGAAATGGTAGAGGCCCATGTACTTATATTTAGGTGCACGTTAGAGAACACCAGATGGTCCAAATTTTCGGAGCCCTCCACGACGGCGTCTCATAATCATATCGTGGTTTTGGGACGTAAAACCCTAGATATTATTATTATTATCATTTACTCGGCAACGTTCTCCGACACCAGCTGTCCGGCTCATGACGTCAGTCTGGAGTGCTTGCCCATTGCGCCAGGCCTGCGTCCGCCTTTGAGCGAAAAATGCCGCAGAATTCTAACGTTGCATCCGACAGTAGTGGCCCAAGCGGCCAAACCATGCAGCTCCAATAGATGGAATCAAATATGCCGCAGCACAGCTGTCATTGTCAATAGTAACGGAACCACCCACGTGAAAGGCTTCCATGTCGTCCGAATAGCAATGCACACTGCAAATTTCCTAACACCCAACAAGGCCGCAAGTGCTTTTATTTGGACACGTTTTAATTTCGTGTTATGAACGATTGCTATCAAAGGGGGATCAACAATCATTTGTATTCATTTTTGTTTACTCCCCTAATCTTATTTTCCATACTATAGCAAACCGAATGCGCACATAGTTGACCTATACCTACCCGGAGGCGTTGAAGTTGCCTTTCTTCTTAACTACGGAGCAGCTTAAGGGATCGCCCTGCCGTCGTCTCGCGCTGTTGTCACGCGGTCTCATGTCTCGCGTTGGCTTCACTCAGGTCCCACGTTTGATACACATAAGCGAGCGGGCTGCACGTTTGGAACGTTAGCACGTTCTTGCCCGTGAAAGCCAGCGTCGTCGAAGGACTAATCCGTAAGCCCGAGCCAGCGAAGCGACAGGGAAACGCCAGCGCCGGGAGTTAGACACACGATTCACTTGAACTTGTTCAAAATAACTCTACCCGATTCATTCTCCACAACTACAACCGCACTGCTAGTATCCCCTCCATGAAATTAACTCTCAGTCTACCGTCACTTGCTTCACGCCGTTATTTTTCTCGTCTTTGCCTTTTCCACAAAATTTACTTCCATAACAGCCAACTGCGTAATGAACTAATCGCTAAACCATCCTACCACTCCGTTCGCATTGATCACTCCCACAAAGTTGGTATCATTTCCTGTCATACTGATGTTATCATAGTTTTATTCCACGCACATCACAGGATTGGAACCGCCTTCCCGGAAGCATCGCCGCCATTGAAGACCATCAACTATTTAAAACAACATTAGCTAACACTGTATAAATAGGAGCCGAAGAACTTGTATTTTCCTTACTGCTTGCTGCATTTTTGTTTGCTTTTACTTGTTTTATTTTTACTCACTCCCCTCTGTAATGCCTTTGGCCTTGAGGGTACTAATAAATGAAATGAAATGAAATGTACGGAAGAGAGAAGCGGAGGCGAAACGCCAGCGTTGAGGGTTAGAGGCACCGCGCTCGTAGCAGCAACCCGTAGAAAAATAGTTGATAGGAGACCGTAGAACAGAAAATCGATAATCGTAAAACAAATCATACAATCACAAGGAAAGAACACGAAAGAACAGAAAAGAGCAGATAAACACGAGATAAACACAAGAAAAACACAGGCGGATCAATGCTATGCAGTTCGTAGAGCTTTCAATTGGGGTAGAACTGGCTTTAAGTTTTTTTTTTTTATCCAGCGGCCCTGATTGTGGAGTCGTGGCCGATTTGTGTATGTCGTCATGAAATTTTATTATGTTATCGTTCAGTATAAAATAATTGGGATATAAATGTGAAGAAAGTAAAGTGGACGAAAAGATAACTTGCCGCCGGCAGGGACTGAACCTGCGACCTTCGAATAACGCGTCCGATGCTCTACCACTGAGCTACGGCGGCGGTCATATCCCCGTCCACTTTATGGGGTATATATTGTATTTAAACCTAAGAGTGTTAGTCGGCGCCGATCGCAGCCATGGCGGCAAGTGTGGAACACTCTTTTTCTGCTTGTTGGTGTCACGTATCACGTGGTCTTTTGACGAGCTGGCAGCTGGCCAATATTCGCTCACATACTACCTGAAGGCATCATGTCTGCCAGAAGGAGACCCTCGCCATGAATGAAGGAAAGAAGATGCCTTTTAAGGGCTCGTTTTTCGTTGTTAGACACAGTATTAATGAGAACTAACAGACAGTAATGCCGAGTAAAGTAAGGGGATGTTATTTGTAATAACTAGGAATATAAATTTAACTGGTTTTTATATCCCAATTGACATTTATATCCCAACTGACATTTATAGCCCAATTATTACAAACAACATCCCCTTGCTTTCCTTGGCATTACTGTCTGTTAGTTCTCATTAATACATATTCTTTGGAGGAACATCAAACAGTAGCGCTATTGTGCATGGAATTAAGGCGTATTTTTAGGAAGACGCCACAAGTGCCAATTGGTCACCCATGAGGGTTAAGAATAATGTCGTACGTTAGAAAGGCACGGGCTAGTGGCTCTGTCTAAGAAGTTTGTAGTGGGAACTTAAGTACACCTCATTTTAATATCGGGACAGCTTACTACTGTCCCATAGTAGTTTCCATGGTGCTCTAAATGTCGTAATTTCTTAGAGTTCTACTCCTCCAGGTACAAACCAGAAAGCACCTGGTTCCGTGAATCTGATGTTCAAGCTCATGCAAGGCCACGCTAAAGACTCTGAACTGGCCGACGAGTTCGCGCCGACGTTTGTCCAGGGTACACTCTATCCAGGGTATCAGCGTGTTGACCACGTGCTTCGTTCCGCGCGCATCGCGTGTCGTCGCAACGCCGGCCAAGGAGCTTCAGCGAAACGCTAGTCTACATGAACAAAAAGCGCGCTCGCATGCGTGTGCTCAAGCAGGAACAGCGTGCAGCTGTGTGTGAGACATGCTGTAGCTCAATGCAGGAGGCTTCTCGACGGGGTCCCGAAATTGGAGAGCACAGTCTCGTCCTCGCCTAAAGCAAGGCATGTAATGAAGTTAAATCTCTACAAACCGATGGTCTCGTTTTTTCCCAACGCAAGGAAAACCTAGATACCGCTCGACAAACATCGTGTAACCGCGTTCAACGAAGGTAGTATTTATAAACACAGTTGACAGGCACAGCTTACTGCTATGCCATAGTAGTGCAGTGCTCGGAGATTGATACGCGATACTTGGAGCGCGTGGCTGCTGCTAGTGAGGGTGATGGTGAGGGCGACAGCGTGTGTCACGCATGGGTACTGCATCCGGTAAAGAGGCGTTCAGTCTCTGGTTCTAGCTCGGCGGATCCGGCGTAGCGCTGCAATTCTTCGTAACGCGCACCCTCCAGCCCCAGCCATTTCGCGGCGCACGGCACAAGGGCGCAGTGTTTTGAAGCCATGGCAAGCAGCGTTCCGCTTGCGCCAAAAAAATAAACTACAGGCTGAAAAGCTGTCTACCAGATGCAGCCACCGTGTGTTATGAATGTTGTCACCCTGACCCTCACCCTTACCGCCAGCAGCCACGCGCTCCGCGTGTTGCGTTTCAATGGCCCGGTATCGAACATATAGTGCTCTAAATGGTCTTTTTTCTCTCATGTAGTCACCCGAGTCCTCGATTCGTGTATCACATTTGCCTCAGAGGTGGTCCTTTGAGGTTCCTTGTGAGGCCTGCTGTAAACGCTGCCTTACCAGTACAGACGTGCCGAATCTACTTTCTAATACCGTCGTTTAGAATACATACTCTGATTATTTAAATTTGAGCAGAGTGGCCTTAGACCTTCAGACACATTCTCGATTGCGACCATCCACCAGACCACGGACATCTCATCGCTTTGAAAGGAAAAAATCACTTTTTAGGACAATTCGTTATTACATGATCTTGGCTTTAAACTCTGTCCCATTCTATGCGAACCATCTTAACGAAGATTAATCTCTAAAGTGTTCTGCAACCAGAGTGTCGGAACGGAACGGAAACCGAAAACGAAAAACGAAAAAAACGATATTTTTGACCGGAACGAAAACGTAACCGAAACTTTATCGATTATTTCGTTCCGGAGCGAAACCGAAATTTTTTCAATCGTTTTTCGGTTCACGAGAAATCTTCGCAATCCGGAACAACTAACCACATGCAATGTGAGCATATCTCTGAATACAGTATTAGCGCGTACCTCAAACAGGAATTCCAAAGCAAATATACGTTCAAATCGTGCGAAAAACGAAAACAGTGGCAACCAGAGATATTTATATTACGCAAGTGGGCTTTTGCGCGCCTGTCACGCAGGCCAAAGTGAAGCGGGCGTTGTCGGCGCTGAAGTTTGTTACAGTTAAAGCTGTTATGAGACCGCAACAGCTGATTTTGGCGCCATAGTTGTCCGCCGCCGCCAGTGTCCGTGACCACTATCGCGTGATATAAAAAAAAATTGAATGAGAAACAAATTTCTAGGATCGGATGGGAGTTTAACCCGCGCCCTCTACGTGGCAGTCGGGTCTTCCACCACAGTGCCACGCTGGTGCTTGTAACTTCTTCGGAAAAATACTCTATACAAGCGTCATGTCGGGCAGTGAGTCGTGTTAACACATGTAATATAACGTGGCAGAGGAGTAAAATAACAACCAGTCATCACACAAAGCTAATAGCGCAAAGAGTGTGTAGTTTAATGCTTGCCGCCAGTGTTGCGGAGTTGTCCCACCAGAATTGGAATGACTCCGGAATCATTCCACATTTTCGCGACCCCGGGAACGAAATGGGGAAAACGCTTGAAGGAATGGAATGGGAATGGAATTACGTCTTTTTCCGAAAATAGAGCACGTTTTGGTCTACGTGCTGTTTTTGAAACTTCAAACATTAGTAAGTCAGAGCCTCGAAATTAACAATAAAGCAGCATTGCTAAAATGGCTTGGCTGATTACAAGCACGGTACATTTATAAGCAACGCGCCTGCTACTAACCGATGCATAAGTTAGTGTACAAACAAAAGCATTATCCCAGCAGATATCGAAAGGAGAAACAAATTACCCCTGCGCGCTGGTTCCCATTGATACCCCCCACGAAAGTGGCGAATACTCCATGCACAGCCTGATCTTTATCTCACGAGCAGTTTAGTACCTCACACACGTAAATAACCTTTGCTACAAGGAAGACATTGCATACCTGCGCACAGGCTAGCACAGAAAGTTCTCCTCACCCCATCCATGCTTGCGAGGCGCGCTAGACAAGCGTGAGTGCTGACGAGCACTGCGGTCCAGTGTTCCGTATTCGATGCAAAGGCACAAGGTGCCCGAGCGGTGCACTGTTGCAACTAATACCAGCAGATCTACAGGATTTTGTTCCCCGTTAACCAAATCTTAGTTTCTCCATATTCACGACCGCTCTAGACGTGTGACCAAACTGCGTAGTCTTCTTGAATACTACTTTTGTCAGCATAAAAATGCGCTATGTCGTCATTTTAGCATTAACACATTTAAGCTTAAACAATATTAAAACACCACCATTAGTTCGAACATGCTCACCATGCAAATACTATAAGTAGGGGGAGAACTGCCCCTATGGGAATTAGTAGGGTGGTTGTAGTGCACGAGATATGCCGCCAAGCTACTATCCCTCGGCCTTGGTAACGTGTTTTGCGTACTTTTGCAGTTCTTAATGCATCTTATGACATCAGCTCTATGGGGCGTTCATTCAACTCGATAAAACTATCAAGATGCCTTTCCTACGTTGAAGAATTGCAGGAATGGAATTGAACTGCCCGGCCATTCTTAGAGTCCGAATGGGCTAAGTTTTTTCATTCCGAGGAATTGAAATGAATGGAATTGCGGCAAGTTCTAATTCCCCGGAATAGAATTGGAATGGAATGGAGGCGCCCATTCCGCAACACTGCTTCCCGCCCACTGCAAATTGCTCAGCCATAATTCTTCATCATCAGCCACAGCACAAAATGCACATAATGTCTTACAGATGTGTAGTGGGTACCACGATTCTCCGAAGAATGACGAAAAATGGCTAGCGGAACTTCGTTACTTCAGAAAAATTGCGATGATTTACGGCGTAGTGTGTACATTGCATGTGTACTTGTATTAGTTGCACCAAGAGACTCTACAATGGGCTCTACAAACTCCGCTCTTCCAGCTTTCGATGTGACTGTGATGCGTGTTCCGCGCATGCCTGGCGATCTTTTTATCAGAACAGCGGTCTCGCACATCAGAGAGTACTCTCAATGACGTGCTGTTTCTGAGATCGTGCTCACTCCCTTGACACAAAGCATTGAGCCCACTAAACAAATTCATGTTCGTCTTTTGTGAAAATAAATACTACGACTTTGAAATTAATACTGGTTTGTGCTGGTTGGTAGGAATTCGTGGTACAGTTACTTCCGATCCTCTGAACAACGTGTTTCGCCCTTGTCCCGCTTTCTAAAAAGGAGGGCAAGTGACTGCATCACAAATCCAATGCTTTTTTTATGATTACCTTAACTTCAAATTTTTGCATACAAAAAAAAACAGTTACGAACCGTTACGGAACATTTTTTTTTCGTTCCGGAACAGAAACGGAACGGAACTTTTTGCGGTGGAACGAAACTAAAACCGAAACGAAAAACATTTCGTTCCGACACCCTGTCTGCAACCGTTTTCTTTAAAAACTAAACGATCGACTATTAACTCTCATGCAAGGCCACAATTCACGAAAAAAAAAAAATGTTTTTGTAGGTAGACTTTTACAGTGGCCGACCACCCCCAATAGAATGTCCAGCATCAGAAACCAGCTCAAACTTTATCGAAAGATGCTGGCATAAGATGTTTTGGTGAATGCAGAGCATCGTTTACAAGTGAAAGTAAAACAAAACAACAGTAGTTACTATTACGGCAACACTATCGAGAAACGGTTTATAGTGAAGTAAATACTAGTAACAGCGTTTGGCTACTTTTAAATAGCAGGAATCAAAAACAAACATGTTAAAATCTTCATGACATTGAAAAGCAACTAAAGGTAACATGACTACTTTTGACAAGTAAAAAGAAAAGAAAAAGCCTTGCATTGCGCGAAACGTTGAAGGAAATGAATGAGGCAGTAGTAGTTTTCGAACTAAGGAGCCAAGTGTCCTTTGCACTTCTGCGTAATGGTTACATACTGTTCTGTTTATAACGCAATAGTTGGTTCAATATGACCACTTTGGAAAGGCACAAAGACATTCGAAGCCACTAGGACGAACGATAGCAGATCCACATACTGCCCATCATTCCTTGCTCTGGCTATGCATAGAAGCGTGCACATAGTACTCTAAAGCGTTCAGTTTTGTTTTCTAAACACACTTCATGCTCGCGTAGACAATATCGCCTGACATATTTATAGTAATTCCTGTACAAAAATTGCAATTCGCAAGATTGTTGTCTGCTCGTGCACAATACTGCTACGCAAAACGAGCGCTAATACTGTTATTCTCGTAAACTAATTTCGTGCTCCCTTTGGCCTTGTATATAACCGGCTTATGTGCTGATTCCATGACGAGAGAATGAAACAAGCAAAAAGGTAGAACTCTAGTTCGCAATCAAGATCTGAGAATGCAAAGGAAAAATATATTGAAGAGGCGGTGCCATAGAGACGAAGGTTATAATAGCTGGGGAAAAAAGAGAAACAAATCCTACAGTATTTACGAGAGGACCAGCCTGCGCTTCGCACGGGCTCTGCCAAAAGCAACAACTCAGCACTGTTTCTGGTGGTACTGAATCGAGCTGCTCTCCATTCCAGCAATGTGACGTCAATTTCTGTTCTGGTAGCTGATGCAGTGTGTAAGCTTGCAGAGCATTATGCTTGGATAAAGGTGAACGGTTCTCCTGAAATGCACGCGTGAGACGCAACGCAATCGCTCGACAGAAATCATTGTGAAGCAGATCATGAAAAGACATTAGCGTAGCCATGGGAGGAGACAGGTTGGGGGTTCAATCCTTGGCCCTGCCATACTTAAATTTTGCATACGTATATATACGCGCACTCATACGCGCACACATACAAACGCACGCATTAGTATACATAGAGTATAGTAGAACCCTCCACTCCCCCACACCCCGAAAGAAATTTCTGCTTACACCCCCGTGGAAAGGAATAACACTCCGCCGAAGATGAGACAAAAGGAAACAGTGTTTTGTGTGCGTGTGTATATATACATACAATATGTAAACTTAAATGGGGAGCAAGCGGGGAGGGGGGAGGTACGTGTTCCGGACGCGCCAATATGTTTAATTATTCGTTTCCTTTGTATTTTTGTTCCTCACGTCACCGTACCAGAGGATATACGTCAAATGTTTTCATTAAAAAGCAAAATTTGTCGGTTTTATCTTTCAAAATTCTTATTCACACTTACCTTCCCTTTCTTTGCCACAATATACAAATTGGCCTCGCATTTTTGTGCCGTCACTGAAGTACAGTCTTGAAATACAGCCTTGACATCTCTGGAATAGACAGGAAAGAAAAGTGGCAGCACTGGGGAGATTCCGGCACACGTGAGAAAGAACAAAGTGGCTGAGAGAGACGAATTTCAAATGCGACAAGGCTCTTATGTTAGCCAACCTGAAAAATAATTTCCCACGAGAACGTACTTCTCGGGTAGGCACGGCATTTGAAGTAAGTTCCGAAAGTGCTAAGCATACTGCATGAGCGCATCAGCCCACGCGCCCGTCAACGCTTCTTGTCTCGGTTGCCTTGATCATGCAGATGAGTGCTGCTGAAAGTCACATTCCGCGTGCCGCTTCATGCACGAAGCTCGCATACTTGAAACGTATGCTCGCATACGTTTCTTTTTCTGTTTTTTTTTTCCTTTTTTCAAAGAGTGTGGCTGAGCCAGGAGCCCCATCTGCTTTCTGAATGCCAGGAGAAGAGAGAGCCACGTCTCCTCATGTGCATCCTGCAAATGATTTGTTTCTGACTTCAAAAAGATAAAGCTTCAAACTCGCGTTCTGTACTTCGTCGCTTTCTGCGTTCTGAAGAGCTCCCTTTTCTTTCAACGAAGAAGTAATTTTTCTGCTAAGACTGGCACGTGCGTTAACGTGTACGCTTTTTAACTATGCGAGGCTTAATGTCATCGCTAAGCGTTTTACACATGCTGATTTCACTTTAGCATGAATGCCTTACTTATTTGCCATATAGCGGTATGCATTCGCTTCCAGTTTTCAAGCAACATATGTTATCACTGCAGTTAGAACAGCTGTACGTGCATCTTCCCTGTTTTACGTCATCAGCGCTGAGCAGATATTGAGAAATCTACCCTTTTCACAACACAAAGTGAAAAGAGTGATAGGGCCAGTATTCAAAAATTCGACCCCGCCATATGCTAGAATTTTTTATTACTGAAAATTGCACCCAAATCTGGTGCTGCAAATATCACAAAACGGGCTGTACGAAACACCTAGTGAATTCATCCTCGGCAGGAAACAGCTAGCGGTGGGCCAGAATAAGCGAACTTACTTCTTCCTGGCCGACCAGCATTCGCGTCCCTGTCAACAGAAAAACATGGCTGATCCTTCTGTCATAGGAATCGGTATAACAAGAAAGTGAAACGTGTCTTCACAGACGTAGTTGAGCATTTGCTGCGCATTCTTTCGCCCCAAGGGCGAAGGAATGAATGCTACAGCAACAAATTGTAATGCCACGCGAAGAACGGCAAGCAGCTCGAAACTTGCAACGCGCTGCTCAAGCAGAAAGGACGCACGGAATTAACATACACAGGATGAGAGTGAAAACTAAATGCCACATTTGCAACTTATTTCTGCGTGAGCACCACGCTTCTTTCGCAAAAGCGGCCGCTGCAGTGAGCCAAGTGAGCTATGTGTTCTCAACGCGAGACGTACAAACCACCGCAATAACGAGATAAGCGCACGCACGAGCGACCACGCCCTGTAGAGGCGGGCGCTCGTCGCAACGGCGACGACCTTTCAAGCGCGCTGTTCGAGCACTTCGCTCCATCTCACTAGTGATAACGAAAACACGCTGTAACATCGATCTCCGAGTACGACCACCGGCAAATGGTGTATATAAATAGCTCGCCGTTAGCATTGCGAAGACCATGTCGTCCGTGGCCGAATCGTTTCGCGCTGCGCGCAGCGGAGCGAGGGATCGTAGGTTCGATTCCCGGTGACGGAACTTTTTCTTTTGGATTTTTTATTTGCCCGCTCTTAGTCTTTATATTTTACAACGTCATATCCGTGACGGAAATACGTCAGTGGAGCCGTGGTGGACCCCGGCATAAAACACTTTCGTGTTAAAAAGCACTGCGTTGCCCGCACACTGCCCTCCTACGGAGATGTGACGTCAGCGCTCTTCTTGTAACACTGGAAACACTAAGAAGGCAGTGCGAGATATCGCCGTCCTTGCGAAGCATCTCAAACTGCCGTCCGATGAAGAGTTACTACCACGGGAGGAAGATAACAGCCGTCATCAATCTGCCCTGTCATGGGGCATGACGACTCGGCCTCTTTTCATCTCTCCACGCGAGTGCCTCATAATTTATCCATCAGTCGTAGCACCCGCGAGGAATTTATCTTCCCTTGAGCGTCGTCGAGGGACACCGTGCGAACGGCGGCATACTCGGTTAGCCCGTTGCCCGCTGCCTTTGAGGAGGCGCCACCGCGCCGTCTAGTGCGATGATCGCGTTTCTCCTGGTGCACTTGCGGTAACTCGCGTGCTGAGATTGAGCATTATCAGTGCTTGAGATGGAGACCAACTCGAACACCTCAGAAGTGCGAAATAATGCGCGGCTTCTAGGTGCGCGGTGCCCACGGCTGAATGTGCTAAGAGGAATTGAGAACGGAAGCGTTAATCGTTCGCTCTCTCTTTTCCTTTGACTTGCTTCGTATTCACTGCACTGACATGCACGATATTACAATATACCTCACCAAATGCGCTGTCAGTGAACTGAGTAAAATTACATTTCACAAAACTAATCATGTGCGTTTTGAAGCAGTCCGCTGAGTTTACAGATAGGCCACGCCGGTGTAATACCACAGAAATTTCTGATACACATTTTTGTCTCTTATACCTGCAAATGAGTGGTGCGCAATGCCATCTGCTGCTGATATGATATCACGCTTCCTAGCATGGCACGGTAATGCAATGAAGAAACATATTTAGAGTTTTGTGATGTGGCTAAGAGCTGAATAAAAGGGTTTTACAGTAACAAAATGGCAAGTTGGGCTAGGTGGCGCGCATTAATTTTTTTAAGAAAAACTGCACGCAAAAAAAGCGTTGACAAAAAAGAGAAGGAAGACGCTGCACTAACAAGTGAAAGTTCAGTTGAAAGATAACCTGAACTTATAAGCATGAAATCGCGCATGTAGAGTGAGGTCAACTTCAGAAAAATTTTTAAGTCATAATCAATAAAAGAAAGCTTTTTTTGTGTGCAACATTACTGATCGTTGTTTAACACAAGGTTCACCAGACTTTACAGACTTTGCTAGGTTTTACAGCGAAAGCTCTTACAAGCTCACAATAAGAACCCATTTTGGTGACGTATATGAAGAAGATGTAACTGAGGCAGTAAGAGCCTTTTTTTAGATGTCTAAGTTGTGTTTAGGCGTCAATAAGGCATGGCAAAGGCGTAAGGCAGAAAACGGCCTTCCCTGCTCTAACTTAATTTCTTAAACTCTATAATAGCTAGGTCTTGTTCAGAGCCCTGGTTTCGCTATTCGATACTATCCTTGTTGATGCATCGTTAAAGAGTTAACAAAAACACTTTCGCGTTGCTTGTAACGCTTGCTGAACCATTACAAGTCACTGAAAAACTTTGCCGTTGCCCGTGCGTGCGCCTGTGTTCCCAAACGACTTAGCTTTACGACATTTCAGCGACAAAAGCCCGGATGCGTAGGCATTCACTTAACGTCCTTTACGGCCTCTCAGGCAATGGCTAATGGTGCTTAAACGTCATTCTTTCTCTCGTTGTCCTGCATGCAAGTTGCACGCGTGCTCAACAAAAGAGATTGATGACGGTTTCATTTACGAGCCATGTGGCAAAAGGAACCGTTTCACAGAAACATTTTATGTTCACTTTATGGTGGCATTCGACACCTTCAGCTTCTAGGAGCTCGTCCACGCATTTTGTCTTCCTTTCCATTTGTCCTGTAGTGTCCATTATTTACACGGACGTTTATATGTTAAAGGATTCCCGCAGCGAAGCGAATATAAGTGGCGAATTGAAACTTAGCAGATAGTTACTGCAGCTTGTGTATTTAACTTAAAATAGCAGGAAATCCTCATTTTGTAAAAGAGACTCAAGGCAGGTAAGAGACGACAAAAGTCTGTCGTTCCCACTCATTTTTTGGCAGAGATATCTGTTTTCTCTTTCGGCGAGCTTATTTTTCTTAATACTCTTTTTTGTCTATCGCACCTCCCGAATTCAAAAATTGGGGAGGGGGCGAAGCATGTAGGGAAGGCTGTTTCAGCGCCGCTTTTGTGAAACCTAGGGAGGGACGAAGCATGCAGTGTGCGCCGGTAATTCCCACAGCAAGATCGCTGCTAATGGGCAATGAGAGAAAGAAGAAGACGACGACGACGACGAAGAAGAAGAAGAAGAAGAAGAAGAAGAAGGACCGAAGGACGGCCTGAGTGAGGTAATTCGCCACATTGTTTTGAGAGAGATTTCTTTGACGAGGCACTAGTGGTGTCAAGCCTGAAACCGGGCATGTAGGGAAGGGTGTTTCATCTCCACTAACGTCGTCGGAAAACTGTGTCGCAATGCAGCTTACCCTAAGGTGCTTCGTCTTTTTTCTCTACGTGCCCGGTTTCTGTTACCTATGGCATATAGGAATGGGTGTTTCAGCTCCACTAACGTCGTCGGCTATTGGCCTAACTGTTGCCTTCTTCATTTTTAGTGGACTGGTGGCGACTAAAGCACCATCACTTTGCAGATATGTTTCAGGAAGTATTGTTTCAAATAGATGGGTTTACCGTAGAGATCCACGTTTGTGTCTCTGGTTTTAAATAACAAACTTGAGCGACTTGGTAAATTTCGTCGGGGATTCTGACACCACTGCTAAGCCAAACATAATGTTTTAGGTGGTAACGACGAACCTTTACCTCATAATATGCATAGTGTGGACCGGTGGCGAATAGTGGCATTTAGCCAATTTTTTTTTTTGCCGCACATACCCGTTAATGATGGACCGTTACCACGACATGACACGCCGACAAGCCGAGGCCCTAAGGTGCTCCTCCCCCAAAAGCGATTCCGTTACGGCATTCCCTACTTCTTTTTCTGAATAACTTCAGTAAAGCATTTTATTTCGGTTAGCTATTCTCGGCAGGACAGTTAACGTTGGAAGCAACATAAGGCCACACACCATCTAAAGTACGCTTACCAACCTTGATTGGCTATTTACTTAAGACATAAGGGCAGCCAGCTATCTCAAAGATTATTAAAACTCGTAATAGTCGAAGAAGCGCCGCGAAGAAAGCGGAGAGCCTCCTCTTCAAGTGATCCATTTTGATAGACGAGAAGCCCTTGCGCACTAGAAAATTAAAACTCCCTCGAGTCTTCGATAAATTTAACGTGTGCCGTAGCTCGTTCTTCTCACGATTTTTTTTTTCATTCAAGTGCTCTTCTGCACCCTTTCTCATGGGTGACGTTGACTTGTTCGTGTCGCAGCGGGTACCAACAAGACGACCTAAGAAATAAATAAATAAATAAGGCTACAAGTTTGAACTGGAACAACATTTGTTACAAGATGAAAGCAATTTAGCTGGAGAATAATCTGTCTGGCGCTGCTGTGTTTACGTGACTCTTGGCAGCGCCTCTAGATGCAACCACATTTGTTCTCGCTTTTTTTTATTCACACTCGTTTTGAATATGTTCTTTATTTCTTGAGAAGTGGCACTTATATTTTGTCTTGGACGCATTTTCTTCCTAAAAAAAAGGCGGACTCGCTTTTGCAGTACTTTTGGGTCGAAACGGCCAACGTAAAGAATACCAAACATTGTAAAGAGAACCACTTCATGAAAGACTAAGGAAAACCTGCCACCTTCGTAAATATACGTACTTTTCAAGTAATTAAAGCAATGGTTGTTTAACGCGTCATCAAGCTCCAAAAGGAAACTACTGCGAGGCAATCAAGATCACGAACAATTACGTACCAACATCGACCAGAACCCTTCGTCTCACAAGTGTGCCAAAACTCTTGCCTTCTGTGGCAAGTGTGCCGTGAAAAATGCCAGGCTTTTTTCTGTCTAAGCGCAGCAGCCACACGATTTAAGGCGCAATTGCCGAGGAACATCTGAGGCACACATGAGGCGAAGGCGCGGACCCAGTAGTGCAGAACATGGAACAACCACTTAAACGCGCTTTGTGTAACATCTTGGCAATGTTCTTTACAACTTATAGGACTTTAGACAGCTTCTTTCTGGCTCCTTGAGCGAAAACACGTGTTTAGTAAGCGCAGCTTTCCCTAGAAAAGTACCTCTACAAGTCCCAGCTCTTAGTGCTGGGCGTGTATACCACGTTTCATACATCAGACTGTGGTGCTTTCTTGTACGCATTCCAAATAAACACGGAGGCATGGCGTTACATCCAGCCGCACACGAACGGTCCATGTGAACCGCGACAGGCGTCACGGCCCTGCATTGACCAATCGCGTGCGGTCACGTGCGGCTGAATGTAATGCCACGCCTCCGTGCTTATTTTGGAACGCGTACAAGATCACACCACAGGTGCAACGCTGTAGAAGCTACGCGAGAAATTTGCTCAGCAAAATGTGTAAGTCCGCGCGTCTTGCGCTTGAAATTCATCGTTCTCAACCTGACCTCCGTGATTGGCTCCTGCTGTGCGCTACCGGCACTGATCGCTGACGCTATGGTAGCTTTCATAGCATTGCACCTCGTGTATGAAACGGAGTATAGAAAGCCAGTATGCCAAGAAATGATGAAACTGCTGTCACATATAAATTTAAAATTGAAAATGTAGAAAAGTTGTCTGCATAGACTTGGAAAAGAATGGTGTTCCCATTCTACTTCCCAACCAATTGGTCTTCGTTACAGAAGCTTCCCACCCGCTTTCATTGGCACAGATAAAACGGCTCTTCGTTGTGCTGCATGTATTTAGTGGCGTGACAGAAACTGACGAAACATGTTCAGATCCGATGTTATCGAAAAAATTAGGGTGTTCTTAAGCTAATACCGCATTTCATCACTCGCGACAAAAAAAAAAAGGGTTCTCGAGTTACATAAAGAACGAAACAGGAGGAGAAACACCGCACGAATAGGGAGTCTCAGTCGTTTAATGGAAATCAATGCAGAGCCGTCTTCCATCATCATAAAGCAACCGACATAATGCGATTGATTTTGACTCCAGGATATCATTATGGTGACAGAAGGAGGAGACGGTCTTCTGAAGGTGAGAATGGAAGCAGGCGAAACGACATGACGGCGAGTGGTCGATCTGGCACAGCGTGGATGATAAGCGCTCTCGCTAAATCGCTTTCGTACGGCGACTGTTATAAATTGTTCACGGCACCACTAGGCGGCTGCGCGGAGAGCATGCACGGGAATTCCGGTACTCTCTTCGTCTGCATCAACGAAACTTAGACAACTGTGGTGGGCAAGGAAAAAGAAAGTCAGATAAGACTGAATAACTGCGCATACAAATTAAAAAAGACAAAGAAAAGCATCAGTACGGCCTTGCTTACGCTATTCATGCATAATTAAACATCTCCTAACGCTATCGCTCTTTGTGCTTCGTGAGTGGTCTAGGAGCTGTGCTTAGAAAACGTATTACATAGATCGGTATGTCATGTGCTGCGGATAACGAGGGAGAAATGAAACGTGAGCGAATATTATATCTGACTAGCATACCGTTGCATCAGTAGGGGACATGACGCCGACAACGAAAATGGCCCTGAGCGTGCAAGTTATGACTGATATTGTGCGAAAAGCGAGTGGAAGGAATCCTTTTGCCTCATACCGAGGCTGCTTTTCTTTTTAAGTGTTTTCCAGATGGCCCCAGGCAAATATGAGAATTAATAATCGTGCTCAGCTATGCAAATGACAGGCAATAAGGCACAGCAGGATTTACAATCTGAGTATTCGCGAGTAAATAGGAACGCCGTAATCCGCGTGAATGAAGAAGAGGACATGTTCTTCCCTAAAGTGCAGCACGATTTGTGACACTCAAGGAGCCGCTCTACGCCTTTGGCCGTATTTCAGATTTGCCGAGAGATAACTGCATTACGGAGGAGGAGTCTCCAGTAAAATGATGATGAGTGGGGCGAAGCTTTCGTACGGCAGGATCTTGGTGGCGGCGTCGCGCAGCTTCACGCCCAGTGCATCATCAACGACGTGAGATCGGGCCGGTTTATACTAAAGGGTCGGTGAGAGTCATGGCGACTTGCAGCTCACTTTAATTTTACATGTACGCTGTGGATTTTTATTGTTTAATCACACACAGGAGAAATCTCACCAGGCACTACCTTGGAGGTAAACAATGGCTGCTAATGGGGAATGAGAGACAGAAGTCGGCTTTTAGCTAACACTTACACTTCTACTTCTACTAACGTTTCCTACTGGAACATGCCATGGGGAATGAGAGACAGAAGAAGTCGGCTTTTAGTTAACGCGCACGCTGCAAATTTTTTATTGTTCAACAACGCACAGGAGAAATCTCCCACCGGCACCACCTTGGAGGTCAAGATCTGGTACTAGCGTTAAGACTGGTTACGCACTACGACGGGGACGAACGGGTGCCGCTTTAAGGAGCTTCGCCCCTAAAAAAGGACGATTGGAAGGAAAGAAAAAGATCTCTGGCCACACTGCAGTAGACTTGATGTACTTCTATCCCGCGCATCAGACAAAGTACCCTAGGCGCCGAGTTTTAAATGCTTGATATTTCACAATAATTAGTTTTTATAGGAACCTTGCTTCCTGTTGGTTTTACATTGCTACCTGTTGTCACCGTATTTAGATCTAATGACAATAGCAATGTCAACAGTGTAAAGAAAAACTTCCCTCTTTCTTTTCATTTTTTATTTATTGCAATGCCCACTCTTCTTGCGTATTCGTCATCATAGTTTTCCTATCTCGAATTGACTGTGTGGCAGCAACAAAGAACCGGGATTATTGATTATGTCTGTGCTCATTCACACCAGCAAGTGGTTGAGGTGACACGACCGAGTCGGCCGCCAAGCAAGCCAACGATTGCAGTCGCGAATAATTCGTCTTCTTGAAAAGTGTCTGTTTTTGGATCGCTTTCCTGCCGGGAAAGTCGCGCAATCTCATTCCCATACCTATATAAAGTAGAGAACCAATCAGCAGCAAAGAATCAGGACGTCAACACATGGTTATGCTTATTTTACCCGACGATAGCGTTGGGAGCCGACGTGGCGAGGCATTTGGATGTGTTGACTGGTCGATCGCACTTGCAAGCGTAAGTAACGGTCCCCGTGAGTCGTCGGGCGCATGACTTGTATTAATTACTTGCTTGAATACGCCTTAAATTAAAGCGCCCAAATGCAAGTTCGGGTTAAAGCTCAAGTCAAGAAGCATTTAGAAAGTGTTCTACCACCATTTCGAAGCACATGTTTTCAGGTCCCCCAGCTGGCCCCGTTTCCGGCACATTGACATATCAATCCAACAGCGAAAAAGATATACGCAGGTTTGCTGTGCATCTTCTTAAGTACAAGGAAAACACGGACATGCTCAGAAACTGGCTCAGCTCACCACTCGAGAGCAAACAAGCTATCGGCTTACTGTTGAGGGACTCGAATTACGAGAGCATTCAAGAAGAAGCTCTGGGGGTGCATAAGACAAAGAACGGTGAGACGGAGAGCCCACATTTCGAGACTATGCAAGTTGCCACACGAACGTTGTTCAAAGCAAAAACGTACACGATGGAAAAGAAAGGGCGGCGCGTACTGCGCACTAACCTTGCGCCGGTAAACGGACCACTGACAGAAACTACGAGAGAAATTGGGGGCATCTGCAAGTAAACAAGAAAAACAAACCAAAAGAGAGGGTCAGCATTCAAGCTGAACGATTATCCTTGACAGCAGGAGGACCGTTACCCGCTTCTGCTTGCCACGACAAAGCAAAATGACGCAGTTGACAGTAAGTGTCCTAGCTGTTGATGACTACAAATTCGGGGTAAAATAAACTGCAACTGGGCAGCACAGAGACAGCCACACATGTCACTCGAGCGCGAAATCTTAAATTTAGTCAGCCCAAGCAAAGGAGATGTGAAGTTAGAAAGCTTGCGCACATATGAAGTAAAATATAACAGACATATGAACGAAAAACACGCAGCTTAAATGCGCGGCCCTGTTTGCCTTATTTTAAAACAGTTTAAAATCTTCTCTTTTATTTGGCACTGTACTAAAACAATGAGATCAAATAAATACAAGCTTCACTCAGAACTGCGGCGCGTCTGCCACCCATCTATGCAAGAAAGTCGTTCTAGGTGGTTTCCGTTCTAACCGTAACCACGTTCTCGCTGCTAATGCAAATACTACGAATGCTAAGAATACTAAGTTCGTCGGCCCTACTTAAAATATGGGGTTTTCTGTACAATGATGTCGAAGTCGATCCTAAAATCGTGCAAGGAAGTAAGAATTTTCAGCCGAAAACAAGTCACACGAACACGGGTCTGCCTGTATGGGAAAAATCAGCTACCTGAAACACGCGAAAGCTGCCTGACGTCACGGAAAAGAAAAAAATGCGATTGGTTAGGGTATTTCTGCAAACTCTCTCACGGTGGGACAGCGACGGCTGTGGGCGGCGTTTACATTTATTCCTAGATTGTAAGCGACTATAGTACTGTACATTCGCGGATAACGTTTCTTGTCAATGAAGGAAGACTTAGTGGGGCGGAGTTTCTGCACTGTATTTCGACGCGAAGGTAGTCCGGCTTGTCGCGCGTTTCGTTCCGCTGTTGCGAGTGATGGCTCCACGAGTGATGGTTTCAATAGGTGTACGTGGATACATTACAGGGGTATCGAAAAGTGTGTCCGAAAACAATAAAAAAATGAAAATGAGATATTTGCTCGCGGCGTTTGCTCTCTGGGTCGTGACTGGCAGCTCAAGATGACAGGATACATCAATCACGGCAGTAATTAGTGCAAATAAATTAACCGTCCTCATTATTGAAGACAGGTGGTCGGGCCAATAGGAGAAATAGAGCCCTTCCTACGAAGAGCCCATTGCCGCTTTGAGATTTCCAAAAAGCGGCCGCAGATAGCCCAAAGGCTTAGAGCACTTTCGGCGAAACCAAAACGTTTATTAACGTTACCAATGATGAAAAGCAAGTTCTACAAGTCTGCAGACCGAACAAATTTTTTAGGATTATCCAAATACGACTTCTGAAACTCTAGCGTTTCCTTTTGACGCGTGAAAGCTGTCAACAGCATAAGTAGAAAACTGCATAAACGCTCACAGTACAACGTTAAAAAGCACTCAAGGCAAAGACACAGGTGCACTGAAATAAACAACGCAAGTGCCGCTTGTTCAACTACCTGTCGCTCTAACTACAGTGGTCCTATTAGGATTCACCTTTTTTTTTTCCAGTGCGCGAGAACGCTGGCGAATTCATGTGTGAAGTTCGCGCGGGGACTGCCAAAATCAAAAATGATGAGATGGTTTTATTTTTGCTAGTTCGTAACAATTGCTTCATCATCAATTGCTTCATCAATCATTCGATGTGCAGGTTCCACCGCGCAATAAGATGTACAGTTGACCATACGGTACGGGCTGAAGTCATCGTATGTGAAGGTTGCGATGCCGTCTACACTTGTCCTTTCGGAAACGGTTCGATGACCCGAAGCTGTGTCTGACAACAGGCCACAGTCATAAGACACAGTGTGTCTTATCGTGTTTTCTGGCTAAACTATAGCTCCAGCTGTGATGTCCAAGTTCCTTGCAATCAAAGCCATGGACGAAGAAAAAGCTGTCTTGACAAGTAAACAACGTCGCCTGCGTTTCGTGTCGTCCCATTCTTGTGGGCACTACAGCCTCTGCCTTAGGGCTTTCCCAAAGAACGGCGAATGATAAGAACCGTACATCTCCGGTCGCCCTGTAGTGTGCGTCTGCCCCCAGTCTGCACTCGTAATACTAGCTGCATGATTTATTTGTGGTGTCTTTTTATATTCCACTTTATTGCTTTTATCCTGCATTCCTGCACCGAGCTTTTTTATGGCAGTAATTTGCGTGAGAGCGAGAAGTGCGACTGCCCTAGGGCAGTGTTGTGGTTGTTATGATGTTATGGTGTCAGTACGTAGCTCTTTCTCCTTGTTGTCGCAAATTCTTCTTTATCTCTTTTTATAAGGCGTGAACGTACTCGTGATGACCATCTTTATCTCCGTCTTGAGCCGACTTCTATGCCTAGTAAATCGCTTGAAGGCATTCGTAAATAGTGCGAACAGTTTTAGCTGTGAATGCATAATGTTTAAAGCGTGCGGCACGGAAGCATCTAAGTGGATACGAGATATGCTTGCACTAAGAGAGCGACAAAGTGGGCTACAGTTGGTGTGCTGACAGGTTCATTGACACATTTGATAAGGCACCGCGTGTGTGTTCTTTTTTTTTCTAGCTTCTTTCATTTGTCTCGTTCTTTGTATGGCGGCCACGAATGATGCCTTGTTGACTGGCTATTATAACCTCGAACTCTGTTGGGCCGTAGCACCTACGTCACCTACGTCCCGTGACACGGTGTTTACGTTCCGTGATATAAACTCGCTGCAGAATGGACGGGAAACGGAGTGGGTGAGGCCAACGTGAAATGCGAAAGTGAGCAGAGGCGTCCAGTTTGATTATTATTTCATATCGAGAAAAACAGCTGATTCGCCTTTGTTTTCAACTTACCTTCTTGGGAAGCGGTCGTGATATCTACGTGTCAGACACGATTTCTACAAATGCGTGCAGCGGACAGAAACCGTCAGCGAATAGGAGCAACTTGAGATAACCTTCGCTCTCTCTGTCCGCCGCGATGGGACAGTGGTTACGGTGCTCGGCTGTTGACCCGAAAGTCGTGGGTTCAATCTCGGCCGCGGCGGTCGCATTTCGACTGAGGCGAAATGCTAGAGGCCCGTGTACTCTGCGGTGTATAGTGCGCGTTCCGGAACACCAGGTGGTCGAAATTTCCCGAGTGCTCCACTATGGAGTGCCACATAATCATACTGTGATTTTGGCGCGTAAAACCTCAGAAACTATTACTTCGTTCTGTCTGGCCTGTCCTTGCAATATATGTGTGCTCGCTTACTACTGAATTTTTCGCGTATGCATCTGTTAAGTACGATGTGTGGGGTGATTTGATTAACGTACAACAGATACCGCTCGGATCGTTCCATACTTCGCTCCTTCCTCTTTCATTTCTCAAGAGTGTTGAGAAAAACAATAAGAAAGGAGCTTTGACGGAGACGGCACTGTGCTGGAGTAATATATGTAACATAAGCTGATCTAGAAGCGCGTTTACACAGCACATCTCCATTAAGGTTTCCCGCACAGCGTCGATCCCTCGCCACATACTGTGCGTGATTGATGCGGCTTAATGACTTCTTGTAAGTTTAGTATCACTTCTTCGCTAGCGGAGCTTTTCGTGGCGACATATAAGCACTGTGCGGTATCAAGTCTTGCCAGTACGCCTTCCTGTTTTCATCATGAAAGGCAAATGTTTGTCTCGTAACCCAGATAAATATAGCGAAGTTGCTTGCTCTTCGGGAACGCATACCAAATGAGGTATTGAGTTCCGGTTACGAGTAAGCAGGAGCGCTTTGATGGATGATATTGATGGATGGCTGTAACAACGGTTAGTGAACCAAGCAGATACAATGGTGAAAAATGGGGAGACGGCAAAAAAGCTGCACTTACTACAGCTTGACTAAGCACCGTCCACCTTGTGGGAGCAATGACAAGGTACAAGAAAAAGCATATCATAATACCAGCAAAAAGTGAATCAAATGAAAGGGTAGATATACAAACGAAAAACGAATAATTGATACGCATTTGTATGCAATAAATCATAGTGCACATAGCATCGCGTTTTTACATTATAAGAAAAGAAACACATAATGGCATTGTAGTTCCAGATATGGTCAAAAACAATTATATAATGCAACACTAAGTAAACAATGTAAAAATGCGCACTTACGAACACAATCTATCACATCGTTAGTGGTCGAGTTCCATGTTTTGCCGTTCATATGCATTGATAATAGTTGGTAAAGAGAAACGAGGAAGGCCGCCCAGCTCTGCACTTTCTGCAGGCTTAGCACCACTTGTGCGAAGCTGCTTTTTTTTTCTTCTTCGATGCATATATACATACACATGTATATATAGGGCACCGGGTTCGCCTCCGCGTAATGTGGAGCTTTATGAGACTGTGTAGTCGAGGGGCCCTGGTATGCCCACGATATGTACACAACTACTCAATTTACAAAAGACGTCGATCCACATCTCGTAAATAGTTGGCTCAAAGTTAAAAAATGCTGCCTGGGCAGCTCCTTGCTTAATAGTTCGCATGAGATCGATTCCCACACTGCGTGGTATCTGCCGGAATTTTTCTTCTGCATAGAGTAAAAAATGCGCTAAGAAGTGCTATGAATGTCGCGCTTTGCGACCTAAATGATGTACGGAGCAAAGGTTCGCTTAAACCCGCACACTTCCCAAGTTTAAAAGAAGCCTAACTTTGAGATATCTCCTGTGAAGGGGGCCTATGTAAACAAGCGCTTAAACTCTTCAACCAATTATACGCACTGATTGGGTGAATTCTAGTTTTTCCATTCAGTTTATAATCATCGAACATTTATTTCTTGCTTAATCTTAACCAAGGTTGCATTTCTGATAACGCGAAAGAAGTGTGGCGGAAATTAATGGATGTACCGTGCATAATCTGTTATTCATCTTTTACACAGGATGAGATCAAATTCTTGTTTTTTGTTTAATATAGTTTGCGATTAACGAAGAAGTTGCGTAGCAAACGACACAAAATGTTAATGAAGGGTCAGAAGGGACAGCGTTGGTTGAGCATGTTTGCTCTTATGATTCTACCCTGCCTTTATCGCTACAAGGATGTTTACACAAGAGTGACTTTTTTTGCTTACGTGCATTGCAAGACAAACCCTGTTACTACCGCATCCACACAGTGAATTACCGCCAGAGCTTACAAGCATAAAATCCCATTAGTAATCACACGCACATCAAGCTGTTTCAGGAAAGTTTGTGTCATGTGATCCCCACGTCTTGCATTATAAAAGCCGCCCTCGCAGTACGAGCCGACTAGCGCGGCACGCAATGCATTTCAAAGCCACTACGCTCCATGATTAACCCCAGCGATCGCTGACTACATGTTTTTCGCAGCTTTTGATCATTTTCTTTTTAAGCGTCTGTTTCTAGGTCTGTGTTCGACTTATCTGTTTGTTTGCTTGTTTCAAACTGTCGTTGCGGAACACCCAGTTGCCCTTTATCTGCCTTCCTTCTTGTTCTTGGTGTTTTGGCAGACTAAGCTTCTTGAAAAGCGCATAGTTAACAAACATTGCCTGATATCTCGCCCGCTTGAGCAAGGAAAAGAATAATTTTAGGAGTGTAGCTCTGACGCAGCTTAACGAAACCCCCTTTCGTTTCTTTCTCCCGCGCTAATGGACACAAACATGCAAGCAGCAACACCTTATCGTAGCTAACAGGGCAAAAAAGAATTGCAGTGGCTCGCCTCGAATGTTTCACTCTTACATGAAAGCAAATGGATGCCACGAGGCTAATGTTAACGCTCTTTTGAGTAGAAACGCTTTCGTAAAAAAACTACATGAAAAAAGAGCTTGTTCTGTGTTGCCTTTTCTTCGTCCCGTCCATCTGCGCGCTGTTTTTGCACATTAAAATGAATCCCTGGCTTTATCCCGTCAGAACTGCGATATGATTATGAGGCTTGCCGTAATTACGGACTGTGAATTAATTTTGGCCACCTGAATTTCTTTAACGTGCCCTGAAATTTAAGTATATGGCCGTTCTTGCATTTCCCTCCCGGTAAAATGCGGCCGCTGTGGCCTGGAATCGAACCCGCGTCCTCGTGCTTTCCAGCAAGACATTTTAGCCGCTAACCCAGTACGGCGTTTGATCAAGTAATGGTGCTGGCTGCTGCATTTTGCGTGCAACGAATATTTTTTTAAATCTCGGTGAAGTCATTTCTCGTTACAAATTCGGCCGTAATCCAGTTGTTAAAGCAGTGTTGCTGATCCATGCTGTCATAGCGTGCGTCCATAATTTAAGCGCCTAAACTAACGGTTGCTTGCATCACTTCACTATTTGGCTTACGTCGGGCAGTCCGCCCAGGACGGAGTGCTTAAACAGATTATTACGGTTATTTAACCACGGGAAAAGCGTGATCAGTACAGCGGTCAACTGCACCGTACATTGCGCAACTACGTAAGCCGTATCTTGCTGTTAACCTCTAAGACTTTGCGAATGCTGCGTCGTTCAACCGAGGAATCGTGTCACTGGATTTGTTCGAGGACACTTAACAATGCATCACTAATGTCACTGCCCAAGCCGGACAGTAGTCGCAGCGATATACTCCGTTTCGTACATCAGGTGCAACGGTGTGGAAGCTATGCAAGAAGTTCGGTAAAAAAAAAATGCCTAATACCGAAAAACGAAAACAAAGAGACGCTAAGCGAGCCGGAGCAATGTATTGACAACCGGTTTGTTTATTTCCGAGGCAGAAAGCATCTTCATTTATTACTCAGCCTAAAAACGAACAAAAATCACGAAGTGGGTGGTAAAATCACTGAACTATATTTTGGTGCGAGCCCCGCCACGGTGGACGGTGGTCTAGTGGTTATGGCGCTCGGCTGCTGACCCGGAGGTCGCGGGATCGAATCCCGGCCGCGGCGGCTGCATTTTCGATGGAGGCGAAAATGTTTGAGGCCCGTGTACTTAGATTTAGGTGCACGTTAAAGAACCCCAGGTGGTCGAAATTTCCGGAGCCCTCCACTGCGGCATCTCATAATCATATCGTGGTTTTGGGACGTTAAACCCCATATATTATTATTTCTTGGTGCGAGGGCATCTACTGCAAGAAGTCTGGCTAACCTCTAGTGTTGCACATGATGAATGAAACGGAGTATAGGTGCGGTGGTTGTACAGTATAACCATGCACTCGCCGCTGCGCGTAGGCTGCCTTTTAGGGCCTTGCGCAGCTGAGCTCAAGGTTGTGGGCTCGATACTGGCAACTGCAGCCGCACTTATACAGGGAAAAAATCAAAGTACGATACTGCCTTTAGATTTGAACGAACGACAAAGAAATGGAGGTTATAAAAATTAGTCCGCAATTCTCCACTGCTACGGGCCTTTTAATGAGATCGTGGATAGAGCGCGTAAAACGCAACAGTGTATGCGTTTTACGCGTGTCTCCTCGCTGTGAATCTCTAATGAAAACGTCTTAAAACCATGCCTTGCGAAAAAAGAATAGAAAAGCTAAGGACGATGGTGTGCTCTTCCAGCTATAGTGTACTAGAATTACACTATACTTCCAGCGAACACCGTGCGCGCCTATACATACCTGTGAATTCTTATTGCAAATATAAAAAGCGAGGTCTTATAGGGTCTATACTCTTATCAAGGCGTAAAACCCCTAAGGGCTATAAAAGAGGGTGGACTTGAGAAACCCTTACTTTTTCAGATAGGAACATTGTGAAACACCGGTCACGACCAGTAATAAATGAACCAGTCCTAAATGATCAGAATTCGTTGATCCAGGGGTCCAGGAGATAGGCCACGATTTCTTAAGAGCTCTACACTGTCCTAACTTGGAGTTGGCGGACGGAGACATTTACCTGACGATCATGCTGTGGCAGTTAACTCTTGGACGTTTTCGCAGGTCGTTATAGGTCGCTCGATCGCAGTGGCCCGCTGTTTTCTATGACCGCCAAGAGCAAAAGGTAGCCCCCGCTGCCAAAACCTGGCGTTTTAAATCAGTCAGCTTGCTTCACAGTTCACACGTTTTAGCGATCGCGTTAATTTTGGGCACCGCTGCATCATGGCGCGTGCATTTTGCGCACTGCATGAGTCAAGGAACTAAACTTTGCTTCAAGACGGCGATCCCAATTTAAAAAAAAAAGCGTGGCTGATACCCTTGTCATAGGAATCGGTATAACAAGAAAGTGAACCGTGTCTTCACGGGAGTATAGTTGATTGTTAATTGTACATTTATGTATGAGAGCTTGCAGGATGTCTATTGGTATTTGTCAGCGTGGATGCACCCACGCTGACGCCCCAAATCTCCATCGCGACTACTAACGTCCATGAACATGAATAAACCATTGTGGTAGCTGTAGTAGTTTACATACACCTGGACACAGCATGTGGTGAATCCCGCGCAAAGATGGCATCAACAAGTATATAACAGTGGTACTCGATATGCACTCGTTCAAAGCGTCGTCATTTGAGGAGAAAAACCTCAAAAGTGTGCACTCCCCAGTAATAGGGTAACCTATGCCTGTGCTCATGCATGTATCACACAGAGCTTCAGGAATATGAGAGGCTGAGTTCGTAGCTTGAGCTGTGAACGCGGGAAGGCGTTCGGCTTCCCGCTGGCGTCTCTCTCGCTGCACCGAAATCTGATACTACCGAATCGCTCCCTGCGGGCAGTCGGTATTTAGTGTCATGGCGCACTACTTCACTTCGCCGATCCCAGACAGCGGCACCACCACCCGCCAACCAAGGTCACTGTTAAAGAGAGGTGTGAGAAAAGACGCGTTTGTGAAGCCCCATGTATGAGCGTCGGTAGCACAGTGGGTAGAGCGCCTGTCAGCTCTCTTCGTGGACCGAGCGGTCGTGGGTTCGACTCCCAGGTCATCCAGATCAACGGCGCTTTACCTCTGTTTTTTTTTTTTTCTTTTGTAATCTGTATTACACTGACGCATTGCCGTGACGAAAATACGTCAGTGAAACACTTTCTTGTTAAAGAAATGGAAAGAGATCATGAAATTTGTTTCACGATGCGCCGTAACACAAGCGCCGTCTAGACATTACTTACTATCGGTCAGGCACTTTACGGACTCGGATACTCGTGTAGTGCTAGTACTCGAACACGACGAATTCTATCATTATTGCCACCGCAGGATGATAGCCATGAGATCAAGTGTGCGGCATCGACGCTGTTGAAGCAGGAAATGTCCGCTATGTATTCGTAGTTTTCAACCCTAATCATCTTAATTTTTCGGCGACTTGGTAACACAAAATTGTATACTCTCCGTTCGGGACCTATAGAGGGCGCCTTGAAAGACGCACGCAGCGCCACTTGCAGTGCGGCGAGCGTGCAACGTTGAGAGCCTTAGCAGACAACAGTGCCTCATTGCTTTGACAGCTATGGCGGCGCAAGCGCACGTCGCTGGCGCGTTAGTGCTTCGAGCTGGATATAAAGATATCGTAGTGGGATCGTTCTTCCGCGATGCCACCATTAAAAAAGGGGAAAACCTGCACGAGAGCGGCCATGTTTTTGACGTGAGTGAACGCTTTGCTACGGCATCGTCAGTACGGCTTCCGTCGCAACAGCGTTCGCAGAAAACTGCAACGACGGCCAGATCTAAGATGAAAATAAATAGCCTCGATTTTAGTTCCGCGTGCACATTTGTGTACATGCTGCACACTTTGTTTGTTTCGTCAACGCCGAATGATTACAGGGTCAGCTGTTTACTACAAGTATCAACCACTTAAAGTGCTTGCGCACTTGGCTCTCTCGTCTGCGCGAGCTCACCACGCTTTTATAATTTGCGCAAACTCTGGTGTAACCCAAGCTACGCCCTAGCGCAGAGGTGCGCAAACATTTTCGGTACCAAGGCGTTGGACTGGGCTAGTTGGTACATTGTCAAAATCGATAAAAAATCAGCGGTAAACACAGGACACAGTGAGTGTCCCGTCGTTTCCTCGCACTGTGTCCTGTGTTTACCGCTGTTTTTTTTTTTTTTTTTATCCATTTTAACATTTTCAGGGCAACGACCTCTCGAAGCTTCCGAGTGCCATAGGGCTACCCCAGCAGTAGTCTTTCTGCTTTAATCCTAGGAATATATCCGAAGAGCCGCGACCACCTGACATTTTTGTCCCTCAACATCTCGGGGGAAGGGGATCGACTCCCAGTTAGCGCATCTCTAATTGGACAGCTGCGCTTCCGCCAGTACTAAAATCATGACTGCAGGAACAGCGCGAACGTAAAGCACGGTACGTAGAAGGCACACATACGACGACACGAGCACTGACTATCAACTTATCTTCTGCAAGCACGGACGGCTTACCAGGGGCGTAGCCAGAAATTTTTTTCGGGGGGGGGGGGGTTCAACCATACTTTATGTATGTTCGTGCGTGTGTTTGTATGTGTGCGTGTATATATACGCAAGCAAAACTGAAAAATTTCGGGGGGGGTTTGAACCCCCCCAACCCTCCCCTTGGCTACGCCCCTGCGGCTTACGATACCCGTCAGGAAATATCGTTGGCACGAACGACGGGGACGACACATCCTTGGACGGCACACCCCCAACGAAATGTGCACTGCATGTCTTCGAGTGCCGAGGGGGCTCCCAGTTTGTTCCGTCATGGCTGAAATGTACTGATGCTAGCGGCACAAGAAAAACAAAACCGCAGAACGCGAGACGGCAGAGCGAGCGGGAACCAAGCTAACTTTTTTCGTCGCCCAGCCGTGATCCACTTCTGCCGCTGCCCAATAAAGCACGGACGAGTTGAGAAACGGTGAAACGTCGTTACCGCAGGGCACGACGTGTACCTGTTGATACAACCTACGACGCAGCAGTTCATGACTGCGTCACAGAACACCTACAACTGCGTGCTAGCGGGCGCGGGAAAGCGTTCGCTTCTGCTCGGGCTCTCAACGACTGCCTTCTCTGACGACCGCGTGGTGGCGCGCCAGTCGCAGTGAACGGAGTGTATACAGAGTACCCATAATCAACGTCAGAAAGAATCACTCTCAGGGGCAGTTCTTTCGTTTGGTATGAATTAGTGAACTTTTAAGCACGCATAATTGATGCTGGATAATTCTATTTTAAGACCACTGTGCCAGATAATGCGATAATATTTTAGACGAGACAGCAAGTAGCATTTTCCGTAAAACCCTGTACCTAAGTGCGTGCGGTTGCAATTAAGATGCCTGCAGCCCAGACGCGAAATATTAACTGCTTAAAGGTTAGGCTAGTATTGCAAGCCTAATTAACTTGCGTAGCCTGTCTGTCCAGCGTTGATGTCATCACCAGAGATTGGCACTATTTTCAAAACTTGTTTATGTAATACCACAGAAACTTGCGACATGCTCTTGTTCTGATTTCCGTGATTTTTGTTCATTACTCATGAGAGAACAATTTTTTAAGGTATTAGTGTTTTATACAGGTCTAGCTATCTCACGATGAGCACACACACAAGCTTGCGTAATTTCTGTGCGGCTAGGTTACCGCAATGTTTAAATATAGCGCAAGCCCCTACGGAGATACTTGACACACTTACCACTGTGAGCTCAGAGCTCCGTATATCAAAGAAAAGTACGAAGGTGCCTGCGATAGGCTTACATCGGCCTGAATCGTCATGGTATTCACGCCGAGCAGAATCTACTTTGAGCTAAAATAACTTTTGTTGTCGCATTAACGTTACTGTCAACTAGACCGAAAAATAAAACAAGCACGAGATATCGAAAAAGCGTGCATCTCGTTACGATGCCCGTCGTATGCTCGAAATCGTACAAAGTACTCCTTGCTCGGACGTCAGAGGTTTCAACGTCTGGCAGGAAGACGATTAAAAACTCCAAGAGTCTCACATGCATTGGGCTATAAGACGGTTCGAAGGCGAAACCCATCTTCTATTTTAACACGAAAGTGTTTTCTGCCGGGGTCCACCACCGCTCCCTGACGTATTTTCGTCACGGATATGACGTTGTAAAACATAAAGACAACAGATGTCAAAGAAAAACTAGAAGAAAAAGTTACGTCAATGGGAGTCGAACTTACAACCCCTCCCTCCGCAGCACGCGACGCGAAACGATTCGGCCACAGACGGCACGTTCTTCGCCATGCTAACGGCGAGCTATTTATATACACCATTTGCCGGTGGCGGTACTCGGAGATCGGTGATACATCAGCGTGTTTTCGTTATCACTAGCGAGAGGGCGCGAAGGGCTCGAAGAGCGCGCTTTAAAGGTCGTCGCCCCCCGCGTTGCGACGAGCGCGCGCCTCTACAGGGCGTGGTCGCTCGTGCGCGCGCTTATCTCGTGATGGCAGTGGTTTGTACGTCTTGTGCACTCACCGCAAGTTTGCGTTGAGAGCACGAAGGTCACTTCACTCACTGCAGCGGCCACTTTTGCGAAAGGAGCGCGCTGCTCACGCAGAAATGAGTTACAACTGTGACAGTTAGTTCGCGCTAATCCTGTGTATGTTCGTTCCGTGCGTCCTTTCTGCTTGAGCAGCGCGTTGCAAGTTTCGAGCTGCCTGCCGTTCTTCGCGCTGACATTACAATTTGTTACTATAGCATTCATTCCTTCGTCGTTGGGGCGAAAGAATGCCTAACAAACGCTCAACTACGGCTGTGAAGACACGCTTCAATTTCGTGTATACCGATTCCTATGACAGAGGGATCAGCTATGTTTCTCTTCTCAGTCGATGTATTGGTTCTTCCTTGCCGCTGTGCGAAAGCTTTCTGCACCTAACGTGGTATTGCACTGCCTCCAAGATTGGAGGCATTGCAAGCTTTCTGCACTTCACCTGACTTTGCATTGTCTCCATGATCGACCCACCTCTGACAGAGCAACGATGTCATGTGATGACGTCCCCATGTGACGTCATGTGGCGTCATGACGACGTCACAAATTTTGGCGATCTTTGACGTCATGCAGACGTCATTTGGTGATGTCATCACTTGATGATGGTTTTTCGCATCAATGGTGTTGACGCCGACGGTCAATTTTCGCGTTTCATGGGGCATCTAAGGCTTTTGCCTTAAGATCTAAGGCATTCCCACACATGAGTAATATACCCGTTGCCTTGATGCCGCTTACTCTGCCGCCGCTTCCTCGACATCATTACACCAAAGAAAGACAGAAAAAAAGATGCGAAAGACGATAAGCAGACGGCTATAGCGAAGGATCGCCAACTGCATCGGCCACGTAGCCTTCTTGTACGGCCACTCATTGCGCCCTTTCTTTCACCGCGAACGACATGTGAGACCTGTGCGAGCACCAGAATCCCTTCGGCCTTCGAACAGCGCGTAACATCCGGTTCTATGTTCGACACTATGCGGATACATACACAAAGACTGTATAACGAAAAAAAAACAAAAAAGAATGAAAGGCTTCTACTGGTTGTAACACGCGTTGCTGGCAAGTACTCGCTGCTCCTTTCTCTCTCTCTCTCTCTCTCTCTCTCTCTCTCTCTCTCTCTCTATGTCTTCTCTTTGCTTGTTTCTCTCCTCAAGCCATCACTCACGTCAACGGGTGCTCCGCTGTCAACAGTGCGCCATCATAATGTACACATAAGGCACACCCTTCAGTGGCGTTCGAATTTTTTCGCTCCCTACACTGGCTCTCTTGCACATTGGGCTTCTATAACATGTGTTGCCTATCGAGTCTACGTTGGTCTTTGCATGTTATGCGCGTGTCTACCTGTCTTCCTTTCCTCTATGTTTCCCCCTTCCCGAAGGAGCAGGCAGGCGTCGTGCCGCTATAGGTGGCAGTTGTCAACCTGTTCCATCTCTATTCCGCTGTGTCTTCGGGTTTTTGTGTATTTAAACCAAATGAACCAAATAAATAAATAAATAAATAAATAAATAAATAAATAAATAAATAAATAAATAGCGCAGCGGCACATGCAGCATGGTATCAGTGAGCCAGTATGTCATGTAAACCTGCGATGAGTTTCCCTTTTAATCCTCCTTTTACTTTTCGTACTACTGTCCTCTAGCTCCTATACACTTGTTCAATATCACTCGTTTTCTGTTGTCCAATACAAGCTTGAAATAAGTACTCGCAAACATGGTGCACAAGGCGAGAATAAACTGCCACTGGATTTCCTCAAAGGCGCAGAACTACAGCCTGTTTATAGGGCATGTTATGCTTTGTACGCCACTGTAAAAAAGACATACTTATTTATAAATAACTACCTCGCCACCCACCTATATCCACAAAGTTTAGACATAGAGCAAACAAATATTGACATGTCTAGACAAGTTTACTTATGCAGAGAAAGGCACATTAAAAGCGCATCACGCGCTCTCCATTGAAAGCGCACTGCAGCGAGCCTGGTTGTAAAGTGACTCCTCCATTGGCAGCGCCCTGCTTGCACCACTACACCGAGTTGTGGTCATTTCGTGCAACTGGCCACACGCCAAAGGATGCTTCATTGTTCAAGGCTCAGAGCAAATGGGGCTAGCACTTCCGGCTTCGATTCGCCGCATGAAGCTAGATTAAAAGGCGTCCCCGCTGTCTATAATATCATGCTGTCCGTGAATGATGCGGAGATTAAGAAACCCTAATCAATGTCCTTTCGTCCACTTTGGTGAACGTAATGAACGCTTGAGGATTGAGGACATGTACGGAGGAGGGCTGAGAGGGCAACATTCTTTATTTCTTATTGGCGCGCTGTTAGGCTCTGTTTCCTATATTGCAAATGCCAGTCATAACTATCACTTTTTTTATATAAGCATGCTGGTTAGAAAAAATTCTAAAGTAGCTAAATCATACATTAGCTTTGATTGGGATGTGCTTACATGTAGATAAAAATACAAGGTAACCGCAAAAAAAAGTCATATGCGTACACTAACTTTCGTGGTCTGATAGTTTCGTCCATACCCACAAACTCACGTAGGAGCTTGTAATTGTTCTGCCATTGTTTCTAGTTGTAATGGACCTTTTCCAGCATAAATATAAAGTACTAGAAGAGTTTTCATGTTTTGATATCATAAAAATGCTTCAAAGGTGTCGAACTACATTAATAAATCGCAGAAGCATTTCATTGCCTTTCGGAACTGTGTAAAGTATTCTGACGAGCAGTTCCACGGCCCCAATATCTTCTCGACGGCGAAAGCGTTTCCGTCCAGGCGAGGTAGAGCAGTACGGAGGTTAAGCCTTTCGTTTGCATTGTTGGAGAAATATTAGAGCTGATAGGAAAGATACCACAAGAATCGTCTTATTGGACCATGAAACTTGACGCCAAATTTGTGTTTTATCAATGCAGCTCATGTTACGACATTGATAAAAATGTCACCTGTTCTCAATTGCGATTCCTTGTGTTATACATGTTGCCTTTCCCATCAGACGGCGCCAAAAAAGGTGCTTCTTTTATGCTTCGGATGCCTATGAAGAAATATTGTAAATATAGGCGAAACCTGACGAACTAATGGTGAAGAAAATTTCGGCCTCCCTGTTTACAAAGGACATGTAGGTAAAATTACCGCACCTGAAATTACTGATTACGGCGCGAGATACACGCAGTTAGGTGACGCTCGCCTTTTGCCGTGAGAACTAAAGTACGGAATGCAGCATCTTGTCTAAAGTCTGCGTCCAGCAACACAGCCGACAGTTTTTAAATAAATCTGGAGAACAGGCAACCTAAATAACCCACTGTATATACATTCAAATATTCTTCAAGGCAGAGCATCTCCTATGTGGCGAGGAACCATTTCAGTACAGAAGTGGAAGTCGTGTTGTACGTATAGCATGCTTGCGATCAGTGAAACTGCGCTACGCTCCCTATGAAAGCACTGGGTTCAAAGTGACATCGAACAAAATTAGATGTTGGAGGTTAATGTGTTCTGCTAATGACGAAGAAGAAACTGCTACGAGTGTGCGGCACTCATTGCTGCGCGGATACGCACGCGATGCCCAGCGGAAGACATTTGACAAGAAGGGAGAAAGCCTTAGCTGACCGTAATCTCGCAGTGTCTGAACAAAGGCATTTCATGTGTCCAGCATACAGCTCGTTTTCCTGCAAGGAACCATCGTTGAAGCATTGTGATATTTTTTCTTGTTGCCTTGGCGATATTATCTGGGAAGCTAGCAAGGACACGTCGCAGTGTCATTTCTGACGTCCACTTTTTTCCTCGGTTTCGAAGAGTACTCGTGTCTTTCATGCCGCCTATTCTCTATTTGCGCCATAGCCAGGAACAAGCAGGCTATGCGATGCGACTTTAGCGCCACGTGGCGGAGGTCAGAGGAAAGAGTGGTACTGTAAGCGTCGTCTTCTCCCTTAGAAGAGACAGAGCAAGAAATGGCAGTCAGCCAATGCTCATGAAGCAACGAGGCATAACTAAAGAACCAAGAAGAGAAGGGAGACAAAAAGGTTTGAGGCCAAGAATGTCGAGCGTGACACGACGAAGAAAACTTAGACCCACTATGAGGGCTGTAATAGCTGGGGCTTCTGAGGCAGCTGCAGCCATGCAGAAACTGCAGGAGGACGAGGAGGAATTGGTGATTCAGACCCAGAAAACTATGTAACGTGGCACCGTGATGCTCCAGAACAAAGGCATTTAAAATGAACAGTGAAGAGGGTAAAATATGTTTGTGCAATGTGCACCAGGCTTTGAGAAGCACAAGCGTAAGCATTCAGGAGAAGGCGCAAGGAAGGCGCTCGTTTCGCAATAAATAAACGCTGCAGAGGGAGTTAAGGACAAGTAAGGCGAGCCTCGCAGTAAAGTGCACGCAAGATGTGAGATGTGGCGCGCGGACTCCTTAGTTTTTGTTTTAGACTTTAGGCCGTAGATGGTGATAATACATTCTACAGCAGGAGGTGTGATGAAAAGACGTTTAAGTGACCCGCATTTTATGGCAGGCTTAGTGATTCCCTGATGTTCAGTGCACGAAACTTCGTATATATAGGTGTATTTTGAAATACGTGAATTCAGATACTGTATATTACACAATGGTCGGCTCAAAACTGTGCCGCAAGATACAACGTAAGAGACAGCGCTAAGTATGATTGCGAAATACTACAAGAAGATGTGCAATGTTCCTAACATCGGTGCATCTCGAACAAATGGCCAGGAATGCGTGAAGTATCAAAAGCTTGGTTGAGCTCGTCAAGCGTTAATTATTATCTGGAGTTTTCGAAAGAAGGGGAACGGCCAAGGGACCTGTTCTATCGCTATACAGAGTTGTCTAAAGCCAACATAACAAGAATGATTCTGCTGAAGAAAACATACGAATTATCACGTGACGGTTTTAATTGAACTGTAGGAATTATGAAATGAAAAAAAAAAGAATTTAAGTCGATGAAAAAAACAACTCGCCACCTGTGAAGACCAAATCCGCAACCTTTTTTGTGATTCATTTCACTGACCTTATTGGAAATAGAGGATAGTTCCGCCGAAAACAATGAGGTCAAGTTATTGTTCCGTCATTTGCTTTATGTTGTATAGAGTACATACAATATTAGTGAGAACTAACAGAACCTTCCTTGGCATTTTTGTTCGTTAGTTCTCACTAATATTCTGCCTAACAAAGAAAAACGAGCCCTTAAAAGCCATCTTCTTTCCTTCATTCCTAGAGTACATACAGTTATAGCACTGCACCGCCAAAGCGCCCTGTTCGGTCAACAAACAGATCCTCGAAAAACATTGTTCGGATTTGATTTCTAGTCACGCGACGAGACTGCTTCGAAATCACGCTTACCGCCGCCGGTTAGCGTGAAATTGCATTCATCGGATGTCTGCCGCAGTGCGCCACCCAGGTTCTCGCTCCCCGCTCGCTCTCCGTTGAATCAGTTAATGAGATCATATATTCTGAGATCATCTCTGTTAATGAGTTCCCGTGATATGTATTACCTGCACTCGCGTTCACGGTAGAGCACGCGCTTCACTCGGGCTCGTGCCATTCATCAGGCCGCATTGCAGGTGTCCCGTCTAACAAGTTCCACATACAAAATGTTTGGGCTGTAGCAACGGGTATGCATTAGAACACTGCTGACCAGCCTCCCTCTTCGTGACCTGCAATCATAGACTTCGTTTAGGCATTCGGCTCGGAATTCACGTTGCATTCGGCCCTATTCGGAAAGTGTTAAGCTCGTCTCATTTAGTTCAGAGCACGCGTGAAGCATACACAGTGCTTGTTGAAGCGAACTTACTACACCGTGGTGTCATCGACCTAAATAATTGAGCTGATTGCAGTAAGCGTCCCATGACTTTCGCGAACGATAAATGATTTCGGTGCGCTTGAAGAGGCAGTCGCAAAATGCAAGATAGAAAAATGCAGGATGTTGCAATAACGCTCAACAGGTGTCACTCTGCCGCGACCTCGGAGTGACAGAGCGCGAACACAGTTTCGAGGTTGTGTGTATCTGCTGGAATAACTGCAAGGTAGTCCTATAAGCATGCAACATTGGTGGTACGTACATAGGCACGCGCTTAGAAACTGTCAGATATAGTAACTCTTTACTTTCTTACCACTTGTAACATCAATGCTAGGGCACGTATTCACAAAAAAATATATTAGAATTTTCCTTAGGAGACAATTGAAGGTAATGCTAATTTCGGGCATAATATCAGTGATCGCAAGCAGTCAATAGCAAATAACACAAAAAAAACATGGCTGATCCCTCTGTCATAGGAATCGGTATAACACAAAAATGAAACGTGTCTTCACAGACGTAGTTAAGTGCTGTTGTGCATTCTTTTGCCCCATGGGCGAAGGAATGAATGCCGCAGCAAAAAATTGTAATGCCACGCGAAGAATGGCAAGCAGCTCGAAACTTGCAACGCGCTGCTCAAGAGAAAGGACGCACGGAACGAACATACAAAGGATGAGAGCGAAATGTCTCCTTTGTAACTTATTTCTGCGTGAGCACCAAGCTCCTTTCGCAAAAGCGGCCGCTGCAGTGAGCCAAGTGACCTTCGAGTACTCAGCGCAAGACGTACGAACCACCGCGATCACGAGATAAACGGCGCACGAGAGACCATGCCATGTAGAGGCGGGCGCTCGTCGCAAAGACAACGACCATTAAAGCGCGCTCTTCTTACGCTCTTCGAGCCCTTCGCGCCATCTCGCTAGTGATAACGAAAGCACGCTGTAACGTCGATCTCTGAGTACAGCCATCGACAAATCGTGTATATAAATAGCTCGCCGTTAGCCTTGCGAAGAACGTGACGACCGTGGCCGAATCGTTTCGCGCTGCGCGCTGTGGAGCGAGGGGTCGTAAGTTCGATTCCCGGTGACAGAACTTTTTCTTGTGGATTTTTTTTTCTTCGTCCACTTTTAGTCTTTATATCTTACAACTTCATATCCGTCACGGAAATACGTCAGTAGAGCCGTGGTGGACCCCGGCATAACACACTTTCGTGCTAAAAGATCAAGGTATTCGGCTCCAGATCCTGTGCCATGCTTTCTCCATATACGTACCACTACATTCACAAACAAATTCTCTTTTGTGGTGCTATAATTGTTACGTTGATGTGAAACGCTTACGTGCTTCGCAAAATATTTTTACTTTTATGCCCACGTTCCTTTCGTTGCGTTGATAATATCCGTGTGCAAAATTGCTTACTAAGGGTGCTGGTGTAGTCTCTATTCCGAAAGTGCACGGGAAAGCCAATCCCCGCGTTACGCTACGGTGCAAATAGTCGAAATTCGCATTTGCGAAAGCATAGCCCAAGGAAAATAAAAATGTTTTTTACTCAAGATGCTCGGGCGACGCAAGCTGTTTGTGTAGAAATAGCGGCGATATTCCGTTTAAAATTGCCCGTTGAATAGTAACGCGGACAGGAAGCAATTGTCGCTTTAGACCGAAACGGCTGCCGTTTACGCTAGATGCTTCTCACCAGGCGCGTGCGCAGTCATAGGAGCGCAACGGAAATAAAATAAAATATTAGATTGAAGCGGGAAATAGCAGTTATGACGAAGGGTAAAGGAAGGAATGGCGAAACAAAATAGCTGAAGAGGGTGGATGCTATAGCAGAAGGCCATTTAGAGGGGTAAAATTTTTATTCCAGCGTTTTTGTTCCTTGTCTAGAATCGTCATTGTGGGCCGAGCAGAAAGAGGCAGTCTTTACGTCTTCTTGTTTGCGTAGTGGCATGTTTTGGCACCGCAAACTGCCTCGTCGTTAGAAGGCGTTGTCCACTCTTGTCAGATGCGGCGTCGTTTTGACGCGCTGTATACCGTTTGACGCGAATCCTTTTATCACCGATAGCCCTGCTTAAAGAAAAGACGAAGCTAAAGAGAGACTTGGTGAAAAGGAATCTCGAGTGATTGATGAAAAACCTATAGCCAACCACGTTCCAAATGTAGCCAAACGTGAACCGCACGCAAAGGAATGAGCCCTAACTCCCGGAGGGAATGAATGCCGTCGAGGAATCCTTTTGTTTCGCTGCAGCTGTCTCATTGTCTCTTCAAAAGACCGCATTTTCCTCACTCATGATCGTTTGTCGTTGTCTTCACGGCCTGGTAAGTTGCACGACGGTCTGACCGAAGAGCCATACGACAATGCTGGCCGGTGGCTATAGCGGTCATACATCCATCGAGATTCCGGGCATTTTTGGCGAGAATCGAGCCGGAAGAAGGACGCGCGCGGTTCACATAACAGCGTTTCCAGCAGATGACAGTGGGAAACAAAAATGCCCCGGCATTTTACGTGTTTCTGTGCTTGCGTACTGTGCCGTGGTAGAATTCCAGGCCTGGGCCGCAATTGATGAGAGGGTCTGGGTAGAATCTAGTCCATTTTTATAGTCGTATTGTTTTCGCGCGGCTGTTCGTTCGCCCCGGATGTCGTGTCGACTGTACCGCGATCTGCGGCCTCTCCTTCAGCAAGATGCCTGGTTAACCACATTAAGGTTATCGCGGCCCGCCTAGCGCACGACTGGCCTGTTTCCGCGACCACGAAGACTCCCTCGTTGGCTAAAGATCCGTATGACTAGCTTCGCCTTCCGTTCACCGGCCACTTCTTTAATCGTTTCTTCAACGAAACAAATACACGTGGTTGTAACTTCAGGTGGGCCGTTACGCAACACACTTCATGCTGTGAGAACGCTGTGCTATTTTTTCACCGTGTACTGGAAGTTACGTTCCGGCCGTCATTTCGTTTGACTCTCTCTGGCACTCTGTGTCTTGTCGCTATTCGGTTTCAGCTTCAAGCCTCTAGCTGGTAAACGTGACTAGCATATAGGGCACGAAAGGGCTACCTCAACGTATTTTCATTAACAGCCACTTTTCTTCCAAAGACAGTTTGGAAATTTGTCATTGCATTTCTCTGGCGAGAAACATGGACTGTTTTTGTTCCTTTTACGGGAAAGAACAATTAATGTGTGTCCGTTTACGCTCTACTCTGTACTAAAAATGCGGAATCCACTTTTTTCATTCGCTGTGGTGTCACCCTCGCAAATTCGAACTTGAATTATTAAAACGCGACGGTTGAACGAGTGAGTGCAAAGGTTCAAAAAATCCGAATGTTTATTGTGGCAGAGCTTCGCCACGCACTACACAGCACTGACCATCTGCTTTCTTAATTTGACTCAACGTAATGCAAAAAAAAAGGCACAGGCCATTCCGCCTGGCAACTTTCAGCACATATTACGCTTCGCTGGGCAAGAGAGCCGCAAACGCAAGCAGGTCTACACACCTTCTGTCGACTCTCCTACTTTTCGTTTCTCGTCATTTCTTCGTCTTCTGCGCAAATTTTTCGTATGCTTGTTTGTTTGTTGTTTTTCGTCGTTTTCGCGTAATAAACAAGGAGTGAGAATAACGACGGGGGCGAGTTGGTTCACGTTCATAGTGAAGATGAGCAGCGCGAAGCAACGAAGTGCGGAAGTGCACGTAAGGTACGACTGAGGAAGCGAAAGAGGGACGAACACGAGCGCTGAATAACAAACGGCTTTATTAACAGCGAATATGTTAAAGCTGGCAGTAAGACGTCCGTTAACAAAATACCCTGCTGCGCCGTTGCCATAGCAACCACCACAGCCGCGCGCCGCCTGTGCTGAAAATGGGCGAGGAGCAGCCGCCGCCGAGCCGTCGCCATAGCAACCGCCACAGTTTCTTACACCGTGAGTCAGGGACAGCGATCTCAACATTTTCAGGGTGGCAAGCTTTCCGCGTATTCCGGATTCGCCCGTCGCCGTCTTGGCTGCCGCTTCTTCGGCCAAGTACGCTGGATCCAATCGCCGCCGGCGTTGTGATTTCCGTGCTGCATCATGACGAGCTGGGGGCCAATCAGCTTCGCTGTGCCAAGCTTAGCGCAAAGTAGCGCAAACTTTCCGTTTTTTTTTTGTATCAATGCAGATAAATAAATAAATAGACACATGATATAACCTTTAGGTCAAAAGTGGTGTCAGAAATACATGTCACGTATATCTTGCAAGATTAAAAGGGTGTGTCAGAGACACGAGTCACATTAGCAAGAAGGGGAACCAGCAGTAAAGGCAGAGTGTACTAGAACAGGGGAGTGCCCGGACTGAGCTTCGAAAAGCCCAAACAGGGTCAATCCGCTCGTAGCACTGCGATCGGTAGTCTGCAATGTGTCGTCGTTTATGAGTTGCGCGCGGCTCCGCCGAAGTGGTGCATGGGTAGAATACCCGTTTCCCACTCAAAAGGCTCGGGTTCGAATCGCAGCTGTAGATAGTGGGCTTTTATTCTTTTTTTTCATTGACATGATGTAAGGAGATGTTGGCGCACAAATAAGGCGCCGGCTACTCCTTAGCTCTTGGAGTACATAGGGTTCATAAACATAAAGTACCTAGTGTCCAAATTTCTAATCACAATTAACCCGTAGTACATACAATATACAACTTAGCGTAACAGTCAAGACATAACATAACAGTCAAAACAACATATTCAACAATCACATATATGTGTACACACGGTGATGTAAAAAAAAAAGAACAGCAACTGTTGCATAACATATCCAAGACAAAAATAGTCAACGCACATAAATATACACTCTGCCGTTAATACAAAACAAAGCTTCAATGCGCTAGTAATGGCCAAGGATGCCACACTCTTCAAGAAAAATTTTCAATGCTTTTAAAGCACACTTCTGTAAGCCTCTTGTTGGCCACGGGCACAAAAGCTTCCTTAAACTTAGTGGTCTGCGGTCTAACGTTATCAACGATGATTTAAGTCGGCGTCTTGGTGCGTCGTGCTGTGGGCATTCTAGAAGGAGGCGATATATGTCTTCATCTACGAATCCACAATCACATTCAGGAGTTTCAGCGCGGCCAATTGTGTGTAAAAAATGCTTAGTGTCACCTTTTATAGCTGTATTGGCTTTCCTTTTTTTTAACTAGCTTCACTTGCTACTTGTTCCTTCAAAAAGTAACTCAAAATGTGAAGTAAAGTAGAAGAAACTTGACAGTGAGGATGGATAGATGGATGCTATGAGCGTCCCCTTTATAACGGGGCGGTGACATGTCTGCCACCAGGCTCGAAGGAGAAAAAAAAGAAAAAAAAAACATTCCTTGTTTGATGTTGTCATAATGCCTTATCTACATTGATTAAATCTATGTTATTATACCAAAAATATAAATTCACGGTCCATCTCTCTGCCTCTTAAGGCAGAATGAGCTTTTTTTCCCCCAATTATTTATTTTTGTACTTTATCTCTACTTTTCTGCCACCAATACTCTAACCGTCTCTTACTTATTTCTATCGCGGACGTGTTCAGCTTTCCATTGTTGTCCCTAAAACCCAAGGCTTCATGTAGGCTCGTGCCCACACGTATACCTGGGTGAATATCGCCGCATTCAATCAGTACATGTTCCATCGTTTCCTTAGTTCCCCCGCAACATGTACATTGTTCTTCTTCGTTACTGAATCTCGCTTTATAACTACGCGCTCTAAGGCAACCCGACCTTGCTTCAAACAGTAAAGCGCTTCCCCTTGAATTATCATAAAACTTTTCCCTCCTTATTTCGTTTTTTCCCTTTCGGTAGTTACTCAGAGCCGGCTTCTTTTCCATCGCTGCCATCCAATAAGTCCTCTCCGCCTCTCTGACCTTCCGCTTAATGCTCCTTGTTGCCATATCGCCCGCACTGCCAGCCGTATATTTACTGGTGAGCCTCCTAGTTATTTTTCTTCACTGCGTGTCAACGCTTTTTCTATACAAATACCTGAAAACCTTCTCTGCCCATCTACTCTTTTTCATTTTCCTCAGCCTCTCTTCGAATCTCATTTTGCTCTGCGCTTCCCTCACTTCAAAGCCTGTCCATCCCATATCACCCTTTACCGCCTCATTTGTCGTCTTCCCGTGAGCGCCCAACGCGAAGCGGCCTACCGTCCTTTGATTTACATCCATTCCTGATTGCACCTCTGACTTCATGCACACCACTGAGTTCCCAAATGTAAGCCCCGGAACCCTCACACCCTTCCACAGCCCTCGAAGCACCTCGTACCTATTGTATCCCCATAAAGCTCTGTGCTTCATAATTGCAGCATTCCTCTTTCCCTTTCCTACCGATGCTTTCTCTTGTACCTCCATATATCTATCCCCCTCATTTACCCATACTCCGAGGTACTTGTACTCGCTTACCCTCGGTATTTTTTGTCCCTGTATTAAGACCGTATGGTCTCCGTGATCATTGAATACCATCAATCCACATTTTGTTGCACTAAATCCTAGTCCCAGAGCCTCACACTCCCTTCCGCATATATCTGCCAGTCGCTGTATATCATCTTGACTGTCCGCAAATAAGACAATATCATCAGCATAAAATAGACCTGGAAGCTTCTACTCAACCATCGCTCCGACCTGTTTGTGTGACAAATTAAATCCAATGTTGCTACCTTCTAGCGCTTTTTCCATCCTCGCCATGTACAGCATGAATAACAGCGGGGACAAAGGATATCCCTGTCTCAGCCCGTTGCTAATTTCAACGCTGTCCTTGCTACTTATTCCTTCCCATCCTATACAAACTGTATTTTATCAGTATATTTCCCTCAAAAGCTGTACACAGTCGTCACCTATGCCCACTTCCTTCAATATATCCCACAAAATTTCCTGATTAACGTTGTCATATGCCCCGGTGATATCTAGATAAGCTACGTATAGGGGCCTGTTTTCTATTTTAGATATTTCTATACACTGGGTAAGAACAAACAGATTATCGTCTAACCGCCTGTCGATTCGAAATCCATTCTGAAGTTCTCCCAAAATATCATTTTGTTCTACCCACGCTTCTATTTTTAATTTTACTGCCTGCATCGCCAACCTGTATAGCACCGATGTAATTGTTAGCGGTCTATACGAGCGAATGTTATCCTTTTCTCCCTTGCCTTTATAGATTACGTTCATTCTACTTTTTCGCCAACTGTCTGGTATTTCCCTCTCCTGTAAGCACTTTTCTATGGCTTTCAGCAGTGCTTCTTTAGTGTTATGTCCGAGTTCGTTAGTGAGGCTGACGGGAACCCCATCTAAGCCCGGAGTAGTGCGCTTAGGAATTTTTCCTTCGGCCTTCTTCCAATTGAAATTCTCTAGTACTACATCTTCGTCGGTTGCACACCATTGCGTACTTTTACTCACCGGGGGAATCCCCTGGGGGACCTTTTTAAACGAATCGGCTGTTAACTTTCGGATGTAACCTAGCGCTTCATATCCTTCCAATTTATTTCCTCCTTCATCTACCATATGTTGTTGCATTGTGACAGACTTCCTACCCAGCGCTCCCAGGTGGCTCCAAAATATCCTAGGCGCGGCCTTCTTCTTTTCGCGAATCTCTGTCATCCAGCGTTCACTTTCACCTTTAATTTTTGCCTCGACTAATTTCTGCACAATAGATTTTTGCTCTAAATATATTTCCCATATTTTGTTGACTTCGTCCTGCGGCCGCTTCTAGCGTAGTTATTTGCAGCGCCACCGCCCGGGATTCCACAAAAACGTAAAGTATGGCCTCCGAGATTTTTGCGAATACGTGACTTGAAACGAGATTTCACATTTTACGTTACTTTTTCTAGCAATACGTAGCAACAGAAGCCAGTTTTAAGAAACGAAGGAATACCAATGCAGCGATAAAAGGTGACAGTAAGAATAAAAGTCCACCATCTACAGCTGCGATTCGAACCCGGGCCTTTTGAGTGGGAAGCGGGCATTCTACCGCTGCACCACTTCGGCGGAGCCGCGCGCAACTCCTAAATGACGACACATTGCAGACTACCGATCGGAGCGCCGCAAGCGGATTGACCCTCTTTGGGCTTCAATGTCTAGTAAGGGTAAAACGTAATTAGGGTGGGCTGAGGCTCAAAAGTGCGAATTCCTTATCGTGTAAGGCCACTGATGGCTGACTAACACATTTGTCTCTAAGATACAAATGTGTATCTATATTGTGAGCAACAAACCCAGTTGGTCGTCCTCAGTTCTTCCTTAGCTCTATTTCTTCGTTGGCTGTGCTTCGCGCTGGTCATCTTCACTATTAATGAACAGGGGCGGGTTACAGAAGACCGAGGCAACTTCTCGTCCACAGCGTCGTTAAACAAGATATAAGGCTTTCGAGATGTAAGGCTTACAAGATGTAAGGCTTGTAAGAAAGACAAAAAGCGTATGAGAAGGAAAAAAAACTCACAGAACTTGACACCTTCAGAGAAATAAAGAAAAACGAACGTAACTTCTAAATCTATGGCCTCGAATCGGAACCATGGTCTGACAAATCCCTCTGGTGTCGTTCCGAACACGCGTTCTTGCCTCCGCAGAACCCAAACATTTCTTTCTGGTGCACTGGCTAAATGGAGCCAAGAACAAATAGATACCGCCAGAAGGAAAGAGCAGGTCATTTACAGATTGGCCGAATCTCTCTTACCATAAGGATGCGTGTCACCGCTAGAACGATACAAGGAATGAAAATAAAGTGATAAGCAGTTAGGAGAGTGATGAGTAGAAGAAAAGAGCCGAGAACAAAAACGACGAAGCGAAAGACATTGCGCGGCGGAGATGTATGTGTATTACACATTCGTTAGCAGATATTCAGCGCTATTCTGAAGCTCAACACCGAACTGAACGTTTTTTACTTCACTGACACAGTGGTCGAACACTGATAAGAATAAGGGACTGTATACAACGTAATAAACGAGTCCTTCGTATAGCAGTGACTCTTAGTTTCCGTGCTTTCATTTGGTTCCGTTTCAAGGCTTCCTTTGCATAGGCCTTTCCATCAATGTACTCGATATACCTGGCACCACACAGTATAAAAGCAAAATGTCGTAACACACGTTTACAAGCTGAAACGACCCTCATGGGCTACATTAAGGAGAATGTGAACTCAGTGAGAGTATCGGAATTTGCCAGTATGTGAGAAAAATATCTCTATTCGCTCTTCTTAGCGATATCTGTAGAAAAAAATATAAACAGGTTTGTGCACTCACGTTTTCTGTCTTAATTTTCGTACCCCTGATCGATATTATAGCAGGACTGAAAGTTGGGCTAGTTGGTGATACATAATGGGCAAAAAACAGCGCGCAGACGGACGGGACGAAGAAAGGGATACACAGAACAAGCGCTGACTCTCAACTGTGGTTTATTAGGCATATGCAAATTATTTATACACAAATGATAAGCATCAAGAACATGCGCAGAGGGGCTGGCAAGGTACCTTAACAAGGAAAAAAAGAAAAGAAAACTGCTTTTTAACATCGTGATGAGACTGCGCAGGAGCGACCAAAGATCAAACGAACATACGACTGATTAAGTTTACTTCTTTTTCGTGTAAAGAAACCGATGTTTGGCTGACGCAGAACTCTCCTTCTTTTTTAATGTAGAAAGCTTCCACAAGTTCCCGTGTCGTTTGATCACCGTGCCTAAAGAGCACAGTCGTGTCACTGAACAATGGCTTGCACCCACACTTGTTGCAGTGCGAAGGCAGGTTGGCATACGTGCATGTCTTGAAGGTTGCGGAATGTTCTTTTAGCCGTACATAGAGGCAGCGCCCCGTTTGCCCGATGTACACTTTTTTACAGGTTAAGGGTATTTTGTACACTACCCCTTGTGCACAAGGCATTGCTGCGTCCCTGTGCTTCACACCGCATTTAATTTCGCTAGACCTTCTTTTATCACGCTTTTTGTTCACCATCGGGCACAATTTTCCTAACTTATTTTTGGCTGAAAATAGTACTTGAACATCGTAACGCGACGCCACATTTTTTAACCCATGTGCCATTTTGTGCTTGTAGGGCATAGTGGCACATTTTTTTGGCCGCTCTTTTTCTACATTTTTTTGTCCCTTCTTAATCTGACGCACTAGTCCTTCGCAGACGGAAGTGATTACAGGAGTCGGGAACCCGGCTGCCTGAAGGCGACCCACCTGATCAGGTCTTTCAAAACGCTGGAATGGGGCTTGAGTTCACCAGCGAAAAACCTTCACAAAACGCCATACAGTTTCTAGACCTAAAGATTACCTTTTCTAACAACCACCCTTGTTGGGCGTATAACCCCAGGTCTGTCAAACCACTCCTTAATTATAAGTCGGGGCACTCTAAAATAGTAAAGAAGGGCATCGCTACGTCAAGCCTCGGAGCCGCGATTAGGAAGTCGTGTAGTCACCAGGGGGAAAAAAGCTTTTCTGATCAGGTGGGTCGCCTTCAGGCAGCCGGGTTCCCGACTCCTGTAATCACTTCCGTCTGCGAAGGACTAGTGCGTCAGATTAAGAAGGGACAAAAAAATGTAGAAAAAGAGCGGCCAAAAAAATGTGCCACTATGCCCCACAAGCACAAAATGGCACATGGGTTAAAAAATGTGGCGTCGCGTTACGATGTTCAAGTACTATTTTCAGCCAAAAATAAGTTAGGAAAATTGTGCCCGATGGTGAACAAAAAGCGTGATAAAAGAAGGTCTAGCGAAATTAAATGCGGTGTGAAGCACAGGGACGCAGCAATGCCTTGTGCACAAGGGGTAGTGTACAAAATACCCTTAACCTGTAAAAAAGTGTACATCGGGCAAACGGGGCGCTGCCTCTATGTACGGCTAAAAGAACATTCCGCAACCTTCAAGACATGCACGTATGCCAACCTGCCTTCGCACTGCAACAAGTGTGGGTGCAAGCCATTGTTCAGTGACACGACTGTGCTCTTTAGGCACGGTGATCAAACGACACGGGAACTTGTGGAAGCTTTCTACATTAAAAAAGAAGGAGAGTTCTGCGTCAGCCAAACATCGGTTTCTTTACACGAAAAAGAAGTAAACTTAATCAGTCGTATGTTCGTTTGATCTTTGGTCGCTCCTGCGCAGTCTCATCACGATGTTAAAAAGCAGTTTTCTTTTCTTTTTTTCCTTGTTAAGGTACCTTGCCAGCCCCTCTGCGCATGTTCTTGATGCTTATCATTTGTGTATAAATAATTTGCATATGCCTAATAAACCACAGTTGAGAGTCAGCGCTTGTTCTGTGTATCCCTTTCTTCGTCCCGTCCGTCTGCGCGCTGTTTTTTGCCCATTCGATATTATACTTCAAAAGGATCATAAAGACACAGTGAAAAAAAAAAACAAGTACTTAAACAAAGTAAAGCCCTTATTGGCATAAAAGATTGCGCACGGAAGAATGTAGCAAGGAATCCAGAAGATCATCCAGTCGCCGCAGTGCGTTGTAAAGTACTTGTCTATCCGAGGCAAAACGAGGGCAGTGGCACAGCAAGTGTTCGATGTTTTCTTCAGTGCCGCAAACATCGCATGCCGCACTGTCAGTCATTCCGATTAACGTTGTATATGCCTTCGTAAAAGCAACTCCCAACCAAAGGCGATAGAGAAGTGAAGCTTCGCGTCGATGAAGGCCGGGTGGAGGTCGGAGTTGCAGTGAAGGGTTCAGTTGGTGTAGTCTGGTATGGCTTGTGCTTAGTGCGTTCCACTCCGTAAGTGTCAGACTGCGGGCTAGTTGTCGAATTTGCCTCGCACGGAAGCAAGCAGATAAAACATTAAGGCAGTGTATAGCTTGTTAATAACTAAGAATAAATGTAAGCTTCGCCCACGGCCCTTGCTGTCCCACCCAGAGAAAATTTGCATATATGTACCATCGAATCGCATTTGCTCATTTAATGACGTCAAGCACCTTTCGCGTGCTTCAGGTAGGCGATTGTCTTAAGCAGGCGCATGTTCTTATCGCTGGTTTCGGTCGCGAAACTCGGACTTCCTGGCAAACTTCAGCAAAGATTCCGATATCAGTGCTCGGGGAAACGTAATATTTTAAGTAAAGACGACGAATTTTCAATTATTAATATGCGTACTGTTCAAATTAGCAGCGAAAAAGTACGCATGGTTACAACGGAAACCACGTAGCACGACTCTCCTGCACACGAGTGGCAGGCGCGCGGCAGTTGCTGGAGGCGGAGTTTGTATTTATTCTTACGTTATAACCGACTAGACAGAACGAGCCACCAGGGCTGTAACGATGTCACTAACATTACCCTTTTATTTTTTGCCACAGTTATAGTCACTCTTGTAGAGTCGCCGCGCCAAGCATGTCCATATTATGTGATGCTTTGCTACTAAAGGAGATTGTGTTATTGCAGTATTCTAGTAAATATTCAGATGAAGTAGTTGAAATACGACGAAGAACACAGCGCCCTTGAAATGGTCTCTACATTTTGCCGGAAATGATGGCTTACGTCACGAATATCTATGAAATATTACTGTCCTTATTTTTCTGTTCTTATAGCTGATGGTACCTTTCTCCTAGAAAATTTTCGCGTGTTGCGCAAATGTCTTATTCCGTCATCAAACCAAGCAGCATACAGACAAATCTTGTCTTTGGGAAGAAAAGAGCATTCCATAATAGAAGAATGCTGAGCGTCATCAATATTCGAGCACAGAACGGGACGCAGTCCATATTCTGGCGCAGCGAGCTTTCATAATCAAACTAATAGAGCAGAGCATGTGTAAAATGCTTGTGTAAAAAAGAAAAAAAAAGCTTATATCAAAAACGATCTTTCAGCGTTTTACTGAAATGGTATATTTTCTTCGAACGTGCAGTCGTTTTTATAGCAAGTTTGCGCATTCGTTATTCGTGCTGTGAGCACGAAAATGAAAATAGGGAAAGAAATCCTAGTGGTTGAGAAGTTGTACAACCAGAATTTTTTTTTCAGCTGTTACCGTGAATCCTTCAATTAAAGTTCGCTTTTCAGGCTCGCTGCCTTTACCTTCACAGCACGTGGCCGCTAATGCCAAGTATAGTCGTGGCTAGTTCAAAAGCCTCACGTCTTGCGACGCTTTCCGCAGAATTACATTCGGCTCTGTTGTGCCATAGACGCACATTTAAAAAGTAACCAGACTAAAACGCCCAAAACACTACGTGTGTACACCTGGATGAGTGGATGGCCCTCAATAGGGGTATATTAATTTGACAGAAAATTGAGGTACCTTCTTAAAGACAATTTTTCCTTCCCATTTGCATGTAGGAACAGTTTCTTGTAGTCGTCCTACAAAAGGCTGGTCTTCCCTGCTCGTTTACGTCTTTTTGACGTAAACGAGCAGTGTCAAGCGTCAAGCTAATTTGATGGCTATGCTTGAATATTGTCCATCAATGTCATGTCCTTGCTCAAAACAGTGATTATTCTCTATAATGAAGCGTAGGCTGTGGTCTAGCCAGTCACCTTAGTCTTCGATCTTTGTGATCAACTTTCACATGCTAATACAATGTGCAGAAAGGTGTTCCATGAATAGGAAAAAATCTCGCCTCCCTCCAAAACACGAACATTTTTTTTCGGTGAGTTTACGAAAAGAGGGTAGATACGCTTTCCCGCTATGCGCCATCTTTTCAAATCTCCGATGTACCTCCTCTACCTAAACGGTGTGGTTATATCGATCCGAAGGAAACGAATGGGTACGGCCAGTGAAGCCGAAGATGAATAGCTACGACCCAAATCTGTTTTCCTTCTCTTTAGTCGCCTTTGAATGTTTTTTCTTCATGCTACATAGCAGCAATAAAAGAAATAGAAAGTCTGGCGCGCGATAGTACTACTGATTATGCCGTAGGCTTGGCGGAGTAGCGTGAACAACGATGTGGCTCCTCATGAGTGCGCAAGTTCGAAGATGACCCATCTGAAGTTCTACGCTTCTTCATCGCCATAACCTATGTTTTTGGGGGATGAAAGGCACAAAATCCAGCTACAGTTTCAAAAACACGTGAAAAAAATCTTGCACATAGCTATCCAGCGTGGGCGTTTTTCATCACTGTTCATCATTTTTACGGCCTGCGCGGCGAAGTTCTTCGGGCTTGGTGAATCTGCTTCGAGCTTTAGTTTAGTGGCGGTGTATACTTGCTAGAAAGTTTCAAATCGTCTGGATTTTATCGAACATTTGTCAAAGGAGTGTACGACATCGAGTTGGTTGGGATGAAGAAGTGTTTGCTTACAGTACTAACAGAGAAGTCCATGTCAGTCGTTTGGAATATAGCGCGTGAGGCAGGGCAACATTGGCACAAGAAGCGGTGCCTGGGAGCAAGATACAGGTCGTAAGGCAGTTGGGCGACTGAAGAGTTAGGCAGTCTGTCAGAATGCAGAAAAAATGAACATGAACAGAAACTCGCAGGTACGTGACAAGTGATAATAAGGACGTAAACCGAAACCAAAAGAAAACGTCGAAAGAGAGACTTAAAGGTTGCGTGTTACGGGCAGTACCCCCGCTGCATCAACAGAGCGACCCGACGTGACGATTGCCTTAATCATGAAGATGTACAAGCAGCACGCCTACATCGTGGCGACTCTAAGGGTGCTGTGCCATTTCCATGCGTCCTATAAAGTACAACCCACTCCAGTGTCGTTTAGACGCACGTGTTCCTGCACGAGGCATTTCTGTCGTTTGAAGATCACCAATCGCAAAGAGAAGGAGGTTCAGTTCAACTTAGTCAACATTTTTCGCGCCTTAGAAGCAGAAAATGCAAAAGCTCTGAATAGTATAATGGCAAAAACATCAGTGCTGTTTGCCTCAATGTACAGTACTCATGGATTGAAATAGGACACTCGGAGCGCGTGGCCGCTGGCACATGCAATGCCGCTCGTGGGCGCTAGAGGAACCAAGGTGTTGCACTGTGGTATATATAGAACGAGGGAGCGAACATCTACGCTGCAGAATTGCTCCTTCCGGTAGCCAGCGAGCCGACCTTCAGTGCTGGCAGCGCCTCCGTCCGACACGGACGATGGCGAAGGACGAGCGCTGAACAGAAACCCGCCTTTCTCCCCAAACACAATTCGATACTCACGACAGTTTACCATCTTTATCCATCTCTTTGGACAGCCTTGCCCATTATTTATAGTTTTCGTCCCAGTCGGCTCGTTTAACCGGCTTCGTCCATAGCCGTGACTGTGTCTGTTGCATCGCGTATGTGTCATGCGGTCTTGTGGGAGGCTCGACCCACCACCACGTAGTATAAAATATTGTGGTTTGCCAGCAGTCATAAACGAAGTTACTTCACCAGCGGTACCTCAACTTTTCCTCAAATATATTGATACATTCTTGTTTGTTTCATATCTCTCAGAAATTAAACTTCAAGTTTATTAATACATGATGTCAGTCGACTTGTCTCAATAATCTTTATTTACCTATTCATTTTCTCAGTCCCCGAGAAAGAGCGTGACGACAACTAACTAACTAACTAACTAACTAACTAACTAACTAACTAACTAACTAACTAACTAACTAACTAACTAACTAACTAACTAACTAACTAACTAACTAACGAGATAGCTAGCTAATTAAACGAATGAACAATGAAGGAACCTATATAGAAATAGGAAGAACAAAAAGCAACTCAACCGCAAGGTTTAAGTGTATCGGCACGGTTATAAATTATATAGGAAGCTTACGACACCCACGCCACCGCCATGCAGTCTCTGCAGAATTACGCCACAATATGCACAAAGTAGCACAGGATAGTGTTTTCCTGTGGTTACACTGAAACCATGACGCGGCGGCGATGCTTAGCACATTGCATAGCGCCAACTGCCCCAAGCAGAACGTGACTCTGTGACTAATTGGTCCGGTACACTTTCCCAGCTCTCGCATTTCTCCCTCCTAAACGTACTCTATAATTGAGGAAGGCCCACTGCAAATCACCGAATCGATTCCGCAGTCCTTCGCACTTCGTTTAATCTTCGTAACTTCAGACACGGCCGTCGGTCTCCAACTCCATTCAGTGATCTGCGAGACAGCCTACTAAAATATGATTGGAGTTTGCTTAAAGGAAGGGACTGGGGTTGACTTGTGAGGGCGCACAGGTTTAGAAACCGGGGATTCACTCACTACGTGCGCTCCGGGAATTGACCGTACTGTGCATGCGCGTGCGGCTGATGGAAAATTTGTCCCCCTTTGTTTTGCGTGGGGTTAAAAAAAAGTCACAGTTTCGCCGCAAGGGCGAAGCAATGAATGCGATAGCAAGAAACTAATGCTATACGAAGTGAGGCTCGCCAATGGATACTCTCAGTTTGAACAGCGCTCCTGTTGCAAAGGCGGCCGAAGCAGCGAAGGAAACTAGCGTGCTTCAAGTGTCGAGCTGTGACACTTGATAGTTCGCGCTCATCGTCTGCTTGTTCGTTTAGCGGCGTCCCTTGAGCTCGGGTGACTTTCGTACGCTCCGTAACATGAGCGCGGACACCACGGTGAAAGCTTGAAACAACCCTCTTCCCCTGACCACCAGAAAACCGCGCGAGCAGACAGCGGAAGGGCAAGGTTCTCCCTGCGCAATAAGAAGAAGCGAGCGAACTCGCCGACGAGTTTTAAATGCGCCCGTCGTGCTCCTAGCGCCATCTCGCTGGTAATGAAGAAACTCTTATAAGCGCCGGCCGTCTTTGAGTCCGTCCAGCGGTAAAGGGTATGTATATAACGCTCGCCGTTAGCTACGTGAAGGATCTGCGTTTCGTGGCGTAGCGGTTAGCGCCAGTCGCTGCGGAGCAAGAGGTCCCTGGTTCGGTTCCGCGCTTCGGAAGCATTTTTCTGAATTATTTTTCTTTGGGGCTTTTATGTATATATACATACCTATACATATACGGTGCATGACGGCGACGGCAAAATTCAGCCGAGACTGTCCATATAATTGCTGTCGCAATAAAAACGTTACTGCAGTCCCGAAAACTTTTTGACAACGAACTCATTTTTGGCTAACGAAACATATTCTGGCAGTGACAGTTTGAAACGCACGAGTTTATTTTGTTGTTGTTGTCGTCGTCGTTGTTGTTGTTGTTGTTGTTGTTGTTGTCTCATGTGCAGGTAAACAGTAGACCTTTTCTGATTTTCGAGATTCATAACTATTTCGAATGTTTTCTTCCACAACTTTCCCGAAAACTATTTTTAAGCTCCAGTGCTATACGTAGATCAATCGTAATACAGGAACATGCAAACGTCAAGTAATTACTTAAAAATAAACAAGAAAACGTCTTGATGAATATATGTATGAACATCTGTCATCGAACCATCTAGCGCTCGAGTAGATTAGTAGGATGATTCAAGAATTTCATTTTAAAAAGTCGGAAACATGGGACTATATGGATTACATCATACGACAATCGTTAACTGACAATACGCATCGCTATGATTCACTTTCAGTTTACTGGCAGTCGCATTCCCACATGCTTTACCTGCCTAAAATTTACAACAGCACAAACAGTTTTATTATTTAATGACGAGAGGACCATTTCCACAATGTTGTTCCCTGGGGCATATTGTTGCACCGAAACAAAGAAAAATACGGCCACCACGTGTTGTAGATTATCCGTTTGGCAAGAAGAATGAACTGCCGTCTATAAATGTATATAGTGCAATCCCGGAAACAACACGGTCTGGCACGGCGCCTCGAAGATCCAGCTGTCGTGAGACAACGGGGAGACGCGTGGTAAGCCCGCCAGGTGTTTGAATGAGCAACCTTTGCAAGAATGAAGTATGTGTACAATCGTGGATCTGTAAGACAATGTTTCTACCATCGGTCTCGCGTTTCCTTATGAGCTATATTATCAGCTGACCTTAGCAACTTTGCAGTTGTCTAACACAAGGAGCCCAAAATGTTGGGAGATTGAGCTATCGGCTCTCAGTGTACACAAAACCGTGAAAAAAAAGTTACAAAAGGAGCGCAGCACCACTTGGATTAATGGGGGTGTGCAATGTCTCCCGTGATGCATGTGCGAGTGACTATCGAAACATCACGATGTGCATGTCTTGTTTTCCAGGTCGCTTGCTAGCTACGTATCATTTGCATCGACAGCAGAATATTTAAGCTGTCAGGGAGCTTCAACATCTTGTTCTGAACAGTGTGCTGTCTACTGATGGGTTCCTTTCACAACAGCTAGAGTACGTGATTTCTCTCACGGCTCGTTCTCGTTGATAAAGCGTCAAAAGCAAATTACAACTATAAGATACACAGTTTATACACGTAACCTGTGACTCTACTGTTGAAGTTAAAATCGCTGTGTACTCTGCGCCCATTTCAGAGTATACTTAGGAACGCCACGTAGTGGAAAAAGCACGTATGTCTATGTCAACGTTTACAACCATAGTCGGATACAATTTTAGAATACCGCGGCATTTCCTCCTCAAAGGCGGATGTAGACAAGCCTGCACCAAAGGGCGCGCACTTCGGACTGACGTCATGAGCCGAACTGCAGCTGACCCCGCCTTCGGGGAACATTGCCGAGTGCATGAGCGGGACTACTTCTTTAGTCGCGGAGGTGATCGGCTGCCACGCTTCGGCCGTCTGGGCATCTCCGGACATCTTAAGTTGTATCTGACTATAGGACACTACGCTTGAAAACATCCACACGTGACCCCCCAGCCGAGCTGATTTTCTCAGTCTGCCGTCATTTCAATTTAAAGCGCATTCGAGGTTACATGAAAGTCCTAGCTTCTTGAAGATAGGTTATCAACATGAGTTTTGGAGACTTCAAAGCGTTATTGCAAGTGAGTTTGCTGGCGAATTAGGTATCGTGTAGGAGAATGAGGAACGCTGTACTTCTTTTTTTCTTTCTATTTTGCTGCAGATAACATCATAACATTTTATGATGATATGTAAAATGAATCAAAATTGGATAAATAAACGATAAACGTCATATCTAATTTCTATTTTAATTAATATGTCAGAACATTTCGGCATTCCTTAAAATGGTCGGGGAATAAGTACACCGACGGTCGTGATAATGAGCCTCTTCTTAAAGGGACACTAAAGAGCAAAACGATTTCTCTCATATGAGTAAAGCACTCTTTCACGATACCAAAAACACCACGCCTGCTGCGAGAAGACGCTTAGCAAGTGAGAAAACACGCAAAAACAAAATGTGGGTGGCGACGCCACCTTGAAGTTCCCGCACCATTCGCCGTGACGTCACATGTTTTGACGGTGCGTACTAGGGACTACGTAGTTCCTAATCGGTAAAAATGAAGTACATTGTCCTCTGAGGGGGCCATAGACTTAACATACCAAGTTTGGGGTCATTTTGTTGAGCCAATGGCGCCAAAATACGATACATACACTTTGAAATTAGTGATGTCACGCGTGGAGATTTCGGCGCGAAATTTAAAAATGATACTTTGAACTTGATTTTCTCTTCTATTAATAAGCATATGATGGCGAAATTAACGGCATTTAAGTTCTCAGAGCACAATGTATCGATCTAAACCGATTCATTTTTTCTCTTTAGTGCCCCTTTAACTGCCCAGTGCCTCTTACGAGGTAGAAAAAAAATTTAATGGTGCATTGAAATTCCCGCGAATCGAGTACGTGCAAAATGTGGAAATACTGATTTCATTGGGATAGCAGCCTCACAAAACCTGCGGCTATTACACGCTGCGCAAATAAGTACACATAACTACAGCAATTTATTCTATTTTAAAACAGTTTTTCTTCGAAGAGCGTCCGCTCGTCTGCTGTCTTTAGGGCACACAGAATACGGTGCTTAATTTTGTCGTTGTAGATGCTTACAGGCTGGAAAGACTCAACTCAAAAATATATGCAAGAGAATTATTAAAGTTGCAGATTTTTAGGGGCGAAGCTCCTCAGGGTGTGGACCTGTCCCTCCTTTGTAGTATGTAGTAGTAGGTAGCCACGGATGTATCCACTCCATGTGATAAAGATGACGATGACGACTGATGACCATGAAGAATAAGCGCGTTCCAGCACAGTGGAATGTACCCACTATACGTGATAACGATGACGATGACGCTGATGACCATAAAGTATAAGCGCGTTCCATGACGATGACGTTTGTGTGTCAGGTCTTTGTATCATGATCGAGTGGGCAAAATTTACGGGGATTGACGGTTTACCAGATTACCTCCGGAGCTTCGCCCACTCATCATCATTCACTTCGTGGATATCCCAGTGCAAATTTTGTGATGAGGCAGCGAATTTGGTTCACATGGTGTGGACATGTCCGAGTCAGAACGATGGTTCCCGCACTCTAGAATCCTGGGAGGCCCTGCTCCGCAGCCCAGACCCCAACGTCCAGCGGGACCTCATCAGTCAAGCCCGTGCTGCTGCCGTGTCTCAAGGGATTCCGGCCGACGGCTAAGGGCGACGGACAATGCCTGACGTAATTGACTGATTTTAAAAATAAAGTTTTTTCTCTCTCTCTGGGTATGGCGTGATGTTTTTTTTTTCTATTTGGGGTTAGCGAGTAATTCGTGAAATATGGCTAGCGTAAAGCGTGCAGAAAAGGGGAAAAAATACCGCAGAAATTAATTCGATCGACTTTTACTCCGTGTGATTGGCATTCAAAATATCTTTGCGCGAATTTTAAAGATGAAAATTCAGCTTTATGCAACGCACTGCCGCTTTAGTTTGTCCCTTCCAACGCTTGCTTACAAGTTATCGCGAAAACCTTGACCATCTGTTTCATCACAACCGAAGCTGCAATATCCTGGGGCGGAATACTGTTGCAAACGTTCCGTACCCGAAAAACCTGTGCTTTCCCGAGAACAAATTACGCGCTTTAGCTGACAGAGCCAAACCTAGCGTTCTCGCGCACACCGCTTTCCCGTGGGTGATAAAACAGCGCTGCCAAGTCCGAAAGACAGAAAACAGAGATGAGCCAGACGAAGCGCGTCTAACAATAATCATATCTGGGGTTTAACGTCCCAAAACCACAATATGATTATGAGAGACGCCGTAGTGGAAGGCTCCGGAAATTTCGACCGCCTGGGGTTCTTTAACGTGCACCTAAATCTAAGTACACGGGCCTCAAACATTTTCGCCTCCATCGAAATTGCAGCCGCCGCGGCCGGGATTCAATCCCGCGACCTTCGGGTCAGCAGTCGAGCGCCATAACCACTAGACCACCGTGGCGGGGCGCGCCTAACAACTGATTTAATGAAACGAAAAGACCAAAAAGGGGGTGGGAAAGAAATAAAATGAGAGGGCACTGTGGGCAAACCACCCACAGTGCCTAACCGCTCATGCAAACCGCGCATGAGCCAACGTGGATGCTAACCATGGAGAAAAGACGTGCACTAATCTCTTGGAAATCTACGTGTACACAATGTCATATCAGTATCCACATGGAACATGTGCGGCGATTAACGTTATCTTTGTTTCGCTAGAAGTGTCACTTGCCTGTCTGTAAGTGCTATGGGGGAAGAGCTCACGCATGCGCCGAACTTCCCCTACAGCACACTGTATATGCTTCTACAATTGTTCTTTTGATTTTGTCGCTGCTGTAGGCCAAAATGGTTGTGTCACTGAACTTCGGGTTACACTTACAGGCAGAGCAGTGCTGAGCGAGATTCCCCTTGATTGCAGCCCTACTACACAAATTCTTGTGTTCCTGAAGCCTTTTGTTGAGGCACCTGCCCGTCTCTCCAATGTAGGATGCCCCACAACATTTCCCACCCCCTTTTCACTCTTTTCGTTTCATTAAATCAGCTGCTATAGATGCGCTTCGTCTGTGTCGTCCCTGTTTTCTGTCTTTTGAACTCAGCAGCGCTGTCTTTATCACCCAGTATGTTTTAATTAGCCTCACCCCCCCACACAAGCTCTTCTTAATGCTTTCCCGCACGCTGCCCACAACTGCTTTAGCGCTCATTTGAATAATCCTCATTAAGCGTGCCTCCACCAACAGCGCTTGATCTACATAAGGCAGTGATTATACTGCAGACTGTTTAAATCCCATTAAGTGCATTCGTGACAAATTTCTAAAAGCGTCTTTTCTACCGTCACGCTCCCCGCCCATTTTCCGACCCTGTTATATTAATGGCTTGAACATTTGATAATTTGATATCAGCTGCGAAAATGATAACTTCGAGGGTGAAAGCAAGCAAGTGGGGGCGATGCGCGCTCGCAGGGACAGCCAAACTCTCTCCCAATAACTCGAAAATATGCCATAATCGGCGCAACTGTACAACCTTGCAGAGCGCTCGGCCACGCGCTCGCGTGGTGTAGCTCATAATGAGCGCGATAGTACTTATACGAGCGTGTTGCCTTCCACGGAAAGGTTTGTATCAATTCGAGAACGTAAGAATGGGAAAAAGAAATACTGACAACCAGGTGGCTTGTATAAGTATCCCCGGTGGCTTTCTCTCTTGTATTCTTACTCTCGGCGTTCTGTTCGTAAAATTTATCTCTTTTTTTCTATTTCTCGAGTGGTAGAAAAAGACAGAGGTGGTTTTTAGCCTGCATTATCTTACTTAGCATACTTAGCATTCAGTCGAGTATGCAGGATGGCAGCATTTGCACACTTCTGATGCATACTTGCTTGATTGAGACTCAAAGCATGGTAATTTTTCACTACGGGACCACCATCGACACTAGAAAAGCATCGCACAAAAACAGACGAACACAGGAAAGGGATGCAGACAACGGACTGCCGCTACTGACAACTTTTTATTTGAGCTCCACTCACCGAGTTTAAATACATAATGGCGTAGTGTTGCGCAGGCGCAACATTGCGTAGGAACCATAGTCATTTTGCGAACGATAGTCTTGACTGCACGCATTTGTACTAAATTTGCTTTTGGTCTCGCTTTTAGTTTCTCATGCCTAACTATGCTCATTATTTATTGTTGACAAAACCTCGTTGAGCCATATGCGTGTGATGCAACAGCCGTCATGACCAACTGTTCAAACGTATGCTTCACGAGAATGTGCTCACTTTTCGGCCTGATTTCGTACTAAATTAAATATTTAATTACTAAGTTCTAGCTGGATACGTGTCGCCTTTTATATCTCCTCCGCATCCTCGTGAATGGCGAGTAAGCATTGATGCGAGACCTCGAACAATGGCACTTGGCTTCCGGCTGGCTTAACCATGTAAGCACAAGCCATTCGTCTACTTCAACGTATATAAGAAAAAGTGGGCAGGCGCCCACATACTTTCCGGACTCGTTGGATCGAACAATGAGGGCGCGGTTCTGCAGCGTGCCGCGTTATCTCCACAACGTGTGGTGGCTCCTTTGTATCCGCAAACAAGTTGCCCAATGGCCGCTATTGTGGGCACGCAGAAAGAAACCGTCTTCTTCTAGACAGTAGCGACCAGCGTTAAGGGGAGCAGCGCTTTTTCCTGCAAACGACGTCCGGCTTGTATGTTTTTGTTTTAAAGCTGTCGTAAATGTATCATCAAAGGGCGCCTACTATACTGCGAGAGATAGCCAAGACATTTTATACATTTGCTACAAAGGCGCTCCATCGTTCATTCCTTACAAGCAACCGCGTTGCTGAAAAGGGTTCTGTTGTTGCATCATCCTTGAGTATAGCTGGCAATTCTTAGGGCGGCTGTCAATCACCGGAAACGAGAGCTTGGATTTATTAAAGACGATAGTCTTTCTTGGGATACCTAAACGGAGAAATTTTGGTCTGTCTTTCTGTCTTTCTGTTTGTCGGCACGTCCCTCGATTCAACCGCTCGGCCAAAGTTGAACCACTTGCCCAAGGGCCAGCCATCTTGAACGGCTGACTAGGTTCATACTTGTGTACATTGTCGACCAAAAAGCAAACATTACGCATATCTGAGGCGCAACATCATTAGGCAGTATTAGGTGGTGTGTTCCTTTAATAGAAAATGCATACATACGTAATTCTAAAGACCCTAGTTTCTTAAGCTGCGCTGAAAATGCGACTGCGCGTTAAACTTCCTCCGTGCCCTGTGCACGAGCTCACTGTTGTGTTTCGGTTTCTGTTCTGTATTGCCGTGGTATTGCACTGTACGAATGCCATGGGGCGCCGCTCTGGCATTCATGTTTTAGCCAGGTGACGTGTAAATAAAAGAGTGTGTGGAGAGTACTCGTTGAGTGCGGAAGTTTCTTCTGCTTCAGCGCTTCGTGCCAAACCGCGTGTTCGGGCTGGCTGGCGTTCCCGTCGGTCGCGTTGGTCACCGCCGGTCTTCGCCTGCTGCTGCGCCGGGACTACCAGCCCGCAACACAGCGCTCATGTTTCCCGACGTATTGCCAGATGACGTCCATATCTCACGCAGCGCCTCTTCTATCGTCTTTAGACGACATTTGCAGCGAAGCACGCAGATACGCGGCCAATTTTTTATTTATTAATACCTAAAATGCCCCGTTAGGGGTATCTCGTGAGGGGTGCAATAATGGCAAAAGAAGAATCGGATATGCAGATGCAGTTCGCTTGTGTTTTACTTTAACTCTCTGACAGCATAATGAAATTACGTGAACGGTGTTATAACGGCAATTATAATGAACGGTGGTCCCGTTCGATAGAAGGAAAGCGTCGCTTCATCCCATCTGTTTGAAATTTGCACTTTTACGAAGTTGTCAAATGTCGCCATAGCAAGTTAGCATTCACTCACAGAAAAAAGAATATATATATATATATATATATATATATATATATATATATATATATATATATATATATATATATATATATATATATATATACCGCTGGTCTCGCCTGCCATCGCATAAATCTAAGCGGCCTCTTGCGAAAAGATGGGGAATTGGTGAATGACCATACTGAATGATGCATGAACGAATGATCATGTTGAATATTAACTAAGTCGATGAACAAATATACAGTGAACTGTAAGCTGGAGAAAGCCTACTTCCTAAAGTCGTGATAACACTTCACGCATACTCCTGCCGTATTTTTATTTTGGTTTTTCTGAATGGAAATTTAAGATCAGGAAATTGAAACTGCAGGAAATCAACGCTGAAAAATTCCCTCAGAAAAGAAAGAAAATACTGCCTCCAGTGTAGTTTTTTGCAGAAATGAAAAAAAGGGAGAAAAAGAAAGCAGGCGACGCAATCTACTCAGCGTAGCCACCAAGTGTCTGCCTTTTTTTTGTACGTGTTACTAAGCTAGACAAAGTGCACGCACGACGTCAGCTATCATTAAGGGTTACTCTCAATGAACCTAAAGCAACATGAATGGTTGCTATCTCATTAGCGAATAGTGAGAAATTTTCTTGCTGTTCGCTATTAGCTCAATGGAAGATGGGTATGTTAGTGTGGTGCTAAGCACCAGATAAAGGTAGGAAAGCGCCAGAAGACCCCACCTGGGGGTAAACGGTCAGCCACCGTCAACGATTTGCTTCTGATTTGTCTATTTATCTTTGTAAGAGCACACAAAACGCAAGGTCTTACAAAAGACGTATGCTCTGCTGCCAACATCAGCACGATCGAAGATTTGGGGTGAAAAGTGCGCAGTTTACAAAACGGGGGCTTTTGTTCTGTTTATAAGGCTGCGCAGTCGGGAGAACATCAAACGAAAACGACAAAAATGAACCAGACAGTATGGAGAATAAATTTCAAAGTGATATGCAGACACACAGAATGAATCTGTTAAACATTCTATTATAGCTAGTTCATCTTATGCGTCTCTATATCTACAACTGTTCGAAAATAAATTTTCTTTTGAAACATGCTTTCTTGTGTAACGAATAGTTATTTTCTGCATTTGAATTGTCTAGACTACCACGTTTAAATGTAGTTGTTTTCTCTTTCCTCTTTTACAGTCACTCAAAGCTACCTTCGCGTTAATACAGCTTGTGTTATCTCTGATATGACTGCCCTTACTTTCTCGCGGCATACACTTGCTTTTCTAAGGCAAAAACAAGAGTATGCAAAAAATCTTGGTGTGCAAGTACCAGCGTGTAAAAACGGCAGCAGTCTAAGACAACTTTCGAACTGGGATTGTCCTGCGCGCATACTCCGCATTAGGTAAACTGCCAGCATCTGTGTGTCTTCAGGGCAGCGGCGTTAAGCTTTCTCACCTAACACGTTCATAACAAACGCTTTATTCATTTGTTCAATGGCAGATTTGTGTCAACCATACACTCTTAATCATGTCCTGCTTAATGTCGCAGTCTATAGCCCGGAAACGAGACGAAAAATCTAACGCCTATAGACTGTTGGTTTAACCGGCGCAACCTGTAGGCGGCGCCGCCCTTAGCCGTCCTGCGGCGTAGTAGTTTTCTCAGCGGCTCATATCATAGGCGGGACTCAATATAGGCCGGAGATTTTTCGTCTCGAATCCCGGATACACTCTTATTCAAGTACCGTATAACGTCCGGCACATAAACGGCCCATTTTTATTCCACCACAACGTACTGCATATAAGCGGCCCTTCAATCGCCATTAAGCGTGACAAATTCTGCGGTGACGGATTGGGCCCGCTATATGCGGCCGCGAGCGGTCGCAACGCTTATATGGAGCCCGAGGCGGAAATGGCTCGAGCGGACGCAACGCTTATATGGGGCCCGACGCGAAAGGTGGACGCAACGCTTATATACAGAGCCCCGCCTCCCTGACCTTCGCCTGTGTGAAAAGCCACAAATACGTTTTATTTTTAATAAAAATTATGGCCTGTAGCATATCACGACACTGCTGCCACCTACATTCTTTTTGGTTTAGACTGTAAGCTAACAGTTGCAACAGGTCTCGTACTGCCGGAGCACCACCAGCTTCCCGTGAACACATGTGTGCCGCGCTTACATGTTTATCGTGTATTGTGTGCGTTTATTGCGTGCTTATCGTACGCGACATTCGTCGACTGGGCATTTTCCGCGTGTTGGGGCGTTCTCCTGCCTTGATCCAGTGGCGGATGATGGTCGTTGTTCGTTGCCACTCAACACAGCCTCACGGGACGCACAGCTTTGTGTCCGCGCTCAAAAGTGCTTTCTTGCTTCGTTCATCGATTACTCACGTTGATCGAGTGATCGAGTGTACTTCCGAAGACAATCCGCGTCTGAGTGTTTTGACAAGCGGCGACCGCGGTTCCACAGGAGCGGAAGCTTGAGCCTTTTGACGAGCGACTGTGCCAAACTTGGGTAAGTTGAAGAAGGTCGCTGAACTACGTAACTTTGTTACTTCATTGCATAACATATGGGATCGTCCCATAATGTTTTCACTGTGGTGATGCGAGAGTTCACCAAACTCGGCAATAACACGCAAAATTATCACAAGACTGGGGACGTGATACAGGGGCGTAGCCAAGGGGGGTGTTGGGGGGGTTCAACCCCCCCCCCCCGAAATTTTTCAGTTTTGCTTGCGTATATAGGCACGCACACATACAAACGCACGCACGAACATACATAAAGTATGGTTGAACCCCCCCTCCGAAAAAAATTTCTGGCTACGCCCCTGACGTGATAGCAAAACACACAGCCCTGACACGCGCACACGATGATGGATATGTTTTCGTGGTTGCGTCCCCGAGCTTTTCGCCAGAAATCCATGCAGTTGTTTTGTGGTTAGGATTTTAACCTAGCTGCCTCATAAATGTTTTAAAGGAGCTCACTCGAAGTAATGTATTTGAGTGAATTATGTTACGTACTGGTACTAAGTGCACACTCCAACAAATGCGTACTTAATGTGAAGAAGCACATGTTTATATCAAATAGTGTTAGTAGACGAATATGTCAATTCAATTAGGTTAATTAAGCTAACACATGCTACTCTTTGTTTCAATATTGTGTGTTTGAGAAAATATGCGTGAGCTCGTGTCCTGCCATTATATATTTTTTCTTAGCATCTTTAAGCAAACGAGGTTCTCTATCACAAATAACTTAGATTGTGCTCATGTTGCGAGAATGTTGCTTTATTGTGTGGTGTTTTAAGTTATTGTATTTTCACGCTTTTTTTTTACTTAGCATAGTACCAATATTGCTCTCTTACTTAAATGCATAACCAAGGTTTAGTATGCAGTGATTTAGGGTTTATTGAGCTTTGTAAGGTCATAAATTAAAAGAAAAAGATCTCAATTCTCATATATGTTTCCAGAAGTTCACAGAAAGTTGGAAAATATTATCGGTTTTGTGAAGGCCTTACATAACTTAAAATGAAATCAAATTGACAGCTCAACTCTACAAGACAAACTACACGGGAATTCGCTTTAGAGAACCAAAAGTTTGTTCCCTGAATGGCTTGCATTCATGATGCAATACAATATGCATGGCTCATTCCCACCTCACACCAAGTGCACATGGACCACGCACACTCTTTCATTTTTTTTATATTTCGATAAAAGTGTGCATATCATTATTTTCATGTGGATCGCCCATATTTCGTGCATATTTCGGGTATTCCTTACAGTCTTGGGCAATAACTAGTTACTAGTAACGCGTTACCGGTAACTAGTTACTTTTTTCGGTAACTTGTAACTGTAACTAGTTACTTTTAATTTATAGGAACTTGTAACGGTAACACTGTTACTTTTTTTACAGAGTAACTGTAATGGGAAATACCGTTACAGTTACTTTCCCATATCCTCTCCACCTTTCATCTTTCCACAGCACGGCTCCCCTACCAATTTAGGGGTGGAGGTCGCTTAGAGAATTATCTACCCTGCAGAAGACCGAGGTCAGCAGTCAGTCTTTAACACAACTTAAGTTTACTTGTAAACTACATGTCGTAAGTCAATCATGTTGGAACTGAACAACTTGCTAAATTCAAGTAGTTTTTTTTTTTCCGGCGTATATATATCCTTTTTGTCACTTGAGCTTCTAGCTCGGTTCTTGGTGTACCGGTGGAACATCACGACGCCAAGTTTATATTCTCCTTCGTCCGAGGCTGCGCAATAATCGTGTTTGACTGACGGCGAGAAAGCAGCAGAGCGCGAAACGGTTGAGAGGCACAAATACCGTGAACTAAGTAATTTTTCAAAACCTCTTTGAAACTAATTGTAAAAGGTTTACTCCAACTTAATACAACAATTATTAACAAAATCACATGGACGTTTTGCCTCCTATGCATGTGACATCCTCAGTATACACTGGCAACAAGAAAAAGAAAAGGAAAGAAAGAAAAAAATTTGCGGAGATCGACCAGTGTCCCATACGTCCGTGTAAACCAGTAGGGGAATGTGGTTGTTGCATGTTATAGTCGGATACAACTTTAGAAGTCAGCGGCATTTTCTCCTCACAAGCCTGCACCAATGGGCGCGCACTCGGGACGGACATCATGAGCGGGATGGCGGTGGCTTCGCCTTTGGAGAACATCGGCGCGTGCATGAGCGGGACTATTTCTTTTCTTTAGTCTCTCCTGACTTCTTAAGTTGTATCCGACTATAGTTACTATATATGCTACGACATGGCTCCTAAAGGTGCCATATACAGTAACTATATTGCAAGCCGACGCGTCGCGGCGAATGAACCGCGATTCCAGGAGTTCCTTCCCCTCACCTTCGTTCACGAGCCAGCGTCGTCACAGTGTTTACGTCAAAGCTATGCCCTGTTCTCCGGAAGTGTTAAACAAGCTCCATCTTAGAATGCGTTGCATGAGTTGCTTTAACAACATCCCGTTTGCCTTCTTTAAGCCTCGTTGATTCTTTCCTTCCCATTTCGCCGATGCAAGTCGCGTCGCAATGCCCGCATCGGGCTTGTATATCACCCTACTCTGATCGTCTGCAGGTGTACAATCTTTGGGTTTCGCGAACACATGCCCCAGAGTATAACGGGACTTAGAAACGGTTTGTATGCCCAGCGGACACAAAGCTAACCGAACAGGGTCTGATACACCTTGAACATATATATGGAACAGACACAATGGACGTCGTCTTCATTCGTCACACACTCTCCGTTGCTATTTGCATGCGCTTCTGGGTGTCGTTAATAAACATCCTATGATACTGCTGTCGTTCTAGTGCATCAACCACATTTTCCATTTTGAGTATCAGAGGACATTTGTTATTATTATTTGCAAATAAATTCCCTTTTTCACCAACGGTGCATGAACAACAAAATTGATGCAACAAAATGAGGTGTACACAACAAATGCTTGTGTTTGGCCCCCTATTAGGTTTACTTCGTCTAGGGTTTTACCACGTGCAATTTTGACTGCCCGCATGCCTTCGTACATATTTAATAAATGAATTCCATCGTTTGGTTTGTAATCTATTATTTATTTTATACAGTAACGGAAAAGTAGCGACGTTACTTCGTCACAGTAACTGCAACAAAGTAACGACGTTACTTGTCACAGTAAGTGTAACTGTAACAGGTTACTTTTGGAAACTCTGTAACTGTAACTGTAACAGTTACTTTAACAGAGCCAATGACTTCACCCATCAAGCACGTGTTTTTCAGACACCCCTCTCAATATCACTTAAATTCCACATGTGGGCTTTTAAAAGTACGCCGCCCGCTTTCCCCGCCTGTAGTTGCCTTACCCACCATCTTCTGCAGCCCTTTGTGAGGGCTAGACGTGCCGCCCTTCTGCAGCCTTTCCAAGTGGCTTTCATACTCCACTCTTTTTTTTTTTTGCCTTTGACGGCTCTCGCTCAGTAGACCCCCCCCCCCCTTTTTCCATTTTTTTTTCTTTTTTTCTCTCCTTTTTCTTGCTTTTTTTTTCCTTCTTTGCAGCTCCCCTTACTTCTGAGATGAGAGGCCTGAGCACCGTTGCAAACTTTCTTGAAATGATGTGGCAAGGGCTACACTCCTCTCTCTAGTTTTCTCTTTCCAGGCAGCAATTACCAACAGTGACAAGCACCACCGCTAGACATGACGTCAACACTAACCCTTTAAAACTAACACGCCAAGGATGACAAGGTGCCTTCGATAAAGATAGGTCCCCCTATGGAAACGTCGGCCATCCTGTCTGAGGCACTTTCTCCTGTTTGAAACCTATCCCACTTTTTTGGCTTAGGTAACTGTAACACTGTTACATTTTACTGGTAACGTGCCCATGACTGATTGCTTACTGTGTACATGTGTGAATGTTGAACACGCAATGGCACTCTTTCAATAGTCTGCAAGTGGCTGGTCCACTAATACCTGTTCTTATTGCACCCTGATCCCTTCATTCAAGGATCGATCTCTTCAATATATGAATATAGACTTGCCTGAGGACATGTTTGGTACTCACTATCTGTGTGTGGTTGGGTTTGTCTTGAGTGAAAATCAACATTTCCTTGTGGTATCTATTATGCATGTATCAGCGATGAGAGCTGTTCATGGCACCGACACAGAGGACAGATTGCAGTACAAGATAGGAGCATACTTCCTGCAAGCCCGGGCAAGCCATAATGAGTGGTAGGCATTTCTTTTCATCACTAGATTGCGACAGTTTGGACACATAGCACCTATAGACCTTATGCAAAATTTGCTGCCATCTAGCGGCCGCTGTGTGCATTTCCGCCATGTTGAAGGCTAGCGCGCTCCGCATGTAGACAAGGAGCGTACATATCAACGTGTGGCGGCTGATAAGAACGAAAATGCCAACATATTTTCGAGTGCTGTGTTGCTGAGATTGAGGAAATTGGGATGCTGAAAGAAGGTTTGCAGGAACCAAGCCTCCATGTTAGTACATTTCCTCGTGGCCGACGAGAATCAGCAGATCGTTCCGTTGCTTCGGTTACTGCTTACGACTAACGCCGTGTTTCCGTTCGCCGTTAATATATGTGGTATGTGACAGCATCGGCACTCATCAGAGAACACTCTTTCATGTCATGCCAGAACAAGAAAGTTTTCGCACCGTGTGCTTGCTGCAGGCACAAACCCGCTTCGTGTACGAGCTTCAAAGCTGCATCGCGGCTACTCGCGCATGCCTGCACTGCTGTTGATATTAGCTTGTTTATTAAATTGCGATAACAATTACATGTTAGACAGATAGCTCGTGCGCGTCATTGATTTGCAGCGGACGGACCGATTGTGCTGGAGCGTGTTGTTTGTAGCTTGTTTTCGATGGTGGAGTTTAACAAGGTAGCGTCTGGTGGGATGCTTTGCGTGCGTATTTCTTCACTATGCGTATTTTTCAAGCATTTCATGTGGTATCACTGCCAGGTTCAGACGGGTTGCCCGAATGTCCTGACCGCCCCCACCCCTTACTTTTTTTTGTTTAACTTATACCCCAGGAAGAGCAAATCAGGTTCTCCCAAAAGCTGATCCCCCCTTCGGAAAAATCCTCTGTACACTCCAGTTTGCTATGAAATGTTAACAGGTGCTTCAAGTGTGTGGTACTTTTCTTATGAAACTAAATAAAATGCTGTTCCGGGAAATGTGCTACATTCTACCATGGGTGCGCTACCGCTGGTTACGCGCTGAGGCGGTTTCAGTCGGCGAAGCAAAACTGCCTTGCCGCAACGGGTTAAATTGTAAAGCACCAGTAGGCCCCTAAAGCGACAATGTGAACACGAATATTCTTGGCGTTTCCTGTTATATAGGATCACATATCGGAAGGATATTCAATAAAATACCAGCTGATCGGCATCTACTTCTAGGAGACACTACACTTTTCATGTTCACTTTCCACGTGCATGAGATGCGCAATTTTCTGCATTTTAATCGCACGGTAATTCTGTACATAACATAGGTCGGATGACTACAACAGCGAAATAATATTATTTCAAAGATAAAAAGAGGACAACGTTTTATTTAAAATTAGATGGACACTACGTCGGCTCGACATAGGCTGTCCCTCATGAAATATGCTTTCAATTGGGTCAACTGCACTTTCTTACCGTCATCGCTGCGCCTAGCCGCGCTAAATAAAGCCTCTTCCCAACCATCCTACATTATACAAGCATGATATTCAGATAGCTAACAACGCTTTATTCGCTACACTGAAAACAGACAGGCCAATTTGTAACCTAGCGCAGAGCTTCATTATTGACGACGACAGGCCTGCACGTGACTGCCAGTGTCAACTTGTACCTTCTTCTCGTGTGAGGCGGTTCTTCAACGTAATAACCGTCAACGTAAAAACTAGGAAATGCCGGTAACGTGTACAGGCCCCGCCTGACATTTTTATGCCCTGATTGCCGACTACCAAAGCGGATACAAGCAAGAAGTGATAGCGGAGACAGCAATAGAATTCGGGCACAAGCCTCCAACATGGCGCCGAATCGTTAGCTTCGTCAAACCTCCAACAGATGGCAGCAATTTTGCATAAGGTCTATTGATATACAGCATATACTGGCCTTTAGCTTAGGAGTGAGAAACGTACCTTCTGCACTTCAGTGCAATGCATATTATTTAGTTTGCATTCCTTGAACATGGAACGTCGAATAGTTTGTATTGTTGAGCTTGTAATCTTTGAACATGGGATGTCGCTAGAGCCAACGTTTTGAAACTTGGAGTTGTCTTCATAAAGGGAGCAACTGTTAATTTGTGATGTTGCCATCTTGATGAAGGCAAGTCTACTCGTACAAGAGTTGGCTGCAGTGACATACCGTTTGAAGATTTTTTTCGTCTCTTCAAGCCTCCTCCATCTTCCATCGAACATCTGTGTTGTTTGTGCTGCCATGAAACTGTGGTGCAGCTGCCATGAAAAAAAAAAATTGGGCGTGCGCAGGCACAGCTCCATCGAAGAAAAATAATTATTTCTTTGTTAAACATAGTGAAGGCACACTAATGCAATCTCAGCCAAGATTATTAATAGTTGCTGACTCAATTTTAATGTAGTAGTTTCGTTGCTGTGCATACGCACGATGAAACTCTCATCAAAAAGTGGGAAGCAACCACACATGCTCCAGTGTTCAGCTAACCAGTCATCACTGCCTTTCTTTATGTTTCAGTCTTCCCTGAGCCTTTCTTTGATACACTGCCCCATTTGCCCCACATAATGCTTATCCCATCATCTGATAACGATGCCTTCCTTACAGAGCACATAATGTGTCCTGTGATTCCTATTGCAGCCAAGTGAGTGTCTGGGTTGCAACCTTTTCATAGTTTAGCACGCTTATTTGAGGCCGTGAACACTATGCTGATGATTGCCCGAGCACCAACCGTTCTTATATTGTCGGATATCCCGTGCAGGTATAACATAGTGGCAAACATATTTTGGCCATCACGATTAGCCATTTCTTTGGCCTGGCAGCTGGAAGGTGTTGTTTAGTAGGGCTTCTGCAGCCAATACAGCAAGGGGAGCAGGATATCCTGCTTGCATCCAGCGAGTTCTTGAAATCAAGCCTCGTCCACAAGAAATAGGAACATGATTATTTAGTACAATATGCAAGCACATAAGTTTTTAAATGTTTTAGATATGAGGATGACTGCGTCTTTCATTATTAAATACCACAAAGGTTCTTTCGAATCTGAAGCCACTAACATATTAACACTGGCACATGAATTACTAACACCACCTGGTGCTTACCCACGAGCATCCGGGGCAAGGGATGTAGCCATATCAGGTTCCTGAATGTACAATTTCATGGTGTGTGCATAAAAGTGCATGAAGCCTAGTTATACGAACTGATGGGCAAACAAGCCAGTGGCTGCCTCTTAGTTTCTCCCACTCAATATGGTAGAAAAGGTGCATTGTCTGAACACTGTCTTGGACAGTGGCGTAGCGAGGGGGTAGCAGACCGGGCCCATGCCCCCACTCGCCCTCTTCCCGAAATGATTTCTGCCTATGCCACTGTGGCTCGCTAACGCAGTAAAATTTCTGTTCCTATTACTTGTGGACAAGCCTTAATTCCAAAGAACTCCCCTGACACAAGCAGGATATCCTGTTCACCTTGCTGTATCGTTTGCATATGCCCTACCAGAAAACCACCTTCCAGTGCCAAGCCAAAAAAAAAAAAAAAGCCAAATCTTGATGGCCGAAAAATGTTTGCCACGATGCCATATCTGCACGGAATATTCAACAATATAAAAACGGTTGGTGCTCGGAATCATCAGCATAATGTTCATGGCCTCAAATAAGCATGTTAAACTATGGAAAAGCAGCAACCCAGATACTCAGAGGAGAGGCTTGGCTGCAATAAGAATCACAGGACACGTACGTGCCCTGCATATAAGGTACCGTTTATCAGATACTCTATCATGGGGTAAGCATTATAGAGGGCAAAGGGGGCAACATCTAAGGAAAGATTCAGGGAACATTGAACAATGTAAAGAAACGCAGCGATTGCCTGTTTGCCAAACAGTAAAGAAACTATACTACATTGATTATTGAGTCAGCAGTATTCATAATCTTGGCCGAGATTGCGTTAGTGTGTCATTACACTACTTGTCAAAGAAATAACTATTTTTCCTGGACGCAGCTGTGCCTGCGCATGTTGAAGTTTTCTTTTTAAAATTATAAATATGTGTGATCTGAGTCCAAAAAACATAAAAGATAGCGCCTATCTGTGTCCTTCTTGTCTGTCTTCACTACTCTCTGCAATAAACGTAATGGTTAAAAGGGAGCCGTGCGGCGACTAACAGCTTGTCACTATTAGTGGGTTAGTAGGCCTTGAGGCGCTCCACGTTGACTATGTCGCGCCCTCGACGGCGCATGTCCAAAGCTGGTTCGATGGGTTCGATCAGGTAGTTGACCGGTGGTGGTGCGCTCGATGACCCGGTAGGGGCCTTCGTATTTCGGCAGTAGTTTTGAAGAGAGGCCAGTTGCAGTGGTAGGGACGAGAGCATACGAGCGCTCCGGCGACTAACGTGGAATCAGAAGTGGTGGTGCCACGTGAAGGCTCTTCTGCGCTCTTGTTCGTGCGTTGTAAAGGTCTTTGCAAGCTTGCGACATCTTCAGCAAGCCTGGCTGTGTCAGAAATAGGCGCACACTCAGATGGATCCGGCTTGTAGGGTAGTATCGTGTCAATGGTGTGGCGCGACGGGTGCCTTCCGTACAACAGGAAGAAGGGTGAAAAACCAGTAGTGTCTGAGGGGGGGTATATAGGCGTAGGTGACGAAGGGCAGAATGGTCCCAATTTGTGTGATCGGCGGCGACATACAGTGAGAGCATGTCGCCGAGCGTGTGGTTAAAGTGTTCGGTTAGGCATTCGTCTGCGGGTTGTAAGCAGTAGTTTTGCGGTGAACAAGCATGGCACTCTTGAGGAATGCGCGACGACTTCCGACAGGACAGACGAACCGGCCTACGATCGCTGAGAAGCTTCGTAGGGTGGACCGT